>NC_073697.1:13012000-13621000 GCF_023634085.1 Falco cherrug
CTGAAATCACAAAACCATTCTCTTTAGTTCTAGCTAAAGTTGTATAAATCATTTCCTGTCTGATGCCTTTAGCGATATAGAAATGTACCTTTGCAATTATGTCAGGCAACGAAATAGCTCTTCAAAAACGAACCACCACCCCACCCAATGGAGCATATATATTTCTTCCAACAGTGCCAATAATCACTTTGAACAAACAGACAGATTCAGAAAGCGGAAGCAGAGTTATACTAAATGGAAAAAAATCTCTAACAATGCTTCACAGAGTTCAAAAATCCATGAGACACTCGTTTCCAATGTTAAAAGGAAAACCAAAACAGATCCTGTTCTTCTTGGAAGGAAAATGCCTTGCCTTCAATGGAAACCGAGTCAAGTTCCACGTGTGCAGCTTTTCTTCCACCAAAGTTTAACTAGCGGGAGCCTGGCAGATTTCTCCAGAAGTATATAGTTCAGTTGTTCCTGGCTGCAAAGAACTCACAAAGTTCCTGCCTTTTGCATCATTAACATACAAAACTGAGCCAAATCCTTGGATCTGAACACAATCAGCCTTAATTAAGGATTAAGTCCTTATTATCTAAGCAGAAAGGAAAGATACCACCTACAGGGCCAAATTTCCAAGGATGCCTCAAACTGATTTTAGAAGCTAGTCCAAACCAGTCTTTCTTATGATCAAATGTCTTCTGTAGTTAAGATGTTCTTATGTCATTTTAGACATATCTGTAGATGCCAAAATTTTAGCTGGGGTTCTAGTCCAACCTCTTCTTGGTCAAGAAAGATTTTTATGGTAACTTCAGTCTAGGCTAGGAGAAATCCTGCATGAACCGCTGCTACACCTCTGCCACCTCACATATGCCTCAGGCACAAGGGCTCAGGCATACTGCATTTGAAGATCCACGGGTAAATTGCTACTGCCAAAAAGCATAGTTCCTATTTGACTCCCCCACTTCTGTGTGTGTGTGGCCTTCAAAGTTTTCCATAATAGTTTTTCTTCACACCACTGGCACCCAACTTCTCCAATACCTCAAACTTGGTTAAGGCATTGCTTTTTGTGTCGTGTCGTGTGTGTCCCCCCCCCCCCCCCCCCCTTTTTTTTTTTCTCTTTCTTTTTTTTCTTCTGCTTATAAAGTGATTAACCAGCCAAAACACTCACAACGAAATCAGGACCACCACAGGTAGAAAACCTCCTCTCTTCTAAGCTAAAGAGATTTACCGCACAGGATTCTTCACCCCCTTATAAAAGTTACCTTTCCTCTATAACACATTATAAAAATCTTTCCAGTGCTGAGGCTTCTTGTACGTGGTGAAAGCCAAAGAAAGATGCAAAACCTAATACCAAAGAGGCATGACCCTTTAACGAGGCCTCAGGGAAAGTGTTTCAGTACCTCACTCTCAGAGCACTGGTTCAACAGAATAGAAAATTGGGAGCAGCCCGCTCAGTTTCTCAACATCATTCTTCAGTTTCCTCCTCCTGTCTGAACAGCCTAGCAGGACAAAGGAGGTCATTACACTGGAGGCAGCTGGACTGAAAAAGGATTTGGACCACACCTTGTACAAAATGTCTTACATTTTCTTCTTTTGTGGAGCTCCTTCATAATGTATTTTCAAAGAAGTTAATGCATGAGGAAGAAGAGAAGAGAGAGAGAGAAAAGAGGAGAGAGAGAGAGAAAAGAGGAGAGAGAGAGAGAAAAGAGGAGAGAGAGAGAGAAAAGAGGAGAGAGAGAGAGAAAAGAGGAGAGAGAGAGAGAAAAGAGGAGAGAGAGAGAGAAAAGAGGAGAGAGAGAGAGAAAAGAGGAGAGAGAGAGAGAAAAGAGGAGAGAGAGAGAGAAAAGAGGAGAGAGAGAGAGAAAAGAGGAGAGAGAGAGAGAAAAGAGGAGAGAGAGAGAGAAAAGAGGAGAGAGAGAGAGAAAAGAGGAGAGAGAGAGAGAAAAGAGAAGAGAGAAGAAAAAGGTTGTTGCTTCTGTGCCCAGTACTGCCACACAGAAGTCTGATGTCAATAAATGGAGTTTTGTTAAAGTCAAGAAATGGAAGGCTGACAGACGTTCTGAGACAGAACGGGTATACCTTCTGAAAGATTTACAAGGGACATAATCAATGACATTTTTCACCACATCGTACACCGCTCTCTAAAAAATCCACTGTGAATATACATTTCCAGTGTTTTACTTTTTGAAGGTTCTTACTGTGCTGTTTAGAAATCTGGTGTTTAGTAGGCCCAGCATTCCCCAGAGTGTAAAAAGCCAAAGCACTATGCATGGCAAGGGCTCTCCCAGCTTTGCGAAGTCGCATTTCAGAGGTGACCTTGATGTCACATCACTTTGGCCACTGCCAACAGACCTGTTCTCCTCCACAACTACGTTATCTGGCACAGTTTTTAATTTCAATATCCTGTATTAAACTAGACTGTCTAATTATTCTGTCTCATAGCAAACAGTTTATAAGAAAGGGTTTTTGATGTAGGATGAAAATACCAGATGGATCAACTTCCATTTAAACCATAACGCTGCAACTAAACGGAGCATAAGGGTGTCATGCAAACTTTGGGCATAATCCTGCCACCTCTGCTGTACTCTGGGAGGAGCCTGACCGACTGAGTAACTATTGAGCATGCAGCAGATGGTAAAAGATGGTATTTTATGACTACTAAGAAAGAATTTACCTTTGTTTTCTGCTCCACTATTGTTAACTGAGTAATGGAAGATAATTCTGTACATGTTTATTTTCCCAGATTTACTACATAAACAACAGAAATCAGCTTTCCAATGTCCAATAAACAATGAATAAAGAAGACCTCTATATTTCCCATTTCTTTCCTTACTTTCATCCCACTGTCTTGTTATTAGTGAAGACAGACTTAGGTGGCCAGTTTTCTCTGTTGGGACAAAGCACAAACCAAACATTTCTGCACCACCCAGGCCTTTTTGCTGTCATTCATTTATAAACCAAGGCTGTTCTGCAATGTTACAGCTTACTGCATCCATAAAAGAGTATGGGAGGAAAAAAAGCGTCATTTTCTGAGTATTATTATACCAAGCAATGCCTAACCCAGCTACTGGTACACATATAGGAAATTACATTATAATAGCTTACATTATCTTAGAATCACATTCTATATTAATGGAAAATATAGGTATATTTAAGTAAAGCCAACATTTTTTCACCTAAACCAATTTAAAGCACTAGTATATTTACTTCTCTTTGATGTGTATTCTCATAGTGCATTTAGAGATGAGCAACTGTTAAAGCCCATCTCATAAAATTGGTTAGAACTTGTAATCAGCATCATTACATTTTTTTGGCTCAGAACAGTATTCTTCATCCTTCTCTAACTAGAAAGTGGCTAAAATATAGGAGCAGAAACAACTGGTACGAAGATTCATGGGTCTGATGACAGACAGACAACTAAAAAAATGTTCCCTGTAGAATGAATCATCAATGTCAATATAGATTGAAAAAACATTTTTTAATTTCTATTTAAGATGTTAATAAAACATTGCTGGAGAATGAAAGATGCAACTTTCTGTAAAAATTTCCTTGACATGTTCTGCCATTTCCATACATTTTTCTATCCAAATCAATCCACATTTGACATATGCTGTTTTACTAAAAGTCTGAAACAAAAATGTTTTCCACATTCTAGATTAAAAGAACATTAGTCTACCTTTCCTAAATCGTTCAGCCTTCAAAATAAAATGCAGCAGAACGTGGCCTTTTAACACCAGCTCAGATCAGGCTTTTCAGAATGGAGGCCAGAGAAACAAGGATTGGATCCAGACAAAGAAAACAATTGTGGGAACTGTACTATAATTCAAGTTACAATGATCACTACTCACAATGGACATATTATGGACCACATTAAATATACAAATTAATATTATAACATTATGCTCTAATGGCAAAATATCTCTCCTGAATCTTGAGTCTTGTAACTGAAGTACTCTGAAAACACAGAGCCAATAAAAATCACGAGATGAATATGAAGAAAAGCTTTTGTTGTAAAAGTACACCCAGAAGGAAGTAACTGTCTGTACTGCCTAGAACCAAGTCCTCCACCAATATTTTTACATCTACCATGGGGCACTTCTTCAGCAGGAAAAAAAAAAAAAAAGGCAAGGCAATGCAGCTTGCAGGGGGATTCAATAGCAACAGGACTCCACTAGAAAGTTTCTTCATGATCACCTTGAATAATAGTTAGGGGCCATAAAACTGAAAAGACCAAATGTATCATTTATGAGCTGAGAGGATTTCAGGTTTTTTGTGTTAGGAGAAATAAAATTCTTCTTGCCTTTATTTTAATATCTAAAGCACACCGAAAAATAAAAAAAAGCACGGTGATACAAATGCTGACAATCCTCTAAAGCATCACATTTGAACCTTGAGAGTAATTTATATGCAAATGCAAAACCCCCTTGCACTAAGATAAAAAGTCACAATTTGTTTTATTTCCAGTTATGACTTTTCTTCCACAACAGCTCTTTAGACTAAGAGAAGTCAGGCTGCCATCAGAAATGATATTTAAAATCAAGATGAGAAAAATCTTTAAAGTTCCTTCCTCCCCTCTCCAATTTCCAGTTTTTCCTGTTTTAACAATATCTTAAAAATATTAGGCATCATATGTGACACAATCAAGCATAAAGTCACAAAGTAAAAATTAAATTAATGCTGTATTGGAAATGTTGGTCCCAGCAGAACAACAAGAGATTTCAAGTATGTGTAGTTATGGGCTTTCTCTCTATTACCATCATTCATTCACACAGGCTTCTACATACAAGCACCACAAAGCAAGGAATAATAATAAAAAAAAAAAAAATCAAGACAAATTAGGGAATAAATCAAAAGAAAAGACAACCATAGGTTGACAAAATAGAAAGGCTCAGCTTCTGTCTACAGAATTGGCTCTCTTATATTCAAGATGTGAGACTTTGTACAGAATGCTTATTACCAGTAGCTGTGTTTTTGAAGCCAACAGCTCCTGCACTTAAAGCACACGTGGATCTTCCCAGGATCACATATTATAGATTCGATAGTGTTTATTCGCAGACATGGATGTATGTACCACTTCAGGATTATTTTTTTTTAGTGAAAAGTAAGGCAAAATGAAAATCTCAGGGAATTCAGGTACTCTTCCATTTTATGCCTTGTCTTCTGAGAGTCTTGGGTGAATAATTCATTAATACTCCACTGGGGGAGAAAAAAAAGAAAGGGAAAAAATACATGAGCTTTTTCTTAGCATGTACAAAGTGTGAGTGAGCGAGTTTTCAGAGCAAAACCAACAGCTCATCTTTCAAAGAGCACATATATCTGTAACACAGCAGAACTGTAATAAGTTATTTGTTGACAAAGGGACTATTTCACACTTAATTTGGAAGTTTAATTTCCTCTAACATAAAAGATAGTTTAAAAAATAAAAGCTTCAAAAGAAACAGATGAAATAAGTGAGAGGGAAAACACAAGGCTGACAACACAGTACAGTTACTGTCTTATTCTGTTGGGAATCTATAACAAGCATAGTTAAATCGTATGACCTGGAATCACATTGTGTAGAAGTAATGAAAATCTTGAATGTACCCAGAAATTCCACATATTGGGCTTGATTAACTTCTCATAAACATAACTGGAAAACCTGACTGTGATGGAAGGTCTCATTAGGGTTGCCAAGTAATTTCATGCGTTTTCCAAGTCAATGGGTTTGCTTTCTCCCTCTTGACTTCAGTATGTGCCCATCCCTCTCACCTGCAAACATCACTGCAAAGTAGACTGGAGGACACACAGCGCTCAAGTCTTTCCTGAAATAAACCCTCACCTGTTTAGTACCCTGCCTCAGAAGCTATACATTTTCACACCTTGTTGAAGCTCTCAGTAGTGTCTGTAGGATGAATGGCAAAGCACTCAACAACTGCAGGATGCTCCCGGTGCAGGATGCTCCAGCAACCTCTTAAAACAGTGAAGGTGTGGGGCTTGTTCAGAGACAGTGATGGGACTGAGGGGAAAACAAGATCCCAGGTAAAAGATGATCTGACTGTCAAGCAGCTAGACAGACGTGCGAAGAGAATGAGAGGACACTGTGGAGGAAGGAGAAATCAAGGAATTATGTATGAACCTCAGCTTGTCTTAGAAAATGCTGCTGGACCTCAGAGTTTTTTCTGGAGAAAACTGCATTTTCAAAGGGTTGAAGGCCTGAAATTAAATATGTAAGGATGGACTGTATCAGTGTAGGTAAGAGAATATTTTGACATGGACACTTAAAATTCCTAGCAGAGGAGTGAGATACAATGGCTACGGAAGGGAGAGGAACATTAAAAAAATTTTTCAGCTTTTCTTCTTTCACATTCTGAAATTCCTGCAGTCATTCTCCAAGTATAAGCAATGCTATATAAACAGATTAATGTATAGAAAAATAAGAATCTCACTCATATTTAATTAAAATGGTATCTTTTCACTTTCTTCTTTATTTAAAGAAACCTGACTATATGGGAATTAGAGCTTTTAGCACATTTTAAGGAGGATTAATTAGCTTTGTTACTTCTTCCATTTGGGGAGATTATTCAACATACAAAATTCAGAGGACTATTGCAACAGCTTTGTTCTCTGCAACATCGATCCTAGTTTCTGAAAAGGTCACATCATAGCAGCTTCCTTTAGCAGTGCTGGGTGTAAAAAAAGGCTTCTGTAAAGCACTAAAATGAAAAGTTCAAGCCTAGTGTGAACAGAATAAGAAAATAGTTTATTTAAAAAAAACACATTAACTAAAAAAAAACAAACAAAAGGAAAATAAAAGCAAAACATCTGCACAAATACTTAAGTTTCTGCTAGAGGAAACCGGAGAGCTCAATGTTTAGTCACCCTGTCTTCATACCTGCTTACCATTTGCATTCGCGGTTTGCTTTTTTACTTTGGTATGTTTAATTGTAACATGAACTTCCCAGGCACGTCTTTGCTCTGGCAGGTGTATGTCTCCCTCCTCCTCTCAGCTCAGACTAATGTTGGTTAAGGTTCACGTGAATAAATTCTTAGATGATGAGATAGGAACATGTATCACAGGTCTTCTCACCTGATAGCAATGATCAGTCACAAGTAGACAGAAATACTAATCTTTTAGTAATGCTAGACTTCATCTCCAGACATCTCCTTTTCCAGGCTGTAAATCAGCCTTAATAACTTCACCTTGTCAAGGACAGGAGCAGAATTTGTAAGTGGTATTTATCCATGACTGTAATATTAGGGGGGAAAGAAACAGAAAAAAGAAAAAGAACCTGAACTTCACAAATTACATGTTGGAAGCAGTGGCTGCATCAATGAGCTCTTCTGCAAGAGTTTCTCAAAGCAGGGACGTAATGGTGCAAGGGTAACCACTAGAAAGAATATACATTAATATAATACTTGGGTTTAATTGGGAAAAAAGGGAAAAGCAGACAAGAGAAGGTAATCAAATCAAACATCCGTGGCCATTTAAGGTCATTATAAGGATATTAACGATTTCTCTCAATATATAGCTGGAGCAAACAAAATCCTTACACACCAGGCAGAGAGGGTAATGATGCAGAAAAGGCAGAAGTATCAAAATTAACAAAGTTGAATAAATTTAAATGATCATTTAGAAAGGATAAAACACTGTATGGTCAGTTTCATACTGGTCCTCTGCAAGTTTAGGAAAAAAGGTATATGTAATGTATTAATAAAAAATGAAAGAATAACAGCACAGCAAATCTAAAGAAACAGTTTTCTTTTTCAAAAATTGTTACGTTAAGCAGATGCAATTTTTATGAAATCACAGTTAGTAATGTCACTGACGCATGAATATTAGACACCACCTAATACACCTTTTTGTCAAGAAACAACAGCACTCAATATCAAAACTATCCTTGCAAAGCAGATTTAAAATCCAGTTGTACTGCCTTTATATTATTCCCAAGCAGTATTCCCATCAATATTTCTTTTCCTGTGACCTACAATAAGCATAAGTTCTGTGACATACTTATTTATCAGTCTTGATTGGATGCTAATTTAATGCGCTAAGTAACTGATTTGCTTAATTGCAAAAGTTTTAATCCACCTTTCTTGCTCATGGCAGTCTTAATTACTTTTCAGCCATGACACTTTGCTAACACCAGCCTTTGTAATATGTGTTTCAGGTGTTAACTGTTTTTAATACCTGTGTCCCACACACTTTGCCATTTATAGCTGGGAAAAGAAAAAAAAAAAAAAAAAAAAAAAAGACAACCCTGGGGCCTTGTACAAGCACATACTGCATCGCCTTCAGCCAAAATGACTGATATTTTTGACAAGAGCTACCAAAGGCACTGTCTGCAAAGAGTTGGACCCAAACACAGACTTGGAGAGAATGAATACTCCCGCTCCCCATAACTCAGCAGCCTCCACTCCGGCTGCCCTGAGCTCACTGTGCCAGCACAGCAATGCTCTGCACACGCGTGCACGAGATCTGACACTTCTCCAGGCGCTGGGATGGCAGCTCCTGGGCACATCCCACAGTGCCGGCACGCCAGCGGCCACAGCCAAAACCAAATGGGCCTCTTTTCCTTTCGACTTCCAGATGCTGGAGTAGGAGGAGACTGTTCCTAGTGCAATGGCCTCCCTTGGTGAAAGAAATCACCATCTTACCAGTATGTGAAAAGCTGCAAAACTTTAAGGCATTACTTTGTTGTCAACGCTATAACTGAAAAATACCGAAGAGGTAAAAGAGGACATTAAAGGATATGGCAGCGCTAAAAAGGAAATTTATTTTTACTGCCAGAAGAAACGCTGCTTAAACAATATATTCAATGCCTTCTTTCTTTACAACATCAAAAATAATAATTCAAATGTATTGACCGCATGCTGCCGGCTAAGACTTGATCTAACCTAGCTCTCGACAATTCATTAATAGTAATTCACTGGGCAACTTAGAGGCAGCTCTAAGCTTAGACAAATCGTGCCTGGGACAGCGTTAGGGCAGGGCAGATCCTGGCCGGCTGCCCCACCACGGCAGACTGAGCACATGCCTCTGCAGCTACTGTCCTGCAAAACGCTCTCTCCGGGGTCCCTGCCCCCTAGTTTTCACCTGTTCCCTCCCTGCCCCTTCCTTTGCAGGGGGCCTTGCCGAGGTTCTGCCTGCCACACGGCACTGGCTCGGCTCCGTCCTGAGCAGTGCTCAGCCAGCAGTACTGAGCTGACTTGCTCCCAAGTCACTTTGTCTACAGCCAGGTTTTTAATTGCATGGACTTTTTGTTCAAATTCATAAATCTGGTACTCACTTCTCAGTAGCCTTTCCATATATTGCTTCCCACTGCAGCATACATATGCTAGATCTCTTCCCATTTGGAGATTATTTTTTTTTAAAGCATGGCCTAGTTAGTGACATCATTGCTAATGACTCTCCAGTCATGGCTCTGCCGCATGTATTTTCTTTACCTCTATTTTTGGCTTTATACTTCCTTGAAAATACCTCTCTATGCCAAGACCGATTTACTTCAAAACAATTTTGAACCATCAATTTGGTTCATATTAGTCACGTACAATATTGACAAATAAGTGAGTCTGCAGGCTGTAAACCCTTTGGAAAGGAATTTTGTCAACAAACCTAACCCACAGAACAGCAACATATTATACACAGGAAAAGATCTACAGAAAGATAAATCCAGCCTGGACTACTTTGCAGTTACTGCAGGAGGAAAGTCGCTAACGTGATTTTCTGTCAAGGAACACATGTCAATGTATAAAATCAGGCTCCTATATTTTAAGTTTCTTTAATTATCTGCCTGCTCCTCGGCACCTACACTCTTTTCATTTGCCTTGCTCACACCCCCCTTATCATGTGCTCTGGCTGTGCCTTCATTGCTGCCCAACGCTCCTGGCATTTCTTCCAGTAGCCTCCCCAGACGCTTCCTTCTGCCACCATATCCAGTGGCCTGAAGAGAGGTGCCCAGTGCTGCTTTACACTCCTTAGGGTCCATGAGAAAACTGCACAGGGCCAGCAGGCAAGATGCGGGACCTCTGGGAGCCCAGTGGGAGCAGGGTATGCTACAATGCCTACAAAGTTTCTAGAAATCTCTGTTCAAGTGACTGAATACTGCTCCCAAAGTCAGGTATTTTTGTTCTGGACAGTGGACACTTAAGTGACCCTGGTAGCACACCTTCCCACCCGAGGCCGCAGGCATATAGCCCATAGTTTTCTGGCAGTACAATGCCCTTTTAATGGTTTGACACCTGTTTTTTCAAGATCTGTGCCTTTTCAAAAGTAAGGAATTGTACCTCCGGTAAAGGTTTGAATGCCAGCTTTGATGCGTAAATAGGAAAGGAAAGCCTAGCAGAGCAGAAAAGCAGGTCCTTTTGGTTCAGCGAACAGATGCTGTCCCATCTCGTTGGGATCTCTTTTCCAGGTACCTATTGCACAATCATGCATAACTCTGGGATATACATCTGGAACTGCTGGTCTGTATCTTTAGAACAGTTTCTTTCATGCTTTTGTCTAAAGCATACCAATTGCAAAACAGTTCTAATTATTTTAGACTTACCTATTAAAACACAGCATTTCCAGATTTGAAGCCTCCTAATTGCCACTTGAGAACATAAATTAGCACACAAACATACAGTGATTCCGGAGACAGAATCAGTTACTAGTTACCATTCTCTTAAGAACTACAGAAAAAAAGTCATCAATACATGTCTGTCAGTGTTAAGCCCTGGGACCATGGTGGAGACACACTGCTCACTGAATGGGGGTCTGAGAGACAGTCCCCCTTGCCAGCAGGCTGCCGCAATACTAATGTCTTTGGAGGCAGTAGTAACTGTAAGCAAAGAAATTCTGCTCTGTGGGATTCTTGTCTGGGACAAGAAATGGAAAGATGGAAATAGAGGCAAAGGAGGAAAGAGAAATCCTGAGGATTCTCTCATCTTCCTGCCTCTCTGAAAGACAATGATGGAGCTCTGGAACTTGGAATTTTCTCAGCATTTTTCTGTGAAGTGTGTATGCATGTGTGTGTGTGTGCACACACGAGGAGGGAAGCAAGTTACAAGGAAAGCACAAAGACATGAAGAGAATTCAGAGAGCAGAAAAGAGAGAGCAAGAAAAAAAAGATATGTGATAATCTTCAAATGAAACAGAACAGTAACATCAATTTTTAACCAAAGTCATCTCATTGGTCTCAGGTAATGCATTATTCAGCTGAGACTCAATTATTTTTCAAAACACTGGTACTCTGGAGTGGCACAACAGCAAAACAACCTGATTCTTCCAGTCACACACCTATGAGCCTCATCCTTTTTTCTGACCTTCATGGACTTCATCAGCGTATCAATCTGCCCATGAGATCAGTTTCTGCTTAAGCATGAGATGAAGAGTATGATTAATTTGCAGAGGAGGCTCAATGACAACTCAGTTACAAAAGCAATCAGGAAAATATATGTAAATAAACATGATTCCTGTTGGAAAGGAGAGGCCAATTGCTGTGTGCACAACACGACGGCAATTTTCTGTTTGTACCAACTCCCACTGCCATCTTCCGCTGAATGGGAAGTGGCAGAAAGTATGGCCCAGAAACCAGCCAGACACAGTGAGCGTTACCTAGAACGGCCACGTTTCATTTCCAAAAGGCTGCAGGCATATTCCTCATAGAGCTGTCTAGTGTATATCTACAGCTTACACACAGAACAGAAGACCAAATTCTGGGGCCAAGACCCACCTCATTAGTGGAGCTATAGATCAAACCACAGAAAAAGCAGTCTCATAGACAAGCACATCAATTATATAATTATCCTGCTGGCAGCAGTTTGGCCTCTTCTGCTTTCACTGTATTTATATTCTGTTTATTTAAAAACGTCCTGTACATCTCTGTATATTTCTCTGTGCATTCCTTATGCATAATTGCTGTTTGCTTTATGTTTGTTAGCTTTTGCACTCTCTCACCCATGACCTGTTTATTATTTATAAAAAAAAACCCAAACCGAAACTCAACCAAATCTAACTTGCAGAATGCTTATAAAAGGAGAAACATCCTTTCTTAACATCCCTAAAGGAGACAAGTACATGAAATTATTAGTTATGCATATTCTGTCCTGTAACTGCCTCTGTACCTAGCTTTTGAAGAAGGGAAGCAAAATAGGAAGGTGATCATTCTAAAGATCACTCCCAACAAGAATAAAAATGAACCAAAACCAGCTTTTGTACCCATATTTTCCTTACCAAATCCTTTTCTTTCACAAGCTTTACCACTTCACTACGGAACATGCACATCTCTTCCTAAGACTTCAGGCAGAGGGCATAAACTCCATGGTGTTCAGATTTAGCTGGGAATGGTGACAAACTAGCATCTCTCGTCTCTGCCCCTTCATTCCCACTACACTGCATCCGAGCAGATTATTCTTTCAGTGGATGTTTTTCAGACAGTCTTTCCCCGCGATGCTTTTTTCTGGCAGAGGCAGAGATCCGTCCATCCTAGCGCCAGGAAATGAACCAGCAGTTAGGCAAAAACGTGACTGCAGCTGGCAGACAGCAGCAAACAAAGCAGGCTCATGGCATGCTGTTTGGAAGACAGTTCTCACAGCTTATGCTACTGTCATATTTAGATTAATGATGCATTTTATTTTCTAAACAAGCTAAAATCCCTCCCCTCCTTCCCCTCTTACTCATATGCACATACGGATGCTTCCATCACACAGCTCCCTGTCTCACGTATAATTTAGCTACAGCTCACTACAAGCTGATCAAATCATCTTTTACACCAAACTGAGGATGAACCTGAGGCTGATGTGAAGTAGGCTTTCAGAGAAAGGAAGGCTATTTGGCCTTCCATCAGCTCAGATTAAACCTTCACCCAAAGAGAATGCCTTTTGGAGGGAAACGCAACCTCTCCTTCGACCAAATACACCTTCGCAAGAATTTGAAACCCAGATGTGGTTAAAAATAGTTTATCTGCTTTAAAAAAAAAAAAGAAGGAAAGACTGAAAAAAGGTTTTTAAAGGGTCGTTAATGAAACATTGCAGTAACTGTACTATTCATGTCCAGAATAGACAATGAAATTCAAATGTTTCCCAACTACACTGAAATCACAGCACAGGCACAGAGACAAACCACAGCCAGTACTGACCCTACTGTCCCAGTTCCACCTTACAACCTGCTAGGAGAACCTCCTGATGGCACCAGAAGCTCTGTGGAAGTCTGTGAGCTCTGATATGAAAACAGAAGTCCAGTATGAGGGCTAACAGTTGCACAACATGACCCAAAGCGGATTTTTGGAATGCAATCTGTGTAGTTCTGTTCCTAAAAACTACAGCCTGAAATATTTTGTTTTCCTTGTGCATCCTCCTGAAGCGCTCAGTTCCCATAAGCTAAGTAGCACTCAGGTCTACAGGTCATACTGATCTATATATATATATAATAATAGAAATAATAGAGTGATTTTTTTTTAACTTAAGTGTTACTAAATAGAAGTATATCTCTGATTTTCCTCCCAGTCATCACTGGCAACTGTACACTCACCCCTGGCAATTGGGGAGTATGTGGAATACAACTCCACATGGCTCTCCTGAGTCCACACCTCCCTGATTTTTGGTGCTCTGTGAGCTACTGATTACAGGCTACTGCTGCACCACCCAAACTTTTCAAAGGAATTATCAATTATAAATGAATGGGTATCAAGGATCCATCACTATCATCAGACAAATTACCTACCAGTAAAAACCTGATAGCATGCCTTTGATATTTTCAGAGGAGAAGGTGACTATCTTTTACTTCTATCTGCCTATTTTTCTATTTTAACCCTGTTTAAAGGTGTTATAAAAACAGATTCTTAATACACCCAACACATTTATTCCTGATCATTAAATATACTGCACATCTCTAGGCCAACGTCTCATCTCATCTGTGTCCTGCCGATAATCTTTTCTTAATTCATCCTTAACATTTCAAAGTACGTGATATCTCACGAGGGAGCTCAGTCTTACAAGGTTTTAATTTTATCCTGCTGGGGCTTGCAATCACTTAGGCACTTCATGTTACTGAAATCCTCAGTATGCAACAGAAAGTACACCGAAAATTGGACAAAGCTATTGCACTGGAAACACTCCAAAAACAGATCAATAAGTATTGGGAGGCTCTTGGTATTTGCTCCACCCTGAAAGGAATGTAGGTCAATTCATTACGGCTGCTATGATGTTACAAGTGTTCTTTGTACCCAGGCCTCCACATTAACAAGCCCTGTTGCATCTTAAATAACAACTCTCACCAAAAGAGTAAGCACTGCATATTTCTTGAACCTGCTAAAGGGTATTTGGTCAATGTTAAAATCAAAGAAAAGGGATAATCCAAAGATGCAAAGAGTCCACATCTTGGTGATTTACACAAACTCTGCCAACAACAACATGCATTCAGTCAAGTTCATTTTCCAACTTTCCATTCCCATTCTGGTCTCCAGTTAACTGCATTCCCTTTTTGTTGTTGGGTTTTTGAGGGGCATTTGGTTTTTTTGGGGGTTTTGTTTGCTTTTTGGTTGGGTTTTTTTTTTTTTTTTTTTTTTTTTTTTAATTTTCATCGTTCTGTTGAGCAGAATCTCATGAATTTGATTAAACAAAACCATCTTGTCTATTCTCCGCTATCATCCACTGTCGTTTGTATTTTTTGGCTTTTAGATGCCTCTGCAATGATAGATGAAGAAAGTAAATTTTGCTTATTTGTAGGTATTTGTATTCACCCCTGAGTAAATTCAAACCAAAATTATTCCATTGCCGTAATAACCTCCTTAATAGGACTGAATCACCTAGCACACCTCTAGATAAGTCGTGCTATGGAAAATATGCTCTGGGATGGGAAAAAGGAGCCATTCAATCCAAATGGTGCAAAGGACTAGCTAGAAAAACCTCAGTTCAAAATGCTTTTGTTGGTCAAGGTTTGATATTACTAAACTTAAGGTGATGCCTTCTGGGAGACTGCGCCTGGGGATGTGCTATAGCATATATCAGGGTCAAAATCATTCTGATTGTTGAAACACTCAGAACTATGCCCTTAATTGTACACTGGAGCATTTGCACAGAGATAATCACCTTTACTTTGTTAATAGTTCTGACTTATGCCAAGAAATAAGCTTCTGAGGATCATGGCTATTTTTGAGTAGATTTGTGATGTGTTTTTCCAGGGCCCCGAGCAGCCACTGTTTCCACTAAAGGAAAAGGAGAGTTGCAAGTGCTTAGCACCTCTCAAGAAAGACCACACATGCAGCCAGAATTAAATCACTGAAGCTTTAGCTATCAACTATTTGCAACTTTTCATATGAGATTAGAGCATGCACAACAATGTAAACTTGGTCATTAGAATTGACACAATCTGGAGCAGTGATAGGCAACAGAACAAACTCACAATGGCTCAGCATGGTTAAAACAAGCAAATGACGATTCACACCTACGCAAAAGGACGTGCACTTCAAACGTGGAGTTTATTGCATTTTTTTTTATTATTTTCAGCCAGTACTGGAAAAAAAAACCCATACAAACCCCAAAAACCACCACGAAATCCAAGAGAAAAAACTGCCCAACTCTTAACCTGAACTTGGATACAGCAAAACCAAACTAATCCAAATACCTTATTACTAGATTTCTGTTCCATAGGACTGAGTAGTTCAGGAAAAGAAAGTACTCCTGATGATTCAGTTCAGCACTGAACAAAAATAGTACCTACTATTAGCATAAACAGGTTCAGCCCCCAAATTGTGCCACTTTGTCACCTGTGGTGAGAGGCTGTGCTGCATGCATCTTACTGTGTACCACCTTCTAAGCGATCACTGAAGAGCACTGCAGCATCCATTCAGATAGAGCACGCCCTACCTGACACTCCCCACTCTGCAAGAGATTCAAGTGTAAGTACCTGCTTCAGTGGGAGTTGGTGAGGAATAGCATGTACAGAAACCTACTGCGTGACTAGAAGAAAAAGCCCACATTTATGTAAAATTATATGATACAGGTTTGGCGATTTATTTTTTTTTTTTAATCCTGAAGCTATCTGCGCTGAGATGACTTGCTATATTTTAGTTGTTCCTAAAAAACAGCATCAGTTACTCCCTGTGACCCATTCTGCATTTAATTGGCTCTTACTTTAATATTTCTTATTCAAATTCACCAAGCGTATTCATTTCTTAACTTGAGAGCCCCAGCTGGGGGTGGAAGGAGGAGGGTAAATCTGCAGAAGTTTCTGCCCTCAACTCCCCTTGCACTTTTTCTTGATAATTTTAGACTGGATGTGAGCACAACGGGCAAGCCAGGCATTGATTACTGTGGGACAAGTTAAACACTCATTTAGCGAAAAGCATGCCCTGCTCTCAAACTTATTTCTTTATCAAGAAAATGAATATTGCCATTAAATAAACAAAACGTCATCTCTCTGCCCCAAGCACCATTTAAATGCCTAAACAGATAATTTCTCAGAGACAGAAGTCACCATGCACTCCAAATTCTGACTGCACTAATCTGCAGCACTTCACTTTGTATCTCACTCCATCAGTGAACATTTTCTCTATATTCCAGCAATCAACTAAAGTGAAGAGATAGACAGGATCTTTTTATGGCAAGGAAGTGAGTGCACTGGCATTCAGACAGTAAAGCTTAATCTGGAATTAAAGTCTGTGAGCCTGCCTTAAATGTCACTTCCACTGTTCGTTCATGTTATTTTCTCCAAAATTTTCTCCTCTGAACCAAATATAATATAATTTTGAATCATCTACCAGCCTGTCAGTGCTAGAGTTAAGTGCACTTGTTTTAAATTAGTTGTTTGTTGCTGTTAGGATGTGTTCCGATCATTCCAGAGCTAACTAGTGAAACCATCCTAAAATAGCACTGTCAGGAGCTTACAAGGGCAGACGGTCATCTCTGCAATGAAATGGACATTTTGGAGAGCATTTCTGATTGAAGCAGAATTCTCAATTTATGCTAGACAAGGCACTTACAGTTTGATTTGGAGCCACAGGTGCTTAGCACCTGAACAAATTGCTCCAGTTAATCATGGGGGGGGGGGGGGAAGATACCATGTCTTTCATTACCAGATTAAATGGCATTCAGAAATAGATCTACAGTGTTGACAGACTGCTGAATTTCATTTTAGTTCGTGATCAAAATATATCCCACTGTTATTTTTATCACAGAGACCAGATATGGATTATTTTTTTCAGGTCTGAATTTGATGAAATGTCCAATAAATAATACTCTTACATACTTTAATCTATTATAGCTATGCAATATTTTATAGGTATTTCATTTCATGTATTTTTTAAAAAAGTTAGTAGATCATCAAAGATATATATGTATTAAACTGTTGATTTATATATATATATATAATTATTCTTTTTAATAAAAAAAAAATCTCTGAAACCAACACAGACCTATGCAAACACACCAAGGCTACTAGACTATATAAATCACAAGCCCATAGTGGATACATGGGTTTTCTAAGCAAATTGCTTTCTTTTGCTGTTACAACAGCAGTACACACTCGTGCTAATACTATTATTTCTGCTTGCAGTAACAGACTATTTTTTACAGACAGGTCCATTCCGAAAGGAATTTCAAAGGAGAGAAACACGTTAAGTTTTAACTGGCTCTTTCCAATAACATGCATATCAAATGTTCTTAATCTACAAGTAAAATTGTATCTCACATTTAGTAAATAAGTAAACAAATGAGTCGAGCTTTGTTCTAGCTGTTAAGTTTTGTTATACCTTCTGTGCTCTCCAGCCTTCACAGGGGGTTTCAAAGGACAACTGTTCGCTAACACAGCAATAGAAAGGGGCTGAAGCAAACAATAGTTGTCAGTAGTAAGCTCCCTGTTTGCTATATTAATTTTTCAAAACCTTACAGAAACTACAATAAACATGAATTCATTTGAATGTACACAGGGAAGAAGTCTTTAGCAGAAGAAGGTATCACACCAAAGCTACTTTGCAGAATAGAGGCTCCCTTTGAAAAGCAGGATGGAGTACTTTGCCTGCCTGTCCTGTCTCAGACACCAACCCTTTCATTCTAGGCGCCTGCGTGTTTCCAGGACTGAGCCACAGGCTGTAAAACTCAGGACTATGATTAAACGGAGAGAGAAACTTGTATCTTACAATTGCATAGATTCCAATGTAACAAATTAGACCATTTTGCTAAAAGGCAATGTTGTATTTACACAAGTAGTACAGAAAGGTGCATCAGGTTGTAAATACAGATTTATAATAAACTTCAATCATGATTCCAAACTATCACAGAAGGGAATTAAAATGGAAACACATTTTAAAAGCCGAATTCTTAAAAATATTTGAAATGTGATTTTCATCTCAATATGCAAATGGATGTATAAAACCTAGACAGAGTGTTTTTTTAACTGCAGTGCCTGAACATTCTCTTGTGAGAACCTATTTGCAAAACAGATTTCTCAGGTTCACATATACAGCTTGGGAAACAGTTTACTGACTTTGCTACATTTTTTTAGCAAATTACATAATTTTTTCAGCAAAGCAATGGCCTTCAGAAATGCAATTAAAATGCCAACTGAAATTTTATGCCTACAATTATGAATATCACAATTCTTTCATGATATTAAGTGAAAGTGTTTCAAACACAGAAGATGACTAACTTTCTTTAGATCATCATAAGCCTCAATTTTTAAAAACCAGGAGAGCTCTAAATTAGCCAGGTGAGACTTCCACCAATTTACAAGAGAAACTGAGTTCTGGACTAAAAAAAGAAGAGTGACAACTTGAAGCTTAAAGGACACATTAAAAAAAGTTACAAAAACCAACTACAGCGGGATTAACAGAAGTGCCTTGTCTAGCATGATGTTGTAACTAGCACCGTAATTCCAGCCAACACGCAAAGGACTTTTTTTGTGCTATATGCTGAACTGCTGTTAAACACATTCACCTACAGCACAGTAACTGGAATTCTAAGAGGTTATAATTGGAGTTCTTGTTCATCTAAAATGAAAACCTATTTCACCCTATTAAATTCTGACAGTATGACACTTGCATGTAGAGAGGCTGACAGCTGTAGCATTAGAACACATCTCAGAGCCCTCCATCTCTGAAGTATTGTACGATTTCCTTCTTTTCCTATTTCACAATGAAATTCAGACTAATTTTCTTCTTAACACATGTACAATTTTGTATTTACAAGCACTGCAGAAAACGAGGCATTTGTGATTGGCCTACATGGATATTTTGCATAGAAGAGATAAGAAATAACCCAAAGAGGCTGCTATTTGAGATTCTGCTTTAACTCTACAGAAATGCAATTAGCAGTGTTTTCTTCCTCAGGGAGGCCAATGCATGCCTTCCCAAGGTTTCTGCATCGGAGGACCTATCTGCACCACAGCCCTCAGTGAAGGCTTCAGTGGGCACTAGGTAGGGCTCTCTAACCGGCATGAAAAAAATACAGACAGGACAGAAGGAAAACCACTAAAGACAGGACCCAGGATGCAGACGGTTGCATTACTTGTGCTTTGCCTTGCTCAGGGTTAAATCACAACCCAAGGGACCTTTGCATAGCTGGAAGCAGGACTATATGGGGAAAGAGCAGGATGGCTAACAGATTCCCATGCTCTCTGGCACTCCCTGGCTGCTGCCATGGACTCATCCCAGCTGGGCAAGCCACAGAGTTTGCCTAGAAGTAAGTCTATATAGCGACATGAAGCTGCCTACTTGTCACTCTTTACTCCAGCTAGCACAAATAACAGTAACACTGAAGATACAGGGAGTGGGTGTTTGTGTGCATTAGTAAACAGAGTAGGAGAGGCCGGGAGCACCCGGTCTTGCTGCTGATGCAGGCACTACTGACGCTCTTGAGCACTCACCGCTATTAATCACCAGTCCAGGATAATGCTGCTTGGCCTCAGGGGTTATAAACACACTGTTTTCTAGGTGAGCATACCTTAAACTGACCTGTGGGACAAAGCTTGCCACTGATTTGTTATCACGTATTCATGATATTAGTGTTACATCCCATACGCGCAGCAGAACTTAATTCCACAGATCTAGGGAGAACAGGTACTTCTTTTCAGAAGAGTGATAAAACCCCCCATGTAAAATACTTGTAGAAAACTAAATTTCAAATACTCTAGACCATCAGCTTTCTCTTCTACTGAATGTTATCAAACCTTACAAGAAGATAATCCTATATAAGGCTATAAAGCTATGATATTTTTGGTAGCTCACAAGCATTCAACAGAGAAAATGAGTATAAACAGAAGTAAAATCACCTTATCAAATATAATCACATCACCAAACTGGTGAAACAGAAAAGACCTTAGGAAATGCCATAATCCACTCACGGTCTGGTAATGATTCCTATCTTGACAAATATTTCAAATCTTTTTTCCTTCATAAGGATTTCTACCACATCCCACACTCCTGTATTTCTCTTCCACCTATTTTTGCTGTTATTTGTTCTTTCTTTGGCAGCTCCTGTGTTAGTCTTCTGGCTCTCCAAACATCTGTAGCTTTTTGTCATTTCTATTTCTATTTCCTCTTTCACAGCACTCCTCCTGTTTGGAGCTCTGAATAGCTCCTTAACATGCACGCCTGCCTTTTCCTGAGACCGTTCTCCTGGCAGCAACAGATGAAGCACAACGTTGGCAACAAGCCTCTGATGAGTCAATGAAACTGTGAAATGATGGCACAGCACATGTAATTTTGAGACAATGTACTACACAATAAGGAAACGTGGAAACTTAGCCTTCTTCAGAAGGTTTCTTGTCACAGGCCCTGATACAACAGGGTACTTGACCATAAGCCCAACCTTAGGAGCAAGCTGTCTGAATTCAGATGGGACTATTTCAATGCTCAAAGCCTCCTGTGCCACAGACAGCCTTACTGAGCCGAGGTATTAATTGGACAGTCAACTGTACTAGAGATTCAGTTTAAATAAACAACACAAACCGCTGCCTTGAGCCATCAACTGCTCTCCCACAAGTAGCTATGAGTGCTGCTAGCGCTGTATGCAATGCCTTTGGTACATACAGCACTTGGAAAACTAAAACTGGAAGCAGAAACAGAATAAGATCACACAATACCATTTAATTATGGTCACCTCTTGTCTTTTAATGTGGCAACTAGTTCTTTTTCTTCTAGAGCCAAAACCAAAGAATGCATTCTTCTTGTATTAAGATACAATAATCGCAGCCCAGGTATGCACTTCTTAACAAGATTTTGTGATAACAGATACTTTTATTAATGCTGCTTTCCAGCCAGTGATTAACAGCCTGACAAGAAGCCTACACTGTTACTAGAATCCAGTACCAGGCTTTTAACTCCTCATTCATTCTTACTGACATAAGAGGCAAAATATTTCTCTCCTAATCTGTACCTACTCTGTAGCACTGGATGTATTAAAAACAATATTTAATGAAGGTAGCTGCTATTCCCTGCTGTCTATCACAGACCTTTTGGTACATTTTCCTAATACACAAAGATCCCATCTCAACTGCAATGCAAGCACATATTTTAAATGTAAAGTATGTACTGGACTCTGTGGGAGACCAAAACAGCAAAACAAAACCACCCCAAAACCCAATCCATGTTTATGCAATACTGAGGTCAAGTATTCTGATGGTATACGGATCTTCTGCTTTGCTTGATGCTTACTCAAATGAGATGTGGAAGCATATTAAGCTGCATTTTTAGCATATTACATCTTCCATCTGCAAGATAAAATAAAATTCAATAAAAACTTTTCATTTGCTGAGAAAAATGCTTTTCCACTCTTTATTGCGGTCAGTGAATACCTTCACTTTTTATATCCTCTTTTAAATTGCTACAATTTTCACCTTTGCCAAACCTGCTAACAAAATTACAGAGAAAATCATGTTAATGAATTAACAGTACATCTGTGACGGAGAGAAAGCACAGGATTAAAGGACTTCAATCATTTAAAATGCGTTTTAAAATGTTCAGAATCTTACCCAGAGATAGGTTTATTCACCAAGTCTTACTGAAAGTTGGATAATTGCTTTAGAACTAGATGTTCCATTTGTTTGCAATGACTTAATATCAGTTCTGTTAACTCACAAGAAAACTCACAAATAGAGATGTGAAGAACGGTAAGGCAGAGATGCTGTCCTCTGCCCAGACTGCGATAAAAGCAGAAACTTCATCAGATAATTCATTGCCATTAGCGACAGACATGCAGTTGGGTACCCATGTACTAGACTGATCAGATACACCTCCATAAAATAAGGTCTACCTTGATTTTAAAGACAGACTGAACTATATCTGTAACAGTTCAGCTCTATGCAAAAGAGAGAGCCAAAACCTGCAGGTCGGGACTGACCTGTACTTTGAGTTTCAGGTAGCTTTTTGTAATGTTCAGTTGCTGATATTTAAGTGAACTTCTGGTAGGTCTGAAAAACATCTGATGATCCATTGAGGCTGGTGACTATAGGAGAGTGGAGCAGAAAAATGTAACAGTTCCTTGAAACTACAACAGGGAAGTATGTTGTTATGTACATGAAAGAAATGTTGAAGAAAATGGTTTCTGATTTTTCGCTGAAGTCATAAAGGACAGAAAGAAGATGCATAGAGAGAAAGATGCAACATGTAGCTTTGATCAGAAAAACTTACTTGGGAAGAGTTGCACTTACTATACGGCTTATAGCTTCTCCACATTTGACTGGAGTATGGATAGAAGATGAACAGCCATGCAGCCATGTCATGTGAAGAATGAGCATGAACACTGCATTTGTACATCCCCCCCACCACCAGGAAGTTACAGGTGGATTTACCTGAGATGCATTCACAGATTACCCAGCATAAGTAACTGTTCTTCCCTGACCTCTGCTACCTTTCTCGAAAAATCTCCCCCTGCTCCTTAAAACATTTTGGATAGAAAGACAGACATTCTGCATTTAGTTCTACTACATATCAGAATATTACAGCTGTCTCAATGAGCTGCAGCTACCGAAACTGCTAGATTAGAGACCACCCTTAGGAAAAGCACTGATTAAGCACAATCAGGCAAGCACATGGCTAAGAAAAAGAAAATGCATGTCCTGTAACCGTATGGGATGTGACATGATTTGAAATCACAGTTCAAATAGAGAGGAAAGTGACTGAAAGTGAGGATGAACTGCTAACGGGAGAGGAGGTCATCAAGGATACAATAAATGCCCTACAGCAAGAGATGGCTCTGCTGGAACAGGGAATATCATCAAGCCAGCCAAACCACAGGGCATGCCAAGACCTGAGGAGTGGGAAGCTGCAGCTGGTGCGATAGAAGTGCTGTCAGAACAACGCAACATGAACAGCCTAGGGATGTATGGCAGGGAAGGACTATGTCAGCAGTCCAAGGCTGGGAAGCTGGGCCATGCACATTTTATGGTCAGTCCCACACCCACACATGACATGCGAGTTATTCACAGCAATTCCAGTCCCTTGGTCCTCTAACAAAGCTGTTTTTCTGTAGCCCAAACCACTTCAAATGACATTTGAATATACAGCAGATCTATGTACAGGGCCTTCCTCTTAAGCTGGAAGTTGAATCCGGGAACAGGGGAATCCTTTATCGACTGACCTCAGATTAGGAAGCTGCTAAGGGGCTTTTGAGCTTTGCCTGCACACTACTGCTCTATTTTGCAGACAGTGTAATAAACACAGCTGCACTTGATGTTCAACTCAAGACCTAATCCATACGCAGCTCCACCATGCACATTCTTTGGGAACAAAGCCATTCTACAAAGTTACTGGCCCTCCTCACCAACAGCTGCTCGCTCCAGCCGCAGCACCACCACTCACCTACCATTCAGCTGGGCCAATATGGTACTAAGGGACTGCAGGGTGAATCAGGTCTGATATAATCTAAAAACCAAGCAATTTTTTAATTTTTCAAAATGTTTTTAAAGCCCAGCTCCTTCTGGAACAGCTAAAAGGGCAGAAAACTGCAATATGTGAGTGGGAAACAAGTAGCTTGGAGAAAGACAAGGAAGGAAGAGATCAAGGGAGAATGGGGAGAGACTACTAAGATGTCTGTGCTTCTGAAGAAAATATACTGGGTCATTAACTGTCCTGTTGCCTCAGACCTTCTGCCAACAACCTGCAGAACACATCCTACCTGGTAACTTCATGAACACAAGAAAGCAGAGACTCCGCCATGGACAGAAGAGCAAGAAAGACAAAGTAGACTGATGCAAAACTTCTAACAGTATTAAAAAACACACATATATACATGTGTTCTGGGGAAAAAAAAATAATTAAAATTATCTTGCAGATTTTTTCCAAAGGACATTTCCCATTTCAACTCTGTCCTCTCAGAACAGTGACAAAAAATGTTTTCTAAAAAATAAAGGGTTTATGCCAAATGTATTGAAATTACAATGAAGACAGAGCCACTGCTGTGAGTGCTATGACTAAAGAGGCAGTATTCCCTTCTTCACTGCTTCCCTGTAACTTTTAGTATCTCCTAAGTTAGAATCAGTATGAGACCATTAGCTTTTAAAACTGGCGATCAGTACCTCATAGCATCTGGCTGCTTACAGTGTCAAGTTATACGCAGTGCACAAGAGGCTATATTAGAACCCAAGATGGGTTTCATTCACGTTACAGAAACACAGTAATCTTACTACCTTGAACTCAGTGTGCTGAATAGTTCTGATCAAGAAAGAGACCTGTAATGTTAATAATCCTACAGTTCCTTTGAGGTAATCCCAATCTACTCATTTATCCTGTTAAAAGTCACAGAAAATATTTTGCAATCATTGCGCCCAAATAAATCATTCAATTTCTATTTTCAAATGCTTTTACAAGTAACGAACTGAAGGGAAACCAGCCTCCTGACACTTGCTGCACAGGAATATAAAACAAGAAATCCTCATAGTTTTAGCCTGGACTCATAGGGAGCTTTCATTTGTAACCCTCCCAAGGACAGCTGCAGGCATCCTTACATATAGTCCTAATATCTGCCCCTGCAAGAGTTAAAATCAGCCATCCTAGGTGTGTTCATGTGTACCAGACACCTTTCACAAGTATCAGGGTATCAGCAGATGAAACTCCATTCAGTAGCTGGAAATGTCAAAAAAAAAAAAAAAAAAGTATTATTCAAATTTTGTATTTAACATGAAATCTATTATTTCAATAGGAGGGGAGGGGCACAGGGAAATGCATTTGCTCCAGCTGTAGTTCAATGTAAGCATCCATTGCCTGGATTACATTCTCCCTTCACAGCTATGTTTTTTTTCTCCGAGATTTACAAAACTATGAACTGGTAGACTGAAGTAGAATTTCAGAATATATATTGAAATGACAATATATTTTTTAAATGGAATCACAACAATAGCATATGGAAGAAACGAATACAAATGGACTCCAGTTAAGCACAGAGGAAAATTTCAGAGAGTCTTATTGTAAAAGAAATCCAAACCAATCTTGGTGGGAGTTCAAGCATATGGGAAGAGTAAACACAGAGAACCCAAAATGGCAAAGAACATGCTCGGAGAAGCAAGGTGCTGTGGAGATGGGAATGATATATTACTACTGAGAGAAGGCCTCTGGAAGGTTGGAACCTGCTGACACACTGCAAGATCTGGCTACTCCACCCCATTTGTCAGTTTCTCCATTCTTAAAATTGAATGTGATTGATTTATCCTTGTAAAGAAAATTATTCAATTTTTTTTAAAAAAGCAATTTTACAAGTTCTATCAGTTACAGATCCTTCTTGCAGAGAGACACCAGTAAAAAAAAAAGTCATAAGTATTCTATTTACTAATTGTGAACATTACTTAAGCATATTTGTTTGCTACCCGCATTCTTGTCTTGTGCTCTGTAGTGTGAACTGCTGCTCATACACACAGCCCAGTGAAATTTAAGGAGCACCATCTGGGTACAAACACACTGAGTAAAGCTATAAATAGATCAACCAAGTTCATTACATGCATGAGGTATATGCCCACATAAGTATTTTCAGCATGAGGGCCTAAGACTATAAAACGAACCTCTACAGTGTTCCTACAAACAACCTTGTCTTTTTAGCTGAGGAGATGAATACTTTAACAAAATTTTTAAAATTTCATATCTGAGCTTATCACAGAGTACGTATATCCAGATGGAGAAGAACACAGAGACCACTCTCTGACTCATTTCTAATCAAGCAGTTGGAACAACATGGAAACAACATTTATTCCATTTTTGTACCCAGAAAACTGAGAAACTCATCTCCAGATGGAATCTCTTGTTTCTAGTACTCTGAAATACTAATGAATAGAAGACAAAGTCCTGTCCCCACTCTGCTACTCCTATGCATCTAGAACCTGCAGGACATCATTATGAGTGAGTTGACTGTATGGCATATTTTATTTACATTTTAAGGCAACATTCTAAGCCTGAAAGGTTAAGGACTAGAGCTAGCTGAGCCATAATTCCTCTTCCTCCCTCTCTCCTCAGCACCCCCTCCCTCCACCGCCGCCCCCAAATCCAAAAAGAGCACAGAAAAGGGGCTTCTTTAAAACTGACTAGAAATTTTAAAAAGCTCTGTTATTTATTCCCCCCCTCCCCCCATGTTTCCCATGTTCTGCACAACTGCAGTTGAAACGAACCCCAAAGCAACCGACCAAAGTACTACCACCACCACGCCATATGGACTCAAAATAGGGCTGTTTATGTCTACATAGATCATTCCTAGGCAAAATAACTACATCTGGTATCTACATGCCTTGGCGCATCTGTGAATTCAATACCACGTATGGGTTATCTGCTGTAGCTGGTCTCTCTGGAGGAAGTTACTATTTTTACAGATAAGTGATTGTGAGTAAGGACACAGACATAAACTCCTATCTGTATCTATAGGTAAAGGACTCAAGGTATGTAGTCCCAAGAAAAGGTATTTAAGATGCCTTGATGGTAGTTATGTGCACGAATGGGTCCAAATCTGTTTTAAGCAGGCAGAGTCCTTCCTTTGTACTGCTCCTTTTACAGGAACGTGGCAATACAGACTTTGCTTCCGACTATTCAGTCAGAAATAAATTCCTCTTAGCACATACTTCTCGGGCAAATCCATGATGCTCTACTGAAATGATCTCTTCAGAGCATGTTGCATGTGCTCATATTTCCAAAGCAAAGCATTTGTCAGAGTTACTTGTCAGTATTTGCAGGCTTCACAGAAAAGTATGTTTTTGCCCACACTACATTATGTACAGCTGTGACTGATGTCATTATACAGTTCATTATATAGCTTCCATCATTCCTCTGTGAGATTTAGGCAAGCTTTGAGGATGATGAAAACAAACGCACTTAACATAATGCTGATATCCCAGCACATTGCTAATTAGATTCCTTATTTTTAATATTCAATGAATACCAGTGCAGATCTCTTTATAGGACCTGCTGATTACAAGGGTTTCCCATGCTGGATCTATCTGCAACAAAGTGCGTGCCACATTCCCCTACTGAAATCTGGTTATCTGAACACGTACCAGAGTCAGATATTTCAGATTAGAGTTCTAGATTGAATGTGAATTTCATAACTCTTTAAATGACTCGAAACAAGAGTTTTATATCAAACACTACAGCTCTAAGATGTTCAGAAACTAAATCTTGCACCAAATGTAGCAAATTTTAGTACATAAGACACAGCTGAAGATGTGAAGGGGATGTATTTAAGTTATACAGTTGACTTTAAATCAAGGTTTGTTTTAAGCCAGTCTTCAGTTTAATGATAACTTCTAGCTGTTTCCTGAACATGCAACTCAGATGCTGCTGTTTCAGATATTTACATGGCATTTTACGTGCCTGTTTCCCCTCCCCTCTCCTCAAAAATGAAACAAACCCTCCCCCCAAATAACCCACACCACCACATATAGGCTCCCAAGGAGGAATATGAGTCGTAACTATTGGAAATTTCCCTCTGCTGGTAATATTTCTGCTGCTCATATACTCCTATGTTTGGATTGCATCAGAGACCAATTTTGCCCATATGCAGGACATGAAAGGAGGGTAATTCTATTTACCTTGGTTCTTGTATGATGGCTTATGTTCTTTCTCTTCATTTAGCTTTCAGGCCTTTGATGAATCAGTGCCTGAGTATGAGCAGATCAGAACTACCAGCTTAAATCATGAACTTCAGCCACCTTGTTATTCCTATGCTGAATCACCTATCTGGACCTCTCCTTTGATTTCTGATACTTTCATGTAATTGTAATATTTCTGTTAAGCATAGCTGTGCATCTGGTATTTCTGTCTGCATTTAGCCTCCTACAATTAACTTGGATCAAAGAGATCAAAAGGCAAAGTATCTTTAGAATACAGCAATGCCTACACCGACAGAGATTCTCCCATTAGCAAACATCTTGATTAGCAAAGAAAATCACCATAATAAGGCACGCTGAAGACTTACAAAGAGGTTAACCAGCCACAGATCTCCAAAATGAAGGTGTAGTGAAAACTGAAAATAAACAATTTGCAGTACAAATCACACCGTTCAATATCTTGTCATCAGACCCTGAAAAGACAGAGTGATCTGAAGCATGTTATAGAAGCCAAATTAGATTAACATAGCAGTGGTTTTGAGAATCCCACAACTTCTCAAAACAGATCAGTATCACTCAAAACACAATATGCATGTTAGAACAAAGGCACTGAAATCGCCGTGCAGTATTGCCTGCATTGTGGTCTCTTCAGCTGAATTTTATTTCCAGGAAAATTAAGAAAAAAAGAAAAAAAAAAGTCAACAACCAGCCACATATTTCAAGATCTAATAACTAATCCTCTGACTGGAACAAGTTCAGCCCATATTAAATGCCATCTTAACTTGGTCAGGCTGGGAACAGGTAAGGAATGACCTCTGCTAGGCTTAATGTGGATAGACTTTGTTTCTCTATTTCTGTGACAACTGTCTGCATTTATTTGGTACATAGATGGACAGTATAAAACGCAGATTCCAGTCCTCCACTGGAGATTGCAAATACTGACAGCGCTCTCCTAACAACCACTGCTGAAGCATTCCCCCTGTGATAAGGCTGTCATCATTGCCATTCCTTCTTAGCATATCAGTTAGTGAAGAAAGGTGTGAAAACCACACTGGTCTCACCCTCCAAATGTAACACAGGCCTTTTTTCACTGCGTCCAGCCAGTACCTGCTGAAGATTCAGAAGCTTTTATCTCAACTATGACTTCTGTCAGGCAGCAACATCTCCTGGAGCTCTTGAGAGCCTGGCTGCTCGCCGCTCTTGGAGACAAGCTAGCAGGCATGTGCATCTTGCAAAGCAAGCTTTTCAGCCTCTTCCTGCAACACAGCTCTAACACCCCCCACCCCGATTCTTTTCATTTCACACAAATGCCATAAGCCTTGCAAGAACTAAATTTTAGCTGTCAGTTGATTTCAGAAAAATTTGTTTTGAAGCCCACTGTCAGAAATACGAAGCAGACATGACCTACTATTCTCGAGCACTTCAAAAGGTAAAGAAAATTAACTTCTACCTATATCATAAATGTAACAGTGGCTATGTAATTTATACAGTCACTTGAGGCCAGACGGACCTTTTATTAAATGCACTGGAGAACTCACGCAAGTTAATACTTACACCTTCAAGGCACTCACAGGCTGGCCCATAATTTTACTCAATTACAAAATGACCTTAATGAAGCCCTGGTACTGTCTGTTGTGTTACTTGAATCTGGTAGATGTGTGCAATTCATATGAAATGCAAACTGTTAATACTCCACCAAGATTGCTCGTGAAAGACTGGTATTATTGCTGTTGGGGTGTGATCAATGGGGCTTTTCTGTACTTTACAACACGTTAAGTACTATGGGGGCAGCAGAAGATAGATAATGAGCTCAGGAATTTATTTTCTTGCTTTAACTACTTGGCAATGAAATCCTTAGGAAGTTTTGGCCTTGACTTCAACAGGGTTAGTATTTCAGAGGCAGAGGTCACAAATTTAACAGCGTAGGTAAATGCATTGCTGGTAATCAGCAAACAATGCTTTTTCTAAAGGAAAAATTTGGGGGTTGGAATTTTACAGGATAGTTTTTGGTTTTTTCCTCACAACGTTAAAAAAGTTAATAAATGAAATGGGGACTTGGGAGACTCTTAAAGTAATGGTGACTAACCTGAAAGTTCAGAAATCAGCATCTGAGCTGGCCTGAAAGCAGACTGCATAAAGAAAATATGGCCTGTGAAAAGTCAGTTTAAAGCCCAGTCTAATCCCAGTACCCCACGTAAGAACTATGGAGACCATCATAATGGTGCTGGAGAATTTTTTTCTCCTGTGACTTTTTCAGCCAAGTCATTTGTGTGCTTCTTCAAAGTAGCTAGAGAAGTGGATCTAAAATTCATCTGCCTATTTAAAATTTCATACATTCTTTCAGTTTCCATGACACCAAGCCTGCACAGTGTAGCATCCTTCCACAAGAAAAAGGTACAATCTCATCATTGCTATAGCTTGAGGGTGCTTATATATTATCCCTTTTAGTGATAGGGACATTGCCATTATTAAAGACTGAAAACAAAAATGAAATTGTCTTGGGTTTTTTTTTGGTTTTTTTTTTTTTGCACTTGAATAAAGACTTAATGCACTGTCAGATCCTGAAACTCTTGCCAACAAGTGGAGACAACTGTTGGATAACAGCATGAACATCAACTTTATTTTCAAATTAATCAAACCTGCAATAATTCTCTGATGGATGGATTCCAACTCTCTTTCATTAAACAAGGAGACACAGGTGAAGGCAAACTAGGGCCCAGGCCTGTGAAAAGCATACACTCACAAATGGATACTTATCACCTCAACTCCATTCACACTGAGCTTATGGAGGAACTTAAGGCTTGTGCTGATAGAGGCAGATCTGCAGAGCACTGAAGACACTACCGAGTCACCTCAGGTATTCATTAATACTTGTGTATTATACATTAATATTTACCTGGTCTGGCAAGTCTTACTGTGATGTTAACATAGCTGTCATGGGGCACCCTTACGTACTTACAGGTTATTAAAAATAAGTATTGCATTATTTCCAGGCAGATCCCTTTAACTAAATATGGCAGTTAACTTGTTAGGAATGTCTAATGGAGGGACATCTGTTAATTTTATGCTTCCCTCCTCCTTGGTTAGTTTCCCCATTCTCTCAACATAAACCCAACAACTGTCCAAGTGGCTGAAAGTTCTGTTCCAAATTGATACATACCATCAAGAATACCGAGGAAACCTCTCTTGCAAATTTCTCAAAGCAAAATGAAGCTGACAGACTGATAAGGCCACAAGGGAGGATGCAAAATTTTCTCTACTGGCACCAAATCTGCAACACATTACAATAATTACCCCCAGCTGGAATGGGTGTAAGGTATGGAGCTGCCATGTATCTGATAGGCCTTAGATATGTATTTCCAAATTAGGCATCTTCCTGATTAGCAAGAAATGCCGCGTGGCTATTCTATACTACAAGAACTCCTCTAGCTCACCTAGCAAGTACAACTGACTGGTTGATATAAATCTCTAAGCCACCTGCAAATAACTAACCAGCTGTTCACACTTCTCACAGCTGTGATTGTTCCTCTGCATGCACTGGTAACAGACATCAAAGCACAGCTAAGATGAGAAAGCATCGGGGTTTTAAAGGATTTGGGTCATCAATTCTTCCTCAGATGGAAGGAGAACAGTGTTCACTGGAAGCTGAGAGAGGCACCCTTGCTTCTTACCACAGATGTGCCTGATAACCCAGAAAGCAGAAGCCAATCTATGTGGAGAAATGTAAAATAATCAAAGCATCTCTTTTAATTGGCATTTATAAAACACCTGTTTTAGGAAGTATATGAAGTATATACCTTATAGTCACAATTATAAATAAAAACACCTCATTGTAAGGACCTTGACTATTCACAGTGCTACAGGAAGGTGGAAGATCCCCCAAGATTACCACAGTAACATTCTTAGTAATAAACCTCTGGACTACATCAGACACTTGTACCTCTTTCATAGATGACACTTTCTCATAAAACCACTTTCAATCACATTTAATCAAGGTGTTCAACTTCTGCCACGTTCTTAGCAAGTACTAAACATGAGCTTAATTATAACCATTTTTGCAAACATTCTCCTGAACTGGGACATGAAGCATTGCCCAAATTACCTTACTGTAATGTCGACATTAGAAATAATGTCTAACCTAAATTTTAAAATACCCACTAGTGAGTTTTACGAGAAGAAAATCACTTATCAGTCTCATTTGTAAGTAAGAGATTTTGGAGTTGCTGTATTGGTCTAGGTGAGACACAGTTACACTTGCCTCCCTACTACAATTACTACTGAACAGTCTATTGCTTTAAATATGCACAATAGCTCCTGTTTTGCAGGCTAATCCACAACAGATTTGGCTAATCAGAGCCAAGGACAATATCTTTGTGATAAAGCTAGCAGAGTTATCTTTGCACTGGAGAAAAATATTTCTGGTCTATGTACACAAAATAAATTGTCCAGAAAAGACCAAGAGCAATCATTGTGCTGACTTCACACAGTTTTGGTTGAGAACTAAGAACAGATTCTACACTTCAAATATACAATATAATCAATAGAAGACATTCTGTACTAAAAATTCAGTACTTGCTTTGTTATTTTTCAGAAGTCTAATAGCAGAAAGATGGTTATATAGATTAGTTAATTGGAATGAAGCCCTTAATTATTGGAGAAAGAAGTGATAGGTCACGTATATTTAAAAACTAGACAATATCAATTCTCTGTTACCAAAAGTTTCCATGAACTATCAACCATTAGAAATTATCAATTCAAGAAAACCCCACAGTTATACAATCATGTTTTTCTCTTAAAAAGAGGCTATGGACTCTCACAACTTGCATCTCATTAAGTTCTGGTTAGTAGCCTAGGATAGAAAAATAAAAAAAGGGAAAAATGTCTGTTTGAGACTTAGATGGCTAAAGAAAACAGAGTGTCTCAGGGAGGAGGATGGGGGAAGAAGAAATGAAATTTTCCTATGTGGTTTCGTTAGCAGATCAGGGGAGTAAAAACGACAGATGAGTTCCCTGAAGATCAATATGCACTAGAGGATTCCAACTGCCTTGACATAGCTCATTCTCATACAGTTGAGCTGTTTGGTAGCTTTCTCCAATTCATCTATGGATCCAGCTGGGCAGTACTCTGCGAGCAATACAATCCTCCATACTCAAACACCAAGCAACATGCAAAACTGCTAAAGGCAACTAGAAAATGTACAAGCTCAAACCTGAGCACAAGGTGACCAAGATCCTCATCATCTCAGGGAACGTTCCCACCACCTGCAAAGGCAGCAAGGAAGGACTGCAACAAACAGCAATGAGGCAGCAAACAAGGCAATTTCAAAGATCATGGCAATGGGTACCAGTGAGAAATGGAAGTCAGTGCAGAAGTGAAATGGAGATTAAGATATATGGATAAGTCAAGTAACCTTCATAGCCTCTGGACAGGAAGAATGTCTCCCTGCTGCTGATGCCACAGGGGTCACAAGCTACTTCCATAGCTATTATTTTCCCTTCTACGTGAAATCACCTCTCCAGGATTCAGGTTCATTCACATGACTTTCACCTAATGGCTATTTTAGCTATTCCTCTGGCAAAGTGAATGATGGTACTATCCGCTTTACAAGTATTGCATCCCCACCTGTGATACCTTTGCTGCTCTGGACTGCATTTAACCACGATACTCCCTCGTGCAGGCATTCAACATTTAAATAGAAGTTTTGGAAGAGAAAGGCTTTCAACTTCTTTTACGATATGAGACAGATGCTCCAGCAAATGCTTGTTTTGCAGGCTTACAGGCAGTTCTCTGCATTTGTTGGCTATCTTCAGACACAAAAAAATAGAAATGGCTCAGACTTTTTCTTGCAAGTGCCTTTTCTTGCAGCCTTCTCTTCTATGAGCAACAGTTACAAAGAAATAACAAATTGACATCGGTTCCCAGCTGTCACTCAGCCAAGTTCCCTCCAGGTGATAAAGGACATCTATACAGAAATTCCATCTTGAAAAGCTGATGCTTCAGGCCATAGGCTTTACCTCTGCCCACGGTGCAGAGCTTCTGCAGAGCTTCTGCCAGAGCTGTTTTGACAGACTCCAATTGTGGAAAAGAGCTGGGTGTTAGTTCTAGAGAGGTACAGTCCCTGAAACCATAAAGAACTATCATGATCACCTTCTTCAACCTTCCTTGTACACATCCTACCACAACTTTCCCAGACAATGGGGCAATTTTTTCCAGGATGTGACTTTTAAGAGAGCTATCCAAGCTCATTCAAATAACATTAAGTTATGGGCAACCATTTAGGAAACTGCATCTTACCACAGGCCTGAATTTGTCTCACTTCCACTGACAACTCCTGATCCTTGTTATGTCTTTGTATATAAGGGCAATCTTTATCTCGCACCAAGTGTCATTCCCATGTGTATCTAGACACAGTGCTAAAGTCACATCTAACCTGCTGGTAAGGATATACACACACAGAGCAAGGGCCAAAGATCCGATGGCTTAAGGACTACGCTATGGGAAGACAGAAAGCTGTTGGCACACTATCACAGGGGAAAGAAATTCAGCATTGCAAACCTGCATTCAGTTTCTTTAAATAATACTCAATGAAATGTATGCATTGATTCCTGGAGAAGTGTAAAGTTTGAATTGGGAAGAAGTCAGGTCTGTGCTCTGGGGTGGAAGTAGTGTCTAAAGCTGGTAGAAGCTGATTAAAATTTAATAGATCATCAAAAAAGCAAAGGGAAATGAAACTGTTTCTGAACCTGAAATCCCGAGACATTAAATATTTACTAAAACAAGTTCTTTCCTCCAACTCAGAACGGTAAGATCTTTTCTGGGGAGCAAAAACTTTGCAAAACAGTTTTTTTTTTGTTGAAAATCCATTTCAAAAGAGTTTTGATGGAAAAACTCCCTGTCAGTTTTCTTAGCACCCAGTGGGGGAATCTTCATCTTCTGCAAAAGCATGAAAGAGCAGGATCCGCCCCTTTACATAGGGGGGATCATAATTTAGTCTTTTAAGAATTCATGAAAAAGACTTAGGAAGTCTTCAGCACAAAGCCATTCTATGCATAGCAAATGTGCCATGCCCGACTAGCAGTTTTCTTCTGTTCATAAACGGCTCTGCCACGCTCCCGACTGCTGGTGTCCCACTCCTCCAAGCTGACCCTGTGCAGCAGAAAGTAGATGCTCTTTACTCCCAGAGTTAGCTGCAAAGCAAAACAACCACAAGAGTGTAATCCTGCTCCTGCTTCCCCTAACAGCCAACTTTGTATGTAAAGCCTTTGGCTATTTTTGTCAACCTGGTATGGGGTGAAGAGAAAGGAAAAAAAATAATCTAGAAGAGATGAAAAATGGGTGCAGAGCACATAAAAGGGACATGAAGACGACACACAAAAAAAGGTGGGAAGTCCAAGGGAAAGATTTATTGGAAGTGTGGAAAGTAAAGAAATTATACCCTCTTCCCCCCCCCCCCCCCCCCAAAAAAAAAAAAAAAAAAAAGAGAGGAAAAAACTAAAGTAGAAAATGAAGAGGATAGAGGATTGAAGGAAAAATAAGGCAAGAGAAAGACATCAAGGCCAGTATTATAACAAGACAGAATGGATTTTACTCAGATATCTCCTTGTTCTCCAGTGTGAAAAGTCTTGATATAGTATTTAGTAAAGGTATGAATTTCATGGACAACCAGATGGTACTTCAAACACACGGACATAAAAAAGCAGTAAGAGACCAGCCACAGAGATTACACAATCTTGGGAAAGCTGTCTCACTCAAGGAGCATGATACTGGCAGGTAAAACTAAGAGACGGTGAGTGTATAATAAAAGCTTAATAAGGCACAAGAGGGGAAAGCACATTCTGTACAAGTATAAGAAGCAATCATGAATGGGACTGCAGCATCAGACTTGTGTTTTAAAGCTTTTTTCTTTTTTTGAGTACAAACATAGACATGTCCCAAAAATATGGCCAAAGATTTAAGATTCTCTAATACAGAGACTTCTGAAAGGGCAAGGGAAAGGCAGAAATATATTTCTGCCTTCTAACAGAAAATACTGAAACGGAAAAGGAAGAAGAATACCAACATTTTAGCTAGCATCACAGGGTGTAAACCAAGAGAGATCTTTATCAGATACTGATACAGAACTCTCGCAGAATTGGAAAATCCAAGAAATCTTTTATAGTAAAAGTGGTTAGACACCCAGAGCTTTGATCATGAGGAACTGGAATTGCTTTGCTAGTATGACAGTGAGAACTAAAAAAAAAAAAGGCTTCTCAATTTAAACAAAACAGTAAAACTGTACACCTTATCGTACTGGGTCTGAACCCAGCCAATCCACAACACGTTCAACTAATGCTGGCACATTTTACAGTAATCTTAAGATTAGACATATATGTCCAACTAAAGATGAATTTACCTATTAAGGTTCTTGAGTCCATTCATAGTGCTGCTGTGTAATGTCAGACACAATCAACACAATATAACTGTGATGATGCTAGAAATGAATTTTTTGACAAGGACTGCAAGATCAAGCAATAAATAGATGAGCACACTTTAATGATGTGTGATTTATAAAGCTGGAAGCCAGAGATGAAGGTGATGCATAATTCTCTTTAAAATACATGTATTATCTGGTGAGATATTCTTACAATGACTTGCAAAAGAGATGCCTTGTAAGGAGACATTTGAACAGTAAGAGGTAAACCGTAGAGCATACAAAACAGGAGGAAGCCCAAGGTATGGAACAAATCATGAGGAATAATAAAATCCTACATAATTAAGCCAATGTTCAGGGACAAACAACGACGGCTCATAGAAAAATATGTCAGCAGTAGGGGGCTGTCTTGGTAGAAGAGCATACTGAGAGAACTGCTTTACTATGGAGCACCCCAGTGCCAGGGATCCTCTCTCATGATAAAGGTTTCAAGACACTTATGGAATATAAATTCATTTTAAAAAAGCTATGTCTCAGTAAGTGCGTAGCACAAGGGTGCACTTGCAAACTCACCCTATTCCATGTATCCCTAAAGGAACCACATTACTACGCAGATGTAATGCTTCTATCTGTTTTTAAGGAGTATACAAGATATACTCAAACCAGGACTCTATGGAGTTACATGGCTGTAATTTCAGTTTCTGTGGTTTGAGAATTAAAAAGATAAAAAATAGACAAAAAATGTTTTTCTCAAACTAAAAATTAGGTTAAAATAAATGGGCTGTTTCCAACTTACAGCAGGGACTATTACATACATAAACACAGTTACACACATCAAATTTGAGACTGAATCTCTGACAGACCCCTAGGTCTAGCAGTATAATTCACTATCACTATGATTATACTGTCAGAAGCAAATGAACAGGCACTTCACTTTATTGATGTTATTTAGAAGTTACTCTTGAGAGGGAAAAGAAATGAACAATTATTTGAAAAAGCTATTTTATCTTTAAGTAGCAAAGAATCAAAGATGCTAGCTTTTCATATTTCAATGTAGAATAGCAATAAAACAAACAGGTTAATCTTTTCATCACCTCCTTCAGTTCTACTCAGTTCGGTTTTCTTAGGTTTATCTTAAACAATTTATTGAAGAAGAGCCAAAAAATAAATAATGCCCATGTTAAGCCTCTCATAAAACGCAGCTGCCTAGCATCTCTTTATAACCAAACCAATCTTTACAACCTTTCTCCATCTACTAGAACTGGTAAAAAGTGTTTCCACTCATCCAATTTGAATCAGAAAATGTTGTTTCCACCAGGGTGGCAAGCACCTAAATCAGTAATTTTCAACCTATCCTGGCTGGAGAATTCCTCTAAGGGGTCCACAAAATGCACTGAAGAACTAAGCCTATTATTGACGAGCTTCAATTCACAGCAAATTCATTAGTAAACTTGTAGGTTTATGAAGCTTGGCATCCACTAACACGGGCAGTGGGTCAGACAGTAGATACAAAGCTGGAAGATTTAATACAGGAAATTTTAAAAGTTGAGGTTTCGCCCACATGATCTGGGTTTTCTACTCTAGGTAACAGAAACTGTAGTTCCTAGCAGAATTACCTTCTGAGATACTACATCTAAATGCACTCATGAACAAGCAGGATACCCTGGGTACGGATATGGAATAGGGACCCCTGCTCATCCATATTCAGGATCTGATGAAACTGTGCAGTGGCTGGCCTGTGGCCTATCATCTAGATTTCTTTTCCAGAGAAACCAAAACACTACAGAGTGAAATGAGAGGACAGCTGGGCACAAATGAAGCCCTGGGTCACATCCCACCATGGAATCAAGACCCAGCAGAGTAAGCCTGTTCAGACATAACTTGTTACAAAACATTTTGCTGCCTCTTTCTTCTTGCAATTGCCATATACTCCCCTACACGGTGCGGTACAATGGAACAGTTGGTTTTAAACCTTACACTTGCAGTTACATCTCTGCCGAGATGACTTTGTGGAAGTTATGAGAATAAAATATGCTACATTTCATATCTCTTGCCTCAGCACCATTCTGCTGCTTACATAGACTGCATTTGGTTCTGAAGCACACCAAGATTCTTTCCTTTGCAAGACGCTAAGCAAAAAGCACTGTGACAGTAGTAGACAGTAACATGGTAGGAAGCAGTCCTGCATTAGTAAGGTGACAGATTACATGGACTACTCAGTCTTTTCCATATCTGATTTCTATGAGTCAATGATTGTATTGTTCACTCACTTCCGTACCAAAGAAGTCATCAAGTGACTAGTACTCAAATGCAACTGATAGGGCAGAAGTGGGGCTTGTCTTGAAATGAATGCTGTTTCTGTGCAGGTTAGCTATGCGGGAGTTATTGGGAAGTGGAGAAGTCACTGGGCTATCCCTTCATAAAGATCTAACTTTGCATCAGCCTGGCTTGCGGTGTAAGGAGGCAGAGGTCACTTGAGACTCAGTTGTCTCGCATGACAATGCACTATGAGCTCCACCAAACAAGTGCAGCAAAATGATGGGTTCTTTTAGTCCTTTGCTTACATGAGAAAAGTAGGAAGAGTCCTCTTCTCTTACTAGAAAAAGAGATTCTTAAAGTGCCAACGCTGAACTAACTGTAGGTTTATCTTCCCTTTTGCTGAAGATGTTCCTCTGCTCTGTGGCATACTGTGAAGGAGGGCAGCACAGAAACATATCTGCATGAATAAGTGAGCTACAATGGAGTTAACACATTAGCCACAGACTGCCACGGGAGTCTGATAACCCAAGCTAACATATACCATTTCAAAGCCAAAATACCAATAGGACTAGAAAAAACTATCACTTTATCAAAAGCAAGCCATTCTCCTACGGACAGCATACCAAAAGGTGGTGCCCCAGATTAACAGGCAGCAGTTAGAATCAATGCTTATCTGATACAGATTTGTTTCTGAGGAAGATTTTCTTCTTGCTGTGTCACTTCTTAATGCAGAGATCTGAAGACAACACTTGTATGAATATCACTGCAAACAAATGCTGCAGATAACCAAAGGGCATGCAGAAATCAGCTGCTTTTGCAATCAGTAAGCTTGGAGGATCAATGCGATCTTCAATGAATCAATACTTGACTACTTCGTAAGGAAAGCTGTACCGTACGATTTGATCCAAAGTTCAAGGGACTCCCTGTCTTTCTGCTGACTGCAACGGGCTCTGGAGGAGCTACACAAGCCAGTCGTGAGGTTGAAAGAAGATGTGAGACTCAACCAAGCAAAAAGCACCTGACCTAATGACAAAACTCAGTGCCTCAGTGCTGCAGTGGCTGTTCCAAGCGGTACCGGAGACTAAGATTATTTTGTCGCTCTAGTCCTTGTAGGTCAAATTCATCCCTTCTAATCCAGTTAAAGCTAAACCAGTTACCGAACGTCACAAAGTCTCCCCACCACTTGGCATAGCTGAACACATCCACAAGTCTAGCGCTGAACCACGGCAGAACTAGCAGGCAGAAGCGTTGCTCCCGAGCAAACAGCAAACGCAGGGGGACAGCTGTCGGCAGTCCTGCTGGCTCTAGCCAGTGTTACAAATCCTTGATTTCAATAAATACAGAGAACCAGATTTTCAAAAACTACTGAAAGCCAGGCCTACGCGTTGGATCCGGAAGCTCCTCTGAGTTCCTAAGGATGGCAGCACACCCCAGCCATGCCTCAATTTCATGATGGATAAGGCTCAGAGATGCACTAATCTCCATCGCCCTCCCCCACCCAGTTGGTTTCTATTAGGAATGAATCCTGGGTGCCTGGAACAGAAAATAATTATGGCAGGCCCTGAAAGCCTGAAATCTCCAACCCTCAATTAATTCACACTTATCCATATGTTAATTCAGTGTGAATGCTGTCAGCACATTTTCCTCATTAGAATTCAACAGAAGTTTAGGAAAACAATTGTTTTGATAAAGGAAAAAATGTAGCTACAGTACTGAATTATGTCTGTGAAGAGAGAAATCTTCAACTTCAGTGTTTAATTTGCACATCAGTAAAAATCTACAGGGGAGCCTAAAGCCAAAACTACTACTACTAACACATCTTAAAATATGTAAAAGGCAAGAGTAGTCACTGATCACAGAACAAAAATCTGAGTACAAGGGAAGAAACTGTTACCGAACTGAACACACAGAGATCACGCTGGCCACATTGACCGCATCTGTGGAGAGACGCACCTGGTTTTGCAGCGGGATGGCCATGCCCTCCCTCCTCGTGCAATCCGGTGCACACATGCTGCACTGGGGGGCCAAGGAGGGAGGGAGGGAAGAACTCACAAGTCATGTCTGACCACATATAAGATTCATGTCTCAAAGATACAGCTGACAGTTGCTGCCACTGTGTATGAGCCATTACAAAAAACAAGGCATCTGCCTCTCATTGAAAATGGGCTGTCATATGTGCAGCACGCGACTTAAAACTTTATGACGGCATGCACTGGAAAAGCAGAATACAGAAAATGCAGAACTGCCTGACTCACATATGCTGGTGGTCCAAAATACTTAGGATGCAAATTACTTCACATAGTAATCATATCCATTCAGTGAGACACTCTGATGCACCCCAGAATTCAAACTGAATGTTACAAACTCTTGAATACTAAAGGTTTGATTTTTACTCACATAGGATCAAGGTGTACAGTTGCAGTTAACATCCCTCCCTAGCCCCAAGCACATGACAGGTGCCCAAGTTAGAAGCGGTCAGCCTAGGTTACTTCAAATAAGAGCTGGAGAGAGGGAAGTTCTCACCTTGAATCACCTTCTGGAAAGCTCGCTTACTGTATCTATTCAGAGCTCAGAGGAAGTGTTAGGTCATACGCTACAATAGGTAGTAAGTACACTTCTAATTAATACTAAGTTATTAAATGCAGACACAGTGGCTAGAGCTTTTTCAAATCTAAATAACAACTGATTTGTTCCAAATGAGACAAAATGCCAATCAGAAACCCTAGCCAACATTATGGATTATTATTCCGGAAGAAAAAGAACATCCTCTGTATTATTAGAGTACATTTCTTCTAGAAATGTTGATTTAGGAGAATAAAAAGTACCTGAAACAGAAATTCTAGATGCTTTTTTTCCCTCTCTGGTTAAAACCTATTTAGGCAAAAAGCAAACGGAGTTGGACTCACAGCTCCTTACCATACTTCAAGCCAATAAAAATAAAGATGCCGGTTTGCAAAGGCTGTAGCAGATGATGTAAAAGCTAAGCGTGTCCTAGCACAAGAACCACAGAGCTCTGCATTCCCTGTGAACACAGATGTTCACAACTCTGCCTCACTCTTCCAGATGTGCAAGCAGTGACCTAAGTACAAGCTCCCTGAAAGCAAAACTTTCAGTACTGTGACTGAACTGGTTCAAATTGCACACTTTGTCTGTTCCGTCTGGTGCAGTATAAATAAATCCTGGAAAGTTTTGTTTGAGGTTTTCTGCAACAAGTTTTGATATAACACCCCTCTGGTTTTGACTTGGGGGTTGGCGGTGTTACCAACCCTCCTTCAAATTCAGCAATGGTATCTTGCTACAGTTCCCTATAGATTTTAAAATGAGGAGGCACCAAGTTAGCAAAGGGTCATTGGCATGCACTGTAGCAGAAAACAGGAAATATAATTAAACATACAGCTGTGAGGTAAGATCTTTGGCAGGAGAAAGAGAGCGCTTTGCGAAGAAAGTCACAAGGGCAAAGCACCATGAAGTAGCACAGTCACATCAAGAGGGAGAATGAAGCACAGGGGTAGAGTTAAAGAAATGAGAGTGGGGCTGAGAGAAGCAGAAAAAAAAGCAGAGATATAAAAAAGAGAGTAAGACAAAGAAGGTAAAGCATAGAGAAGAAAGTACATAAGGAAAAATATCTCTCTTAGGAGTCATAGTTCTTTAGTAAGGGCAGGAACCATGTTGTTATGCAACAGGATATACTTTTCTTCATAGAAGAGTATTTGAGCTTATATGAAACCTCAAAAAAAAAATCTGTGGGAGGAAAAAAAAAATAAATAAAAGAGTAACATCATATTTCTTTTGACTTTGAAATTGCTTTTTAGGTCATATTTCACCCTCCCCTCCCACCCCCCAAGTATTTTCCAGGATGGAATTTTCTTCTTCCCACTCCAGGATTTGGCGTGGGCAGAGCACCACAGATGCTGCTGAACTCACAAACCAAGAACCTGATTCATTCTTTGCTTGAATCTTGTGCTATCATTTAGACTGGGACCAAGCAAACGTCAAAGGCTGCAAGTCCAAAAGATAATTTTACACAGCTTGTACATTCACTTTGTCTCAGCATAAGGGTGGTACGAGAGGAAAAGTAAAGATAAATTCAGTTCTGTAACTCTGCTAGTTTGTCAAATATTTAAGAATCAATATTTTTCCTCCTGTTCCAGCAGACTTAACGCTCTAAAACTCCTCTGAGTTTTGACTGTACGCAGAGGGCAGGTTTTCTCTAAGGTAAGAACAACAACCATTTCTCAACTCGGCAGAGCAAAAAAATCCTGAAAATGAAGACAGCCTCATACAATCAATCAGCAAAGCCCTTCAGTCTCACTGACAGTGTTCTACAAGTCCGGATTATTTTCTGCAAGTTTCTTTTCATTTCAGCTTCTGGTACTGTATAATCACACTGCTGGGTATCAATTCAGTACTCAGAAAGGATTCTCAGAATAAACTGTAAGGAGTCATATGACATAAAAGAAGCTGCCCCCAAGATAAGTGATACAGTGTTCATATTTTTGAAAGCTAAGACCACTTTCCTAAGAAAGAGTCCCTGCTTACTTCATTTTAGGCTTTAAAACAAACAAAAGCTCTAACATTTTAAAAGGTTACACACATTTTTTACTCCCACTGTTTCTTAATAAAACATCATTTGTGTGGGAAACCAGCTTAGTGCATACTTTAAAAACAGGCAAACCATTAATTGATCCAACATGTTGGCAGTTCTAGAAAAACTCACTAGACAAGAACAAGCGATGCATCTTAAGTTTTGAAACAGCCTGAGCTTTACTTCAAGGGTGCATAAGTATGCCAAGCTCCTACTACTTTATACTGCTTAGTATATAATCTGTGATACTTAAAGTACCAAGAAGTATAATCTGAACAGCTACCAAACCATGTGCAGGTTATAAAGTGCAGTTTTAAGAAGCTCAAGAGGTTATGAGTTGCTTGTCTCACAAAACCAATGGAAAATACTAACCTTCCCCCCCCCCCAACTTCCACCTTCCAGTTCTACCAAAGAACCATCAATTTGCCCAAATAAATGGTTAATCTCTTAAAGAGGCTACACACAAGAGGTTCCAAAGGCGCTACTTTTGCATCAGCAGTATTATAGCATTATAGTTAGGCAACAAACTGTTTTTCAGCACATCCATGCTAACTAGTTCACTGTGGAAATTTAAAATGCCATTAGAATAACATCCTGTTTTGCAGCCTTTCTGTGTTTCAATTTACCCCTAACTTTGCTAAGATTCAAGTGGCATGAAACAGCTGGGCATGATTAGTTACTGGATGCAAACCAAACTGAGATTTCACAATAGGTGGCATTTTAGTCTCCATGGCATAGGCTGCTGGTATAAAATACCAACGACCCCTGGCAGAAACCACCACCCCTAAACATAAACCTGGTGATCTGTTTTTAAAACAACATTATTTCAGATCAAACAATGTTACAAAAATAGCGGGTTTTGTTGGCCATAACACCAGGCTTGGACTGTTTTTGATGACTGGGTTTCTGCTAGGTGACAAGCACATGTGGCGACCCAAGCACCCATGTGCCAACACTGCAAGCACAAACTCCATCAGAGCGTTCACCTGGCAGAGTGAAACTCCCCACACACAAACCCAAGCCCAGTCCTGGACAAAATATCTCATGTTCTCACCAAATCAGATACTGGGCATTCCGGCTCAATCTCACAGCTTTTACGCTATCACAGGCAAGATAGGGGACACCGTGTTCCCTACTTTATTGCACCTCCCGATAAGCCAGCACCATAAACACTAAGCTTCTCGTCTTCTGAAGGTCTCTGTCACACCCGATCCTCACGGCACCTGCCAGAGGATCCTCAGGACGCACCACCACATCGGTGCCCCGCAGTGGGCTCAGGGTCCCATCCATTCCTCCGACTAAACCCAAACTTCACCTCTCCCAAACTTTCCACCCCTGGCACGCCAGGGTGCACCGCTCCCAGCAGCACAGCCGTCCTTCGCCGTGCCAGCACGGAGCGGTGCTCCGCGGCCCCCGCCATGAGCACCCACCGCCCCGCGAGGCCCGCAGCCCACCCTGCTCCTCGCCGGGGGGTGCGAGGCCACCTTCACCCCCTCCCCCCAGCAGCTGCCACCGCACGGCTGCGGGACAGCCGCGTGGGCTGCCGCACGGAGGGACACGGGGCCGGCCCGGCGGGCAGGGTGGCGGGGCTCACCTGCGTGGGGCATGGTGATGGTCTCGTTGGCGTTGCTGGAGCCCACGTTGTAGATGACCACGGCGGAGGCGTTCTGGGCGGCGGCGTGGCGGATCTTGTCCTTGTAGGTGCAGTTGCCCCGCGGGATGAGGGCCACCCAGCTCTTGCCCGGCGCCGGGGCGTTAAAGCGCGTGCCGGGGTCGCAGGCGTAGCGGTCGGTGGGCGAGGCGGAGAGGGCCACCTGCCCGCGGGCGTCCTGCTTGGGCGACTGCTCGCCGTAACGCCCGCACTCGCTCTTCTCGCTGCGGAGCTCGGCGCTGCCGGCCGCCGGGTCGGCGTAGGTGATGTTGACGAAGGCCGTGTACCACTCCTCCTTCTCGGCCACGGTGAAGTCCAGGCACAGCAGATGCACGAAACAAAAGGACAGCAGCCATGTTGAGAGAGCCAGGCTGCGGCACGCTTGGATCACGGACATTGCCATCTTCATCTGCCGGGCCCCCCCGCCCGGCCGGCCCGCCCCCGCCGCCTGCCTGTGTGTGTCTGTGTGCGTGGCGCGCCCCGAGCAGCGGCTCTGCGCGGGGCGGCGCTGCTCCCGCCGGGCTGGGGGGAGGGGGCCCTCCCCTCTGCAGCCCGCTGCCTAATTCATGCCGGGGCCGTTTGATTTCCTCGGGCTGGCCCCGTCTCCGCCCTCCCCTCGCCCTCCCCGCCGCCTTGCTTCCTCCTGCCCCTCTCCCCCCCTCCCTCGCCCTTGTCCGCACAGCTGCCTCCCCCGCCGCTGGCAGCCCGGCCGGCCACAAGGCGCGCAGGCGGGGGGATTCCCACCGGCGCAAACGCGCGGCGCCGCTCCCGCTGCAGGCCCGGCCCCTGCGGACGCCCGGCGCGGCCCGCCGGCGGGGCTGCGCTCCCCGGGGTGCGGGGCGGCGGGGGGCGCCGTGTGCGGGAGCAGCGGCTGCCGCAGCGGCGCGGCAGCGCCACCTGCCGGCAGCGCGGGGCCGCCGGGGCCGGCCCGGGGGCTGCCTCCCGCGGGGGGGGGGGGGGGGGGGGGGAGCGGAGCCCCGGGGCGGGGGGGGGGGGGGGGGGGGAGCGGAGCCCCGGGAGGTGGGGGGAGCGGAGCCCCGGGGGGCTCTGCAAGCGGCCGGTCGCACCTCCGGTTCGCGGTTTTAACCTTGACTTTATTTTTCTTTCCTCTTTTTCTCTGCTGCAGGATAAGTTACATTGCACATGGCAATGGTGTAACGTAATTATGCCCCGTTGCTCAGAGGAATAATCGCTTGTATAGCAGGTGTTACAGTACAAACCCGATACGTTTCTTACTGCACGTTTACGAAAATCGGGCATGCAACGGGCAGGAACACAGAGAACCCCGACGGTGAGACCCCAGAGCCGCTCCCCGGACATACTCAAACTCCATAGGCACAGACAGAAAAGAATAGTTTAGTTCTGGCTCAGTGAAAGCCCAGATCTGGGGAATTTTAATGTAGAAAACGCCCCAAAAGAACGTGGCCAAGACTCAAATGCCTTTCAAAAGGGTCAAAACACAACTGACTCTATCCTAGTGCGAGTAGCAAAAAGTCTAATTCTCCATAACTATGTTCAGCAACGGAAGGCTGTCTCACAAGATTAATAGATATTGCCTATTTTAGCCCCCTCATGATTAAAATAATCTGCTAGGAATACCATTCCCTTTCATTTAGATGAGATGCCCAGGTATGTCATTAGTGTCAGTTTGCTGGTTTCCAGTTTATGGTCATTGCTGCACTGACCTAAGCAAACAGATGACAGCCTTAACCATATTTTACACACACGCGCACGTGCTGCTTTGAAAGTTATTTCCCCAGATTGAAAGCAGTGAGTTTTGGAGAAAAAATGTACAGGTGAATAGGGGAATAAAATCAAGACGCTTACTGAGAAATATGGTGAGTTGCCAAAAAGTCTACAATCAAGCAAGAGGATAACTTTCCTTGAAAGCCCAATTCCTGGAGAAGTCAGCAACTGAGAAAAAAAAAATCACCGTGTAGAACTAACATTGAGAGATGAAAGTAGATGGCAATCAACATTAATTAGAAAGTGTTGAGACTTCATACGGGAAGCAAAAGTTTTAAGAGGAAAATCCATGCCTGGCAGGGCTATGGGCAATAAAGCATTTGTATATTTGGAAGACTAAGAAGTATTATTAGAAGAGAAGGCAAAAAAATTATAAATTATTATTTATAATAAAATCACAAACATGTAATAAAACCAATAAAAATTATAAATACTTCAGGTTTATATCTGGAAAGAAAGTGAGGGTGTGTTTGCCAGATTATTGACTCAAGAAAGAAAGATTAAGAAGCACCTCCTAAGAACATACAAAACACAGCAGACCCGGAAAAATGGCACACATGGAATCCCAAGAGTGGGCAGGAGGGCGGGGAGAATAACCAGCTCTCTGGCAGAACTCCAAGCAAATCCTGGCATAACAGGAAAATCTTGAAAGATTCAGTGTTCTGTTTTCTGGTAAGATCCAGAAAAACTAATTATGGTGACAAGGTAGTTACAGGCTGGTTAGCCTAACGTTAACCAACCCCAAGAAAAACAGAAGAGAAAAAAAATGTAATGTACGGGTAAAATTTTGGGGGTTGTTTTTTTTCTCTGGGAACTGGCCTGCCAAGCAGACACGATTCATGTTATTGTGATGAAATTATCAGTGTGGTTAGTAATATTACACAGCCATAGACATTACAGGGTTTTGAAAAGTGTTATTCAATGATACATGACATTCTCATTACACATGTAACCTACCGAAGCCCAGGTAAGAAAAGCTTAGTTGAAACAGAATGTGTTTTTATAGAGCCCAATGCAAAAACATGACTCCAGGAGACCAAAACTGCCAGCCACTCTGCACTCCGGAGCAGAACTGAGCAGTGGGTGATTTTTTCTGCCCACAGGCAAGGAATTGTGCTATATTCCTAGGCAAAAGGGGCCTAAAGAGGATGCAGCTACCCTCAGATATTTCAGAGGAGTAACAGGAGTAGGGAACATGCTCTGCATGAAGCATCAGTGAGACAGAGAGTGGGAAACTGTCCAGTTTTGGTATCTGCATTTTAAAAGGGTATTGAAATAATAGAGCAGGTTAAGAAAGGAACCCTAAAAATAATTTGAAGTAATTCCTCTCCTGGCAGAGATTTTGGGTGCCCTATCTATTCAGCTTTTCAAGAAAAGAGACGATACGATTACATTGTGTAAGTACCATCACAGGGATATAACAGCAGGTATTTAAGCTCTTTAAGCTCGTGGATAAAGGCATAATAAGAACCAAAGTTTAAACTAGACCGTGCAACTTGGAGCAGAAGTAGCTGATTAAACAGGGATTGTCCTTTGGAGAAAATTCAGAAGTAAGACTGTCCTGGGAAGTGAAAGACAATTACTCTTACATTCAAATTAAACAAAAAATACCGCTGGAAAGCATGCTTTATTTAAGTGCAAGATATGAAATTCTTCACCATTAGTTTATAATCCAGTGGTTACTTCTCACCTTAAAAGTACTCCTGAATAAAAATAACTCAATAAAAACAAAGAATATTTGATTTCTTTTGGCGCTGAAAGCTGAACTACAATGAACTAGGTCAATGCTTTGACTTATAACCACCCAGTTTGGTATAATAGTTGATGGTGGTTCTTCCCATATTATTTGTTTCTGTTCACAGGACCAGCTGAGGTTCTCCCTTTGCCTGGCTCCCCAGAGCTCTGTTCCGGTCCTGGCATACCACTGTACTTTCAATGAACATCCAAGAAGCTGTAAATATGTTTCCTCTCAAGCCAGCAAGACATTTGCCACCCCCTTACCCTAGCCCATGCTCTCTTTCAAAAAAACCCAAACCCTGTGACTTTTATCCCACTCCAGCCTCCAGAGAAGCATCCAAAGCACTCATCCAGCACGACCACACATCACCTTACCTGCATTACAGTGAAAAGCACAATCTCCACTTTGATATGCTATTGAAAATTAAAATTTACAGTGTCTGTAGCATTGGGGTGAGGGGTGTATCTCTGAATTTTGGATGTTATATATGTCTTCCATAACCTTTTCCATGTTTCTGAAGTGAGGGTAATTCCAGCTGAACTATACCTTGTAGAAAGTTACAAGACCACCATATGCAAACTTGAGTGTGTGAAATGTGGTCAGTAAGTAGAAAAGAAGTGGCATGTGGGGAACTCGAGTTCCTGATTCTTCATATACAGACACTCAGAAGCCGGATTTAGGTAACAGCTGATAATGAGCAAATGACACATCGAAATTCACTACATGACTACCTCTCGTATGTGCTGCGCTACTTTGTTAGGTTGCCCTTTCACAAGGTAAAATTCATCAGTTTATACCTTTTTGGTTTAAAAGGTAACTTATGCTTAGCGTTTGCTGGATTGTGTGTCTGTACCCAAACTTTCAAATGATCTCAGAGCGAATGGCTACAAATTGCTTCAGTTAAAGATGAGCAATCTCCTCCAGGTTGCTAAGCTCCTCTTTTATGGAATCTCATGGTGTTTTGTGGACCTCTGTCTCAGCCTGTTGGGACACTCATTGCTAAGAGGTAAAATGGCAAATGTTTAAAAGCTAGGCTTTGAAAAGACTAGGCTGCCTAAATTCTCCTGAAGTAGGGATTTACCTGGAAGTTAAGAATTTTAATCCATAAGAATACTGAAGATGACATTGTAGGGTATTGAAACGGCCTAAATTAGATCTATTGGCTCCCTTTACCACTCATGGTAGCAAGCAATTCAAAGCATGCAAACTGGATGCCTTATTATATATAGGACATGGAAACACCCAAAGGTCAGTGATCCTGTGTTCAGCTGGGCATAGGCAAAAGCAAACCTATGGAAAAACACACCACGGGGTATTTCACACACAAGGTGAGAAATCCCACTTCTCTCTCTACTCTCGGGAAGTTTCGGTTGGCAGCTCAGTTCCCTCTGCATCAAGTATGATGAGTTGCCACAGGGGTAGGACCCCAGCAGGTGCTGCCTGGGAGAGACCTGGGGTTAGTGCTAACTTCAACGCAGCCTGAAAGTTTTTTGATGTTGATGGACAGCAGGGAAAGTTGGCTGAAATAGGATCTCTCTGCAGGTGCTCAGGAAAACGATTTCTTTTGCCTTCCCTAGCTATAAGACTGAAACTGATTCTTGTTTACAGCTGGAGAAGAACAGAAGAGATGTTAACACCAGGAAGCCACACAGAGGATAAAGCAATACCATAGCCTCACCCATTTGCTGCCAATACTGTCCTTTGATTTAAAAAAAAGACAGTAAGTTTATTCATTTAGAGAGTTAATTGAGCAATACATCTTTTCTTGACCTGACATTGTTACTACTCAAACCGTCTTCCTATTCATATGCTAATAACTATATTGCCTGTCACTTACTTTATTACAGAATCTTCTCTTAGATGGGAATACTGCTTCATTCTTCTGTAACATTGTTTGAATTACTATAGTTGCTGCTGTAGTTCTGGTTTCACTTACTTAGGTCAATTTAATATTCTTGCTAATGCTGTGACACTCTAAAGATATCTTCAGAGTATAGTTTCAGAAAAAATACTTGTGTTGCAGCCAAGACAATCACCTCACTGGAGCTATAGGAAGAGTTCAATAGAATTTATAGGGAAAGTGACATTTTCATTTTAAAATTATGAAAAGATTGAAAGGAGCTTTATCTTGTTTGTTCTCTATTAAGTTTTTATAGTGAGATAGTACTCCGTGTGTCCCAGAAGCAAAAATTGCCATGTCTTACCATATTTGTTTAGTGTCTGCTTTTGTTAGAGATTTTTTTGTAAACAACAAGATCCCAGGAGACTGCTGCTGCTGAACATCTTTCTGCCTGTTCCTTCTCCTATTATAGCTTCCTAAAAATAAAAAGCATTTGAAAGAAACATGTCTCCTTTCTGTAATTTCTTTCTCTTCCATAATAACTCACTCATCTCCCTTAAACTTCCAGCATTTTCCACATTTCTCATTAATCTCATGTAGAGGCTTACTTCAGCCCTCAGTCAAAAGACTGGCTTTTCCTTTGCAATATAAAAAATGTAAAAAAGCTAGTTTTCTCCTGTTATTAGGTTATTTTTCTTGGTCTCCTACAAAAAGAGTTATTTAAACATCTTAGAGAATAAACAAACTGACGGAATCCAGCCCCAGCCCTGCAGGGTAGCCAAGGTGTCAGCACTGGGCCAGCATTTTCTGCCGTCCCAACGCGGCGGTTTCTCCTGCAGTTCACCGGTGACTTGACTGCAAGTGCTCCCCTTACTTACTGCTCCTCTCCTACCTGTCTCCTTCTATGGCAGAGCATGTGTAACCAAAGACATCAAAGGTTTACCAGGACCTAACAAGCTACTGTTACTCTTACCATCTTCCATAATCTACAGCATGGCAGGGGGGGCGGAGAGGGAAGTACTGTGACTAGCATCAAATGCAGGTGCCTTCATGGTCTTTCTTGAATGGCCAGCCAGACTGGCTGGAGACAGCCTTTAGCTTAAGTGTGGGATAAGGCTCAGATTTGTATTCCTGCGTCTGTGCTAGCTGCTCTGGTGCCGACAGATGCACACAGAATGAAGCGCAGTCCTGCTGAGGCAAAATTTCTTAATGCACAAGAATTCAAGCTCCAAAACATTGCCAGTTCCTAGTGTTTTAATCATCTTCCAGGGGAAATATTGTGAAGAACCTAAAACAAGCTGTAACTTAGAGATTCTTTCCAAAGAAACAGACAAATTGGAAATGTATTAGCCAAGACTGTGTAAAGAGTAGAACCTGCTGCAGAAGCTGCACAGAAATGTGTGACTAGAGATCATCTGTGCCTCATGCTGGAAGTTCATGGGATCTGGAATGAAGAGAGCTGTGCTAAGTGCTAGTTAGGTGGCTCATAACTTCTGTGGTATAATGACAATTCTTGGAAACTGAGGTTGCCAGCTATATGCCATTCTCTAATGCTTAAGGAAAACATACAGACTTCAGTTTCTGTGCAGAAAAAAACACTATTGTGGGCAGCATTTATTAAATATTACTGCAGTTTTCAAATTAGCGGTAGAATCCAGCTTCAGACTATTTTGGTTGAAACACATTAGTGAATATGCTGCAGAAGAGGTAGTATTCACAGGGACAAAGTTACTTTCTCAACAGACATCCTGTATCTTGCTCCTTAAGCAATCACCAATGGAAGAGGTTGGCAGAGCTACAAAATACAATGTCCACCTTGCCAAGGCTACACCACAAGTTCTGACTCGCGTAGTCAAACTGCAAGATTTTCTGGTGGGAAGCTCAGCTTTTGAGAGGACACTCCCAAAATTCTTCCACCTTTGCTGAAATGAAGCTATGAATTACCAACATAGCAGGTGTGTAAGAGGGGACAAGCTACATGTGCACATCCTAGCTATGATTCAGAGACTGCTTACAAGTGGCATTTCCCTTACAGTGTTACACTTCATAAAGCTACCATACCCAGATCAAAAGCTGAGCGCACCCAGTAACACTGAGGTACTAATATTTGTCAAGACTTCCACCAACAAGCCTCTGAATGCAATAATGAAAAATACATATATCCAAAATAATGGTGGGCATGTTTATATGGCCCAGTTCAGACATATACAGAGATTCCTGGTCTTGCTTGAGGGACAGGAAGCATATACCTGAATTAATTGGGTATTTTACTGTACTAATACACCTTGCTGATGAACTTCAATAGAGAATTTATACAGTGCCACACAGGTGGCAAATACAGACACTTGGCCAATTGGAAGACAGTAATACGTTCTGCTGAAAACAGGTTACTAATGGAGGCTTTCCAAGAGAGATTTCTGGGACTGATCATATTTAACCTGATCATCCATGAACACAGCGCATACAAACAAAATGGGAAATTCATCAATGGCATAAAATAAAGTGCCATTGGCAATAGAAAGGCATGTATGGAATCCAGGAGAACCTTATTGATCTGACTGACTGAGAGAGATGTGATGAAATTCAATAGTACATAATGCCAGGCCATGAGTTTAAAGACTAAACCCACATATTTCTGCTCTTCACTGGAAGCTCACTGGTTGGGATACTGGTTCATAAGGATGTCAATGTTCCAAAGATCCCACTAACACGCACCCCCACCCTTCAAATGTGGCCTTAAAATGCATTAGTGGACAGGATCAGCACCCATGAGGGGCAAACGGATCTCACACAAGGCCTCAAGGAAGTCTACCTGGAATTGTGTGTAAGAGGAACTGCACTTGTAGAAGATGCAGATAAGGGCAGCTAGCAGAGTGAGGGAATGAAGAATTATTTAGGAAAGTTAAAAGCTTGGCAACAAGGGGAAGGCGATATGATTGCTCTCTGTTGGTATATCAGGAAGGCTAAATGCAGTGGAAGGAAAAAAGCAATTTAGGATTTGTCACTTAAGAAAAAGCCTGCACGCTGATCATATATAAATGAATACACAAAAAATGGAGGCAAGTTCTTAATTAACAGAACTGTGACATTTTCTAATTACCTAACTGGAATTAAAGAAGACATGATAAACTGATGTGAAGAAATTATTAAATGATTGCATGCAATAGCAAGGTCTGGACTAGCTGATCCAGGAAATCCCCTTTGTCTATACCCAAACTTAGCTTTGAAAGTTGGCAGGATATTTCTTTCCTTTCCCTTCTCTAAAAATAGCACAAATAGTATTATTGGAAGACACCAGATGGTGCTGTCGCAGACAGTTTTATAAGCTCAGTACATCCAGACTTCCATTTTTACAGGTTATGCCTGTAATGCTGTGTAGCTGTGTCACATTAAGCATATTTTACGATGTTTCTGCATACGCTATTAAAGTTTCTTTGCTGTTCAAATCTGTGACTGAACAGGTTTTTAGAAGCAGTGCTACTGCTCAAAGGAAGCACTTTCATATGTAGATATTAAAATTCCTCTTCAAATGGTATTTTTACCATTGGTTTGAATGAAAATCACACTGAATCCTAGGGATGCCAAGCACACGAAAAAGATGAGAGCCCAGGATTTTGCCATCTCATTTTCTTATTTCCTCCTTTGGATCTTTTTTTAAGTTAAGTGGAAGAATATTTGTTACCTGGACTGCAACTCAGACTGCAGCATGTGAAGACTTTGAACACAGAGTTAAAGGAAAAAGTACACATAGTTGTTACTTGCAAATTTCATAGAGCTCTCAGATGGGTTTTATTCATTTGGGGCTATTACCACTTCTCATCTTTTTTGTGCTTTAGATTTCTGTCCTCCTATAAACCTAGACTTTAAAAGTGAGCGTTCTGAATTCATCACTTAAATACTTCAGACATTGCATTTAGAGTTTAGATAATAGCCCTGTCCTTTGTATTGTGTCTTCTTATCTCATACATTTATAAACTGTTTACTGCTGCAATTAGAACGACAGAGAAATGGTCTGTGGTAGAATGACAGAGAAATGGTCCATACAGGGTAAAAACTGATGAATGATTTATAAGTACTTTTAGCAAAAATGTTGTTCAAGAAAGTTTGCTCATCAAGTTCTAGTTCTAATCTCTGATGGGAGCTTTTTTTTTCATATAGAATTGAGCACAGCAGCTTGCAATAACCCTGCTGTTTGCCTGACAGTTAAACTCAAATTGCTCAAATCCTTTTATATATTGCACCTTATTTGGCATATGCCTTAGTCAATCTCTTATCTAAAAGCTTCTTTTTGTGAAGAGACTAAAAGTTTTGTTGTACAAGTCAATGTAATGGCTCATTATAACATTGTCTTGGGAGAAGAAAAGGCTTTTCTGGAGTCAGTATGGGTTTGTTTGTTTTTGTTACAGATTGCAAAAACTAATTAGGATTCCTGTAAGAGAGTCCATTATGATCACCTATTCCGATTCCTTACAATGCTAATGATTAACATTTAAATTGTTAATCTTGTTTTTAATATCAGCTATCATTTCTACATCCATTTAAAAAGTTACAAAAAAAGCAATTTTTCAACTTGTTAGCATTTCAAGAATTTATATAGGGTTTCATATTCCGTTATACTTCTCAAAATAATTTTTGATCTTCAAAGTAAGTTTGTAGAAATTCATTAATTGACTCCTAAGCTACCTATGAAGATAGGAAAAAGTTACTTTCACTATAAATCATTCTCCTCTTGCTATCCAAACTGTCAATAAAACCTAGCAAAATGTTTCAATAGGTGGCAAGGCTGCTCCGCTCATGTTATAGACAACCAAAACTACATATAAATGTAAAACATGCATTTAGAAAAAACTAAGGTTCTTTTCTCTAGCTATAGCATAGCCTTGTTCTGGTTTCTTTACCCTGAATACTTCGGTCCTAAACAGAGTGCTTGGTTTAGTAATTACTACAGCTACCTGTTCTGACACATACAAGCTAACAAGAAGTTTTGTCTTGCCTGCTTGCTTCCAAATAGCTTGGAGAGGTCTAAGAGCAATATTTTATTCTATTTATCAACTATCAAGCCTTCCACCATCCAGCTTTTAAAACATCAGCCTTTTGGCGAGTTTTTGAAAGACAAGAGGCTGAAATGATTTGTCAGGAAACGCTCAACTCTTTAGGCTTTTAGGACCTCCAAAGCGGTCAGAGAAAGCAAACAGAGACTTTCTCTCCAGCTGGAGGCAGATGCCTCACAGCCTCCTCTCCTCACCATGCCGGGGCAAGTTAGGGCTCTGCGCTGCAGGAGCAAAGGGAAGGAAGACTGTGACTGATAAAAACATTACACAGTTAAGAGTGGTTGAAGATCATATGATTGGCAATATGTGTGTGTGCAGTTTCTACAGATAGCTATACTTGTGAGTTTTCTGCTGATGTTCTGCTTTAAAATAAAATATTATTTATTATTATATTTTAGGATCAGGGGATTCATTTGGCACCTTTCACATTGCTGAAAGGTCTTTTGAATGAGTGTCCTCTCTAAGCAGGAATCATCTGTATCTTCTCTATTTTAAAGTAGAAGGAAAAGTGCACCAAAGTGAAAATGTTCCACTTCCTCTGTAAATATATTTAAAACTTTTAGGGCACTTATGTGGCACCTGGTAACTAGCCAATCCCTCAGTAAAAAGAAGCACTTGATAGACATCCTTGGAGTTAATCTGTAGCTGTAGGTCAGCCCCCCTGAGGAACTGACTGCTCCTGTCCGTTACTTCAGGCTGCTCTTGTGTGTTCTGTGCTGACCCCAGATATTTGACCAATGTTCCCTCAAAGTATATTTTAAATCAAGATGGGAACTTACAAGCGGTAGCCAACATGCAACGTTTCTCTGCCTTTCAGAACTGGAGGGCTACTGACTCCTGGAAAAAAAGAAAACCAAACTAAAAGAAGAAAATCCTTCATTTGTGTCCCATGTCCATTGGCCACCTGACAGTAGGGACAATGGAGAGGTGTCTGTCACTGACATGGGTTAGGAGCAGACCATGACAATGCTTGCATGTAGGCACTGCTTCATACCTGACTGACTGTAGTAATGTGCATGTGTGACAGTTTCTAAATTTGGGTTTTTTTGCAGACCTTCTGATGTCCTGTGGACACTGATTAGTCCTGGATAACAGGCCTGGTAACACCGGTAGAATATTGTGCCCCCTAACCACGGAGATACAGCAATTGCGGTAGGTGGAAAATAAACACATCACATACTTGGTGTGCTGCAGTCCACAGGTAGTGGCAACATTTCCACACTTATTTAGGAAATGTTGTGTTGCTTTCATGCGTATCAGTGATTCGTGCAGAAAGAAAACTGTTTTCTTCTAGTGGTCTCCTTTTTCTGATATTCAACCTAGGGATTTATTCATAGGACCTTGGAACCTGATATATTTTAGCAGACATACAATCTATGTGAACCAGCATCCCACCTCTGAATGGTTAGAACAAGGAGACACATTGGAAGGTACAAGAAGCCCTGTGATAAACTGATGTGAGGTGATCTGTCCTCTCATCATTGCCTCCAGCTCACACTATACTGCCTTCCAGAAATGACTGTCTTAAATCTTGAAGCACAAGATCTCTGCTTTGTGACCGCATCCACCACCAGAAATATGCACCTTGAAATACCTCACAGTCCAGACACTGAATTTTCCAATACTCTCAGTTACACTGACATCTCATGGAAATGAAGTCTGTGTGTTTCTAATCAAGCCTTTCTTCCCAAGGTTATTGAGAAGTTTAGATGGGCTTCTTCACTGATATATCGAGATTAGAATTTTTTTATATTGACTTCCCAATCGTCAAGCTACAGATTTAACATTGACATTGGCAATGCATACCAAAAGAAGAATGACATACCTTAGGTCTGTAAACAGCCACTGAGGGCTACTTACACATCACATTTCACAGCATATTGCACTACCTGGCACAGGCAGAAAGGAAGTCTAGCAATGATTTTCATGCTATACAAAAGAGAGATAGTTTCCTTCCTCAAACCCACTGGTAGTTTAAACCACATTTCAAGTCAGTCGAAAGATTTTTAACCTTCAGACCACAGCTGAACATAATTTCAACTTAAATAATACAAGTTTTTTACACAATTAAAGATAATTTTGTAACTCTAAGGCCACATTATGAGCATGAAGTATCCTTAAAAACACCAGCCAATGTGAATGTAAGTTAGATAATTTATAAGCAAGCAATTTTAGAAATACATTTTTTACCAGCTGATGCAGAACGTTTAGCCTCTGTACTTCAGTCAGCATAAACAGCGCAAATACAGTACTTTCCTGTATACTAGCACAGTGCCACAACTTTTGGGTTGCATGTATTTAGACTGATAGGAACATCTACCTAGAAGGCTTTAACTGCACAAAGTTTATTTTCTTTTTTTGTTTTACTTTTACAGATCTAAAAAAAAATAATCCCACATCGGCTTAGAATATTAACCTCAACATGAGTTAGTTTCTAGAAAAGAGGCAAAACCTTCCTTTATGAGAGTAAGCTCCGGTTCCCCACTTAGGTAAATTACTTGTAAAGGAATAGCTGGTGTTGCAGCCAATGTTGTGACTCTCCCTAATTTAAAAATTCGAACTCCTTTATCAAATCTGAAGCTTTACCAGATGACCACAAGAGGACATCATTGCTCCATGAGAAGGGTTTCATGCAGTCTAGTGAGAAAAACACCGGTGTCTTCTCAAGTGTATTGGATTTACTCAATTATTTACGTGAGTTAAAGGACTAAACATAAAACTGGCACAACTGAGTGTTTTCTTTTTTTAAATGAAAAAGGGAAAATAAAGTTTCTGCAATAAATTCAAAGCGATTCCTTAAAATATGTATATTTCTCTTTAATAAATCTTTTCTCACTTGCATTAAATTTCTTTCTTTATTGAATCTTTCTGCACGCTCATAGTTCAACTTTAACACAAGGATCAAGGAAGGGGATATTATTTGGGACATTTTTCTTGCTAGGAGAAACAGCTACTTATCAGTCCAAAAGAATGGATGGTAAAAATCACAGCTCCCTTCCTTCCTTAAGAGATCTTCTGACATTCTACAATCAACCCTGTCCCTTGTCCCATTCTCAATTTTAAAACCCAGCTGAAACATTACAGAAATGCTTCTTGTCTGATACAAGGCTGTCTCACTAGCATAAGGAGGCAGAAAAGTTTGAAAACTTTTATACTGGAAACCTTCAGAGGTTCTTTTACCCTGATTACATCTAAAGCTTGCCAATTTCTTTCCACATAACCTCTTGATAGTCACAGACCTTCTTAACCATGCTTGCACCTAAAAATTCTTATCTAAGAACCCATCTCATTTCCTGACAGAAACTTCACCTATCTCATGTATTTACAGGAGTTTCCTTTTGTCTTGTCCTGGCAAATGCAATCGTACCATATTTAGGTCAATTCAGAGTACCATTCAAATAAGATCATCATCTTATCTTGGCCCTCCCCCCACACGCACTTTCTTTATATTCCTTCACTAGCTCTTCCTTCCTGGTCACACCAGAATTTTCCTACCAATTTCACGTCGAGGGGCACCACAATCTCTCTGGGTTTGCCACTGCTGCATCCTCATCTACCTTACCACTCCTCTGCCCATGCTGCCAGCCTCTGCTGCCCACTGAATTTCCAAAAAGCGCTGCCACACTTTCTTCCACCTGCTTCACTCAGAAGAGCAAATCACTTTTCCATCAAAAGCCTCCTTAAAACTAATGTCAATTATTTACGTGGCAAAATATCAAACCCAATGCAGTCAGGCAACCAATTTGCTTTGATTGTTGCCAATTCTCCTTACCTCAGTCTTTCCCAGTCTTTCACATAAGCTCATTTGTATCCACCTTTAGGGTCCTTGAAGAGGAACCCTTTTCTGTATTTTTATGATCCTTTATGCAATATTGTCCCACTGCATTCTAAGGGCTTCCATGCAATGAAATCAAATAAGCACAGATTACGGGTGTAAATTACGAAGGAAATGGTTTGCATAACTTATTTAATGTGGAGACATGGTCAGTCTGGGAATGGGTTTGAACATCAGCAAATTCCATCTGGTTCCAAGCAACACAGTGAAGAGTTAAGTATTGTCTTGACTACTGCCTGCCTTCATTTGGGACCTGTATGACTCCAGAGCATGTTTCCAAATCCAGTCATGGTAGAGACAATGCCAAATTGACTAAAATCAACAGCAAACTACCATTGTTTTTCAGCAGAACTAAGATTTCATCCTCAGCTAGGTAGGCAGTTCAGAATCGCATCAGCACAAAGAAATTGTTGTAGTGGCCATAGTCTCATCTGGTGATATCACCATGGAAACCTCATCACAGATCAAAGCTAACAATCCAGTAGTATTCAATTAGCACCAGTGTCAGGCTACTCTCACAAGCAGCTACGATTTTTTGAAATACTAAAAGCTTGCAAGACAGATGCTGTTAAAGGAAAGAAAGCCAGTTCATTAATTACATGGATATATGACAACATGCAAATTTTCTAGCTATAGAGTATATTTGTCATTGTACTTTAAAACTGTTTTAAAATAAAGAACTCTACAATTTGTATTTATTTCATATTTTATTCATGACTGTCCTCATCTCACTTTTTCTAACTCGCACTGCTGTTAACTAAGATTAGAGAAACAGATTCAAACTGCAAAAGAACTATGTTGGGGAAACAAATGTACTGCTGAAGTATATTCAACTTGCGGTACAGACAAAATGCGTCAGATATTCTGAGTAATTGTATACAACTGATGTGTAAGAAAAGCACAGTATTGTGGCTTGCATTTGAAAGCTGTAATAATACTATCTCTATCAAATAGATCACTTTCTCTGCATGTAGAGAATTGGTTATTTTTTTACACTATATGAATCATAGTCTAATGTTCAACTACTCTGAATACTCTAACTAGATTACTAGTCCTGAAAAAATACATTTTTATGTTACATCAAGAGAAAGGCGATAGAAAAGTACGCTGTCTAAAATTTTCTTATTACAGCTACTTCCTGTAGTGTAACAAAACCAACTCCAGCTGTTTTACATCTCTATGTATTTCCCATGAAATCTGCAACATACTTTACACAGGCAAAGATCAAATATTAGCTTTAATGTCAGATTTCATATCTTCCACCTTCCATCAAATGCACATTATCTGCTAAATCATATTATGCACATGCACAGACATTCTATTAATGCCCAAATATTACAAAAGAATGCTAACTTTCATTACTCTGCTATATCATTTATTTTATAGCCCGACAGATGAATCCAACACGGCTCTGCAATCGCAGTGAATCCAGGCCCTTTTAGGTATTTCAAAGTTCAATATCCCCTGCACATTTCATGAAATAAGGAAAAAATTGGTAACAGAGTTTTCACTCCTTTGTATTCGCAAATCCTATGCAAAACCTTGATTCCTTCTGTGTTCAAGGGACACCCACCCACAATTTCTCTGCTTATGGCTTCATTCCCCCATTTTACCCCAAATATCTCCTACTCAAAGTAAATGCTTTTCTGGTAGCTATATCTAGTAATTCTTTGTCGCATCTTCTATCAGTTTATCTGTTCTGTCTGCTGATTCCCTGCAGATGGCTAGATAAGGAGCCAAAAAGTATAGTGGGATTTACGTCTTAAAGCCACACAAGCTCTCCCTGCACTATCAAGTTTTACAGGCATAACTACACCAGGGAAGGTGGCAATGAATCCCAAGTGACAAGAGAAAGGGGTGCTATAGAGACTACACCACACCCTGATTTAGATAGTGCCAGTTTAAGAATTTGTGTTTCTTCTCCTGCCTTACATTATGCTTCTGTTGCAGGACTTGGCCATTGCAGACATGCCACATGCAGCCATGCTGTACTCTAGCTTGCTACCACATAGCATGGTTTTAGGCTGTTGCTTCTGCTTTCCGGTGTGCCTGCTACATCAGCTACGCGTTACTCAGAAAAATATGACTTCACGAAGCTATTTTAAATGGAGGAGTCTGAATTCCCATCTGTTAGTGCCAAAGATTTAATTCAGTGTGTTTCAAAACAAAGGGAAAAGAAGTCTCCTGCTTTCTTCCTTTCTGTGTGATGACTTTTCCACAGCTGGGATCTTTGCACATTTCCCAGCTTGAGATGACAGCGGACTGCATATCTTGCCTTTTTTTGTCACACAGCTTATGGAAGCATGCAAACACCCAGCATATTCTGGCGACTTCCTTCTCTCCCTCCCTATTCCAGTTTTACTTTGCTGAGTTTTGTTGAACGAGTTATTATTTCAAAGGGAAAAAAAATAATCAATAGAAGATATTCATTAAATTGAATGTCTTGCATAAGAACTGCAATTTTACTTTTTCTCCAGTTTGTAGGAATCATCTCTGAAATCAGCATGAAAGGCATGAAAAATTGCAACAGGAAAGGCAAACACCGCTAGCAGCTGAAAACACAAAGGATTAGATGTGCAGACCAACAATCAACCAGGGATTTACCACTACAACCCTGTAACTATGTGGGCTGAGAGCAGATTGAAGTGCCAGCCTCAGGCTGTGCAACCAATCTTGCCCACTTGTTAGGACCAAGGGCTGGAGCGAGGTTATACTGCCAAGGACCCATGGCCAGAAACAGAAACCAAGATAACTGCCAAGTCCCACAAGCTCAGGACAGAAACCAGGATGTGAGCCAACAGGCATGGCACAGCCACCACAGGCTCCAGCTGCTGCCCAGCCAGGAGGCCTCCGTCGCCTGCCCTGTAAAAGCAGAACCCCGCAGCTGCCAGTCACAGCAGGGGCACCCCTGGAATCGCTCAGGGCTGGCCGAGAGGTTTTGCTCATCAGTCAACTGCCAAAAAGCCTCAGCTAGGGAAAACCTCGCAGCCCTGTCAGTCAGCGATTCAGTAGGCAGCAAGGACATTCCCTTTCTGTCAATAATGAACAAAAGCTTCTGAGGGCTGCTAATGTGTATTAGGCTATGGGAGGTGCTATCTTCTATCAGAGGATGCAAGTAGAAGGTCTGTTTCTGTAAAATTCTCCAAAGGAAAGGCAATAAGAATTGCGTGGCAACCCATTTCCAAGCTGGATAATTGTATTTCATGTTTATCTGCATTTACCTCTGTATCCTTGGAAAACAAGGACGTCTGTAGTATTCCTGCACCGTATTTATTAGCTGCAACTGCTCCACAAGAGATGTAGCTGCACAGCAGAGATAGGGCAGAAAATTCTCTGCAGATGTTATTTGACTAGCTTTCAATAACTGCTTTTATTTTAGCATCTCAGTTCCAGCTCTGTTCTTAGATGGGCTGTGTCACATGGAGTTCTCTCTAAGCCTCTAGTGTAAATTGCTGAATGGCAAGGATAAAGTATTAGCAATAAGAAAATCACTCCAAACTTTACATCAGCTTTACCTCAGATACAAACAATGCCATCTGCCAGCTACCCAAACATTTGGTTGGATGAGATCAGCACCACACTGAAGAGCAACTGTTGAAGCCGAATCCAAGGAAGTCTGAAACAATGGCAGATTGGGTTCTTCAGAATCAATAATATATCATTTCTTTAGCTCTGTTTCAGCACACCCTCCTAGTGCTCTTTTAAGAGATGCAAGGCACAAATATTCACTGAGACACCTTACGCTTGTGCCTACCCAATTAGGAAATGAAAAAAATGACACCATTCTCTAACAAGTACAGCTTCAAAACCTGCATCTTGCTTTCTCGGGGTCAAACTCAGACTCACTCACCAACTTTGTGACACCTGTAGTGAAAAAAATAGCCTTTTAGAAAAGCTCTGAGAAGTTCATAGCAGAGGTCCATTTACCCAGAGCTCAACCTGCTGCAAGCGTAGTGCAGAAGTACCTGGTTGCCCTGGGAGCAGAGGGTGACTTCAGAGCTTCCCATTGTGAAAGCCCTCCATGGGAAAGGATGGAAAGGATGCAGCACACCCCACTGCACTGGGGGACAGCCCAGCTGGCTGCTGTGCTCAGGCCAGCCCACAGCCTGCAAGTGCTGCAGCTCTGCTGGGTGCTCTGCTGATTCTGCACATATCACGATCACTTGTGTTCAAAGACTACTGTATAAACCTTTCAGCCATTCATTTCTTCCGAACTTGACCTCTGTGGGTAGCCTTCAAGTGTCTTAATTCTTGGTATTGTATTAATTCCTGGCATGTCCTTATATTCATCTATGGAACAGCCTACTTGCCTCATTTAACTTCATTTGTGCCACACCATGGGGGGTGGGAGTGATGGCATCCAAGAGATTAAGATGAAATGACAGACTGGCAAGCAGGGGAGGCTGTGACACAAAGGTGCCCTCGAGTCCCAGCGCGAGGCAGAGGTAAGACAAGGCCAGGATGACAGCAGGGGCAGTGGGACGCAGGGGCAGACTGGGCCAGTGTCTCGCTGAAAACACCACTCAGTAGGCCTGTGTGAAAACCCAACCAGATAAAGCATAATGGTAACATATGCTCAGCAAGTGAGCTCTGAAATTCTCTCCCTTGCATTCTCCCAGCACCTTCAGCAAGTATCTGCAGGCTGTCACTCACATTTTACACATACTGTCCTCATTGCCAAGTACCTCCAAACCCCAACCCACCAATGGATGAATGTTACAGTCAATGCCCGATACGGTACAAAGCTAGACAGATCCACCCAGGACCGCTGGAGACACTCGTGGAACTTGAGAGCATCCCACAATAGGGGATATGTGCACGGGACTCTGAACACATCACTTTTGCCTTTCACACAAGTGATGCCATTTTTGTTTTACATTTTTAAGAATCTTAATTAAGGGTCTGTCTTTGATCTTCCTCGAACTTTAAAATACCTGGGAGAAACTGCTGGGGTGCTGAATTTACTTTAGTCCCTGAAACCTCAAGAATAAATTCAGCAAGCTATTTGATAGCCTTGATTAAACCTTTTAGAATGACTGCAGGCTCTGGATGTTATTTATTCATATCCGAGCACAGAAACAGTCACTCATGCATAGAAATCCTCAGTGACTCACAAAATGACGTGCTTGCTTATGCATAGCAATCCTCAGCAACTCACACAGCAGCACACTCCTGCCCAGACATACTTGGTAACATGCACAGTGACAGACTGGCCCAGAGCACTTATTTTAGAAATCCTCACAAGCTCCCACAAGATCCTCCTCTCCCTTGAAGCTAAAACCAAAGCTCCCCAGTGACTCCAGCCCACACCGTCAAACACACTCATCCACCTCCCCCTCCAAGTTGAGCCTTTTCTCACCACTGTGGCATTTCCCTACTGAGGGTTCCCCTAAGGTTGCTAATGCACTTATGAAAGGAAATCTTATTTTCACTACCTTCACATTTTAATATCTTAATGCCAAAGAGCTGCTGTTCTGCTTTTTGGGTTTTATTTTGTTTTGTTTTATATGGAAATTTTACATTAAACAAACATTACATGCCAGTCAAGGGGATGAGATGGCTCAGGGGATCGGTAATGGGCTGTGAAGCTTTTCCTTTCTAGGCCAGTGCTCCAATTCATTCTAGGCTGTTTTAGCTGGATTTAACGTTGGAAAAAAGTGTGCTCATTTAAAAGGTCTGAGCTCTCTGAAACAAATTAGATTTAAAATGAACTGTCCAGTGGCAAAAATACCACTATGCAAATAAACTCCACCAAGCAGCCACTTCAAAAAAACAAATGGAAGTAACATTTTATTTCAGCTGGGTAACAATAAAATGGAAATGCTCTGGAAACATACTGGCTGCCAGGGGCATCCCATCCATCTTCCAGCCCAGATCTGTTACACAACTAGCTTTTGTAGGATGCCTAGAAGGTCTTCAAGCTCAGAGTGGGTCAGACCAAGAGAAGGTGGCAGTGACCAAAAATTATTGCTATCTAACTTCACTCATTATTATGCAAATAGCAAATTCATAGCCTTTTTACCTTTGTAATTATTTTTTGTAAATTATTTTTTTGTAAATTATTGCTATCTAACTTGACTCAGCGTTATGCAAATAGCAAATTCATAGCCTTTTTATATTTGTAGACAAATATTTAACTTCATATAAAATACACAGCCACATCCTGGCAGCAGACTGTCCAGCGACATGACAGCAGCAAGAAATATAATAAATAAACAACTCCCCAAACACCTTGATGATACTTCCAGTGACCCATCAGACATGCACTCAATGGGGAGACTGCACATCTACAATGAGTTTGAGAGAAATCCATCTTGTCAAAAAGAACTAACTAACCTAGTAAAAATTAGCAAAGAAACCAGATGCTGGTCCAGGGTGCTGTTTTCAGAAACTGCTTACTTTTTTCTTGTCCTCCTTTTGGAGTTTTACCTTAAGTACATCAGTGTTGTAGTTTTTCACCAGTGTTTTAAATAATACATAAAAACAATAAAAAAATTGAAAAACTCTTGAATTCCCCCTTACAGTCCATCAAAAAGGCTTTTGCTCTGCTTTTTAACACTGCCACACTTAGAACACTTATTATAAATAGAAAATGTATTTCAAAATACATCAACTGTTTATAAGCTCTAGCTCTGAGTAGGACTGCAGATTCATTACCCCACAATAAATATAAATAAGGAGTTTAGTGAACATCGTGAGCACCTAACTATTTATAGTGACACTTCAATAACTCTAAAGGTACAGGTACTTGAGATGCAATAAATGAAATCTAACAAATAAAATACAAATGAGAATGAATAGAAACTATTGTCAGAATATCAACTAACAGCAGTGGAACATAACCAAATGGGTTTTCTAAATCAATCAGAATACTGAGACTGATGTCCATGCCTAGAAATGGTTCCAAGTCTTAATATTCATAGTGCCATAAGCATATGATTTGACACTCGATTACCTGCTTTTAAACACCTTATTTATAATACAGGTATTACATAATCTACAACATGAAGCTCCATATGTGGTGAATTGCTGCATGATGCTATTATAAACACAGGGTGTAATTCTGTTCTTTACCCACAATGCTTTTCAAAAACATGGTGAGGGCAAGTAAGATGGGAGCTTGTTAAGTTTGTGAAAGAGATGGTAAGGGAGAGCTCTCTGCAGTATCAGGGAAATTGAACTGTCAATGCAAAAATTCTCTCTCAGTCCTCTGAACCAACAGCTAAACCACCCATGTTGTATGCTGTAAAGCAAACAAATCTGTCCTTCAGCTTTCATTAGCTGAATAAATTCAGTATTTAATTCAGCCAGTGCTCAGTACCACTGATATTACTCTCATCTAAATGGAGCTATAATTAGACAGGAAAACCATTCAGTTTGTATTTGCATAAGATTTCTACAACCAGATTCTACTGAACAAGGAAAAGCCATAATTAAAGGAGAAAAATTGCTATCCAGATAAGAAGTGACACAAAAGAGGAACATGTCACACAGCTCGATAACTGAGGAAAAACACAGAACAGCTGAAACGCTAAATTTGTTAGCACAGATATTTCAGAAAAAGACGGCAAATACTCTGCCTCATCTAGGCCATCATCCAACTGCCTTCAAAGTCAACAGGATCCTCCTATTCAAGATCTTTGCAGGGACAGTTGTTAAGCCTGGGAAAAGGTTGCCTGGAGCAGTTGCGCAATCTCCAACCTTGGCAACATTTAAGATTCAGCTAGACAAGGCCCTAGCCAACCTCATTTGATGTGGAAATTTTCAGCAGGAAACTTGGCTAGGTGACCTCCAGAGGTCCCTTTCAATTTAATTCATTGTGTTATTAAAATAATTTCCATTCTAAATTACAAGAGAGTTTCTTGTCATCAATGTATGAGGCTCCAGCACAGCTCTTCCATTACTTAACCACTCTCCCTCTGAACAATTTTTTTCCATATACCAGTCATAATTCCCCTTGCTGCAGCTTGTGACCATTGCCTCTCATGCTTTAACTGTGTACCCTTGAGAAGAGTCTGGCTCTGTCTCTCTATAAATTCCCTCTAGGTCCTTGAATACAGCAATTAGATCTTCACAGTCTTCCCTTCTCCAGATTAAACAACCTCAGCTCTCTTCATACATCACACAACTATAGCCCCTGAACCTTGACACTCTCCTGCTGCTGTTATCTCTCTCGCGCTGTGTGGCCCCAGACTATAAAGTTTCATATCCCTTTGCTCTTGTGCTAGAACAGGCTTTTTGCTCACCTCCCCTTACTTGGCACACTGATGGAAACCCCCCCTACCCCATTCTGACCTTTCATTTTGCCAGATACAGCACATCTTTTTAACCTCCTCCTATGTAACAGGCTTCTGTTTCCTGATCATCCTGGCAACATTTCCTTCTACCTGGCTGTATGAATTCTTTACTTGAACAATGAATTAACAGTATTAACTGGTCCATACTACAGGGGGACTTGTGGGAAGTCTACAGGAACTTCAGCCCCTCTTTTTCCTTCCTCTGCTTTAGCATGCTCCAGCGTAACCCATGTGGTATGGCTACAGCTGTGCAGCCCCATTTTTAGATCTTAGATTTTAGATACAGGTAACTGTACCAACTATTCCAGATAATGTCTTGTGAGACATTTTTGATACCGCGCTCTCTTCCCTAGTCCTACTGGAAACACCATCTTCAGTATACCCTTAGAACTTTACTTTCTTTGGCACAGACAGATGGTAGGCACCCTGGGTAGGTTTCACGGCACCTAGCTTTATGTCAGAAAAAAAGTGATCAGCCTCTCCTGAGAGATGGTTGACCTCCTTCAGGTGCCCATCTCTCCCTGTTGATTAGAGGGAGAGGCCAGACAGCAAGCTCAGACCCACAAGATCATTATTACACAGTTGAAGTGAGGTGAATTTATCTCGTATCCTGTGACCAATTAAAGCATTCACATTTCTCACTCTCCTCTGTCACTTACACCTGACAAGCCTCCAGCACTGAGAGAGAAATTCTCGTCATCAGTCATCCACTGTCTGACCTTGATTTTTTTTTTTTTTAATTTTTTCCATTTCTGTCACACAGGTGCTCCTGCTTATTTCTGTCGGGTACCTCCCTCTTCTTTACACACAAAGCCTCCCAGTGTCACATATGCAGCAAATTTATCACCATGTGCCAGACTTTTGATGAGGTCAGAGGGAACAAGATAATCTACAACATTACAATCTCATAATGGAAAGCCAATACTAATAACTTGCTACTGGCCAACAAGTTATTTTTCCATCACAAATATTTATTGCTTACCCTTTTTGTTAGAAAATGAGTAACTGATTAGTCTTGCACTATCCTCTCACCTCAGCAATCTTAATTAACATATGATAATTAACTTATGATACCACATTAAATATGCCAGAGAAATTCCAGCATTGGCTTTACTGCATGTCTTTCATCTTAAAAAACAAAACAAAAAAGCCCTGACAAACTACCAAGATAAAATGCTATTCAGTTTGTTATTGAAGTCATGGAAGAAATGTGAAAATATACAACTTGAATATCATAGGAAAGATTAATAGATTTTAATAAAGAAGTTAACAGCTGAGTGGGCTCCCTGAATCAGAACTCTAATCACTTAACAGCAAATTCTCTTTTTTCCTTTTATCTTTTATTTTCCTCCCCTTTGATACATTTCACAGTGACCAGACAAAATAAGCATTTAGAAATTTCTTGGGGAATAATTTTCCAGGGGTAAGATTAATGATTGTAAGCATCAGTTACAATAGCAGGGGAAAAGAAAACACACACACACACAAAATCTTTCCAACACCTAATTCAGGAAGGCCTGTTTAAAAATATTATATTTGAACATGCCAATTCAGTAGACATCAGTAAAGATTTTTTGCCTCAAGTTCTTTTCTTTGTTTCTCTTTTCTTTATGTAGCTAAATCAGCAAGGATAAATGTCTGTAGACAAAATTATCTTACATCAAACAAATATTGACATGACTTTTAAGGTCAGTTGTTGCAAGGCCAGGATTGAAAAACAAATTAAATTTGATGTATGCTGTTTCAAAGGTCAGTTAGAAAGGTATATGCTGCACCCATTTTACAATGCATCCCCCAGGGAGACAAACATTGAATGCTGCAAGGAGACATTACAGTAACGAAGATAATTACGATAATAGGTAGGTAGGTAGGTAACAAGGGCTTAATTAGATCAGAACCAGCCTATTATTTAGAGAAAAAAAATTTGCAGTGTATTAAATTAAAAGTAAATTACAGCAACTCAGGCCATCATTTATTTCAAGTTGATAGTTCACACATTTCATTGTATCTTTAAATGGACCGAGATATTACAGCAAAAGACAATAAAAATGTGTCATTGTCATCCAGCACAGTCCAGTGTCACTGCATATGAAAGTCCTATCTCTCCCAGAATATTACCATTCTGATAGAGACCGTGCACACCTAATTTCCTGATTTTCCTTTCTGATCTCAATAATTTTCAGTAGTAGAAGTAAGACGCATGAATCCTTTGTTATTGAGTAGTTTAAGGAATAAATAAGTGTCCATCCCCAAAACATGCCCTCACTGGAAAGGAAGAATTTCCATGAGATGAGCAGACAAAGGAGTGAGCAGCACAACTCAGAAGATGCTTAGTGACCACATGAGCTGGTACACCGTACTGCTATGGTACTACTCAGCTTTGTCACTACAAAAAGCAACTCCCACCTTCCTTCAGACAACTGTTCCCAACACTTTTTTTCACTGAATTATTCCCATTTAAAATGCTTGTGAATTTACTGCCTTAAAAACGTGTATTTGACCAGCAGTCAATATGTAATCCATAGTGCTACTGTTCTGCCCTGCCAAGACTCCAAAACATGAACAAAAAATGGAGTGAGGGGTAAAGAGATTGCACAAAATTTCACTATTCTGCAACCTGGACAGCAATTTATTTTGGAGGGATTCTGATTTATTAGCATCCTGTGGCCCTTTGCATAGGTGAAACTAACTTTAGGAGATGTAGAGCAGCGTAGCAGAGGAAAACGGGAGTGAAAAACAATGCATGCTGTAAGGGTATACCTTGAACATGTAAATACCAACAAGGATGGCTGTGCTGTCATTCCATCATTTAGTTTACAAGAGTGATATACACCGCCAGTTCTCTCTACTGTACAACTTTTACTCTGCAGGTTGCACAGCTTAGGGTTAAGACAGTCACCAATATTTGTGCTGTCATGCAAGCTCCTGAATAGACAAGCACCTTTGTCAGGCAATGTAGGAGGCCCTCAAAGAGTCCTGTCCTGTTTCCTCGGCTAGACAGACAGTGGCCATTAAGCAAAAACATGACAGTTCTGATTCTCTGTAAGGTAATATAGAATTATGACAGTTCAGAGACACACACACTGTCCATGGTTTCTATTACAAAGATCACTGAAAACACCTTTAAAAATGGGGGTAACTCTCACTACATTCTGCATATACCTTTGAAACAATAGTCTGCACTAGGTCCCCAGAGAGTAGTCCAGCATTGCTAATAGCTCCAAATTGGCTATTTTCATCTAATTTTTCTTTTTTTATTCACTTGTATTACAGCCCTAGGCCACTTTACCCGTTCTGAAAACAAGGTATTTTACCGTTCATGAGTGAATGACTAACTCCTGCCATCTAGAGGGTGGTTTCTGGAACATAATCGAGGCAGTAAGAGTTTCACAGGATAAAATAAAACAACTGCTTAAAAGCCATGTAAGTGAGATCAAGATAAAAAAAATTAGCATCCACCAGTCTCCTTGGGATTTTTCTAGATTTCCCCCCCTTTTTCACTCATGTGTCTGTTTATGCAAAAACACCCGTTCAAATGAGAGGACAATTGCCACATCTGTGGATACATATAAGTTCTTCCTTTAATAGCTCCATTCATTCATTCATTCATTCATGAAAGTAGATTAGATGACTAGGATAATTACTCTAAAATAGAATAAAACTTCCTGTTTGTATTTTTTCCAATGCTGTATCATTTATTCCCATTGTGTACTTTTCCCAATGCTATATTGTTTATTCTCATTGTGTTCTTGCACTCATGACTAGACAGACTACAATGGTCACAACCAGAATAAAAGAATATTATTATTTAATTAATTAATTAATTAAAGTGAGAATGACACAGAAAGCTCTAAGGTCTCACAAAAGATCATATTTTCTGCTTAGGTTCTTAGTTACACATGGAGCCATGGCTACTGACAATAGTTAAAAATTACTTCTCCACGTGCTTTATTACAAAGGAGAAATGTCCTGTTAAGGCATCATCATGAATTTTTGCCTTAAACAATAACGCTGATTTCTGTGTGTCCCACTAACCTGATGTGAAGATTACATCTTGAAGGTGAAGCATGACAAGCAAACGATTTGTTATGTGAGGTACAACCCTGGCCCCATAAAAGTTAAGAGCGTTCCTGGCAAGATAGCGGTGGCCAGTGAATACCTGCCTCTCTCATTAAGCCAAAATCACATTCCATAACTAGCAACAAGCTTTCAGTAAGAATTCCATGACCCAGTACAATGTGAAGCAATACAACCACCCCACCTGAGTGAAAGGATGATCAAAGCACACAAAGAATAAAACAGTGCCCTAGGACTTACTTATACGGAATATGTATCAAACCTTCCAAGGCAAAAGACTATGAAATACACTAGAATGTAACTGCTCCATGGTCCTTGCACTCATCTTCATTTAAATATCTATACAATACATCATCTAATGTTTTCAACAAAGGGTTTTGTAAGCAATATGCACAAGAGCAATAAATATGCTTGTAGGAAGAACATTTGATATTAAAATGAATCAGACATCCTTACATTTTTATTTGTGCGTATACTATTTATGAAGAGGAATTAAGGGCTCACCATTCACACAAAGAAAAGGGGGCAGCAAGTCTCCACATCTGTCTTCACCTTCAGCGCATACTTCATACCCTTTCACACCTCATCTAGTATCTTTCATGCCTGCCAACCAAACCAAGCTTCAGAGCTCACAGCTCTTACAGAACTCAAGCAAGCATCACTGGGTTACAGACCTCTAGGGTGGCTGAGTGGGAAATGAGCAGAAATTGCTGAGCAGCAGACTGAATTCTCCTGAAAGGCACAGTGATCTGTGACAAAGTATGACTTGCATAACCTCAGGTAGGACACAGATGTGTACAGTTTGGGGTGGTTTTTTATGGTACAGGTATTATTTCCCTTTTTAAGCTGTGTTGTATTTCTACCATTAAGATTAAACAACACTTTATTTTGTAAACTGATGAAGCCACTGATGAAGTATTTCAGGTGCTGACCCTAACCAGTTACAATCACAACTAATTGTTGCAAGCACTATGCCCTAAATTCGGTCTCTGATGAGTGGAAGTTGTGGGGCAATTGCCACAAAAGTAAACAAAATTTGAGGATAGAACCACCATTAACATCCATACAAAAAGCATATTAAAACTTTGCTCAAAGATTTCTCAACCACAGTGAAACCAACAGCATCTTTTAAGCGAGAAGAAAAACCCTGTTAACTAGGACCCTCAAAACAAGACCAAAAGAGGGTTTTTTTCCTGTTTCTCTTCAGAACACAGACATCCATGTGGAGATAACACTTTTGGGTTGTTTGGGTTTTTTTAATCCAAGATGCAAGTGCACCAAATGCAGCGTGCGTTGTAACACCAAGTGCTCAGTAGTACACAAGACGCAGGTGCCAACTACTCCTGCTATAAGAACGCTGCCTTTGGTAACCATATATTTACCATTTTTTACGGTCTCCTTCCAAATCTTTCCCTGCAGTGTGGAAATCGTGCCCTTTCCTGGTTGCCAACCACTCGAGCTCCAACCCGCAGACACCGCAATTCTGTGAGGAGAAAGTACAGACTTGCTATCCTGGCACTCGTACTGCCCCCTGCCCGCCGTCAGAGAGACCCCGGCCCCCCCGGCTCCCTCAGCGCCCACCTCGCCTTCCTTCCCGTTTCGCCCCTCCAGCCTCCCCTACCCAGCACGCCGGGCCGTGCTGCGAGGCCGGCCCCTCGCCCCGCGGCTGCCCGCCTCCGCGAGGGGAAGGCCGGCCGCTCGCCGGTGACAGGGCCCTGAGGCGGCGGCGCGGCCCCCGCGGCCGCCCTCGGAACCTTCCCGCCTCGCCGCGCGGGGCCGGCCGGGCTCCGCACCGCGCGCGCCGCTTCCGGCTTCCGCGGGGCCGCTGGAGCCAGGTGGGCGCGGGGGGCGGCCGCGGCGGCGGGGGGGCGCTGAGGGGGCGGCAGCGGCGGCGGGGGGGCGCTGAGGGGGCGGCCGCGCCTTCCTCGGTCCGAGCTAGCGGAACGGTCGCTGCCCACCCCCGGAGATACGGGCCGAGAAATACGGAGCGCGGCGATCCGCGTTGGAAACGCGTTGCGACAGTTTGGGGGCCTGGGTGAAAGTGCTAAGAGTAAGGTAACAACGCAGCGAGGGGCCGCAGCGCGCGTGTTCTCCGAAAAAGCTGTCGTCTGCTGGTGGCCTTTCACCTGACAGCCATAAATCGGGCCGTGCGAGCGCGGCGGCCTGGCGACCTTTACCGGCGGGGACGGGAGGGCTGCGGGGGGCCGGTCAGAGCCGGGCCTGAGGCGGCCGCTGCGCGCCCGGGCCCTACGGAGCGCAGCCGCCCTCAGGGCAGCTCCGCAGAGGTGGAGAACGGCGTTGAAGTCACAGCGCCTTGGAAATGATTTCATCATTAGGAGGAATTGTGGACTGGAAGGACGTAAGGATGAAATACTGCTAATAGAGATTTTTCCAAATATTGATGTCTTGCGTAACGCTTGCAAAGTGGAAAAGCAGATTTTGTTGAATTCTCCATAGAATCAGATGTGACCCAGTGAATTCACTGTGATTCCTCTTTTGATGCTTATGCATAAGGTAGAAGCTATTTTATGCTCAAATACAACAAGTCTTGAAATATGGAAGGCCTCTTTTAGCTGTTAGTACATGCATGGCATGACAAGAGTAACGCAACAGTTACCCAGCCCCCCAGATGTATAGCTTGTTACAGCTGTTCATTATATTTGTGACAGCAAGGTGGTTAGCGTGTCACATAAGACAAGATAATATGACGCATGGGAGTGTCGCGCTCAGCACAGAAAATCCAGAAATCTGCTGATGCAATCTGCTTTCCTGTCTGCTGCAAACTTAGTGTGCATCTTTGGGACCTCATCAAGGACAATCTTTAAGGTGGGGGAAGAAACGGCACAGGCATGGTATGAGCAAAAGAGAATTTAGATGCCAGACTTTATGTGTTTTACATAGCACAAACCATCAGTTAAAATACACAAGCAGGCTTTGGAGTTGTGGTGGGAACTGCTGTCTTTGCCCTTACCTTCACCTTACCAAATAGAGGAGGCACGTGAAGAGCAGTAGGTGAAGCTTTTACAGAGTGAAACACACAGTGGTGGGGACCCAGTACTCACACAGTACATTTTGGGGCTTTTCCTTTGAACTGCTGTTCACCTCATACACAGCCTGCCGATATCTGAACTCTGAGCTTTCTGTGCCACAGCATCAGCCGTTAAGTTGGAGAGTCTGGCTGCTGCACCCTGCAGGGGAGCTGGACTGCAGACGGATTCCACTGGGGCTTTCCTGTCTGAGCATTTAGTAAAGGTGTTATCGTGCCTAAATAACAGTTTTGGGTCATCCATCAGCCTCAGATGACAGAAGCGTGGCCAAAAGTAGAGGTAGAACATAATGTAGCGGCATTTTAGATACTGATTAGTGCTTTTAAAAGGTGCAATACTGTGATTTGAAAGGAGTTGTAGGTAAACAAAGTTTTTACTGTCATGATTTCTGGCATCGTAACATTATGAAGCTCCAGTCAGAAAATCAAAAGATGGTAAATTCCCTAAAAATTTAGAACTCGGGGCGAAGACAACAAACATCTTAAGTGGAAGCTCGGAGGGAAAGAGTGATAGCATACTCATCTATAGGATGTTTTTATTTATGGGATGGTGTTTGAAAGCGTGGTTTGACTTGATGGCTTTATTAAAAGGACCTGACATTGCAGTTTTGTTGTTGTTCAGTTTAGTGCAACTTTCTAAAAACTATCATCTTAAAGAATTCTCATAGTGTGTCCTCAGTATCACTGAGACCATTTTTCATGAAAATGGTTTGTCATTTTGGTGGTTTCAATTACGAGGTAATGTGTAGAAGTCAAGGTATAAATACTAACCATTAGATTCTGTTGTAAAAATCAGCATTCGAGCAGTTTGAAAATTAGTGTGCAAGTCCAATATGAGTCCTCACATTGGACTCCCAGTGTCAGAACCGTCACGCTCTAGAATAATAACAACTGCCAGCAGGCAGCTCAGCAATACGATTTTGACTACAAAATATGACACTAATACAATTTAAACACAGTGCAAAGTGCTGCAGGGTGAGAAAACTGATTTATGTATGCTATCAAAACCAAATTTTAGCATTTGGTCAGAACAATATATTTCTTTGTTCAGGAAAGTTAGGATTGTTGGATTTATTTTATAAGACTTTTTGAATGAAGATACTAATTTTTCTTCCAAGTTTAAGCTGCTACAATTTGCTGCTTGTTGATGCTTCAGCTCTCCCTTACAGATACCAGCATACATGTCTGCTTGAAGTTAGGGATGAGGCTGGGAAAAGCTGGTACTTCATTCCCTAAGTGCAGATGGAGATTTTAAGATTACACTGGAGTCTCACTTATCAATTGTTTGCAAATACATTTCTGCAGTTTTAGAAATCGGAGGCAGAGCAAGGAGCATTGTTAGGTGTACCTGTAGCTAGAGGAAGTGCGGGTTAGTTGTACAGTGCAATATATGCCAGGGCAACTCGCTAGAGAGGCCAGATTTTCAAAAGAGAAGCACAGTGGTGAGGTACCAAGATAAGAGCTAAACACTTCCAAAACTTAAGCCATCTTGTCTGCAAGGAAATGTGATTTGGTAGTGACAGCACAAAAAGTATGTCCACCTAGGCCATAGACTTGGGAGTGGTTTTTTTAGAACTATGTTTAATAAGGCAACTTTTTTGTCAGTAGAGAGGTCCTTGCCTCTTCCTTAGCTGCTTTCTTATTCCCATGCTTGCTAAGCAAATACCCCTGATGCCCCTTTCACTGTCTTCCCCCATCAGATTGTGCTAATCTGGGCCTTGTGGGTGCTTGTTGGTTTGGGTTTGAGTTCTTTAACCTGTATCTAGTTTAGAATGTGACACCAACAACAGTTACATCAGCAGAAATGAGGGGATGATAAAGATGGAGCGTAAGGAAGGGCCTCTATCTTGAGTGCCCATGTTAACGGGAGAAATTCTGACATCAGACCACACCTTTAATCTTAGTTGTCCATTTCATGAAGTCAGGATAATACTTGCCTAATTTATTATAAACACAGAGTAAACTAAGCATATGTGAGTACTGTGGATATGACAAGAGAACAGTGGTCTGATTGATTGCCTGATGGTCTCACCACTGTATTGCATTCCATGTTAGAATGTTAAAGTAGACACATACGTTGAACAGATAGAATTAAATCACTGTGAACCCTTTTTGGGAAACAGTGGCATCTTAAAGCAGTGCATGCTTATCTCTTCATTATTGCTCATGTGCCAGAATGATAAGCAGTACAAACATCCTTTTGTCATAGCTCTTAAATCTGTATGCAATTTTGTTTTCTAAGCCTTCATGAAAAGTGAAATCTGCAGTTTTGCAGTACACAACAATTTGCTTACCTGAAGAATGCTTTTTAACTGATTGAAGTAGGTACCGAGCATGAGAAGAGAGAGAAGTGAAAATGAGCTGAACATTGTCCTTATTAAAGAGGCAAGGCAAACTAAAACCAGAGGCCCATCGCAAACCAGCCTATAAAACATGGCAAGATTGTTTTTTTTAAGACAAAATACTTCAAAGACAGTTATGTGCAAAGTGTAAGACAGCAAAGTCCTTTCCAGATCACAGTATTCTTAGTGATTTATCACATAACCCTTCCTAAGGGACTGGCCCCTTAATCTACGTGTCAAAAGAAACTTTCAGAAGAGAAAACGAATGGAGATGAAGCACAGTTAACATGGGAACTCCGAGATCCAGTTTTAGTGCTGCATGTGTCACGTGTATCCACGTATTTATGTACGTCGTTTTGTGTACATTCGTTACATACCTGTTTTTTCCCTTCCCACAGAGTGAAAAATGCCTAAAAAGAAGACTGGTGCTCGTAAGAAAGCTGAGAACCGTCGTGAACGTGAAAAGCAGATAAGGGCTTCAAGAGCCAACATAGATTTAGCCAAACACCCTTGCAATGCTTCAATGGTAAAATAACCTAAAGTATTATATATTACAATATGTGATTTTAGATTATGTAAACCCAGTGATAATATATTGATTGTATTTAACACCACTAGAATGTCAATCTTCCTGCCATCCTTACTTTATATTTAAGGTTTCATTTTGCATCAGAGGTATAACACTTGAATAAAAACTCAGATTCTTAATCAGAACTTAAATCAGAGTCCCTGGTGGGGTCTGTAAATTTTATGTAGTGTAGTTAGAATAAAAATAGTTACCAATGTTTTATTTCTTTTCTTTAGGAATGTGATAAGTGCCAAAGGTAAGTATTTTTCCCCTTCTAAAACCAGTAGTTTAGTATTAATTGGTTTCAAACGTTTTACAGGTCTTTTTTTTCTAATGCTTGCTTGCTTTTTTTTCTCCCCTCCATGTGCCTAGACGACAGAAGAACAGAGCTTTTTGCTACTTCTGTAACTCTGTTCAAAAATTACCTATTTGCGCACAATGTGGTAAGTAGAAATAATGAACAAAACCATGGTATCTTCAGTCCCATTTGTAGCGTTAAACTCTCAGCAGTTAGAGTACCTTTGTCTTAAAGTACCTTTGTGAATTGTGGAGCAGGTTCTTTTAAATCTGCTGTGAATGTCCTCCTTGAGAACTGATCTTGCTCGATCATGCACTCATGGGTATGCCCCTGACACCCAGAGGTTTGCAAGTTAGGGTCATTGGTTTGTCTTCAGTAATTGATCCTCAGAAGAATTTGCCTCACTGCCTTTTAGGATTGAGAACATCTTGACTGACCATTACCCTAGAGTGACCACGTAGAGTATTGTTTCATAAAAATGTAACAAGAGCAAAGTTAAAAATGCTTTGACTGCCAGCAAGGTGCCAGTAAATTTAGGGGTGATATAATTTCTGATCAGTTTAATGTCAATTAAAGCAACAGTACATTATTCAACTTACATAGTTTTGTAATGTAATATGCTGCTCATGTTACTTATATGTGCTAGAGGGCTGATGCTTTGAAATCAGAAGAAAAGGACTCCTAGTGACAAAACTCAGCTCTGAATCAGGCTAAAATGCACACCCCCCCCTGCTTTTAAAAAAAACAAAAACAAAACAGCCGCTTGCTTGCAAGGGATGTTGATAGTAATTTCATACTTTAAGGTGAATTTTGTTGGTTTACTGTTTCAACACACCCTTGCAGATTTTTGATTTGTCATTAAGCAGTTTGGCTGTTTTGTAGTTTGACTCTGAGAGCTGCTGACATCTGCAGCTTCGAGTGCCTTTGTTGGGACCTGCAGATGCTGAGCATTTCTGGAAGCCAGGCTGTTAGTGTGCAATGGCAGTGTGTCATCCTTCCTAAGTCTTCCCTCTGTCATGCAGTGAAGCACTGAAAACATACTATCTTGCAGTATATTATACATCTGAAGTTGACTCCTGTGTGTTGAATTTATCTTAAGCTGCAGTATGTTTCTGGAGGAAAAGGGATCCTAACAACAGCCACAAAATTAATATTGAGTTCCAGGGTTTTCCAAGACAAAGACCATTAGAGCTGTTTGGTGCTTAGTCAAATATTGGGGACAGCTCCTGTAAACCAACAGCATCTTTCTTAGAGAAGTTGCTGAGGAATGGGAGCAAGGTAGCTGTACTGCAACGTTCAGGCCCAGCAATACCCCCACCACCTCCCAAATGCCATTTAGTATCTGAGGTGTGATTTAATACAAAACTCTGCTGATGCTGCATACTGGGATTTAATGACATTTTCAGAGTGTTGTTTGGTTTTTGTCAGCTCTTGAATGGGTTTGCAGGGAGCACCCTTTTGCTGGTTTCTCTAGGCAGGCAATAACACTTACTGAAGGGGTCTGTGGCAGGGTAGCTTAAATCAGTGATAAAACTCCACTGCAGTAGCCCGGACTAACTACAAGATTTTCTTTGCTTGTATAACTGCATACAGAGCGTGGATCTTTCTGGTATGTCAGAGGCAAGGAGTAGGAGAAACTTGTCACCCTAACTGCTTGATTTTTAAGTGCAGACTGCGGCCTTTTCTCCCACACAACCCCTGCATTTAAAGGGAATTATTTTGTCTAGGAGGTAATATCTCTTCAAAAAAGAAAAAAAAACCCACCAGCACCACCCCCCCGCCATGTATCTAAGTAAGTAAATGATCAGATGCACATGTTTTTTTTTCAGAGGGCCTCAGCCCTGCACACAGCACATGCTACTTTTATAGTGGGACAGAAGTAGCAGCAATTTTAAAGGCAGCTTTATTAAGATGTCATTGCTTGACTTTCACCTTAATTTTGGCTTTTGGTTTGTTTTGACATTTGAAATTCTTGCCAATGCCTCAAAACATAAAGCAAGACAACGCACTGCCTCATTATCTCAGTACTGGGGCAAGAGATTTTGGCTGAAAACGGATAATTAATTTGATCTAAGGAAGATGTGAGGGTGGGTTGCAGGTTGCAGACATTCCTTTGCATTATTTTTACCTAGATTTACAATTAAGCGCAGACGTTTGGCTGAAGTACTGCTCTTACATGAACATTCGTTCTAAGTGGTTTTGATTTTTACATAGTTTTCTTCTGGTTGCTTGCCTTTTTTTCTTTTTTTTTTTTAAACAGGAAAAACCAAATGCATGATGAAGTCTTCGGACTGTGTTATAAAACATGCTGGTGTGTACAGTACGGGACTAGCAATGGTGGTATGTATACAAAATCACAAGCTCTTTTGCCCTATGAGACTATATTATGCAAATCTTGCTCAAAAAAGATAAAACAGATCTATGGAACGGTAGCATGTACTGTGCCAAGGTTTTTTTCTCATCTTACCATTCCAATCTGATTTTTCCCATATATGAAAACCCAAATTTTGCATTTTTAGGTTCAGCTACTGCAAACTCTGACACACGTCCTGGATGCTAACAGATACGTGTTGGTGGCAGGCCCTAAGCACGTGCATTAACAGCACTGGAGCTTACATGCCCCATAGCCAATTCCCAGTCTTCATTAAAATCTAGGATCATTCTGTAGAAACCAGTGGAATTCTGTCACTCTCTTCTCAGTATTGCAAAGATCATCAGTGTTGCAGAGAGGAATCTGTTCCATGGCATTAGGGGGGGAATTTTATTTAAAAGCGTATACAAACATTTGGGCTTTTGGCAGAGATAGTTACAGCTTCTGGCCTTTTGTTCTTAGAAGTTAGTTCTACATTCTGGAAAGCAAAGCATGGCATGTCACAGCCTCTGGACCGAACGCTGTATGGGCTAAACTCTGTCCTGTTTCTGCCTCCAGCTGGCAGTCAGCTTTTCTCAGTAACGCAACCGGCCTTCCCAGTCTGAAGTTCCTGTACTCACTGATGCAATGTTTTCATCAACAATCAATTTGGATTCACCATTGTTTTCTTAGTTTTGTGTGCTTGTAATGCACATGGTAGTTTGTTACATACGGGCTGAGGAGGCTTCTTAAATGCTGCAATTAAGGGATAGTTGATGTGTAGATCTTGTAGTTTAATCACAATGAAGGTTAGTCTGACTTCTAATGAGTTATTTGATCTTTGCTCTCTGCAGAGCTTATTTTCTAATATAGCTTGGTTTAAAATCCAAATGAGTAATTTCAGCTGTAAGAATCTAGTGGCATTTTTCAGGTCTTTTTTGAAATGGCATTTTTGCCAGAACATTGCTGTCATTTATGGATCTCAGGTTTCAGCTGGAGGACACAATTTTCATGCATAAGTTTTATGATAAGAAATGTAAAAATCAGAAAAGGAGAAAACCAAGTTATTTTGCATGATATTTAATCCTGAAGAAACGAATATCAAACAAACGAAATGAACCGTGGAGCAGCTTGATAGGAATACAGATGCAGCTCATGCTCTCTTGCTCAGCTGGAATGAACCCACTGAGAGAATGGATACTTGGATACATTCAGGGTTATGGAATAAGAGTCTGTCTCTAGATATTGCAGAATTCCCAAGATGATACCTTTCTGTAATTGCAGGGTGCAATCTGTGATTTCTGTGAAGCTTGGGTGTGTCACGGGAGGAAGTGTCTCAGCACACACGCGTGTATCTGCCCTCTTGCAGATGCAGAATGTGTTGAGTGCGAAAGAAGTGTCTGGGACCACGGTAGGTTGCTTACACTTGAAAGTAGGAAAATCTAACCGATACTTTTCTACTCACGTTGCTTAAATTACTCTATATTTTTAACATAGCATTTTGAATCTTCACTCACTATCAGTCTTTGCAGTATGTTTGTTCAAAGCAAGACACTCTCCCCATTTTAAAAATAGGCCTTATGCAGCGGGGAATGTAAATGACCTGCTCAAGAACATAACTGCTCAACTCATGGAGGGTTATGTAATCTAAAGTACTAACTGTCTTAGCAGCTGAGCCCTTCACATAATTAAGCACTGCATCAGATTGTCAACACACAATTTTCTGCCATTCCTTCTTCACTTGTGCATGCTAGTATGGGTATTTGGATTCCCAATTGCATAGCAAACCATACTGATCTCCATTTGTGGAATCCTTTAAAGTGTTTATTTCAAGTGCCCATCAGAGGTGAGGCGGTGGGAGGGAAGGAGGCTGGGTGAGAACGTGATCTGAATTAAGAAAAATACTTAATGCCATAGTCAAAATAAAATGAAGAAAATAACTAGAAGTAACACTTGCTTTATGTTTGTGCTGCCTTACATTGTAAGATACATGGTATTTTTCAGTGTAATAATGGATGGCAGTGTCTGATTTAGGACTTTGTTGAAGCATTTGTGACAGAAGGAAAAAGTCGTCAGTCAAAGCTACTGCCTAAATTGTTTGCAGAGCAGAACTTGATGCTTATGCCTATTGCTGATTATTTTGCCTTGATAAATCTTTTAGGAGGCAGAATATTTGCCTGCTCTTTTTGCCACGATTTCCTCTGTGAAGATGATCAGTTTGAACATCAAGCCAGCTGCCAAGTTCTGGAAGCAGAGACATTTAAATGTAAGTTAGTTATTCATAGTCCCTTTCACCACAGCTAAGCAGACTCTCCAGTTGCTTCCTCTGTGCTCCAGGATACTCTCCATCACCTTTTCCAAATAGTTTTTACCACCACTGGAGGAAAGGGCCTGTTTCTTACGTGCTTGCTCTTGATACCCAGTTATCTAGATTAGAGCTTTTGTTTCTGACCTTCCCTCCATGCCAGATTGTACATGGTAGTTGTTTCCCTGCCTGGCTTTTACAGGCCTCCCAAGGGAAGTTGCCTTTGCAGGAGCCAGCCGTCTCTGAAGTTGCAGGGTTGGCAGTGGGCAGGACTGCAGCAAAACTGCCGGAACTGCTAATGCTGCTTTTTTAGTCCACAGAGCTCTGCAGGCAAGGAGCACTCTTCCACTCTTCTGACCACACCGATGAACTGTTTCGACATACCTGTTTCTCATGGAAAACAGCTGCTCTAAATAATACTACCTGTGTTAGTCTGGCTAAACTTTCCCAGATTGCTGTGTTTCCCAGATGGCCTGTATGTTGGTGAAGGTTTAGCAGCTGTTGGTTTTGCAGAAGCAGCAAGTCCTGAGGAAGGCTGTGGCTCAGGAAGCAGTCATCATCTGATTCAGTGAGACAGGGTGAGCACAGAAAGAAGTAACAAAACTAGGGTTCATCCAGAACATGAACTCAATGTTAGTTTCTTCACTGACCATTGGACTGTGGACATATATGTTAGTAATGTATCAAATGTGTCAGTATTGATACATGTCCACTTTTACTGAGTAAAGAAGGTGTAGCTGAAGACTTTTTGTCCTTTTGAACTTTGATTAATTGCGTGGACAAAACTGAAACTGGTGTTTGTAAGAGGACATGATGGTCATGCCCGAATTTTCTAGTCCACTACTCATCTCAGGCTGAAACAGGGAAACTTCAGGGGAAGTTAAAAAAAAAAAACACACACAAAAACCCCCCACAAAACACAAACAAACCAAGACTATGCATAATGTTTGAAATAACTAATCTTCTGTAGAAGTCTTTCTTTTCTGCCCACCATTAGCTGCTATTTGGTTTATCCCCATGAAACAAGTGTTTATCCTTTCCAAAACCTGTGTGTATTTTGATTATCGCAACGTTTTTCAATCCATATTATAGAAGTTCAAGGTGCTCTATCATGTATAAGACTGTTTTCTTCAGAACTGACTTATCTCTTGTCCTAATTGATTACTTCCAATTCAGAATGTTTGTTGATTTCAGTGTTGTAGTCTGCATCTAGAAATCTTTTATATCGTTTTTCATCTCAGATCCATTTTTGCCCAGCCAACTATTTTCTAAGCCTTGATTAGCTTCTCTTGATATATTCTGCCAGAATATCATCCTGCATAGCAATGTTGAAGCAGCAACAGCTGTTCCACAAGAATGTTTTTTCAGTGATTGTTGGAAGCTTTTAATTCACAGATGTGATGTCACACCCTGAATAGGAAAATTGCTTTTTTGAGGGTTTTCACGGTGTTCAACATTTTGTGGCACAGTGCAGTCTTGGTAGAGAGGCAGGATTTTCATCAGTGTGTGGTAACAAGATTATAAAAGCTGAACTTCTACAGGATACATGAACTTGAAACGTAGTCATGCAGTTGTGGTCTAAATCCCATTCTAGTTGTGGAAAAGGTACTGTTACTGTCCATCACTCTCTGAGAGAAGTTTTTTAAATTGCGGATCCTCCAGAAGTGTTTGAATATATATGCATTAGCATTTCCAGTTCCATCTTTAAACACCTAACAGAGTGCTAAATCCCCTGGCTGTCCTGCTCATGTGGAGAACTCAGGATATTTATTACTTCAGATTCAAAAACTATTCTCACAGGGGTAAGGCAAGGTGGAAGGGAATGGGTCTTGCACAGGGACTGATAAAATTACTGCTTCTTGAGGAGTAACTATTCACCTGCTTTGTGTTGCTGCCAGTTCCTGTGTGGTTGCCTTTACTATACTCCCTCTCGGGGAGTAAAGAAACCAATTTGAAGCTTAAGGGCAAGTTCGATTTTGAGCACTGATTCTTGTTGCTGTTCATGTGCCAGCTATAATTTTTTAACACGGTTAGATAGATTTTCATCTGAAGTTGTGTGTAAGAAAGTACATTTCCGGAGGACGTGACAGAAGCTACGGAAAAAAGTAACTGTTCTAGTTTGGGAATTTTGCAAGCTTTAAGTGTTCTCAAATCCCATATAAATGAGATAAAGGTATTAAAGGCTGCTGTGGTGGTGTTTGAAGTGACTGTAAAATACTAGCACTCCTTCTTTTGACATTGTGAGAAAAGGAAAAGCAAGATGATCACTTAATACCAAATCGGTCCTGAAACTTGTGTTTAAAAGTTCGGAAACTCAAGAAATAGTTAAACTTTTTCTGCTCTTGAACTTTTACTTTTAGTGTCAAATCACATTACTGCAATGAGACTTAAACTTGGAAAAAAAATGTAGTAAAAAGGTACTGTGTGGTAAAACGACTGGTTTGCGTTGCCAAAGTGCAGTTGTGTCAAGGAATTAAAAATAAGCACCTCAGTTACATTATTACATACTTTTACAAGGTTTTAAAATCATCACAGATCTCCAGTTTCCAAGTACTGAATTTTCCTTACTGATTTTCTCCAACAGGTGTTTCCTGTAACAGGCTTGGGCAGCATTCATGCCTGCGTTGTAAGGTAAAGAGTAAAAACAGTTGCAAGTAGCTGTGATTTTTAGACTTGTTCTCCTTAGTCCCCAAGGCTGGTAACAAGCCTTGTCATGCCTTCATCTACATTATTAAAAAAAATATTCATACTTTTGTATTAGTTTCTGAAGCCTGGAGGCAGCGTTATGGGGGACAAAAGGGCTTTTATCTGTGCTTGCACACTTGCTACAAGACAGTGTTGTGCATCCTTACACCAGGTGAAGTGATCTTCACTTTGTCCAGCCCTCTGTGTTTAAATTGGCTCTGTAGAATGTGTGGGCCTTTTCAGAAAAAAAACGCAAAACAAACCCTTGGCTTTGGACTATGTGTGGATCCAGTGTAGAACCAAGACAATTTTAAAAGTTTTTGGTTTTTTTTATAAAACAGTCAAGTGATGATCTCACCAGAAAACACTGCTGCAGCCTGGATCCAATAGAAATAATCTCCACAGCTAACCCAGTTTTGCAGATGCACAGGCTAATTTGTTGATGTCAGGCTTTTGGTTTTACACACTTGGAAGTAATTTTGTGTAAAAAGTTCCACCTGCTTCATCATCAGCATTGCCCAGATTTCTGCAGGAGCTGGTTTCTTGCCTGGTCTTGCTCTTCTTACGTTCTTTATGTTTCCCTGCAGTCTCCCATAGCATTGATTTCATATTCCAAATTCTTCCTTTCTCCAGGTATGTTCACTGGCACCCTGGTGCTCAATATGTGAAATTTCAATCTCTTAATTCTTGCCTTGAGGTCACTGCATAGATATGTTCTGGCATACATCTCTGATTGTATTTTGTTTAAGCTTGTCAATGTAAAGCAAAATTTTCCAGGCTCCTTGTGGGCAGCACTATGACCCTGTTCCTGAATGTGCTACTTTCTGTGCTTGTTTATCAGTGCTTTTACCCAGTCTTTTCCCCAGGAAGCCATGAAACTTACTTTCAACACAGGAGCCGTTGCTCTGCGCACAGACTCCAGTTCCACTGCAGATAGAGCTCATTAAATTTTAATCCCAACCAGAAAATCCTGCTGCTGTTAGACACTTTTTTTGCTTGCTTCTGGCTGGAGACTATTCTTCTATGATTAAAACATTTAGCCTTTTTTATTCTTTCACCCCACAGGCATGTTTTTGTGATGATCATGTGCGAAGTAAGGTTTTCAAGCAGGAAAAAGGAAAAGAGCCTCCCTGCCCTAAATGTGGCCATGAAACTCAGCAGACAAAGGATCTCAGCATGTCAAGTAAGCCTGCTTCTTTAGCTAACAAACAATGCAAGTACTATTGGCGACTGCTTTTCTGCATAGGAACACTTAAGTAAAGTCCATTTACTTTCAGTTGACTTGCAGAGCTTTGCTGCATTTGTTTTGGGGAAAAACTTTGTTTCTTAGTTCTAGAATAAAGCGGTCTCTTATTCTTAATCATTAATTGATTGCAATACAGTGAAAACTGTTGTCTAGTTTGAGATTTTAGTTACAGAACAATTGCAAAAAAATCACCACCTAAGTCATTATTTCATCTACAAGAAGCTGGCTAATGAAGTTCGAAGTGCAATTTGATGACATACATACAATCTACCTCAACCAGTCTTGAATGAATCACAATATATATTCTGTCTGCAAAGCACATCCAATTACAGGTTTTCTTGGTTAAGAGTACCAAAGGTTTATCCTAAAACCCAAGTCATGCTCTGGGAGCAGTTATTGCTTATACAAACTTGGCTGCAGAGGGATGGGCTGTTTGTAGCAGAAAGGTTCTGTCAGAGCAAGAATTGAATCTGAAAATGTCAGATTTAGAAGAAGGATGTGTAACATTATATGCTCTTTGCTGAGTAGTGAAAAAGGATGGAAAAGAAATGTCAGATGCTCAGCTCAAATTGCTGTTGAGGAGCGGGAACATAATGATTTTTGTCTGCCTGCAGCACGCTCTTTGAAATTTGGCCGACAGACTGGAGGTGAAGATGCAGATGGAGCTTCTGGTTATGATGCCTACTGGAAGAGCCTCTCCTCCAGCAAAGCTGGAGAAGCAGGTGACCGTGAGGATGAGTATGATGAATATGAAGCAGAAGATGATGATGAAGATGATGTTGATGAGGGAGGGAAGGATTCAGATACTGACACCACAGATGTATTCAGCAATTTGAATTTAGGAAGGACCTATGCTAGTGGGTATGCACATTATGAGGAATCGGAAGATTAAGCTTAGTATGCTGGCAACTAAAAAAACTTGGAAGGAGCCAAGCAGTGCTTCACTTGAATCATGTACATGCCAGTAGGATAGTTCTATCAGGTACTTCCGTATCAAAGTTAGAGAGTAAAGAGTATGGAACTTCTGCAGTAACTCCAAGTGAGGTTTGGGGTTTGTTGTTTTTTTTTTGTATAAACCAATATTGAGTTTGGGACTGGGGAAGAAGACAAAAATATTTTTATTCCGCTAAGCAGTGAAGCGGTTTTGTTCTTGAATTACTGAGTATAATGGTTCAATGCCATTTTCTCCTATCAACACAGGAATGTGGGAGAGCTGTACAACTTGTTTCTATTTGCTCATTAGAAAATAAGTTATTTTTTACAATAATTTTGTTAACTGATTTCATAAAATTAATGTAGTGGTGTGTTGGTGACTGCATTTTTTTGTTGTCTGCACAGTAAAAGTCAACTGCATTCTTTAATGAATTGTCATAAATATTGATCTCCCTTGAATAATTGGAAAGCAGGTTGTATACAAAGCGTAAATTGACACTAAAATAACTTGTTTATATAGGTAAGGCAGATCAATGTCGTTCTCTATGTACTTGAACATTACCTTTCCAGCATTTTTAGTATTGGATATTAATCAGTGAGGCTATATGCAGTCATTACAAGTGCACCCTGGATAATAAAAAAATTTATTGCAATAAAAATGTTGGTGCATCCTCGCTACCACCAAAATCTATAATTTCTCATTAGCTCAGCAAGAGACTGGTTTCTTCTGTGCCTAGTCTTCAACTCTTTTCCTTGCACACGACAGAAAACCCCTACAAAATTGGTAGGAAACAACCCCTGTATGTGAATTGGGAAGGTGAAAAAAACAGGTGGGTTCCAAATACTGGGTTCAAATACGGTTCTGTGCAAATGTGCTGGTACAAGGCTGTGTGATCAGCACATCTGAGCTGAGGAGGTGACACTTGCAGAAGTGTTAGCAGTGATTCCAATTTGAAAGTCAACGTGTTAATTACCAGTCTACACATCTAAGTGATAGAATGTAGTTCCCTCCTGTAGGGGAACTTTGGTAGGATAGCAGCTTTAACAGCAGACAGATCAAGATACAAGGGCAGCCACCTACAACGTTACTCCAGCTTTTTAAATGTCATGCTTAAATGCAAGAGTGCTATTCCTTGTTATCTGTCAAATACCCGAACTGATTATAGAATTACCTACCTTTGTGGTGTTTTCTTTACTGTTTCTTAACAGTTAAAGGTCATATGTTGGCAGAGCATACCCTATTGAGAATAATTTTTAATGATGTTGGGATTGCCAAATGAGCCTTTCCTAACAAAACAGGATTGAGGAACGTGGCCTTGGTACTTCCCTCCTAAATTCCTCTTGTACCAGTTGCATAGAAGACATGAGCTGGAAGGCATCCAAAACAAAAACAATCTGACAAAGAGCACAGCTTGGTTATGGCAGCTGAGGAAAGAAACCATACTGGAGAGAAGGACATGAACTGATCAGTGGGTGTCAAGTGCTTGCCTTCAGAACTGGAGAGGAAACCGGTTAATGCACTGACTGGAAGCCAAATCCCATTCAAAAACTGAAACTCCAGGGCCATCCAGTTTCATGCACTAGCAAAGACCTACCCATCTTAAATTACGTACCTGATAGATGTCTTGGTTAGTCTTCGCATAACCAAGCAAAGTAGGATGCCTGCCAGTTCAACAGCAATTACTTTTTTGTGAAATTGGCACCCGTGATAGAATTTCTGCTCAATTTCATATGGTCCAAAAACTTTCAAAGTTAGTCCATCTGTGGCTGGTCAATTCCAGCAGCAATGCCAGTTTTTTTATCTTGGCTTGAAATACAAAACAATTATACATCAGTACAAAGTCTTATATAGGATTGAGGAAAGTATGTGCATTTCTGCATGTATGTAAAATTATAGCTGCTTGTGTGTCATTAATATTATTACTTCATTGAAATTCCCCTTTAAGGTTCTTGGCTCTTGAATTAGGTTTTTCCCATGTGAAATCTGCTGCTGTCACTGTCTGTGCCAAAAGCTGCTGACGTAACAGAATTAATCATCATAATCAGAGTAAAGAATTACTCATTTTCTCATTGAAATGTCCTTGCACTGATCCTCACAAGACCAATCCTCCAGAGCTAACGCGTGTTGCTGCGATACTGTCGTAAGAGAAGGCCACAGCACTGCCTGCAGCAGATGCTCAGGATACCTGCTGTAACCTAGCAAGGTTACCGCTCCGTGGGCAGAAGCATTTATTTGCTTGTTCTTTGTACTGCTTTTCATACCACTGGAAATGCCTGTGCTGTGAACCCAGCTGGAAATAGGGCCCAGGATTTCAGCCTGCAGTGGCCGGCCTTCGAGGGGTCGCAACAAGCAAGTTTAAGCTGCTTTAAAGTAATCAGGTGGATTCAAGCTGGAATAGACAACCGTGACCGCATTTTCTACTAATGGATTTGGTCAGTTTGTAACAGGACAGGCAGGATACGATGCTATGGGTTGTACTTTCTCATCCTTCTCTGCTTTTTTAGTAAAGTTGAAAACGTGGTTTGTCGGGCACAGGTCCTCAGAGCTTGCTTTCATAGCAAGTGCATTGTTTTGGTTGTCTTAAGGTAAATTGCAGGAACAGGATGAAACAGAATGAGCACGTTGCCTAGCTTTATTAAAACAGAGGTCTGGGCCAGACTTCCAGTCTTGGCTCCACTTTATTGCTGTAAGTCTACTTTGAGGTGGCCTGGATAACCATCTCTGCACCTAAAACGTAAATTAGTGCTGCCTTTACTTAGTCTTCTGAATTCAGCACCTGATACACCTGTTGCTAAATCTGAAGGTGAAGATGCTGTGGTACTAATGAGGTACATTTCACAGCCCACAGGATCTCAAGCTAGTTCAGACCCTGCCACAGTCCACCAAGAACTTTCAGGTGACAGCTGAGCTGCTTCTGTCAGGGAGACGACTCTAAAGTCACCTGAGGCCAGGGCTTAGTGCCTGGGCACACAAAACCGCCATGCTTAACTCCGTGTTTCTAAGACTGCAGTACTGCAGTGTGCTTCCTGCTGGGGCAAGAGTCAGATAAATAAAACCCTGAGATTGTACAGGACATTGTCTTTTCCTTTGAACGTCTGATTAAAGGAAATTCTGAGCTCAGAGAGGATAGTTTTAACATGTAATCAGGAATACTTGAGTGTGATATACAGTACCCCAGAAAACAAAGACCTTAATAGAGTCTTACACTTAGTTCTTTTCCACCTCCGTGATAAGCATTTGAACAAAGCTTAAATCGGATTTGAATCAATATCACAGCGATATTTATTGTGCCTGTAGATGCTGGAGAAAAAAAAAAAAAAAAAAAAAAAAAGAGCTCTGGCCACCTCTGTAAACTCTTTTCTGGCATTAGTGTTACAGTGACAGCACCAGCTCAGTATAAATTCTTTGGGTGCTTATGTGGATGTAATGCATTTTCATTTATACTCTGGTGGTTTAGCACCTGTGACTGGGAGTCTTTTGGTCAATCCTGTTGCAGGGTTGCTGGCTTTGTTTCCAGAAAATTAATGTGAAGGTCACTGTAACATACGGAACATTTTCAGTTGCCAGTTGATCAAGTAGTAGCGTGCATCACAGAAAACAAGCTTCAGAAATGCTTTAGAGTTCTGTTTGTTCAGGCAGAAAACATACTAGTGTCTTACAAGACATTACATGCATCTATCCAGGTCCTGAGCTTATTTCCAAAGGAACCAATGGCAAAGCTTCCATTTGTCCGAGTGGGAGCAATTTCATAGTCTTTAGTATCTGCATTTCATCTTAAATGTCAAGAGATGTTAGGGAAAAAAAGCATAAGGATAAGCTGAAGTGAAGAAGATGGAGCAAAGCTTAACATGAGGTTAATGTGCTACCATTAGCATAAAAATATTTGTTCTAAACTTCAACAATTCTACTGGAAAGTGCTTTCCAGACTGAAAGAGGAAGCTGTTTAAAGCGGGAAGAGGTAAGATTCTACAAAGCACATTTAACAAGTAGTACAAATTTAATTAGTCGTCTCCTGAAAGTCTGCACGTAGTCCATAAGTATTTGCTAAAAGCTCAAGGCAATTCGGACACAGACAAATTTTACCATCCCTACTTTGTAGGAACATAAATAGAAACCCCAGTAATTGACAAAATTACAGCCCGAGCCATCCATTGGCAACACCCTCTACAGCTTGGACTCTCCATCTCCTACCCATGAAACTCCAGTGTAAACATACTTTATAACTAATGACACTTATTTAATAAGACTATGTGTACTGTAATTAGCTACCACACATCTAAAATTTGAAGCAGGGCCTAGTTTTTAGTTTCCATAGCCAGGATAGAAAAAAACCCAAACCAACAGCAAGAGAATGCACAGATATGAGGATCATTCCATGAAAAAGCCACTGGTTTCCCTTTGCTAAACAAACAATAGGTTCACAAGCCCAGCCTTTGTTTCCTGCAGCTATTTACTTGATTAGATACTTGATTAGATTGATTAGATGCAGTATGGGGGGAAGGGGGAAATTGCATTTCAGTCTCTCACCAAATTAAGCCACTACTAACAAGCACACAGTTGTGCTGCTAGTTTACAACCATCCTGTTTTTAAGCACTGCACAATGTTTTTTGAAAAGAAACAACTGCAGAGCACGAGAAAGCTTTTTGTAAGTATTTTCTACAATTTCCTAATGCTAAAGTATACTAAAATGCTTGCTGCATTTTTTTTTACCTCACTTCTGAAGCCAGTGATTCCCCCCCAGTGTTCCCCAAACTGAACTGTAATTGGAAATTGACTTTTGTTTCCTTCTGAAATGAAAAGTGCCGAGTGCCTACAGGGCCTGAGTAATACTGGATTTCATCATGTTACCTGACAACTGTTGTAGATTTTCACATTACAGAACCAGTAAGTATGTTTGGGGTTTGTTTTTTTTTTTTTAGAGAGTTAGAATGCCAGACCCACGATTTCTTTAGCAGGCAGCACGAATATTTCACTGCTGTAGATGCCCATTGCTCTTCCTGCCGTTTTATTTTTGGCATAGGGAAAGAGGTTGATTCTTTCGACAGTGAATCACTGCTAGTCAGGCACATAAACCCTTGGGCTGCCTCCAGTCTGATTTAGATTCAGCACCTTATTGTGATGGAAGAGACAAGGATGAGCCCCTTTGAGATTTCCCACCAGAAGGAGAGATACACAAGGACCTCACCCTTGGTGTCAGCATCAATTCAAAGTGCTGTGCTCTCCTGCCGGTTCAAGGTGGGAACAACTGAAACGTGACCTTTTACTAGATTACTTTGGAAGCCTGCAGAAACCCAAATGCTGCAGCCTCTATGTCTCTTTAAACGCACACAGGCTGGAAAAACAACAACTACAAAGCTAAATCACATGAAGAAGGTATTTTCACTCTGCTTCTTCCTCGGGGATAACAGAATGCATCCACGAGCTTATACAGAAGTCATTATTACTGGTTTTCTCCTTATTAAAAAAAATAAATCTATTGAGCACGGATTTAAGCAAGAAAAAGAAACAGCAGCAGAAAGATAAAGAAAGATGTTACCCTATCAACAGCTGAACAACAAAGCCATACTGAGGGCTTTGGAAGAGGCAGATGCAGAGACAATACCGTACGCTCACAAGTGGCTTTTCCTGCACCCTCCTCTTAAGTCTGGAGGTTCAGGCCAAGACAGCATCATGCAGAGCTTAACCTGGGATTTTTTTGTTTGCCAAAGCGTTAACAGTTCCAAGGGAGCACTGTACAATTTCTAACTAGGTGCTCAGTGCACACAACCACTTTGCCCAGATTTGGAACATTAAGGAGAATTTAGACATTAGATGAAAAATCGTATTCCTTGCATATTCTCCTGACTTTCTTGATGCTACATGCATTTCAAAGATCCCACCAGGACATTTACATGATAATACTGCACAAGCACACCTCTCTGGTCTACCATCAGAAATCATTTCTAAGCAGAGAGTGCCAACATAAAACATGCCAGGTGCTGTCTAGGTTCACCACACCTTCAGAAAAACACTAGTCATCTTTTGTCCAACACTTCACAAAGCCATCGGCAAATAAACAGTTTAAGAAGCCTTTCCAGCAAGCAACATTTCTGACCTTGGTTTAAGTCAGTAAGTTTTGTTCAACTGAGGATGGACCTGCACCCAACATACTGCTAGTACTGGAGTACAGACAGACACCCGCCGTTCCCCAGGTCCTATCAGGGCTGCTGCACCACGGGATGCTCAAACCCTGCCCTGAGTTCAGCTACAGTATGCAAGAACGTAAACACAGTACCTTGCCATGGTCTTGTGCAGGAAAGCACCAAAGCTCTCTCACAAGGGAAATCACTCACCACCTTTGTCGCTCCTCTCTGGGTCTGTGAGCCATCTCTTTGCTACCAGCCACGTCCAACCATCACACTTTCCTTGCAGAGAAAGCTAAAGCTATCACTCGCCCACAGGCAAAATGGCTCCAAACCAGCACGGCAGCTAATGCCCTCACTGCCTGCTCCCCTCTTTATAACCTTCCTCCCCACCTGCACCCCTTCATCAGGGCCCAGTTATCCCCTCCTTGATGAGACAGGTGTGGGTGGTTTCTCTGCAGCTGGCCTTCAGCAACAGCAAGCCCGAGAGTTACCACAGCCTTTACCTGTTGCTGTCAGATGAGTTGCCATGGCCCCTCTGCACATTTGCAGATACTGCGTGATGAAGTACTGACTCCTGCTGCACCTTCAAAAGATAAAATGTTGCAGCATAAAGTATAAATAACATTTATCCTATTTAAAATGTGACAGATCTCCTGTGGTCTGCTATTTTATTATATCTAAAATGAATTTGCAGATGATGATATATATTTTCTACTGACCCTGGATGTTTCATCATTAAAATACTAGTACTCTTGTTACAATGCCTTCATAATATATTAATGGGACTATCTCAGCTTCTAGAAAACTAAAATATAACCTCATGGTCTTTTATATGCTGTAATTTGTCTCTGGGTATTAAAAAAATATTATAGCTGTATCAGATTATTAACAGCAAAAATGAGCCACAGCCCCTACAGTGCCATTTAAATATGTCTGAAAGTCTTTGTCCTCTCGGAGGTGTTTGGTTCTCAGATAATCAGCTTGCTTCCAGCTTCACAGAGAGAGTTCAGAGGTCTTCCCACATGCTCCATTGCTGGTCCCGTAAGCTGCAGCCCAGCGGGAGAGTGTGCCCTGGGGTGACAGAGGTTGCTAGAGCTGGCAGAGAAGTAGTGTTCAGCCCAAGCAGTGACCTGCAGGACATGGTATTTTGTTTCCAACTAAGCTAGGTCCTTTGGTGAAATGTCCTAAGGTGAGAACAAAAGCCAAATGATGTGTCATGGTCTTTACTGGACTACGTCTGGTGTCTGCATTTGGCTCTAATATATGGAATAGTCAAACCAAGTTACTAATAAACCTGAGGGATGGTTTTCCTGTACCTGCCTATTCCAGCCCTTCAGCTCCCTGCGTGCCACAGAGCGCTCTGTGTGCCGTGGTCCTTTGCTCATCTCAGTCTCTGCACTCTTCACTCCCGCCGAAGGCCCCGCTGCTGCCCACTCACCCTTAGGTTCAGTTGAACTGCAGGAGCTGGTGTCTAGCACCCCATGGCACTGCTAGGATGGGCTGGGTGCCAATGAAACACTGCCTGTGGACTGGGCGAACGTGGTCTTTGGACAACCTCCTCCCTTGTCTGAGCCTGCAGGACCTTGGGGTGGGGGGGTTGCCTGCTCACTCCCAGCTGGGCTCAAATACCCCTTGCTAAACCACAGCAGATGATAAGTGTTCCTTCTGGCACTATTACTGATCATTCAGTATGTGAGATCAAACATTTGAAGCCTTGTACTTGCTTTTGCAATACGGTGAGTGATGGAGAGCACCAGTACAACTCACTTCTATTTACCCAGAGCTGGCAGCCGGGAACAACAGAAGGCAGTTGTTGTCTCTGAAATCTTCAGCCTAGCACCAGTCACTGGTTTCGAGAGCGCTGTTTCTGCCTAAAGAATGGAGCCTAGTCAAGGACCAAGGCAAAGAGCACAAGCTCCAGCTGCTTGCAGAGCCCACGCTCCCTGGAGCGATGCCTCTGCACAGAGCCTTGCAAACCAAAGCTAACAGCGCACAACGTTTCTCCCTGAAGTTGAACAAAAAGACCAGCAAAAAACCTGTTTGGGTGCTTTGGTTTTCCACTAATGACAGGGCTTTCCACTTTCTGAGACTCACAATTAATGAATATATGTAAATGTAGACTTAGTAGCTGTGGCTTAAAAACCTCTCACTTCGGACTCAGGTGAGATTGCCTGTGTGTTTAGTGTAGGCAAAATGCAAGTGATAATTTCCTGTAATTTAAATTGAGGGAGTTGTGCAATTGATCCTGGGAAAGTTAGAAATGCGCTAAGATAACAAGTATCCACTTCCAATTGTCACTACATGAACAACGAAATACCTTACATTACTTCTAAGGGCACAGTCTGAAAACAGTTTTTCCAAACTCAGCTTTCATATATCGTGAGACCACTACTGCCATCTTAACTGGAAATTTATGGCACCCTGGATGAATTTTATGCTGCTACAGCCACACTCTGCAGGGAGAAGGAAACTGATATGATGCCTGACTGAAGGAATACCTTTTGGAGATGTGGAAGATTAAGTAGAGATGCCAGGAGAAGGAATTCCCAGGTCTATTGTATACTGCAATATATTTTGAGGTATTGGAATTGCATGCCATCCTTAGTCAGTTCAGATTAATCCTGAGATCCGGCTGCACCAGAAATCCGTGGTCTTCATCCTTATTTCTGCCACAGAAAAAGAAAGCTCTAATTTCACTCTTGCATTCTGCTAGCCACCATGAAATGTTTCATCATGGCTGAAATGGTGAAAGCTGTTTCTTCATCTGTGCCTGTAAGCCCTGAAAACACTAGCTTTTGATAGAAATAAACCCAAGTTGTTTAACGTTTTGAAGATCCAGCAGGTTCGTAGAACTTTCTGCTTTTACTAATGCCACTACGCCAGACATTAGGATTCCAGGTTTATCCCGTTGCTCCCTTATCAGTAGAAGAGTAGCTTCTAACCAGATGGTCTTAAATTTGTGTTCCTAAATATTATGGAACGTGCACTAATCAGGAAAAGAGATCCTCCTGTCACTTGTCTGATTTACATGCAAAACAGTTACTTGATACATAAACTATATCACTGGCCAGTTGAAAGAGCTAACCTAGTATTAATCTAGTTTCAGGTGCATCCAGGTGATTACACAATAGCACAGGTACTAAGCTACCTTTGTGATTTCAATTACCTGCTTTTTATATGCCTGGAAACTTCACTGTAAAGTTACCAGCACAAAACTAATAAAGCAGAGAGTTCTACAAAAGTGGCAAGTGAGTTACTGCACTTGCTCCAGGCAACGTAACCTACTTCTGCATAGTCACATATGGGAAAGGTTTACTCACTGTCTAAATTTTATGTGCACGGAAAGAAAAGCAAAACACAAAACCCAATCCTGCTTCCTCTCTAAACTCAGTTTTTCCTTCTCCTCAGCCCCCAGCAGCCAAAAAATCAAATCAGTTTCTTTTAAAGGTAAGGAGTCTTGATGGGACTATACAGTAAGGTGAAGGAGAAGGTTATTAACTAAAATTATATTGCAGCTTAGGGGAGAAGAGTAACAGTCTAAAGAGGTGGTGAATTTCAGAAAACCAAAGTGTAACCGTTTAAAGTTGTATTTTTATATTTGATTGATCAGGCAAATGTGTTACTTTAGAGATAAGGCAAAAGTTATCATACTGAGGTGGTTTCTAGCCACACTATCATCTGGTTAAAAAGATGCAGCAACCAAGGGCTTTGCTTGTTTATTAGAAGCATCTGTTTTATTTCCAGAAAAATAATTTAAAAATCATTGCTTCAAAAACCGTGTGACAGAACTGGAAAGACAGAGTTACTTTAAGTCTGTGAAATGACAGGGGTCCTGCCTCTACCCCTTGCTAAATGGGATTGTCGGTCACGCCAGTGGCCCTGCTGACTTCAGCAGAAGTCCTTTGGTGCCCGAGCAGTACTAACTGGAGCACGTCAGCTGTGCCGCTCACGTGTGGGTTTAGCTTGTGCAGATGAACACGATCTAGCTGTGAAGCGGTAAAAACCAGTCCAAAGCCAGCGGGTGAGCTGCCGTTTGCTGAGCCCAGGGTGCCTCAGCAGCACTCAGCGCCTGAGCTGGGTGGGTTGACCCTCCCTTGGGTATGTCTGTATGAGGTGGCCATCCTGGGTCATGGGCCCGGGATGCCCTGAAGCACTGTTGTGTGCAGTAGGGCTCACGGCGTCTCAACATCTGGCCTGACATTGCAAGGCTTCCCGACCTGCTCCCCTAAAAACGTCCAAGCAAGGCCTGCCCCATGCTACTTGGTCCTGAGGGAGAGGGGAGCAAGCTCACTGTGCCCTGGGAACGCGGGTATCTGCACAGGACCCGCAGGTTTGCGCTCCAGGAGTGCCTTGCACATGCCAGCTGTTTGGAAGCATCAGACTTGCTGCACCTCTAGCACAGGGGTCACTCAGGAAATCCCAGGTCGAGGCATGCCAACCTTCGCAAACTTCTTGCTGTGCTTGGGTAAGGCTCCTCACTAGGGCAGTACTCCTGCTGGGCTCTTGCCTCTTCTGGAACGGGCAATGGGGAGAGAGCCCTTCCTCTGGGCAATTGTGGCCTCGTAATTCTGCTGCTTTTCAGATCCCAGTATGCCAAATGCAGAGGGAAGGATGGGAAGGGACCTTCAGATGTCTTTGCTCTCCCCTGCCGTTTCATGAAACCTGAAGACAGAGTACTATGAAAAGGTTATTTGAGGGTTGAGTTGCCTTTCTTTTCAACAGCGCTCTGCCTGCTTTTAATGTTTACTAAGCTTTTGGCTGTAAAAAGTGTACATGGCTGAGAGGGTTCTGTTGGTCTGTAGTCGCTGCCACAGAGGAATTCCTCCAGGATCCTTTGCCTTCCCTCCTGAGCTCCTCCGAGACCTCTGTGGCTGTCCCTGGCAGCAGACCGAGGGGAAACAGCTTCAGCTAAAGCTCCCCTTGTGGCAACAAAACACCATTGATCAGCCATGTTCTTTCAGTGTCAACAGCTTTTTGAAGCTGGCATTTTTTTAATGCCTGGTTTCTCTTTTTATTCAGGTTTCAGATATGCAATGTAAAGAGAAGCCCCAGAGAGTTAGTTTTCTTTATTTCATCCTGTGCATTTGAAAAGAAAACCTGCTGCAGCTGAGCACCCTTGAAAACCTCAGTTCAGATCCATCTCAGGCCAAGCCTGGGAGGTCCTTCTCCTGTCCTTCAGATCTGTAGGCAAAGCAGAAGAAAATATGCTGGAACACCAACTGAATAGCTAATTGCCTGGCACAGCAAGCAGGAACTGCTGAGCGATGCAACTACAGTGTCAAGGCAGTCACTAGTTGTAAGAAAAAGGCAGCAGCACATCAGGACACAACCAAGTGAAAACTAGTAATCCATCGGTTCTGCTGGGAGAGAGTGAAATGCCACCCTTCGGTGCTAGAGCTGTGGGCAAAGCACCAATGACAAATTTTATAAAAGCTGTTTGCGGAATAATACTGCAACCTCTTTTCTCCACTGAACAGATGTCTTATTTTCTTAAAAAGGTAAGCAACTCCACGCAGTCAGAATAAAACAAAAGCCACTCAGAAAACTACAGTAAAGCTTAGCGCTGAACAAGGTATCCCGCACTTGCGAGCGGGCAGGAGGAGACCGTGATGCCCTACATTGCTCCTGGATCAACACATCTGGCTGCGGCTCTGTGCACACAGGCCAGCAAGCCGCTACCGCCCGGTTCAGAGCCATGGGCACACCGGCCCCGAGACATCCAAACTGGGGCCCTGGGATTCAGCTGCACCAGTGGGATTCAGGGCAGTTCCTTTAACTAAACTGGAGCTATTAAGGATTTATACCTGCGTGCTCACCGACAGGGCTTGGCCTGTTGTGGTGAGAGATCATAGTCATGTGTTCATCCCCATGGGATATTGACTTTAACAAAAATACTCTATGCTTCATTTCTCAGCATTGCAAAACAACTTAATGGATCACGTACTTTGCGGAGCATTTCCATTAATTTCCAGCTTACATTCTCTCTCTATGACATCACCAAAATGTCAGTGGCTTTAGCCTTTTCAATACCATTTCCTCCAAGAGCATGCAAGGAAAAAAGAAGGCAAAAAATAAGCTTTTATTTAGATAAAGCCATTCACGTATTACCTTTGAGTATGGAGGAAGAGTTATACAAAGGCCCTTCCACTTACCTTTCCTCTGAGCAGGCTAAACCCCCCACTTACTCCTTGATGATTGGCAATTGTTTGTTTAGCGTGACCCTGATTCTCATCTTGCTTACACATTTATCAGGCATGACGGTTTGCTATAGCTGACATCAGTGGAATTTTATCAGCATAAAGGCAGACAAAAATGTAAGTACAACTGACAGAAGAAACAGCTTCTGAAAGCAAAAATATGCATTTGCTGTTGCTAAAATGAGAGAAATGAAACTTATACTTGTCTATTTGCAGCCATATTCCTTTGAAGCATTACAAAACTCTGTGAAAATCTAGATGTTAGAGACTGTCTAATCACTTAGAGTTAATGTGCATAAACATCTATAAAATGATTGTTTGCATTTTTCCTGCACAGCCTTTTTACTATATTACTGTATAAATCAGACCTATTTTATTCTCACCTGCTAAGCCTTGTACTCTTTTTAAAGCATCTCAGTGAACAAATACATATTTCCAGATCCTTACAGCCTTAAAAAAGCAAATTTACTTGTATTTTCACAGAAATGCCTTCAGGAAATTTTTCTACAAAGCCTATTATTCAAAATAGGACTGGGGGATTTAATGGCTCAGGATATGATTTCCAGCCTGTGAGGCGTATGACAAATCCCAGTGTAAAAGGTCAAGTCATAGAAGAATAGAGTCTCTTAACAGGAGAGCTCGAAGCTCACCAGCTCTGCACTGTTATGGTGGCAGCTGTGCTAATGACCGACACAGTTCTCTGAAGATCATCTTTTCTCTCTTGCCCCTGCTGGTACCCAAAAGCACATGGCCATCGTTGCATGGATGAGACAGTCACAAGTCATACCCATGCAGAAACCAGGAGAAAAATCACCCTGATCATTTGAAGCGTATGGATCCAACGAGGCTTGAAAGCTGGGCTGAGCAGAGGGCTAAGGCATGCTCCACTGGCAGCAAATGACTGTGTTTCTCAGAACGGGTGATCCCGCAAAATGTGGACTGGAAAGTGTCGTCTCCCTCATGCCAAATGCAAGTAAAGGCTGGTTTACGGGGAGCAGGACAAACCAGAGTGGTATATGGGAGACACTGCCTCAGTATTAAGCTCTGAATTTAGCAGTCTCCCACGGAGAAAAATCACTGGCAGGTTAGGGAGAAGTTGCATGGCAGGGCAGAGATGTCTGCTTACAAATCTTTTTCTTCTAATTGATTGGAGTTCTGTTAGATAGCAAAGCCCTGACCGTGCCGGATGTCATGCACCCAGAGAGCTGCTTTGCAGGCACACCGTGTCCTTTGTCTGCAGCAATGCCTTTGACTGCCGTCTGCACACGGGACTGGTGCTGGATGGGCAGGTAGCAAAGAGGTACCACCCCTCTCTGCGTAAAACAGACAGTCTGACAGTTTTTACTTGCTGCACTTACACCAGTCATGGCTTTCTCAGTTGGCCCATGCATATTTGTATTTTATTAGTCACCCAGCAGCCCTGCAGATGGAAGTTCTGCCCTCAGAGACCACAAATGTTACGAACATGGGCGGTGCTGGGGAGGAGGGAGGACACAGTGTCCAAAAGTGATTAGCTCTGCTTCCAAAAGGGGAATTCAGTGAGAAAATGCATTACGGCCCGTGCTCCTTGCCAACGACACAGAGGCTCTGGCTGTAATGTAGATGTCTGTCTAAAGGGCACTGGGTTAAGACCAACAAAATGCAACTCACACAGGCCGCTGAACAGCTTTCGATTACCACTGGCCTGAGTTGCGTCTGTATTTTACTAACACCGTGTACAGAGTGAGCAGAATTCCACATGGAGTGCAAAGTACCTTTTTTCTTGTTTTGTTCATAATGGCAAATGCTTAAATTGTACTTGTAGCTGTTTTATGACTCGACATCGACCTTAAACTCTGGGCATTTGCTACAGTAGAACATTGCAATTTCTAAGGAGTAGAAAGATCATACAGAACTGGCCCATGATCCCTACGATGCAAATAAAAATAGTACTGTGAGTGTTCAAATAAGTATTTCTTTCCGGTTTATCTTTGCATTTTTATTGCTTCTCCAGGTCACTTGAAATGGAATTGTCCTTCACAGGTCAAGCTACGGTTGCTTTGCAGAGAGCAAAAAGACAGTGCTTTAAGATCATTAGAGCCCTGAAGGTGTTAGAACAGTCCAGATAATTTGCATTTCTGAGGGAAAGGCTTTTATTTCTGAACTGTTCACCTATTATTGATCTGAAAAAGTACCTTTTTTCTCATGAAAATGCCTTTCCTCAGAATTAAAAAGAAAAAGACATACTCCTAGCCTTGATGCACCAACTCTCCTGTCAGCTCCCTGATGAGGTGCCCACTGCACTTTGGGTGGAAGTGATGGCGATGGCAGAAATGAGCACTTTGGGCTGCAGAGCTGCCCTGGGTCTCAGTCGATAATGCGGAGGGAAAGAGGTCAGATGTTCAGCCCCAGCTCAGGGAAGTGATGTGCCATCTGCTCTGCACCACACTTCCCTCGCGGGAAGGCAGCCACTTCCTCTCCGGCAGATCTGGAGCCCAGGGGTTGGTTTTTTTTGGGTTTTTTTGGTTGTGGTTTTTTTTTTTTTTTTTTTTTTAACTTGCTGCTCACTGCTGGCAGGCAAAACTGTGCAGCCTTGTAAAACTTTGAATCTGAAGTGGATGTTTTAACAAGGCTCCCTCACATCCCCACCAGACAGGGAAATGCAGTGGCTCTACACCTGCGTTCCCTTCGCCACCGCCCCAGGGACCCCAGGGGGCACGAAGCACACTTGGACCGCAAACGCTTCAAGAATTGCAGAGAGCAGATTTGTGGGGGCCCGTAGGATCTTCACCACCACTGCCCTTCCTTACCTCCAGCTGATCCATGCACCGAAGTTTGCTTTTCTGTTTCCTTTTGCCAGCGAGGGACCCTCGCCTCTGGATCACCCACTGGTGGCTGAGGCTCCTTCCCTTCCTGGGGCCAGGGAGCAGCTGCTGGTGAAGTCTGAGTCCAGCCCAGGAGATGAACGAGGATGTGTGAAAATAGTATATGGCAATAGTTAAGGGAAAAGAGTGCCTCGCTGCTCACAGAGACGTTATCACATTTTTAAGGCCTTCATGAGCAAATAAAACGCATCTACAGCTGGGAAAAGAGTAAACCCCTGCCTGCCACGTTCCCCTCCCCACCTAAGAGGAGTCCTCTTATTAGAATTTCAACACTTCTTTTCTTTGAAGTACAACTGGTATTTTAGTTATATTCTTTCCATTCATGCTGTGGAAATAAAACTTATGGCAGCGTTGATTTCTCAGATCTGCTCAGAGTCTTTGAAATTTGCGTTAGATTATTCTAATCACTTAGCCTCGTTGTATATATTTACACAAGCACTTTTGATGTTTGAAGAGACCAGGCTGTAATGAGATATGCAGGGGGAAATATATACCCCAAAGAAAAGGAATGTTCTTTTTTCTCAGACCACATCTTAAAGCAAGAATTTTCAGATGAAACAGTGGGTCAATGCCTTCGGGACTTGAGGGGGATGACTGTAAGGCTGGGAAGATGGAGGGATTGGCTCTGCCTTCAGCTGCAGCAGGCAGAGATGGAGCGGGGCTGGGTCCCTGCGAGCACAAGGAAGGCAGCGAGAACTTGTCTTCTCACACCCTTCATTGCTGTCGTAACCTGTGCTCCTGGCCATCCTGATGGAAGAAATAGTCCAGTCCGAACCCATCATGTCTATACTGACAGACACAAGTTTCCAGGGACTAAGCAGAAGTAACAGTTGCCAGATTGCAACTCTACCGAATTCAGTGGGAATAGTAAAATGTCCTTTTATGGGGACAGCAAAAAGCCTGGGACTGTGGCAGAGCTGTGCCAGCTCTGACCATGGCCCGCAGGCAAGTCCTACAGGACCTGTGCTCCTGCAGGCAGGAGATCTGGGAAGCATTGCAGTCATATGCTCAAGTTAGTTAGTTTGGTCTCAGGGCTGGCTCTGTTAGATCCAGAACGAGAGGTGACAATGGAGACAGAAGTAACCCTTACGGAGCAAACGTGACCAGGAAATGGTGGCGGGGCAGGCCAGATGAAGGGGAAACAGATCTCTTGAGGACTGAAGAAGATAAGGAATCCTTCCAGAAAATGCAGGAAATTGCCAGTTATCTCACATGAAGTTTAGCTTTGCAAAGGCTAGGGACTGGACTCTATTTGCACATTAGTATAGAAAGAATATTTGAAATTCTTAGAGTAGTGTGAAGGAGAAATATTTTGGATGACCCTATTGTTAACTTGATCTTACAATAAAATCTGGAGCAAATAATTCATTATCCAACATACCAGCCTAAGGGCTGTAAAACCCATGTTAAACTGTGTCATCACATATTGATTCTGTAACTTGACTTAGTGAAGTTCATGGGTAAGGACCTTAAAAAAAAAAAAAGAGAGAGAGAAGCCTGTTCCAAGAACATACACTTCCATAAACTCAATGACAGATGACAGCAGACTTTCTAACTCATGCACTGAAACTGATCTATCCACTTAGACATGCAAATGTCATGTTTTGAATAAGCCTAACGTTTTGAACTGTAGCCAGTGAAAACAGCTTTTTCCAAAGGCAAGCTGGATTTTTCAGGTGTCCTGAGCTTGTAAGCCATGTAGAGTCAAGGAAAAAAAAAAAAAAAAAAAAAGAACAAACCTAAAATGTTCTGGTTTATGAGGATTCAATGATCCAAAGAGGTTTTTAAGGTAACATTTTCCACTTCACAACCTTTTCACAAGCAAATATTTCTAGGAGCATAGCTCCCTCCCTCCCTAGGACTACCCAGAACAGGGCAGCCAGTGCCCCTTCCCTGGGCTGGAAGAGGAGCTGGCGCATTGCCAGCGCTGGATGGGCAGTCACCAAACATGCTCCCACTGTCCTCTGGGGATGCAGCAGGAGGAACACCCCAGGGCTTTCATCCTGGCCAGCTTATTTTGTCCTTATTCCTAACCTGCAAGTTACATGCCTTGCTGCACTGGTAATGAGATAATGCGGTTCATGTGAGGTACAGTCAGGACAGAGAGAGGCTAATGGTCCTTTCTCACATTAAAGGACATGAATTTGTGGAGCAATCAGAAACATCAGGAGATTCATAACTTTTCTCCCCCACAAAAGTGTGACAAGACATAGCGCACACAGCAGGAATCAGGTGTTGGTTTTTTTTCTGAGGTAACTGGTTTCAAGAAGACCATTTTGACTTATGCCACAAGTGCTGCTTCAGCTCCATATCTGTGGAGGGAAAAATGCGTTCTGATGCCTATCCAACACTAGCAGAAATCTCCGGTGTGGTGGACAGGCTCATAATACAATAAGGCTAAAGCTTCTTGCTGGTAACCCTCCAAACCTAAATGGGATCTCCTACCAGTTCTACCCTGAAGTCTCACGGATGCCTAGTGTAGCTTTGCAGCTTCCTTGTGACAATAGATCAGCTTTCCATCTTTACCATCATGATCTTACTCAGATATTCTAGGTGGTGCCCTCTCCTCTCCCAGTAACAGATAGGCACGTAGCCTTGTATCTGAGATAATGCAGGTGAGGTGCTCCAAAGCTCGTGTCTGACAGTAACAGTGGATTTCAAGGCTGTTCCTCTTTCAAATCCAGAAAATCCAACTTAGAGCTGTGTGAACTCGTACTGCTGATTATAAGTGGAGGCTAACAGACTTCTGTTCATCAAGGGCAATTGAATATTTTCTTTCAACTACATACAACCTAAAGGAGTCAGAAGACTGCTTTATGTTTGTGTCTGATAGTGTACAAAAAGAAACAGAGAAATCACACCTCACCTTGCAACTGTTATTCATCCAGGAGATGTTACAGCTTTTTCTACAGTTAAAACCTACAAGTTGCTAAATTTGCTGCCACTGTTTTATGCTGCTCAGGCAGAAAACACACATATAGTTATCAAAACTGTGCTGTGAGGCCACCGGCTGTGAAAGACCTAACTAAATGTGAAGCTCTGGCTCTAGGTAATTTTTTGGGTTTGTCACAGAGAAGATGAAAGAAACGTTTATATTAACAGTTCAGGTCTCACCAAGGTGTGTTAAAGCTGAGAATAATTTTCATATTAAAGAACCGCAGTAATTAAGCTTTGAGTTCTCTTTCAGATTTTGGAAGCAAATTCTTAAAACAATAAATATTTATGACTAGGATTAAAAGATGTAAGGGATGGACAAGTGCCTTGACACAGCTTCTGAAGTTAGTTTTGCTCAACTTGCTTATCCCTAATGAGGACAAAGATGATGCCTATGCTAAGGAAGAATGAACGGAGTGATTTGCTTGAGAAGTTTCCAAAAGCCTTGGTACCTTTTCCTAAAATAACCTAAAATGATATTAAAAAATCCCTTTCCTCCTAAGAAGAAACATAACAGAAGTGCATATTTCAGCATGCTTCCTCCCTAAGGATTTCTCAATCTGGAAAAAAATGGATGTTTTTTTTCCAATTGCCTTCAAAAGGTTAGCATCTGACACTCAAATACTGCTGATGAGAACCATCAATTCCTTCAAGGATTTGACACTGCATCCAATTTGTAATGCAAGTGACTGTAAAAGGAGGTGACTGCAGCCATCATTTTGTTAGATTTAGTCACAACATCCCCAGAAGAGGCAGGAGGGCATGCTGGGAATTGTTTGATGAGCCTGCTGGGAGGATAATTACATGGCCAGCAGTTGATTCACTTCATCTTTTGTAGCACTTTCTCAGTAGGTTTTATGTGGTTTGAGCACTTGGCTTTTTGAATTAAAGATTCTTTACTGCCATTGTCTCTTTAGGTAATTCCTGGATTATGCAGTCTCAGATGTGCATTCCAGGGCTGTCTCTGTATTACATGAAGTATCAGAAATTTAAAAAACTTCCTTCAATATTCCCATTCTTACTTGAGGTGAAATTTTCTGCACCATAGCTAGTATTGAATTACAAAGAGTTGCCTATTCTGATTGCAATGCTTACATAGACCTTAGGCCTATTTGTGTTTTAATCCTGCTTCTTCGAGCAGGATGAATGTCAAAATGGGCAACTTCGATACTTTTTTTTTTTTGTTAAAATTGCACATATAAACTTGCTTTTTTTTTTTTTTTTAATGAAACAAGTTACAGTTTAAAGTTTTCAAAAGCAACTTAGGTACCAGGGAACCAAAGATCTGTTAGAATTTTAATTTGAGTCAGCAACTTTTGAAAAAGTGAGTGGGTACAAACCCCTGCAAGACAGTATGTGAAAGTACTACAAAAATATTAATTCTGAGTTGACAGGAAAATCGAAAGCTATGAAAGGAATCACATTAAAAACTAGAAGCTGTGCTTATTCAGCTGACTACAAGGGGTCCATGATAGCTGTGGGGGTGCCTTTTATAAGGCAGGTAGGCAATTAAAAAACCAGTGGTAACAGCAAACCTGATCTGGCAAACCATCCTGTCGAGAGCAGCCTGACAGGTCCTCTCTAGACCAGTTCTCTCCTCAGCTGCTGCTCCTGATAAAATAGACCAGCCTGAGTATACCTTAAGCCAGCCCTAGCCTCTGGGTTTTGCTGGTGGGTGTAGCACGTGTGCTTTTCAGCTCTCCAGTGTGAATGCATGTACACAGCCGTGTACCTCTTGCTTTAAATACATTGAGATGAATACAAAGGAAAAAGAAGAAAAGGAAGTAAAGGAGGTATAAATTACCATATCAGAGCCTTTTGCTGCTGGATATATGGATAAAAATATATTGCTTGTGATTCCAGTGAAATGAGAACCTGCTGTTAGAGAGTTTACTACAATCTATCTTGTTCATGCACTTGGGGACTTCAGAAGACCGACTTTACTGGAATGGAGCTGGAAAAAACTGGATCATTTGCCATAGCTTAAAACCCACCCCAAACGTTTCCTTGCTGTGGAAAGATTATTAGCATTGTCACAAAAAAGGTTTTATAGAAACAAAAATCATATCTTTAAATTAGCAAAACTCCCTTTGATGTGAATCCCGCACAAAGCACAAAAAATGTAAAAGGGCCTGTGGGATACTATTTTCTTCTGTGTTTCCTCTTCCCAATTCCTCTTTTTGCTAACGGGTCACTTGGGATGTGCCTTCTTTCCAGTAGCTGAACTAGGGCATCTGAGAAGGACAGCAGGGATACAAAGATTTCCTAAAAGATGCTGGTGCTGTAACCAGTTTCTCCAAGGGGAAATATTTCTGTTTCCCTTTCCCATCTTTTCTGTTTTTGCACTACATCTACTTCACCTCACAGTTACTTGCACAGCAGAAGAATAACTTGACCTGCCCCAGCAATCTGCTCCTGATAGAAGTTAGTATCGGAGAAAAATCCAAATAAATTACCTTATGGGCAATGAAGAAATTACAGGTATATACAGTGAAAGTTTCTTTTCTTTGTTCCATTCATTAGAAATTTGGCTTAACTCTGAAGCGTAAGTATTTATATCCCTTTTAAGTGTTTGGTAAATTAAGGTAATAAGTTTTTTTTGAATACTGAATATCTGTCAGAGGTCAATTATGTGCTTTGTGTTCCTCATAAAATTATTTTCTTTTACATTTTTAACTCCTGATCTTTTAAGCTGCCTTTTATTTCCCATTAAAAAGCCACTCTAGCTAAGGACTATGTTATTTAAAGCTAAATTTAATTATCATTTTATCTAACTCCTTTTATATTGAAGCAAGGCTCATTGATCTTCAATTTACGGTGATTTTAATTTAAAAAAAAAAACCACCCAAAGAACAACAAAAAGAACCTCTACAATCCTTTTGTAAATAATAGCTAGCTGTAGCAGGATTGCAAGTAAATGTCTTTTTGTTGTTGTTGGGGTTTTGTTTCTTTTTTTAAGGGAGCGAGGTTAGCGAGTTGTACATTTCATCCTTACGTCTCCTCAGGATTCTGTTAGCACTGTCCTGTTTACCAGGTTCTTTTAGTTTCTTGTGCTGAGATACCACTAGCTAACTTTACCTCAGCTCTATTGCCTAAGAGGCATCTTCAGTTTCAATGTAACACCTTTTAATATGCTTTGGGACACATGTTTAGAAAGCGCGGAACTATTTGTATACAAAAATGTGCCTTCAAGTCAATGTTGCATTACTGGTGTTGGATTTTGCACTTCATTTCTAAGCATAGTGATGAGTTATGCCCACTCCTCTTATATACAGTTCAGTACTTAAAAGTAACAATTGATAAAATTTGTCCTGACAGAATGAACGCATCAGATATAAACTGGCTTAATACTTTGTCAGCTGTGTCAGCAGTTTCCCAAAATTGTACAAGTTCCATGAGAGAAGAACTGTCTTAGCGATACTGCTTCACTCAAACTTTTCCCCCCTTTTACAGTTTCTTAATGTTATTAATGCACTTTGGATTTTTAGGGTACTTAGATATTGCTCAGAAATGCCACTGTTAATCTTCAAGCTTCAAAATTAAATTTAGTTTTGAGAAATGGTGAAAATTTGGGTTCATATGGTGCTTTTCTTGAGTCTCCTCTAGATTCAGTAATGCATTTTTCTAATTTCTATAGCTATGAAAGTCAGAAATGGAGAGAAAACATGCTGGGTCTTCACTGAGAGCAGTATGTTTTGAAGATCCAGCTTGGATATTTCAACCAGTGAGTCCTGAAGTTTAGCAGCAGCTCAGACAGATCAATGGCATGGTATGTTCTCTTTGCATCACCCATAGATATTTAAATGTCTATGCTTTCTTATTTAAAAGGTTCTTGCAGTCCATCCTGACTCAGTATTTCACAAATGCCTCTATAGTTAGCAGCATTTTCTGTTTTCTTTTACATTTTAATGATTTAGAAACCCCAATTCCACAATACTCAGTGGCACAATGACTGGGGGGAAAGCAGCATTTGGGACAGCACTAGCCTCATTAAAATTCTTCAAAATTCCACTCTTCTGCTTTTTGGTGTCCCACTGTTCACTGAAAAGTAGGCATTGGCTCAAATTTTAAGGAATCATCTTTTGTATCTGGGAGATGTTGTATTTGTTGTTTGTCATCTTCCCATGTTGTTTTTGGAAGGTCAAGAGTAATAAAAGAATTTTCTAAATTCCCTGGTGGTGCAAAAATGATGTTTGCGCCAAGAACATTGGAATAACAACTGTGTCCCACGCCAGTAGCACTTTGGAAGTCAATTGGGATTTATTGTTTAAGCAATAAAGTTGTATGCTAGCTGGAATAATGCAATTGCAAGAAAATTTCTACGGGATCAACCACTGAAATGCCCTAACCCATCTTGTGTTTCAAGCTGCTTTTTTGGTTTTCTGAACAGTATTACAGCAATGACCACAAAATATTCTGACTGACCTTATGCTTTGGCTTGTTACTTAGAAAAATGACAAAAGCCGTGCAGTTCTGCAGTAAAACATGCGCAGAAGTCTTAAGGATTATTAGAGGTTGAAATCTTAAGCTTATTTAAGGTTTATTTTAAGCAAAATGAAAACTTTTCTAAAAAGACCCCCAGCCTCTGATTAAGGAAGTCTGAGCAGATGGTACCATATTTCATTGAGGCAGAACTTTCACAGCTCTGTCTTTGCTTGTTTTCTTGCCTATTCTCAGATCTACATTGACGTAGAGGTGTACATAGTCTTTCTCAAGATACTTCCAAGAAGTCTGAGAACACGAGCAGGAGGGCATTTGTCCTGGTGTGCAGTAACGGAGAAAGAAATTGGTAACAAAGCCTAGCTGCAAAAGTTAACTTCCCCAAGAGAAAACACCTCATTTATCACTGTGGTCTAACAGCGGTATCGCCGTAGGTGAAAGCTAGACCCTGTCAGCATGTAAATTTTCAGCTGCTTGGTGCTCAGCGAAGCCAACAGGACAGAAAGGCAAAGAAAAAGTGGTGTAACTGGTGATGATGGATTTTACCGTTCCTAACTGGAATGAGATCTTCTTGAATGAGCAGGGGTCAAGCGCAGAGCAGCTCACCTGCTCCGCATAGCGCGCTGATACCAGACCTGATTCCACTGCCTGATGCCACAGCTGCCCCCGAAGGTCTACGGGGCCGTGCTGGGTAAGCAGGGCTGAACAGACCAGAGACTCAGCCTGGAGCACTGGCTCCGCAGCATTTAGGCTCCCAGTGCCGGGGAGGTGACCCTTTGCTGGTGGGTGCGTTCCTGTCAGTGATACTGGAAGTAGAGCCCAGACAGGATGCAGGCAGCTTTGCTTTGTGCAGACTGCCTCTGGGCTATGTGGGGAGCTACCAGCTCTGTGTGGTAGGATCTGTGTGGTACCCCGTGCTCCCCAAGACAATGCTTATAGGCATCAGAAGGCAAAGCTGGCATTTAGAAGTAAGAATTTCCTCAGGGATTTTCAGGGACACACCTCCATATGTTCTCCAGAAGGGAAAGATGTCAGTATCTGAGCAGCAAACAATTCTTTTTTAACTGAGGGTGGAGAATCGCAAGCAGGGCAGTGTTCCCATCAGTGCTGGCTGAGGTAACACCCTCAGGATCAGGGACACCCTTGTTTAATCCTCCCTTCTCTGCTACAGAGGGACCCGAGCCCACTCTGTTATCCCTGGCAGGCAAGTTTCTGCACTGAAAAACAAGAAAAAGAAAACAGGGTCAGAGTGAGAAATCAAGAAAGGGAAAATCACCTTTTTGCCTAGGGATGGGGAGATACTAAACTTAGACTGTTTTTACTAATATAAAACTAACTGCAAAAACAGAGCAGCGAAAAAGAACCAAAGGCCCCCAGAGATCAGCCTCTATGAGGCTGAGGAATGATATTCCCCTCTTGTTTTTCTTTCTGATCAAAGCCAGCTGGCCAATTTTATGAGGGTGGTGTGACTAAGTGTGTGCTGTTGGTTCCCACGGTGTGTTTCTCACATTTTGGTCCATAGGATGCCCATATTCATATGCATTCAAATGCATATGAAAAAAAACCCCTAAAAATGAAAGACAGAAAAATTGCTGTAGGAAAGTGCCAATTATCCACAGGCAGTGACTGGATACCACTAAATCGAACTCATGTCATAGTGTAACTAGGCTACGTTTCACTTTGACAGGCAGCCTTTTTAATTTTCACTTTGGGTTCTTGCTCCCCCCCCCCCTTTTTTTTTTAATATTGCAGATTTTTTTACTGGTAACTAAGAAAAAACTTATAATAGAAGCATTATTCCTCTTCATTTCAGTATGTTATCTCCTGACTCTCTCTGAAGCCTCCCAAGAACTCTTTACGTGGTGGGTTCCACCAGAAAGCTCTGGTTTAGATTCTTACATGATTAAACACTACGTGGTATAAAGAAAGCAACACAACTTCACTAAAAAGTATTAGTAATGAAATTCCATTATGGAAATGAATTCACATAGGCAGAAAAATCCTATTTTATTGCCATCTAACAAGGATTTGCACAGGCAAAATTTTGTCTTCATTCAACGATATGAAAGATCACATTTTCTTTCTTGCAAACACAGTTTTGAAAACAATGCTGTAGAAGTCACTGCCTCATCCAGGATAAAGCAACACACTACGTCCAGGGGATGAAACACCATCCATGTAGCAAAAAGAAATGTGTTTAGTCAAAGGTCAAATCAAAAGGAATGGGGCAGAAAAATTTCCCACTTGCCAGCAGGAAGTAAGTTTAATTATTCCATGCCACTGCTCATCTCATCGGAGGTAATGAGCTCCATGACACTTCAGTGGCAGGCAAGTGGAGATTCTTTCTACCAAACAGAAAATTCATATAGGATAAAAAAGAAATTGATGCAGGGAAAAAGCAACAGTCCAATATCTCCATATTTAATGACAAAAATATCTACTATTTCCTTTGAGAAGTTACAAATGCAGATCGAGTTATTTCAGACTAAAAATATTAGCAAATTTATTCTCAAATCATAAACTTGCCAAAAATCCCGCATCAGAAACTCAACTGCAAACCCACATTCTCTAGGTTGATGTAAGTTGGGATGTGACTGGATGTGCGCTTGATGCAGTGAGCACGGGACCATGCCCAAGCTGTGCCATTCAGCTATAGCCTAGCTCCGTAACTGTCGCGTGTGAATAACCACCACACAGAAGATGTGAAAAAGGTGGTTTCAGGTGAAGTGAAGTGTGAAATAAGCTTTACAAAAAGCAATGTCTGCTTCAGGAAACACAGGCTTACACACATATAAGTGTCTGTTTATACAGATGTTTATCCCGGTGAGTTGCAGTTTTGGAATCACAATGTCAAAATTGGGAGCCTGGGCTCTCAGCAGGGAAAAAGGGCTCCTCTGAAAGGCAATTCAGGAGAGGCGTCTAACCTGGGTGGCTTAGCCTTCCTCTTTACAAAAGGCCCTCTCTCTGTTAATTAATAAAGCGTGCTTTACCCACAAAGGAGTGAAAATACCTTCTTACACGCTCCTTTACTGAATCTCAGTATTCATTATTGCCAAGTCACCGCGTACCAATTACTGCCTAGACCGATACCTTACAAATTTATGTATATATGTACACACACACACTACTTATATATCTACGACAGACCTTGAAATAAAGAGATGCAGCAAGAGAATTCTGTACTGCAGGTTGCAGCTGAAAACACAATCTTCAAATGGCTTCTCTATTCTTCAGTTCTGCCATTCTTCTCAATAGGACTTCCTAAATGCTCAGGACTGTAATACCTTCTTGCCGCCTTATTAAATAGTAACATGCCCAGGTACCACTTAACAGAGAATACTGTTTCCATGACTTTGATTCCTGATAGCACCTACCTTTTTGAGGAGATTTGCCTACATAATTTAAAAATATGACCTCCAAGAAGTATTTAGAAAGGAACAAAAGAAACAGTGCTTTCAAGTGGAAGAGGTTCTTTTGAAATGGAAACCAACCTGGAATAGGTTGGCTCACAGAAAATACAGGCAGTGGTAAAAAGCCCTACACTCAGACAATTGGAAGAATTTGTAGTGTAAATAGAGATTTAAAACCCTTTAGACCTCCTACAGGATTAGGCCCCTTAAAGTAGATAAGAAATCCAGATACATTTTTTTTTTCTGATGGGGAAAAAAAATATCAGGTACTGGGATGCAATATAAAAGCACTGGAAACCAGTTTTAAAGGGTCAGTGCTCTTTTTTTCCCACCTTCTGAAAATAGAATGGCATAGAAGAACACATTCTAAATTTCTTCCCTCAAATTAATTTCCACGTCTGCGATATATGAGGTGAGTCAAGATAACATTGTGATTGTGAGGCAAACAAACATCCTGTTTCCATAATGGAAAATTCTAATAGCTTGAGACTTTTTAATTAGAGCATTGAATCTCTGCTGCATCACTAAGTTCCTTCTACCAGTGGATAGCTGATTTAGTGGCTGTCCAGGCCTTTCCTGCATTTATTAAATCAAAGGTAAAGGAAATTCCAGGATTATTACTGAAATTTGATCTATTTAAGGAAAGCAATAGTGATTCCCCCCCCTAGCCCCCTTTTATAGGGTAAGTTTTATAGGTAATGAAACTGCAGTATGATTTTGGACACATTTATGTACCATTGCTGTTGGCTGCTGCCATTGCATGCACTGCAGCTGCAGTAGTGGGACAGGAGATGCAGCTGCTCTGTCAACAGAAGCACTGCAGTAGTGACAACAAACGGGACATCTCTCACCCAGGGCACGGAATGGGAATATCAATGGCTGCTACGCACTTAAGGAAATGTTATGCTCAGATGTTTCTTATTCAGTCCCAACCAACCCCAAATCTATCTAACAAAGATAAAAAAATTCTATCATTATTTACTTACTTGATCAGTTACCCCATTGCCAGTTAACCAGCCAGAAACCACAAAATGCTGGTCTGTCTCCCCAACATTTGCTCAATCAGCATTGCAGACTATGAGGCAGCGTGACTTTTTTTCTCCCATATCTGCATGAGGACCCTGAAGCACATTCTCATGAAGCAAAGCAAATCCTTCAGCATCCTCTAAAGCCAGGCTTTAAATTGCTGAAATGACTGTTTTCTAATGGAACTATTTCTCAGAAGCTGGGAAAAATGTAGAGACAGCAAGATCCTGTTTTATTTCCTCTAGATTTTTCTTCCAAGAAAGCTCATATGAAGACAGCAACTTGTTATGGACTGAAGCAGGTTTTCACATAAGGATGGCGATTTGGATTATCTTCATCACAGATTTGACTATAGATACTTTATTATTTTTTATGAAGCACAAGAATTCAAGAGAAACGAATCTGACAACAAGAAGCAGCAAAGCAAAAATGGCTTGAATTCATGCTTACAGAAGAGTAGGCTTTGTATGTGTGTGTTTGCTTTTCTATATTGCCTTCTGACAGCAGAAAAATGCATTACTGGCAATGCATTACACTGTGCAGGAAAGCTGAAGAGATGCCTATATCCTAGGGCTAAAAAAATTCCAGTCATGTTCACAGCACTCAAAACCCCCAACCCTAAACCCCCACAAACAAAACAAAAAACCCGAAGTCCCACACCCGAGGACAGCATGAAAGTTACAGCCTAGTAAGGCAGCCTTACTTTTGCTCTGTGAGCACACTGCTTGCTATGGAATCATCCCAGTTTTGTTTTTCCTTACTTGGAAATAAAGCAGCCCATTTTTATAACAGTGGATCTGGAGGTAAAACATAAGTCATTGTTCTGGTACTTCTCAGTTCCCACCTTCATCAGTCTGAACCTCTGGCCAGCTACAATTCAACTTGACAGAGATGGAAAAGTCTCTTGTATGTTATCTTTCAGCATGTTTCATGAGAGTAGGTAGTCGGGAAGAAAAGGGGAATGGTATTTGTGCACTAGCCAAGTGACAGCTTTCTTTAGACACTGGAAAAATTATACGCTAATTCCCCCTGGGGACAGTATGCTGTGGTATATGAAGACACAGACCCCAAGTCAGTGAAGAAGTGAGATTGTTTATTGCCTGTACAAGTGCTGATTATATACAATTGCTTATCTGCCCAAATTCTGCCTTGGAACTTGCCTACGCGCAGCAAAGCAGTTGCTCATCACGAGCTGTTCACTCGCTTGCAGTTTCACAGCAGATTTGGCCCCTTATCTGTACACTAACAGCTCCCCCAAGTCAGCCTTGTTTCTCTACAGGGTCAACTTCTACAGTATTCCATTAAAAAAATGTGCTCAAGGAACTCCATGTTATTACTAATGACGTTGATAATAAGAGCTGGTCACAGATCAAAGCTGTACTCTGCTGGGTTTTTTACACAGATAATCTCTGCTTTACACCTTTCATAAAACACAAGTCAACAGGCAGTGAGAACAAGAGACAGCAGCGATCAGTAAGGTAGGCAGCATCGTCGTATGTGGCTTGCTATCAGTGCTTCTTCAGGCATCATCACAAAAGAAAATTTTGAAGGGGGACAAAAATGTTTTATTCTCCTTTGTAGGTGGAAAAAGCACAATTATTTTGTGTAGTGAAGGAGAGCTGAAGAGACAGAACATTGATGCGTTCCCTTTTGTTTGAAACCTCACCAAGTCAGCCACCTCAAACAGGGAACACCTGAGCACCTACGGTTCTCCTACGTACTGTATTTCCAAACTTCAAAGCCGGTGACCTGAACTCCCTTGTGGTGACCCATTTACCTCACATTTATGGTGTTGCGCCTAATGGTACTGTTCCACTGTTTCAAGCTCCGTCCCTCTCTCAGGAAAAAGAGAAGTGCTAGGAAGGTTTTGCATTAGGATAGGTAGTGCCCCACAGAATTAAACACTCCTCAGGCTCTTTCAGCCTTTCACTCAGAACGAGTTTCATGACTGTTTTAGTTCTGTTTTGCCCATACTCCTTTCTCATGTCCACACAGGGCACGGGCTTTCATCAGTGACAGGGCTGCATTCTGTCTGCACGCACTCATACAAGAGTGTGTTGGGCAGACGAGAAAGCAAAGCATCTCCCTAAATAAAGACATGAATGAAATGGAATGGCAAGAGGAGGGGTAACAAAACACAGCCCCAGCCAATCCAGACTGTGTATGTTTTGGGTACTTAGCAATAGTGTGTGCGCCTTCATCTGTCCTTTACGCTGTTTGAACGTTTTGTACGTTGAGAGGCTGTTCCCAAAACAGCTGGAGGCAGCACTTCAGGCATTTGCCTGAAAAAACCTGTCAAGGGAATACTATCAAAGAGGATGGACACTACCAAGAAAAAAGAAAGGGCAGGTGTGGGGTGCATAGATGATTAGAGGGAAACTGGCTGTACTGGAGAAAGAGACTGCATTTCAAGAAAGAAAAAATTCTGACTGCAGCAGGGATCAGGAAAACAAATACTTTCCTCAGTTTGATTTAAATTTACTGAATTCCCTACAAGTGGATGAAAAACTCATGCAGGGGAGTACATACAAGTAATCTGGAGTGATATTGGTTGGTTTCCCTGGATTTGAACCTCTCTTCTGCTAATTATTTAATAATTCATCTCTGTACTTCTCCTGAAATCTGTATGAGTGGGCAGCACCGTGCCCATGAAGATTTGACCTTTAGAGTCAGCACAGTGACAGGACAGCATCTTGGGAACCAGCAGCAGTGGAGGGAGCTGAGGTTCCTCATCCCCACCTCCTGCAAACAGAGCATCAGTACCAAGAAAGGGAGAAAGGCTGGAGCTTGCCACACAGCTGGACCCTACTGCCAGAGCACAGCAGGGACAGAGGCAGGTGGTGGCACCACCACATCCAGCACCAGGTGTGCTCCAGAACACCCTCTCAGGGGACAAACTGCTCTCCTTGTGGGCACAGCAAGTCATAGTACTCATTAGCAAGAGGCTCCCATGGCTAATTGCACCTGCTGGTATAATTTCTCCTCCCACTTTTTTGCTCTTGTGATGACTGATGTTCACCATCAAATTTACATAAAAATTGAGTGTAGCAGGTAAGATAAAGATTGCCTCAAACACCTTAGTGCTTTTGCAAAAAAATAAACCTAGAAGTGAAATTTTACCTGTGTACTTAGGGAGTTATAAAACATTACCTTTGCAAACCAGAGTAACACTCTCTTTTCCATCAACAAGTAAGCCTGAATTAACAGAGGGCATAACTCCCTGATTACCCTGAAGGAATATAAGGGCAGACTACTGTCAAAACGTGTAGCTCTGTCTCTTTGGCAGCAGCCTGTGCTAGTGTCAGTGCAGAGTGACTGCAGAATCACAGTCTCAGCTTTATTCATCTTCCCCAGACTTGTATTGTCTCATGAAGACAAAAGAGAAACTTCAGACCATGAAGGCCATGCCCTTATGCGTTACTTCCACTTCCACAGCCCCATATATCAGTCCTATTGAATATTTTTGTGAATAGTGTCAGAATACTGTAATTTGTATCCTCAGCCTCAGGCCCTGTAACAAGAAGAGGAGCAAGGTTGTCTTGTACCTTCCCCACATTACTCCCTTTTCCCTTATAGTCACCAGGTTTCCACATCTATGCTTTTCACCAACAAAAACATCAGCACAACCTGGAGAATTTCCTTTCTGTCTGAAAATGAAAAGCAACACAAAATATACCTTTTTGTTCATTCCTGGCCAAAGCTGACTTCTCATCTTGTTAAGGAAACCAAACAAAAGCCAAAGGCATCATACCTTTCTTCCCTAGGACAACTCGGGTGTTGACTGCTCTTAGCACTGATGTCCTCCAGGAGAAGCAACTGGCTCCAGGTGCTTCTGGTTCATCTGGCTAATTGTGTCCCTCTGGTGTGGCCCATCCTGTCACCTCCCTTGTGCTTTCAAACCAGAGGGGTTATTTCTTACATTGTATGTTACATATAATAAAGATGAAGCCAACGCAACTAAAATTTATGCTGAAGAGAGATTGTAAAAACTACACTTGGAAAATCTTGAGTAACATCTGCTGTACTGGAAAACACATCTTCTGTACAGTATGGAAAAATAGGGATTCTATAGTTGAGAGTTTAAGCAATTTCTTGTGGTTCCAGAGAGAACTTTTATCCCCAGCAAACCTGGGTATTCGCTGTAGGAACATAAGAGATTCTGATTTTTATTTAATTTTTTAAAAGAGTGTCCCTTACCAAAATTACCATTGCAGCTCACAAGAAGCATTGGTCTTCGCTCATATTATGCCAAACCTTAAGATTCTTTAAATAAGCTTGGTATTATCAAGGCTTTAGCTTTACTCAGATCAAGCTCACTGACGTGAAAGGAAGTATTTCTACAAACAGCAGTGTGAGCTAGATCAGGGTTGATTAAGAAAGCTCAACAGTTGTGTAAGCTTTTGTGTTTAGTAGTGAAATAAACAAGAGGATAAAAATTGAGGAACGCAGATTGAGTAGTCTTAAAGTTTTAGGTTCCTGATCAAAAATCTTCTCACGGGATTTCAGCTTATATGGCCTAAGACAGAGCTATAGAGATATACTATGCAAGCTGGGAGGACTTTTATGCTGACATAACAGCTATATCGGGAATAATGAGTGAAACAAAAGTTGCAAAAGCTTGCAGATTCTAGCAGAGGAACTAATTTCAACAATAAGAGGAACCAAAACAAAGGGAACTCAAATAATTAGATTAACTTAATTGTAACCATTTCTGAATAATGACAGGCATGGAAATGTTCAGTAATTTTGTAAGAGGAGTAACCTGTGAATGGCAAAAAGCAGCATTCTCTTTAACATGCACAGCTGGCAAGAGGAGAGACAACCTGTTCGACACAAATTACATTCATTCTTCCTTCACAATGCCTTAAAAATCCAGCCCCTTTTTCTTTGGTAAAGCCCTGGTTCAGGTTTTTGTTGTCTCACATATCCACAACTGAAGCTTCCTCTTCCTGGTTTCATCAAGTCTACTTTATGTCCCTGCAAAACCATTTAACACATCGCAGTAAAAATCATCTTGCTGACTTACCATCTCTATTGTATTTTCATGTACTCTGCATCCCTCACCTACCTCTTCTCCTAACGCATCAGATAAGCTCTGTACCTTGCTATTACCCACTTGCCTCAAAGCACATGGCGGTCAGTACTTGCTTGCAGCTGCCCAAGAAGATAAGAGATGGCTCTCCAGCTGCTGGTGCTCTCCAACAGTGCTCCTTCCTCTTTTAGCACATTCCTTTTGTAAATGAAAAGCTTCCTGTAAAGAAAATTCACAAAGTCACTTCAGATCTCTGCTTAAGACTTACTGATGCCTTCCCATGCACATAATGCCTGACTCATTGTCCCTATACTGCGGTTACTCCTGTACTTATTCCAAACTCTCAAGCTCAGCTGGATGCTACCTTTGGCTTTGCACCTGTTCATTTTCTTATCATGTACTCAGATCACACGATCTGTGACGGGAGAGCTGGGCTTTGTTTACTATAGTATATGACTGCTTTAGAAACACTCCATTACAAGGTGAGAGGTTAAGCCTTTCGGAAATGTGTGCCCAAGAACTCAGCTTGTGTAAATCCTGGAACATACACACAATCATAGAATCATTTAGGTTGGAAAAGACTTTTGAGATCATCAGGTCTAACCGTTAACCCAGCACTGCCAAGTCCACCACTAAACCATGCCCCTAAGCATCGCATCTACATGTCTTTCAAATACCTCCAGGGATGGCAATTCCACCACCTCCCTGGGCAGCCTGTTCCAATGCTTGACCACCCTTTCAGTCTAAAAATTTTTCCTAATATTCAATCTAAACCTCCCCTGGCACAACTTGAGGCCATTTCCTCTTGTCCTGTCACTTGTCATGTGCCCCAGAGAGTACTGAGCCTGTATTTCATTTTGAAAACATCCCTGGCTTCTCCATTCAGCTGGGATAAAGTGGCATGCTTCCTGGCCAGCTGCCTTGGAGAGGTGGCAACGGGTCACCATGATAACCCTAGGTTAGAAAGAGCTCTGTGAGCAGTCACCTGCTGATACCTTTTTGGATCATTCCACAAGAAAGAAAGTCCCTAAAAGAACCAGTGACAAAAAGTGACAGTGCTGCATTACAATCCACTTCATTAGGCTGATAAGCCTAAGGTTTGGTTCCCTCCAACTGCCTTCAGTTATCAGCTGTGGAAGCACTGCTGAAACGCTGCAGGGTTCGTCACAGTGAGAATCTCCTCATTGCACCTTTTTATTCATGAAAAATCGTCATGGGGCAACCACTTGCAAAATAAATAGTTGTGTAGATGTACACAGAATAGAGTCTGTACACCCGGTTTTCTTCCCAGAGGCAAACTGCACTCACCAGTCTTGTCATCGAGGAAGATGGCTGTGCTGTGGAGTGTGACAGCAGGGACAAAGAATGACTTTTGTGGGATATGGAGGACCAGACTTCTGGGTAGCCTCAGCTGCTCCCTTTGCAGACTTTTTAATCTTTTGGGGCATATATTAAGGGCTGTCTGTAGATACACAGGCAAATTTGTCACCAGGTGAAAGTTCTCATGTGACCAAGGCAATTTTTCTAATACAATTGAGGATTTTTAATTTAAGCATTCTCATCATTATTTGTGGAAGACTGAATGCAGCTGCACAGCAAATCACTACTCATACACTGACATCAGTAATTTTCAAAGAAACAGTGAGTTGGGAGGTGCTGTCATATTTCTTAGAAAGGGAATAACAAATACATGCAACTAAAGACAAAAATACTAGGAAGAGTGCATGAGTGCTGCTTTGGTGTCATGACAACACCAATTAGTCAGGGACTGACAGTAGACCATGCAATACTACAAAATCATAGAGGGAAAAACTAGGTAAATGGGAAGGTCTGTAGGTGTCTATCAGAAGTAGATTTTACACATTACTCAAATTCTGTGTGTGTGTGTGTGTGTCCATGCAGGCACATGTAAATCCATATCCTGTAAAGAAAGGAGGAGTTAAAGAGAGAAAAGAAAAAGGCAAAAAAAGGCAGGAGAAGGAGTGGAGCAAAGCAAATTTCAGAGGTAAGAAAAGAAAGGCCAACAAGAAATGACTTGGCCGTCAAGCAGCAAAGCTGCTTCTAAACAAGTAGTGACAAATTGCTCAATCTCCTTCCTTTCAGACTGAAAGGAACCGATGGCAGGGGGCACTGAGGAGTGGGAGACATGCCCTGTACAGATTTGGCAGAGGCCACAAGATCTCTCGTCCACAGCACTTGCACATCCAGGTCACTGCACAGTGACAAGCTGCTGACAGTCAACAAAAAGAAAACTATTTACTTTAGGGGTTAGCCCTAGAAAATGGGAATGACCATCCAGGACCCAACAGCCTACGACAAAAGCAACATCATTTCTCATTACTGGGCTCTTTCACAGAGTAATTAATCTTTTCAGAAAGCTTCTAGGCAGCAGACTCTTAGATTCATCACCCCTTGTCCCCTCTGAACAGTCTTTCACTGGGCAAGCAGCCCGAGTCATCTGAAAGAGCGTGGCCTCTCAGGAATCATGGGCTGCTCAAGGTGAGTGAAGGTGGCAGAAGCAAGTTCTTGCAGCACTGAATCCTGCCTGTCCTCAGAGGAGCCGCTTCTTTTATAACAGCCTCCTCTTCATTTCCCGAGGCTTGAATTACCATCGTGCATTTCTTGCTTATGAACATTTTAACAATGACATTATATTGCAATGTTAAAATTGGAATGTCATTTCGGGAAAACCTATAGTCACCCATGAAAGAAAAATATAAACTACAACAAATAAAGAAGTCAACATGAAAGACTTCTTGGAAACAACACTGAAGTCTCTGTAAATAACACAAACACAGATTTAATAGAAAATAGTCACAGAGATCATGGAAAGTAACTATGAGAAAGCCGATAAGGGAAAAAAATGTGAGGCTATATGCATAAATACAAAAGAAGAACAAGAACCTTATGATGTGACGTGCTCAGAAAATATGGATTCTAAACATACCTCTATAGTAGTGAATTGGGTAACATCTATATTAACCCATTCTGAGGAGTTTCCCTCTTTCCAAAAGATCTCCCCAATAGTTACTATTTCCCACAAATCTGTTGCTTTCAATAACCTAAACACTAACCATGGTACTTCATGAAATTGGCCCAAAATACCATAAATAGGTAGTATTGAAAAAGGATTTTGTTATGAAAAGCTCCTTTCCCACATCCTTTTTTTTGCATGCAATTTCATCTTTCATGTTTAGTCAGAACTTGAGGATACCTCTTTTTCTTGCTGTCAACATAAACAATGAAATATTGCACATAAATTTTCCAAAGGTTTTATCAAAGGATATTTCAGGTCATTTTTTAGGGAAAAGTGTGGTCTTCTATTTATGCCCTTAAAACCTGGGTGCCTGGCAGGAATAGCTCAACACCCAGGGCCCAGTCAGTGCAATCACTTATGTTTTCAGAACAGGTTATGATTATGATGCTTTAAGGTTAGCAATCAACATGGAAAACATCCATGTGTGCTTTGTGCTGCAGTCCGAGGGGCTATTAATGGCAGCCTGCTGGCTCACGCAGGGCTGCCCGAGGCGTAGCCTGAGACCCCTACCCAGGGCAGGCTGAGGGGCAGCACTTGGGTGCACAACTGTTCGCAGGCAGGTTTTGTGTTGGGCTCTGCTTAGCAGAGAAGAGTCTGTAGCTACGCTGCTGAAGCATTCCACATAAAACAAGGCACCATACATGGGGCAAAATTCAGGAGTCACCGGGGTCAAGACCACCTTTTGTCATCCTTTCAGCCAGCTAGAGAAGACCTCCAGGATTCCACCTCCTGTGTGACCCAGACTGAGGACTCCAGCATCAGTGATGGTTAATCCCACTTTTATCTGGTACCTTTAAAGGCTGCATCAACCCTGACTTTTCTTGGCATGTCTTTCTCACAATTAAAGCTCTTTAATATATATCTATATCTATTTTTTTAAAACCAGCTGAACTGGAAGGAGGGCTCCATTTTACAATGTGGCTACTGTTAGAGCAGTTCAAGAAGATATAACATACCTCTGCACTGTACCACTGTCTATTGTTTAACTCTCCAAATGGCCAAAAGGCAGACAGCAGTAGAAAAGATCAGCTGCACAAACTCAGTAGTGACACAAGTTGCTTAAGCGAAGCCCTTCTGACCAATATTTTTCTTCTGCTTTCTGATTTTGCCTGTCACCCATGACAGGCATCTTAATAGTACAGATGCGCTTTAATATGGTATAATCCGTGTACTCCAAATTGTCCCCTGGAGCTATCCAGGAGGTTGTTAAGTGATATGATCATTAAAAGAGAGTGACAGCCTCATACAATGTGGGAGACGGTATAGCTCGAGACAGAACGGTGCTACACCCTGTTCCTCCCTTTGCTGTTCACATGGGAAATTTACATTAGAGATTAGCTGGACACGGCACGGGCCAGCCAAGGGTCGTGGTGGTTTTGTGAACCCAGAACTGTGAGCTCGTTAACACACGTGCAGCTGCAAAAGATCCTGGAAAACAGGAACCATGAACGTGTTTGGCAAGCAGTATTACCGGCATCCGCAAAGCCACGAATCCAAAGCTGATTGGCTCTGGTAGCCATTGGGTTAGCACAGAAGGCATTCACTTGGGCAATAAGGGGATTCTGACTGAGCACGGAATGGAGTCCGTGTAATCACTCACCACAAATGGCACCCAAACAGGGACCTGAAGACATTCGGAACTGAAACTCGTTGCTAGTGGTGGACCTGCAGCTGAGATGGAGGAGACATACGCATGCGTGTGCTCTCGAGACGCATCACCCTTTACTGGACGACTGAGGTGAGCAGCTGCAGCAATTACAAGATGGGTCAGTCAGCTACAAAGGAGCAAAGGCTCCACCAAGAGATTTTGCAGAGAATTTTGAAAGAACAAGGCTTTGCGGTATCGGCCTTAAAGTTGGTTAGATTGCAGGTGTGGATAAGAGACTATTGCTCTTCAGGCTCATGTGATAGCTCTTTGTGGGCAAAGGTGGGGGAGGAATTGCAAACGAGAAAGGACTTGCAGCTCAAAGTCCCTGAGGAAATCATTATTGCTAGGAAGAGTGTATACAGCTTTAAATGCTCCAAGACCCGCAGAAGATACCTTGCAAGCATCTGCTCCTCCTCCTCCTCCATTCTCTCAGAAGCAGGAACAGGCAGAGCTGCAGTCTTTTGAAATATTACATCCTGTGTACAGTGACATTCCTAACCTGACACAGGGAGCGCGGGAGGTAGATTCGCCAGAACCTAACGATCCTTTTGATCCCAGGGACATAGACCCTGAGGATGAACCTGATTTATACCCGCCACTAACTCCAGTAAAGGTTATGGCAGCCACCACCCCTACAGCAGATGAAATTTTGCAGGCACAGCGAAAGAAATCAGTATCATGCATGTCACTTATTAGATCCCCACATTTTGCTTCTACACCACCTCTGAAAGTACAGGACCATTGAATGTTGTTGGACAGTGGAACGGATTGGTAGATAAATGTAGGATCAAAGCACTCTGCAAAGGAGATGTTTCTATCCTCCAAACTATACCTGTAATATAGAAACCTAACCGAGCCCCAGAGTATGCTCACTGACCATACGAGGTTATTAAGGAAGTTTGGAAATCGATACGAAAATATGGTCTCCAGACTTCATTTACTATAAACCTTATACAAGCTATAGGAGAATCTTATGTCATGACCCCTTCTGATTGGCAATCGATGCTTAGAATGGTTCTATAAGCTACACAATATACTGCCTGGACATCAGAGTATAAGGAACTTGTGACTGCACAGGTTACGGATGATACTGCTGCTGGAGTAGGTATTGGAGAAAATGAGTTGCTAGGCCAAGGCAACTACGCCATGGGGGGAGCACAAGCTGCACTGCCAAGAGCAGTACTTACACAAGTCGCAGATTTACTTGTCAAGGCCTTCAAAAGGTGCCAGATTGTGGCCGACAAGATGCATCTTTTACATCAATTCTACAGGGATCTCAGGAACCTTACGTTCAGTTCCTAGGTCAGTTACAAACTGCTATTATGACGCAAGTTGAACACGAAGAAGCTGCTGAGATGTTGCTATTTCCGCTTGCAATTGAAAATGCAAATGAGGACTGTAAGAGAGCAATTGATCCTGTATGTAATTCAGCAAAAAACAATAGCTGATCTTATAAAGGCTTGTCAGAATGTCAGATTGGAACAATATAAAGCAAAAATGCTCATCACTGCTTTAGCTCAGCAGATGGTAGTGGCATGGGCTGTGCTTAAATGCTTTCAATGTGATCAAGTGGGGCATAAGAAGCAGGATTGTCCCCAGAATAGAAAACAGAGGCAAAATATGAAACAACCACCTATGCAGCTGTGCCTGAAGTGCAGAAAAGGGTATCACTGGGGAAACCAATGTCGCTCAAAATTTGATAAGCAAGGAAATCCAATCCAGGGAAATGGGAAGCGAGGAGTGAGACCTGGTGCCTCAAAAATGCACAACAGGGTCCTTCAACAACAGTAAGTGTACCTGACCTAGGACCAAAGCATGGTGAACTCCAGCATAAAACTGTTCATTCCCTCCGACACAGCACAACCTGCAGTGCCGGCCTGGGTTTGGCCACAGAGACAACAATATCAGATGGATCAGTAACAACAAGTTACAATATCAGATGGATCAGTAAACCTTATAAACACTGGGCTATGTGGCCCCCTGACTCACAGTGTATGTGGTCTATTAATTGGATGTTCTTCAACCACCAAGTCGGGACTTTTTGTATTACCTGGAGTTACTGATTCCGATTTTAATGGAGAGATTAAAATAATGGTCTGGACTGCAAATCCTCCCTGTACTATCCCAAAAGGGGAACATATTACACAGTTGATTTTATCACCGTACCAGCCATCGCGGCAGACAATAAACAAAGGCAAGAAGGAGTGTTCAGTAGTACATGGGCACCTAGGATTTTCTGGATGCAGAAGGTATTACCAGAGCAACCCATGTTGATGATGATCATCATCAATGGTGAACCTTTTACAGGACTGGCGGATACTGGTGCCAACGTTTCTATTCTTAATCAACATGAATGGCCAGCAACCTGGCCTTTAATGCAAGCATCTGTGGTGGTCAGGGGTTGGAGGATTACAGATTCGCTGCAAAGCGTGCAAACCCTGTTAGTGGAAGGCCCTGATAAAAAACAAGCTGTATTAAAACCGTATGTCCTTGCAGTACCTTGTAATCTTTGGGGACAAGATTTATTATCACAGTGGAATGTCATATTAACAACAAATTTTCACAAAGAGTCACTGATGTCCAGCCGTGACTCAAGCTCACCTGGCTAATGGACAGGCCTGTTTGGGTAGATCAGTGGCTGTTGAAGAGAGAGCGGCTGGAATGGGTGCAAAAGTTAGTTCAGGAGCAGCTGGCATTAGGTCACATAGTACCATCTACTAGTCCATGGAACACCCCTGTATTCGTCATTCCAAAAAAATCTGGTAAGTGGAGACTATTACAAGATTTGTGAGCTGTAAATGCAGTAATGAGCCCAGCGGGGCCATTACAGCCTTGTGTTCCTAACCCAACTGTGATTCCAGAAGATTAGCCTTTTTTTTGTTATTGATTTAAAGGACTGGTCTTTTTATACCCTGATGATTGTGCCCATTTTGCATTTTCTGTGGCCTTCAATTAATAACAGCAAACCTATGCAATGATACTGTTGGGTCATTCTACCGCAAGGTATGATGACTAGCCCCACGATTTGCCAGATAGTCGTGGATGCAGTGTTAAAAGAAGTGCAGCAATCTTTCCAGCAGATTTACTTATATCACTATATGGATGACATCCTCCTTGTTTCTGAAACACAAAATGTGCTGTTCATTGCTTTTGTTAAATCAGAATCATCATTAAAAAGCTTCAGGTTACAAATAGGCCTGGAAAAGGTGCAGACAGAGCAGTTTTGGAAGTATCTACATAGAGACTCTTTACTTCATATGTGTTCCCACAGCCATTGCGTGTTGTTGAGCAGGTTACCACTCTTCATGATCTATAAAAATCACTAGGAACAATTAATTGGGTACAACCTCTTTTGGACATCACAACTGAAGATTTGTCCCCTCTGTTTACCTTGTTGAAAGGAGACTCAAATTTATCTTCCTGAAGATTGACACCAGAAACGAAAATTGCCTTGCAGAAAGTTTTGGATAAAATCACAGCTACCTTTACCTCCAGAATTAATGTCAAGTTACCAATAGAATTGCATATAATTTATGCTTCTTTCTGACCCTATGTCCTTTTAGATCAATGGTGTGCTAACGTGCAGGAGTCGAAGACTCTGGAATGGATCTTTTTGTCTCATACAACCATGAAAACATTAACTACAAAACCAGACGTGATAGTGTCCTTAATAACACAAGGTTGGAATCATCAGCAATTGACAGGACATGATCCTAATGCTATTTATCTGCCGCTGGCTAAAGATGACTTTGTGGTATTAAATAAGAAATCCTTATTGTTACAAACCGCTCTAACCGATTATTTAAATGAGATATGTTACACTCTTCTATAACATAAGCTGTTACATTCCCTCTCTGAAATTGTGTTGCAGCCAAGGAACCGATGTGTTTGTGTTCCCATTAAAGGAGCATGCACAGTGTTTCAGGACGGGTCAGGGAAAACACACAAAGCTGTCATTGTGTGGAAACAAACAGATTTGTCAGATTGGCAATCATCTATTTTAATCGTTGAAGGATCCACACAAATTGTTGAACTATCAGCGGCCTTGCACACCTTTGAATGTTTTTGACCGAACCACTCAATGTCGTTGCAGGTTCTGCATATGTTGTAGGTATTGTTCAACGCATTGAAGATGCAATGATAAAAGAGGTAACTAACAAACAACTTTTTTCCTTGCTATTGAAATCAGCTACACTACTTAAAAATCGTGTACATTTATATTTTATAATGCATATATGGTCATGTACTACTCTACCAGGACCAGTAACTGAAGGAAATGCTATGGCAGACAAATTACCAATGACAGCAGTACTGCCACGCAGTTTTGAGCAAGCCCAATTACCTCACGACTTCTTTCATCAAAATGTCTCTTCCTTGCATAAACGATTTGCTCTGTTCCGAGAGCAAGCCATAGAAATTGCCTGTGCATGCCCTGACTGTCAACGTATCACACAGGTATCATCATACACAGGAGTGAACCCTTGTGGTTTACAAGATAATGAATTGTGGCAGAGCGATGTTACTCATATATCGACATTTGGTCGACTGCGTTATGTACATGTTAGCGTGGCTACTTTCTCAGGGTTTCTGGTAGCCACTGCACACATGGGAGAAAAGGCATGTGATGTGAAACGCTGCTGGTTAAGATGTTTTGCCGCTATAGGCATTCCAAAAACAATTAAAACTGATAATGATCCTGATTATGTTTCACAGAAAATTTCTATCTTCCTACAAGACTGTGTTATACAACATGTTACAGGTATACTGCATTCTCCTACTGGACAAGCCATTATTGAACGTGTCCATGGGACTCTCAAAGCTATGTTAAACAAACAAAAAAGGGGGAATCCTATGGGCAGTGTTACCCCACAGGAACAGTTAGACAAAGCATTATATCTACTTACTTTTTTTAATTGTTCTGACCATCAGTTATTTACAACAGCAGCTGACTGGCAATTTGGAATGGTCCCTCCATTTGCGGCTCAACAAAAAGCATGATATATATAAAGAATTTGGAGAATCACAATAGACAGGTCCTGTAGAATTAATAACATGAGGAAGAGGGTATGTGTGTGTTCTTCTTCCCACAGGTCTCTGCTGGTTATCAGCAAAAATTGCAAAGCTTTACTTAATGACAAAGAAATCACAGACATGGGAGAATTCTGGCCCAGTACAGGAGCTGAAAACCAACAGGCCATCGGAGTGAATCATGAATCATTTCTAAACACTCAATGCAGCAGGGAATAGATGTGGTGATGTTTGCAGATTTATGTTTTTGTGTACATTGATCTTAACCTATATAACCTATAATTAATACCGATACCCAATTAATCATGAGTATACCTATAACCCAAGCACAAATTTACTGGGCTCATATCATTGATCTGCGACTATTTCGACCCCTGACATGATGGGATGCATCCCTTCAATTGACAATAATGATATGTTGTGGTCAGGCAGTGCTTGGGTCCCACCATCCACACAGAAAGAAAACTGGATGCAAGTAAATCAATCTACACCCACATGTCACATAACAGTTTTGCCACCAATATGTACCACTACCAACAATGACAATGGACCTTGTGTAAGCATGCGACCTCAATATCATATGACAGCAGTGAAACAAGAAAAAGGAATTAATTTTACCATTGTCACCATCCCAGGATTACGAGAATCTAATAATTCTGTATATAACACATTGGGATATGAAGCCTCAAATTATCCAGATGCACATTACACAAATTACAGGATATACATATGGTGGCTTGGAAATCACGTCGATTGCAGTCCCCAAGAATTGGAAATTGTACAATTGCAGGTCAGCAGGCAGAATTTACTGACTGGGGACCTAAATGCACGTTATGGGATGGAAATCATTCAGTCCCCTTTTTCATTAACACTAATCACTGTCTTGTTTGGCATAATAGGGGAACATCAGGGCCACTTCTTAGCTTAAGATAGAATGTGACCACATCACCCACGCATGAACCTTTATGGCATATGGCTTTACCCTTTTTTGAAAGAAGTGTTTCTCAGTTGTTGACCAATAGCAAGCATTCCCAGGATAATTTGACCCTTCTTCACACCCATCAGGTTATGGTATGCACTTCACATCCATTAGCATCTTTTTATTAGCATCTAATCTGAATATCACAAATTGTAATGCTTAGTTTTGTGTAATGAGTACTAATCCTATTTATGCTAGCTGTTTTACATATCAAAATATCACAATGAATAATATCTCTTATGTGGTGCCTTTAAGATGACAGGCAGAGATTTGGGTTCCTGTCAATCTCAGGAGGGAATGGGAAGGTAGCATAGGCCGCTTTTCAAGGATACTTCGGAAGGAGGTGGATAAAATTAGTAAATGACAGAAAAGATTTTTAACATGATTGATTTTTTGTATAATTTCAGTAGTCATAATCCTCATTGCTGCCTCGGTGGCTACTGCTGCCTTAGCAGAATCTGTACAAACAGCACATGAAGTAGGGGAGGCTCTAGCAAACGTCACACAGGAATTAGAGGTCCAGGAAAAAAAAAGATGAGCAAACACTAGTGAGACTTGAGGCTGTAGAAGCAGCTGTAATATGGACAGGAGATGGACAAAATGTCATGCAAACTCAAATGAAATTGCTTTGTGACTGGGAACATATTCATACCAGGCTCTGTATTACAGCACTAAAATGGAATAAAACAATAAATGACTGGAGTTGAGTCAAGCAGCACTTAACAAGGTGCTTTTGATTTAGCCTTAGAAGGGGATATTCAATTATTCCATTCACAGTTCCAAGATCAGCTTTTGAATCTGTAAAAAGTGATGCAAAAAATGTAACGGATGATCTAAGTCACAATTTGAAATGATTAAACCCAAAGACATGGTTTTGGGGTTTGAATTAACAAATGTGGATTTTTGTAGTGTTGGGTGGTTTTGTGTTTGTATGTCTGGTTTTAGTGTTGCAGTTTGTGTGGGCCTTGATGAGAACACTACAGAAGGCTGAACCTGAATCATGGCAGCTATTATTGTCAACAGTGCCGGGCTAAACCAAAAAGTGGGAGATGTGGGAGACGGTATAGCTCGAGACAGAACGGTGCTACACCCTGTTCCTCCCTTTGCTGTTCACATGGGAAATTTACATTAGAGATTAGCTGGACACGGCACGGGCCAGCCAAGGGTCGTGGTGGTTTTGTGAACCCAGAACTGTGAGCTCGTTAACACACGTGCAGCTGCAAAAGATCCTGGAAAACAGGAACCATGAACGTGTTTGGCAAGCAGTATTACCGGCATCCGCAAAGCCACGAATCCAAAGCTGATTGGCTCTGGTAGCCATTGGGTTAGCACAGAAGGCATTCACTTGGGCAATAAGGGGATTCTGACTGAGCACGGAATGGAGTCCGTGTAATCACTCACCACAATACAAGACAGAGCACTGTGGGATATCAAGACCTGGGGGCTGTCTGAGAGTCCTCCCTGACCCAAAAATCACAATAGCAGGTAAGCAGAGAAATTAAACTCAAGAGTATCTCAGATAAGCCCCTTATTTTGGTCTCTTTAGTTGAATCGCTTCTACCCCACTTTCTACTCACCACCTTTCGACTGTAGGCCAGGCCTGATAAACAAACCAAGTAGTTCCTTTATTCTGAAAAGTGGGAATTCAGTGGCTGAAGCAAAGCCCAGAAACATGCTTTGGCTTAGACTTTGCCGGAAGAAACCTGGGTGTTCCAGGCCTGCACTGTGCCCTGCAGCACTGAACGCAGCAAGGATGAGGCACCAGCAAACAGCTCGGGAGAATTAAACAGCCTCTTTACTTCGCTTGGGATCTAGGTTTTACCTGCCTCACAGGGATTCAAGGCTTTACTGGCAAATAAGGCACTTGTGTCCCAGTCAGTTTCTTTGTGGTTTGTATTGGTAGATCCAACACAGAAAGTCCCCGTGCTTCACAGCGGGCAGAAAAATTATGGATTCAAAGCAAAGGCAAAGAAAAAGCTCAGAAGAGCTTGAAACAAATTAAATAAATAAAACAAAATTAATCGTATCCATTGCTTGTGCAATTGTTCTCTTAATGCAAGAGCAGCTCTCAAACTCAAAGACCATCCTTTCTGAACCTCTGAGTCATGCATCAAGACAGCCACCGGACAGAGCTCTGTTCCTTGGAGTGCCAACAGAAAAAGAAGGACATGGCTCTGTGAAGACAGATCTCAGCTGAATATGTAGCTGGGATGTAAAGCAGCTTTCCAATACCGACCTTTGCCTACAGACAGTGGGAGTCACCCAGTAGACCCACTCTGACACTGCCCCACTGCATCTGAACTGCATGAGAGTAACCAAACAGCTATCTCAGCTTAAGAAATAATCCAAATCAGTTTGAATGTCCTCAACAAATTACAAGCAGTGTGCAAATAGTTACTAATGTATAGCCTAAACTATAGTTTAGGGTTTTGTAAGATTAACAGAACAGGGTGGCTACGTCCTGTGGATTTAAATATCTGTTCCCAACTGGAAGGTGGAAAGGAGGCTGATAAACAGAGGAGCCCACAGAGAATGGACAGTGCCTAAATTCTCATTCCACAATGGCACTGAGATTTTAACTCCTGTCACTAACATCTGATAATGACTGCTAGCCTGTGCAAACTGGAATTTTCAACACAGAATATGTTGTAGGGTTTTGGTTTTTTCTGCTTGTTTTTTTTTTTTTTATTTTTTTTAAACTGAGCTGCTCTGGGGGTTAGTTTTAACCAACCCTTTTCCTTAAAGGACATGGTCAGGGGACAGTTACCATGGGAAAATGTATTTGGTTTTTTTTGGTAGCAGATCCAGCAGCACACAGAGTCAAAATGGAACTCTGTAACGTGGGGATGAGAAATAGGGATGCCTAAACTGTATTATCTCCTCTATCCTGTATTGAAATACTCTTCACACTACACTGCACCTATGGGCTGTGTAATAATCTCACATTAACTGTGGTCTGCTCCTCACATGTTTGTAAGTGCTGCTGGGGAAAAGCTCAGCAACAGTGGGAATTCTCATGACTTGGGGCGGACTGGTCTTCAAATGCTGGAAACAAACTTACAGAAACAGCAAGGAACAAGTGGGAACCACTTCCCACAGAGGCCAGAGCCAAAACAGTTTGCTGTCTAAGGCTGAAGAAGAAAGATGCTAATTTCAGTGGCCTCAAAGGTTCTTGTGATTCTCCAGCTTCCCTACATGGCATTGGCCATGGCTCGGGCAGACTGAATAGCCACACCATGTGAGCTCTGCCAAAAGCTCAAGAGTGCTTACTGCTACTCTTTACTACCTACTGTTTGTCACTGCAGGTCCGCAGCCAATAATGCCAGGGCCCCGCATGATCACCCAGTGGTAATTTGATCTGAATCAGGCCGTGGTATTTTGGGCAGATTAGCCAGAGCACACACCACAGAGTGCTTTTTATGTTGGTTTTGTCAGAATAAGCAATACTTGATCTGACATAAAGCATGCTAGCACAATCTTAAGCTTGAACCTACAGCTTTTAAAAAAAGCTGATTTGGCAGGGAGAGTTTACGCTGGATTGCTGTGCTGCACCATGCAGCCAGAACCTCGCTGATACAAATTTAGAAGTTCTAAAGTTGGATTTACTATATAATCAATAGATGGCCTCAGCTGAACTCTTTAAATCTGCTCAATGCACTGCACGCCACCTGATACAGTGCTACTAACTACGTCAGTAGAGAAGTATGTTTCAATGACAGATGGAATTTCCCTAGCCCTCTCCCTCTTCCTTCAGCAGTAAACATAATCCCAGTAGGGTGAAAAAGAATGCGCATATGGCTAAACCCATTACTGACATTTTATAGCATTTAGCTTCTGTCCCTGGGCTTGTTTAAATGCAATTTGTGGTGCACCTTCTCCTTTTCCCAGCAAGGACTGCTGAGATGGAACATGTGCACAGGCTAAAGCTAAAAGAGATCCAGTGGAAAAGAGGGACACAAACTGAGGACACATGTATCAACGTTCAGGAAATATTCTATGGACACATCATGCCTCACAGGAAGATAAATATGCAGCTGAGAGGCAATGATGTAAGAGTTATGAGAAACAGCAGTTCTGGGATGTGTTACCACGGCTACCTCAAGAAAAGAAAATAGTAATTCATGTTAGGAAGCAATGGTAATAAAGGGGAGGCTGTTCATGGTGTGACTAATGCTTGCAAAGATACTCAGCTCACTTGTGCACAGGCTGCAGAAGCCAGCTGCCATTCCTGCAGCCAGGGTGTATAAACAACGGGCAGTTGATTGCAGCTGACGTGTAATCTCAGGAGCACCGATAAAGCAGCAGTATTAGACTCAAAAATTGCATAGAAGAATTAGCTTCATTTTGAGGCTAAACAGAAAATGCAGTTGCCAATAAGAAAACTCAGAAAATCAAGTCATGACATTGTTTAAAACATATTATGGCTAATATACAGAATATCAATTGTAGCTGGCCAGCAGGGCAGGGCAAAACACAGGCTTGAAGATGGAATTAAGGACCAGATTTCATTTGAAATAGAAAGTGGATGAGAATAGTAATCAGAAAGTCTCCATTCTCTCCCAAAGAAGATGTCTCTGAAAAGCATCTATAATTTTAAGGAGAGAATCTCCAGGACAGTAGATTGAGTTTAGAAGCAGACCCCTCTGTGTCTATCAGTTGGTCCATCCCAGCCTGTTCAAGCACAGGATTCATAACATGGAAGGTGGTCAAGCCCAGGCAGAGCTGCAAAGAAGAGACATTGAAACCAGCAGCAAAAGCATCACAACCTCTTCTCCAAAGCTGGCGTCATCCCAAAACCACTGAGCAGCATGCCGTAAATAACAGGTCACTCGACCTGATCAAATAAGCCTACCTACTTCATATACCTGCAGAATCTGCAATATCAGGCAGAGCTTCTGCTGTGACAGAAGATACAAATCAGACATTCTAACCTTTGCCATATCACCAGGTACAATTATTAATGGAAGGCAAGACCTCAGCTGCCTGCCAAGGGACCCCATGTCAATTGAACCAGATCCAGAGAGAAAATCATTGTCTTAAACATCACAAGACTTCTACCTGAAAAAAAGGAGAGGTCAAAAAAGAAGGTGCCAAGGTGTGACAATTACTAAATGCGCTGGGAATGAAATAATAGACTGAATATTCACATGCTGCAGCTGAGCAGAAATGAAATCCCCTAAACATTAGATATTCTTTGAGGAACTTTTTAGTTAAATATATATACTCACATTAAATATATACTCACAAGACTTCAGCTACTGCATAAGATGCTCACAACTTGTAAAACTTTTAAAACAATTGGCTTACAATGAGTGCTGTAAAGGTAAGAAAAGACTCAAGAGCTGGAATTTGTAAAAAATCCCACACTATGAGTAACCCACCAATTCTGAAGCATTACATCCTTTACAAAAACTACAGCAGTACAGTGTCCCAGTAGGAGTCTGTGGAACAGCAGCACTGATGCAAAACTGATGGCCTATAGCATACATGAGTAGACAAGCATGTAAATATGCATAGGTAGAAAAGTGGGAAAGTAGATATAATCTATGCTTTTGGGCATGGAGCAATTCTTTTGCAACATAAAGTGGATATATGGTCTGCTCACAACAAAACATCACAGGAGTACTGAGCAGAGACTGTGCAGGTTGCAGCACTGGATACAGCACAATGACCACTGGGCAGCTCACTAACTGTAGCAGACATGCACAGCAGCACTGTTCCCGGGGGCAAGCACTACACCCAGGACTGCTAAAGACTCTGTAGGTCTCTCTCAATATCTCTCCATTGAGCTTTCACTGAACCAAAACACTGACACTCCAGGGTTGGCCACAGTGTCAGGAGCAAGTGCCACACAGACTACTCTTTAAGGAGTAAGTAGCTGTCTAAGCAAGGTAAGATTTACGTAAAAGGGTTAAAGAATAATACATAAAATTATGGGTCGGTTACTTCCCGCTCGGAACATCAGCCACTTTTAGGCATGTCACCAACAATACTGGACTCAAGACTAATGAGTAATTCTCAAAGGAAAAAGTTACTTATAAAACACTGCTCTACTGCCATTTCTTGAACTTTGTTGTTCTGAAGTTTACATTGTTATCCCAAATATAATTTATTAGAAAAAGCACTCCCATTTCCCTCCTGTATTTATCATGTAGAATCTACAAAAGAGTAATATGGAGTATCTCAATTTTAGCAGCTGTTGGCACATGTCTCATCTGAAAGAGGACTAAACCTAAAGCAAACTTTCCACTGTTTGAAAAAACACTTATGTGATTTTTCAAGTCCATTTTTTCCTAGTTGATCCCAACAAGAAATGATGCCAAGGTTTTTAAAAAGCTTTTCCAATAGCATCTTACAGCAAAGCTGTCCAGGACAAGAAATGGCATGTTAGTGATTCAAAAAGCTTCTAACTCAGTAAAACGGTACTCTACAAGATGTTCCTTTTTTTTTTCTTCTTCTTCTTTTATTTTCCCCTCCAGAAAATAGCCTCTGCATCCTTTCTGACTCTTTATCAGTCTTTTCTGTTTCAAAGTCCATTTATGCAAGGTATTTTTCAAAGCTTGTTTACCTACTTGCAATCCATGGAAGTATTATATGCTATTAAAATCAGGTCAGCCTGGATTTAATAGTCTCTCTGGGAAATTTTATGTTTGGTATCAGTCTCTGCCACTGTCTTGCAATAGGAGCCTTGTTTAAAATGGATGCCTGAGGCCAAAAAGGAAAGGAAAGCTCTTTACCCCTGGAGTAGAATCTCCCTCACCCTCTCCAGAATGCTTTGTAATGATAGTGAGGAGAGATGAATGAGAGAAACTAATTAAAAGTTAAGGAAAGACACTTTTTTCACTTGCACAGTTTGGGCAGTCCTGCAGTTTAAACCAGAGCAAACCATCTATGCCCCAACTGGGCATACAGGTGAGAGCGTTTACTTTTAGAACAAGTTTCCAGGCTTGGGGTGCAAAGGTAGTCTAGAAAAGGAAAAATAAAAGTAAGGGATTCTGTTAAAATGTCTCTTGTAACTTTCAAGTGTGAATATCTTTTGATACCTCCTGAGAGCCAAGAATCCATTTAGGACTCTCCCAAATGTGCACGAAGACGAGTCTTTCTCGCTAGGACCTGAGAAAAGAGCTGTTTCAGCAGTGTTGCAGAGCAAAAGAAAGGAGTGGGGGTACAGAACAAGAGACAGAGATGGAAGCACCTAAAAAGTGGGGACCAGCTACTGATGCTTATGCTGGTCACTGTCAGGGGCCAGTGAACCTGGCTGCCCAGCTCAGCCTTGCAATGCCAAACCTGGCAGGTGTTGCTGTGGGGCTGGCTGGTGTTTTACACAGGGGAGGTGCCAGCTCCTTCCAGATCCCAGTAAGAAAGACACAGTCCAGAAAAGTTGCTAGCACATTATTAAATCTTATGTCTCTCCTGATTCTGGGAATCCTAATACAATCCAGTACCAAGTAGATCTCTGCTAAGGGCATCCCAATCCCACCCATGATGATGGTGTCCACCTCTCTAGGTTCAGCAGTATTCCGACAGGGTCTTGCTCACTGATTCATCAGTCACTGACAAGAATAAAGCCTGGGATGGAGACTTAGCTTTCGAGTCCCCTGGACAATATGCTTTAATATTATTATGTCTTTAATAAGGCTAAAATTTCTGAACTGGAACATATATTTCAAGTGGAAAGACATCGCACTAGGCGTACTCTTATGATTAAATAGACACTGACTACATGTACACTATGCATTGACTGTGCACACATCGATCGGTCATATACAAAGGCATACACCTGGATTAGCCATTATGTGGATCTGCATCTACATGTAAAATAGACTTGGAGAGGAGCGTGTGGATACTATAGTTGCCTTCATGGGTTTCCTCAAATGGAAAAATAATCATGAAATCACTACATTTCACTAATCAAGCATTATGTGTTATCCTGGTTGTCTGCTTTGTTGGTGGTTGTTTTTGGGTTTTTTTTCTGTACCAAGATGATGTTGAAACCAACTGACTCATGCTTACATGTTGGAAACATTGACCCATGGCATACTAGGAAACTGGGTTTAATATTACATAGCTCATGGGCAGAAAGGTTTCAGCTCATTTTTCTTTCTTGTTCCTTTAATATGGTATCACCTGCTACAGCAGCCAATTGATGTGTTGTTACAAAAGAAGAAAACCAGCTCGTTATGACCAGAAAGCTTAGATTGTTTTTCTGTGTTTCTCAAACTGTGTTTCAGTAATGACCAATGTGAATTTCCTACTGGTCCCTGTTACTGCTGGCCTAATCATGGAAGAACAGTTTTTCTTAACCATACCTTTGGAAGCAAGAACAGAAGTGTGTTTCCCAGCATAACAACGGTGTTATGTAGGTCTGGCAACAAAAGTCAGGATCCTGTAGAGAACCATCCATACAATGGCTATCCCAGCAAAGACAGGCATAAATGGCTTAAGCAAAAATCCGGGCAAACTTCTCAACAGAGGCTACAAAGACAGGAGCAACGGAACCTGGAGAAAGAAAAGAGAAGGGTTCAGAAGAGACATAAAGAAAGCACACACTACTTACTCATGCCTAAAAATTATATCTGAAGCACCTTTGTAAATAGGTATGTAGTACATCATGAACTCATATGTTAAGTCAACTCATTTGTATATATGATTGAGAACCTCAGATGGAAAGCTTGGTATTTGTACAGCACACACATGGGCTTCAATTTGGTTTAAGTATATACAATTTTAATTTTTATCATAGCTGTTCCTGACTATCACTTTTAGTCTTACAGAACTGTTGACTCCTCCGTTCCTTCCATTTTCCCTATTTTCTTTTCAGCTTTAGTTGAGTGTAGGGAGTAATAAAGTGGATAGCGGGATAAGTGAAATATAGATATCCAAAGCAGTCCAAGCTGGCTGTGCTTCAGCAGTTGAATTCTAATTCGTTGAATTCCTGCCAAATCTTGTGCAAGGGTATGCTGAAAGTGTGTTTCCTTGCCTACTAAGGAATGTTTCAATGAACCAGATTAACTGTTTATAACACAAAGCAACCAGCAACAGTAACACTTGGGAACATTTTCTTTCTAATGCATCTTGAAGGAAAATCTGTTGAGGTCGAGCTGTGGAGAAGTCTATAAACAAAGCTTTTACATGCTTTATCTCAGTTACAGCTTCAGGAATGCAACTAAACATGTTGGAAATGAACAACAACAACAAAAAAATCTGTGCATCTGTAGCAGGATTCTTAGATGGCTCTGACCGTTTGGCTCCAATGAAGCAACATTTGGAAAAAATCAGGGAAATGCCTTGGGGGGAAAAGCTGCCTCTCTGGTAGTCTTATTTTTCAAAGGGCACAAAAGAGACTCAGAGACTGCTAGAATCTGTTATCTTCAGTATCTTTGTTCCTCTTCTTGAGCTTAAACTGCTGTGGTGTTTGAAGTTTAGCTTAAAATGAAGACCCCTTTTGGCGGAAAATATTAAAATACTTCAGAGCTTTAAGCAAATACATTGCAGGACCTCCCTTGGAATGGTCAGCACTAACTGAAAGTAGACATGCCATAGAAAGGAGCTTATTAAAATACTGAATATACAACACAATAGACTGTAGAATGACCCAGTTTAGGAAAATGGTATGGCGTGTACTTAATTAACCTTTTTTCCACTGAACAGCAAAATAAATGCTGTCCTAATGTAGAATATTTTTAACACCCCAGTTTTGCAACCCAAGTAACACACTAATTTTTACCTGGAAAGAGATTAAGAAGAGTGAGATTTATAGGGCTCAAAAGTTAGGACATCTGTTATTATGTGTCAATGAATCATTGGGGTTTTGTCTATTGTTTTTCATTTGATGGCTTTCTCTTTTAGGCATAACTTCTCGCTGAGACATCAAATCAGTTTTGACACCTACGTTGTTGCCAAATCGTAAAGACGGTGAAGGACGTGGTAGAATGACCATGAAAGTAAAAGATCTATTTTGCTAAGCCGGAAAAAATTTGCAAGAAAATCTTCTGAGACTGTTTCCACTTTCTTTGAGATTGTGTTAGTGGTCACTATTAGTATTTGAAAACCATTAAAATACTGGTACTAAGACCTTTACAATACAGTAGATTTCCCATAGAAATGAAAATTTTCTGCTATAATATCAGAAATTTCTTCTCTGTAACCCAAAAGCAAATGTTGTTACTTTATTAAATAACTCCTTAAACATAATATTGTGTCAGAGTTTGTCAAAAAAAAATGAAATACAACAGTAAACATTGCAAGATAACAAATCATAGTTCAGGAAAAATTAGAAAGATAAGGCCATTTGCTTCAGACCACCAGAAAGTCTTTGGGTTTTGTTGTTGTTGTTTCAGTAGACTCCCTGATATATTTCATTTGTAAAAGACAAAGTTGTCATATTGTGCTAGTAAGCTCTTCATTACTAAAATGAATTTGCCCCAAAACCCATTAAAATCAAAGGAAAGAAAAACAGAAAGAAAGAGTGGGGAAAAAAGTAATCAGGCATTTGATCAATCGGGTGGAGTGACATGCATCTAACTATTAACCAGTTGTCAAACAATTTTGCTGCTTTTACTGATTTCAGAAGCATATTATCATAACTAGTCTCAGCCTCATACCATCTGCAAGGCAGTCTGGACACTTAGCTTCCATTCTGTCATATACAACATAAACCAACAGATTACACATTAAATCGTGTAATTATGTGCCAAAAGCATTGCGTAAACCTACTGTAACATTGGTTTCTTGGAGGACATTAGAGAATGGTGTTTGATTCTGCAGATGTATCGAAAACAGCTGGGCTGATAACACTAGCCAAGGATCTGGTTGTATGTATGAAGGGTACATCTGATTGACTGCAGTGAGGGCAGATCTCTCCTTGATCGCTCTCACAAGGACTCAAGTTTGTATTATAGTTTTAATAACAGAAGTAGAAGAGAGGATATCACTGGTACTCTGGGTAATAACAGTTCTGTTCACATATTGGGTCAAGTTAATTTCTGAGATAACTCTAGCTGAAGCTGTTCAGACTACAGCAGGCATTAATTTAATCCATTAGATTTCTCCATTACCTGCTATCTTGGGACATCCTTACATTCTGCCTGACCGGCATGAGATGTAACACACACTGTTAGGAAAACAGATGCTAATAATAGTGACTTTAGTGAAGTGAAAACACATACCAACTGAATTCTAATGCAAGCAGGAAAATACACTGGCAATTGTTGCAAATAAGTCAGTAACTGTGCTATTGTCAGACTGCAATGGCTATGTCAACAGAGAGCATAAGGAACAACTGGAAACCTAGCGGAAAAGTAAAGATGCTGCCCCTGAAGAAAAAAATCTGCAGAACGATCCACCTAGCTCCATAACACCACTTTACATCAAAAGCACACAAAAATATCTGGTAAGTACCACCAGGTACATCATGTCACCATTTTTCTCATATGCATTGAGAAAACCACTCATAAAGTTCACCTCATCCATTAAAAGAGACCTCAGTGAGAACTCTGCTCTGAGGGATGGATGAGCCTTTGAATGAGTCATTTGCATACTACAGAGAACCTTACCATGAGGCAGAAGGATAAACTGGCACTAAATATGTATCTCTGATTATCATATTCTTCCTTACACTGAATCTTTAACAAACGACTCTTACAGAACTACAATCTATGCTAAAACCTCATCATATTGTGAAAGAATTTTGCCCATAAACCTCTCTCCTAGACTTCAAATAAGGCTCAGAAAATTGGCTGACCTGATCACCTGCAGCAAATGACCTAGAGGAAACGTGCTGCTGGTGATCAGGTCAGCCACATTCCTGAGCTTTTCTTATAAATTTCCTTCAGATCATTTGCTGTCAAAGCTTCCAAGCTATTGGTGCCATTTTTGTAACTCTGTCAAGCTTTACAGAGGTAGCTACAGATTACTGGGTGGTTCTCAGTAATGCTACCAGAACAGGAGCAGTGCTTGCTAGTACTGTTTGTGAGAAAGAGTAGAAACAGAGAATCATGACTCAGGGCATAACAGTGGAAAAGCAAAAAGAGCAAAGGGTTCTTCTTATTTTTGTTGAGAACTTGTAACATACATAAGTCCAGAGCAGCTAGAGATGTAATATCCACTCTCAGAACATCTCTGGTAGCTGACAATGAGGATCAGCTTTTTCAATTAAAAAAAATAATCTAACGTACTATATTTCAGTTCTGTTTTGAAAGCATAGATATTTAATCTCTGTTTATTTACTCTGCTAACCCTTTCCTTGTGGGCATTTGCTCAGCGCTTGCACTTGGGTACAGAATTGCTTATATATTCTAATGCTTACTTTTCTAGTACTTGTAGTACTCATGCTAAAGTGCTTTTTGCAAATATAGCAGTATCTCTCGTACTGTTAATCAGCAATATTTGCATGGCATGACCCACTTAGACCTCCAGTTAATACTGTCAAGTATATAATTTTTTCAGTTCTCCAGGGTAAGCAGTTACAGAATAGCAAGGCTACCTATACCACGAAACGCCTGCCAAGGATACTGCAGAATCACTCTCTTTTCAAGACACTTAAGCTAGGCTGAAGAAAGCAATAGTAAACAAACAGCACAAAACAGCTCAACATTGGCTGAAAACCAGTTAAGAAAACATTTCCATCTGTACTCTCCCTGACACCTGGATTATTGCTGAAACTTAAATCCTGAGACTCAGACTTAGTGATTGGTGACGCTACACAGGCTGCACCAACTCAGCGTTTCTAACAGACATCTTCTCAAATCTTGCCCAGGGGATGCCATCTAAGGCTAAATACCTCTTTAGCATTTATCTTCAAGGTAAATACTATCTTTAAGATATGTATGAACAGTAAAACACTGAAAGAGTGAAACAACTTCCAAAAAGGTTTCCAGTTCATTTGTTGAGACTGACTGGAAATAGCCAGAACCATATCATGTTATGTTAGTGATTTCAAAGCCTATTCCCAGAAACACCATCACCTGATTTCAAAACACTGTTCAGCTTCGTCAGCTCTTGGTTAACACAATCATGAAAATCCATCAGCAGGACAAAGTAAATGCAGTACAAACACTCTAACGTATTTTCAGGGAGCTGCCACACCATACACTGTGCTTCCTTACTGTCAGGTGCTTTGGTGACAGTCCTCCTGAAAAGCTGCTTCTTGCCAGCACAGGATTTTTAGAAACATGTCCAATACAACAAAGATGAGACAATGAGTGCCGCCTTAGTGCACAAAGGAAATCTGATGGTAAGAGCAGTGTTATGATGTTATTTCTAGTGCAGTAATCCCTCTGTTCCTGTGCTGGCTCTCATTGTTTCTAAGAAAGTAATGGAAGTGCTTTAGGATCAAGACTCTACTCAAGAAAGGTGGAAACAGTAGAGTTGTTTCAGCCAAGGTGGCCTGACACTATGTTCCTTTTCTGCTTTTTATTATCCCACTGTTCTCTGCAAGTGCACAGTACACATTTCTCATCAATGGCTTCCTCCAGGATAGCTGTTCAACTCCCAACAGTTGGTCCTAACCTCTGCTAGACTGGAGCTTGCTGCCTCTGCTTCAAAAGAGACAGCCTGGAAGCTTGCCCCTTCTGCCTATACCAGCTGATCTAAGAGGAGACGCTGCTTCTCCATGCAAAACCTGCCTTTTTATTATGTGGTGAGAGTTTCAATTAGAAAGGGGGAAAAAAAAAAATCTAAGACAAGGTGTGTTCTGCAGTATCCCCAGAAAATTCTTATAGATTGACTGCTGAGCTTTATTGGATTTATATGGGTAAACTTAAATGGAGACTTTTAAATGAAGTATTTTGGTATTAGTTATGCAATAAAATCAAAGACTGCTATTAGTCAATTAAGCTAGCAAGCCCATTATGCAGTTTCTAATTAAAGTCTATTTAATAATCTTTAATAAAGTCTATTTTGTTTGTGATAACAAAACCAGAGGGGCACCTAGTTTTGATCTAATCAAAGTAAATAATAAAAAAAACCACCTTTCTAAATACCAGGAAAGTGGTATTGAAGTGTGGACAAATATGTTAAGAATAGACCATCTTTAAAAGTGAATAACTAACATTCATGTTTGTACATCCAGGTTTTTTTAGCAATTTCAGCAAGTATTTGCAAGAGTAGTGAAATTGTTAAGCATATTTTCACTTTACATCCATAGCTCTTTTTTTCTTCTTTTTTAAAAACAAAATATAGGAGAAGAGGCTTCAAATGGCTAAATACTTCCTGTGAAACGGCACAGATTGCAAATAGTCTTCCAGAGAGGTTTTTAGGGAAGGGCTAAGTGAGTGAGTAGTCACACTTTCCTGAAAAATTAGTTTTTCTGAAAAACCTGTAGAACAACTACCCTATATAAAGGGACAGCAAAAGATCGGAAATGCATAGAAATCATGAAAGAAAAAAACATTGGTTGTCAAGATTTTGGTGAGTGCTTGACAGCTATAACTCAAACCCATTAAATTAGCATCCACTTTGAGAAAGCAGAAGGAATGTTTCCTATAGGAAGCTTATTCAGAAGCAGCAATGTATTTCATTTGTATTGTTAAAACCCCATCTGGGGACTCCTAGATAAAGGCCATACTGCAATGAACTTCTTGGGGCACTAGTCTGCAACAGTAGCAGTTCTATGGTTGCTAAAGAATATAAATATTAGAAAACACAGAAGTTACTAAGCTAGATATGGGTGACAGCAAGAAAGGAAGTCAGAACTTGTTGAGAAATCTGTGCTACCATTACCCTGCCTCAAACCAGCAGTCTGGCAGGTGATCATGGAATGTCATTGCATAGGAATTTAGAACCAGTCAGCTGGAAAGATTATGGAAAAAAAAATATCCAGACAGTGTTTGTTGTAGCTAGAAGAAAACAAGCAGCTTATCAGTGACAGTTCCTGTGCCTGCAATTAGACAGAAGAGTTCTAATTCTACATATTATCAAAAAGCACATGAAGATATTTCTATGAACCTAAAAAAGGATCTAAAAGCACTAAAAAATAATTTCTTTTACAGCAAAAAAAATAAATACCTCTTATGGCTGCATACAGTAAATGTTGTACAAAAAGAGAATTCACTTAGGATGTCCAAGGACATAAGAAATATTAAATGGAAAATAAGACTTCATATCAGGGTCACTGAAGACAGTGGGAAAGAAAAAAAGCCAAACCCACCTATTACCTTCAGTGACCCCAAGATCATTCACAAGATACCTATACTCGATCAGTATTAAAACAGTGTATTTGGAATCAAGTTCTGAGCTGGGAATCACAGAGAGTGATCTAAGCAATAATTTTGTCTCTAATATACAGAGATGTTCTAAGTGCTTTCAAATACTTACCATTAAGCTTTTTCTTTTTTCTTTTCCCTCCCCCATAATTTTTTCTCTTTGTCAAGCAAGAAGATATATCTCCTAAAATCTTTTCAGCCAGCTGGCTCCACATTGCCCAAAGTTGTCTCCATATGTCTTATTGCTCTGGCTTTGTAGCATACGGCTTTACAACAGTTTCAAAGGTAGCAGAAACTGGTGTTGTGAACAACCTCAGATAATTAAAGAAACAGGAAAGAAAGTTATCTTAAAAATTCTCAGAACACATCAAAAAACGATACCAGTAAGTGCAGTGACAGAAGTCCTGCGGTCAGTGTCACTGGACAGTTTTCCCTGCTGAAGCAAAAAACTTTACTATTTCTGCAGTGGAAAGTTCTAGTTATTGAATTTGAACTGTCATTATTTTTTTTGAGAAGCCCAAATGAGGTGATCTGAATCTCTAGCAAATAGCTTCGTAACTGAAAGAAATTTAAAGATAAGAGAGATAAAACACAGCAAAATATAGAAAAAACAAACCGCAACAACTCAGCAAGTCAATGGAAGCAGGCTGCTAGAGATGGACAGGCAATGGCCACAATTTTATTCACTATCAAGTTAACTGTTTTTTAAAGAAGGTTACAGCTCCCAGGTTCAGTCTTCTTGCGACACTGTAGAAGTGAACACATGGATTAATTTAGTGGTTTGCATACACCAAGGAACAAATATCACTTCCATGCAAATTGAGAGAGAAACTCCCCTTAATACACAGGAAAGTATGACTGAAATTTTAAAAGAACCTACAGACCTTAGCATTTTTGTTGTATCTCTTGTCGCTAAGTTTTTCCTCTGAACTATAAATTGTCAGCATCTTTCCTTCAGCTTTGCTGTCAGTGTGATACTGTCCTAAACAATCTACTTAATTTTCTCCCTACTGCTTTTGTATTTATGAAGCTAGATCCAAGAAAAGGCTAAGATGAACAAAAAATGATACTGCAATGTAGTGTTTATGCCCAAAGCTGTAATTAGCACATCCCCCCATTCTTAGCCCCTGCAGACATGTTGCTGCTAAACCAGTATTTTAAAAACTAAACTTCATATGTCCCTCTTTTCTTGACTAGACTTGGCATTTGCAGTTAGATTTCTGGACTTACACCTGATTGCGATTCCTAATTCACTCTCTGAGCCTAGCTAGATTTCCCAAACAAGATGGGAAGTCTCCATCTAGTAGATGTTCTGACAGCATGTTCATCCACGACAGACCCCAGATCTCTGCAAGACACTATATTAACCTCATTCTTTGGAAATTGGACATAAGAGCTCAGACCCAAGCCTCCGAGAAGCTCAGGTTTTATTTACTATTCTCCCTCTGGGCAGTAGCAGGGAGGTTATTTAAGCATGCTCTCTTTCTCCCGTCTGTGCCAAGAGCTGTAGGCAGCAAAGGCATGGAATTGAGAGCAACCTTCTGTGTTTGACTCAGACTTCATTTTCCTTCTTCAGGCAAGTGTCATAAACAACATTGAATCCAGTTTACCAGTTAAAACATTTCATTGAAGTTGTAATGCCTGTTCTTGGTTACACGTACCACCTTCTAGAAAGGATACAATCCTGCAGGAACAGCCTCAAAAGAACAAATGTCACCTGAATCTCAAAGCAGTCCCAAGCCAAGGCATTAATCACAGTAAATCAGAGGCCTAGAAATTCAGCTGAGGGCTCACACGGTACTCTGTGTCTGGAGCTACAGTATTAACAAACTTTTTAAAGGAAAGAGTGACATCGTGTCTTTTATTGAAAGGACGGATGTAATTAACCAAACTCTGGAGGAAGCAAAGCTGTGGATTTGAACAGAGAGAGGTGCTGAGAAGAGGAATTCAAATGGCCAAAAAGGCCAGAAGCTTAAAATTCCCAGTGTAGCAACTCATCATATATTCATGCCCAAGAGACAGGAAGAAGTAAATTACATACATTACAGTTTGTACAATCCCTGAAAACGATAGGGTTGTGGGTTTTTTTATAGACTTATTTATATTTAAAGAATCAAAGAGAATTTATTAGTTTAAAGTTGAATAATATGGGATATCTGCACAGAATGCCTACAGGAATTTAGGTACACTCATTCCCCCTAACCAGCAAAAGAACTTTGAGGACAATCTTGCTAGGTTTCCAACATAAGAAGAGTTCAGAAGACATGATGTGTTAGTCACAAGGTGTCTAAATGCTTTCACACAATTTCATTTATTTGATTCATTCAGCTGCAAGTTAGAAAGGTCTTGCAGCATCTAGTAAAATCTGTTAAGAAAGGTTTTGGATAGAGACTTTCCTGACCATTTATTCTGTTATTTATACTTAGAAGAAGTTGAAAGAAGCAGAAGAAATTTCTCCTCTAGCTTGTGTTAGAAGAGCTGCCTCTGTCGTAGCAAAAGTGAGAACTCATACAGAAAACATGCTCACAGTCAGTGGCATTTCTCCATGCCAATATTAATTCAGAAGAGAGAATAGGTGAGGGCCACATATGAGCTGTGTGTATGGAAAGGGCTGATGTAGGCCAGTATTTTGGTTGTGCTCATTTCCAAACCCTAGATTTAAGCCATTTCCATGTCCTCATAATTCTTCCTGGTAACCAAGGATGAGAGAGGCAGAGATGCAAAGAATCCTACTTTTAGATGCCTGGTTGGTTAGAATGTCTCTACAGTGCACTACCATCATTAAGGGAGGAAAATAGATGCTGGATTGCATGGTCCTCGCTATCCTTGGCTATCATATCATTAACTGGAATTTAGTGTACTTAACACCTTGAAATACCTGTTTTTTCAAAGTGTCAATTCCCTTAATGAGTCTGTCTGAAAAAGATCATATAATCTATGTCAACTCCAAATTACAGTCTAAATACCCAGTTAAATGTTCTATTAAATAATGTTCTTCTGGGCATGCTCCACATTAAGGAACAAGAAAGCAAGGGGCGCTACAATAAATTTCACAAAAACATTTTCCAGGAAGGATTTCCCACATGAAACATTTACCCATCCCATTCTATGTCTGCTTACCTGCCATGACTGCAGCTGTTTTACACTCCAGTGTTCTGTGGACTGAACCCCAACTAGATAATGTTCAGATTTTTGCTGCAAACTGTGACAAATTCTTTAACTCTGTTCACCGTCAAGTTATGCTTCATGCACATTCTCATTTCTTTTGGTAATAAAATAATAATAATAAAAAAATCTATCCGAAAAGTTATTCTGAAAGCTGGGTAACAAATGCCTGAGAATTTCTAAAGCTGGAGAAAAAAAATCTTACAATATGCACAAGACAGAGTTAGTGTCACCAGACACACAAGTGATCCATCTTCACATTTTGGTTTTAAAGTTCTGAGCAATAAAACTTGTTTGTAAAACTACTGTGGTTCAAACTATTCTATTTCTTCCTATTGAATTCAGGCAAACTTAACAGATATGTATATATCAAACTGACATCATATTGCAGGAGTTTCTTCTCTGCCTGATTTTTTTACCGATCCCCAATCCACCTTTCTTCCTTCCTGTCATTTGTAATTCTGAAATGTCCTTTTTATTTCTTTTGAGCTGCACTGAGAATTATTTTTATTGGTTTTATTATTTAAATCTCATCCCAGCTCACATCTGCCTTTAACTTTCACAACTGATCTTCATTTCAATGTGCCTAAAAACACCTTCTTGCCTCATGATCCCAGGAAAGGCTTCTGCAGCCCCATCTGCCTCCTGAAGGCACTCAACAGCACCTACAAGGACACCGAGAAATGGCTGTGGACACCAAGATATTCCTCATGAGCCTTTGCTAGGACATGCAGGAGTTAACTCTTTTCCATGTCTTAAAATTCCCCTTCTGTGGCAACATATGCAACCCAGTTGATGTGGTAAATAGGTACAAGGCACAGATAGTCATTTAGGATACTTTTTCCACACATCCCTCCGAGATGATGTGGAGCTTCTCTGCTAGGCTGTTCATTTGCTAGACTGTTTAGTCTGGAGAAAAGGAGGCTGAGGGGGGACCTTATTGCTCTCTACATCTGCCTGAAAGGAGGTTGTAGCAAGGTGGGTGTCAGTCTCTTTTCCCAAGTAGCAAGTGATAGTGTGAAAGGAAACAGCCTCAAGCTGTACCAGGGGAGGTTTAGATTGGATGTTAGGAAGAACGTCTTCACCAAAAAGGTTGTCAAACATTGGAACAGGCTGCCCAGGGAAGTGGTTGAGTCACCATCCCTGGAGGTGTTTAAAAGATGTGTAGACGTGGTGCTTAGGAACATGGTTTAGTGGTGGACTTGGCAGTGGCAGGTTGATGGTTGGACTCTATGATCTTAAAGGTCTTTTCCAACCTAAACAATTCTATGTTTCTATGAAACTGTTGACCAGATCTAAGGGTGACTTAGAAGCCTAACAGCAAGATTTATAGAAGTCAGCAAGCTGAGCAGAAAGCTGCCTATTACACCTTTGTGCTTGTAATAGAGGCAAGCAAGACCAAGCAGATCTGGAAGAAAAGACCTGTCTTCCGCTTCCCTTCCCTGAAATGTTTGAGATTTGCATCTGCTACAGAGAAGGAAGGCCCTAGAGACAGTTTCCTGCCTCAACTTTGGAGTCAACTTACTTTACTTGTCAGTCATGGGACAATGCCCCTACGAGGCTGTCAAGGATTTTGCTCCTTCAGCTCCAACTTCTGCTTCACAGCCACAAATTGTTCCCAGCACAGCCCGCCATCACTGCCTGTGGCTTGTCTTGTACTTACAGATGGCTTTTCCCTCCCACCTCCAACAGTGCAACTGCATCCCTCCTTCCCCCTCCTTTACTTTGCTTCAGCATGTAATCTGAAGTTCAGCATGCCATCCTGGCAGCTACCTTGTCAGATCACTGGAACACCTCCAATTTGTCCTTCATCAGCCTTTGCATACAAAACCATATCTGAGCTCTAGGCAACACTCAAAGTGAGCCACAGGATTTTCCAGAGCACAGTCAAGCGTACTGCCTCTCCAGAGTCAAGTAAATGTCTAGGATAAAGGTGTCTGCAATCACCTCTAAATTCACAGAGACAGTCAGTATTGGAGTGATCTTCATTACGGCAATCTGACCTTATCATTCAGAGCCCACCAAAGCAGCAGCGAAATCCTTAGTGTAAGGTCTAACAAACTTTTCTTCAGAAATGGTATTGGTTTAGACAGCCTCCTTGACCAAGAGGATGGACTAGGTGACCTCTAGCATCTCTTCCAATCTTACTTTTCTATGATTTTCTATAATCTCATGGAGAGATTCTCTGAAGGGCTTTACATTTGTGTGGGTTAAAAAGATAATTATATTTTTAATAAGAGCCATGAGTCTAGTCTCACTGTGCAACTTCAAGGGTGCTGCATAATGCTAAGTGTATTATTCAGGTCCTGTAGAGCTTTCCCAAGTTAAAAAATACCGCAACTGTTCCCTACCTGAAGTTCTGTCTGAACGGCATTATTGAGTCACTAATGGTGCTGACAGCCTTTTCACCCTTTCCTCCTGCTATTAAAAAAAAAAGAAAATGACAAAAAATTATGGTTTCCTCTTGAAAAAATCAAATTGTAGATTTTTCACTGTGTCTTTAGCGTACTTAGAAAAAACACCGATGGTTCTAGGTATTTGCACAGGTAGGGAGTTTGACCTTTCATGAAGATTTTACCTTAATTAAAATAATCTGAAAGAACTGAAGTTTGCTCCTTTTCAAAATAATTGGATTAATGCAAACGTTTTCAGTACCTACTTCAAACGAGTATAAATGGTCTGACATTAAATAAGGTTAAAAAAGTCCCCTATAAACTACCACCACTGTTACTAAATTTAATTAAGATAGAACAGCAGGCAGTTTAAACAGGAAAGTGTTGCACAAAAATGGCAGCACAGAAAAATGACTCCGATGTTGTCATTAAAGCTAATTGGAAGCAAGAGTTTGTAAATGACTATGTAATTAACAGACTAATGAATACCATATTAGGATTGTTATTAACAGTGAAATTTGCAAATACACATGGAAAACTAGTTAGGGACATCACACCGTTAGAGGTATTACAAGGTAAAACTCTACAAACAAATTATGCAGCACTTTATCTGATGATGATACAATTCTCCAGCCACCTAGCAGTAATTAAACCTTTTGCCCTCTAACCCTTCGGTTTTATATTAAATTAGGTGATAATTATCACAGATTAGCTATAAAATGTGCATTTTGAGAAATTCTGCCACTTGAAAACTCTGCATAGAGCTCAACAAGGTAACATTGTTTGATCAGGCAATGATCAAAGCTGGGGGAAGGCCAGCGACTGCACGCAGCTATGCCCTGTGGCTAAAAACAAGCCACCTTAGAGAGTCACCACTAAACTCCACACAGGTGAACAAGGAGGGTTCTGCTACATCAGGCTAATGTAGTTTTATGGATAAATGAAATTATTTCCACTTTCAATAGGAGTATTTGGGCTGGCTGCTTTCCCACAAACCCCTGCTAAATAGCAGACGGAACAGTGCTGGCTCAGATCTAGGAGACTGTCCTTTGTGTGGCAATCTGTCACCACTTCAGCGCCTGAAGTGAGCTTTCAAGGACAGGACAGGAAGGATGAGAGTTCTCAATGAGGAGGAGACCGTAGCGAACAACATAAAAGGTGATAAAATGAGTGAATTACAGAAGAGCCTGATGGTGGTTTAAGATTTTGTGCTCAAGAAGAGCTTGGATGTGACTGCAAGGAACCTAGTATTCTTGCTGGCCTGAGATAGCCTCACTAGAAGATATTTACAGTTGAATTAGTATTAGATATAACATGCCCTTTTTTTCTCACTGGGCGGGGTTTATGTTTCATTCTGTTGCTGAAGAATGTGTCACCATTTTTTGAGCATGAAAACCACATTTGTAAGTTTGGGTTTAGGCATGTAACAAGAAGTCCTGCTTGTCCTGAGTCTAATTCTTAATAACTGATACTATTACTTTAGTTAGGAACAGAGGCTCTAGAAAGTAGCATTTTGATTTTATAGGCTTTTCCATAATGCAGAGATAATTGGTTAATAAGACTGTAATTAAGCAGACTTGTGACAGATCTTGCCTCTGGCTGGTTTCTGCAACATTGTTATTTTTATACGCACTTTATAACACACTCTTAGCACAACAATTTTATCTTGTTAACATGAAGAACCAAGTAAAAAGACCTGCCTTTCAGAAAAGACAGACAGATATAATCTCAAAGTGCTTAGCATATAAAAATAAGTTAATGTTGTTTTCCTAGAGGCTGCAAATGGACAAACACACAGGCCTGAAAGGAATATGAGGTATGCCACAGAACAAACAACATTGCTGAATTCGGATTATGGAGGCAACACATGCCATAACTTCTGGGTTTCACAAGACATCTGAGAGCAAAAATGTGAAGTGCTGATTAAAAACTTAAGACCAGAATTTTATAGAAAGATTCTGCTTAAATAGCAAATACTAGATGAGAAAATATGATGCAAGAGTAAAAGAGTTATTACAAGCAGGAAGGAAGAAAATAATAATAAGCACTTGCCTGCAATTGTACCAGACTGATTTTCTTAGAAGACCTTGCAAAGAACTCCAGTTTACAAGTATTTTTACATGTCAGAAAGGTTAAACATTAATCAAGAAAAAGAATTTCGAGTGGTCAGATCTGAAGATTCAGACTTCTAAGCTAGAATATAAAGCAGTATTATAAACAACAGGCAAACTATTACATATACAGATGAAACATTACACAATTTCCTCTGCCTCTACAAATAAGCATTTCTAGATAAACATATATTTCATCTTTAATTGGTCCATCCAAACAAACTGAAGCGTATCAAACAAATTATCATAACGTATCTTCAACCCAAATATATTTAGTGGAAAACGAGAAAACAAAAAACATCTGGAGGAGACAGCAAAAGAAACAAAGACAATGACGATCTGTAGGAAAAGATGCTTTTAAATAAACCCAAGGTTTATTTCATATCCCTTGGCTCAAAAATTGTAGTTGTTTCATAGCTAAGATTATCTTCTTCACAGTAACCACTATGACCCAAAGAAAATTTTTCAGCATCTACTCTTTGGCCAAGATTGAAGACATTGAGTTCTTTCAAATAAAAATCTCTTTATGTAATCCTTGATTCACAGTAGTTGGCGGAGCCGGTAAGCTCAGAACCATATCCAGTTATGTGGACAAAATGAAACTCTTAAAACATCAACAAAACTGATCATATTGAATGCGGAAAAAGACTGCATCTTGCAAGATAAGAATTAGATTATTTCAGCATTCCCAAATGAAATTCTATCAAAAGATGAAAATCTTTGGCTGGCATATACATTTCTTACCCATAATCCCTTGGAAGTGAAAGGTATACCTTTACTTTTAGGTGGCTATTGAAGCAATCCGAGCTAGTTACTTTATTTCCAAATGAAGGCAACAGAAAGCAGGTGTTAAAACTCTTCATTTATGCACATCGCTCTAATTGCTTTCCCTTAGATTTCTGAATCTCTGTGTACAGAAGCTCTTTACATGGGTTAGCATCAAAGTAGTTATCACATCTTCAGACTTACGTAACACACAAGTTGTTGATGAAAATAATAAAAAAACCTCCACATTCATGCTAGTGTAAAGTATGGCCTAAAGTAATCTTCAAAAAAAAAAAATCGGCAGCAAAAGCAGAACTTGTAATTCAGACAACTACGTTTTGTGATCTTGATGCTTCTCAAAACCAGCAGGGAAAAAACTCACTACTTGTTTCAACAGACTATAAAACAAGTACTTCTCATCTTTGCCTCAAACTACCAGCATAATCATACAATTGACAGAAACAAGATATGGTTTTACCGGAAGAAATCAAACCTGTTTCTCTTCTGCTGTGGACTGCTTTAGTCATCTGTAAGGGGTTGACTTCTGTACAGTCCAGAAAACAGATGCACACACAGTTTTTAGCTACAGCAATTGCTGCAATTCTGTCCAGCTAGCTTTCTGGCAGACAGGACACCTTTTGGCAAATTTATGGCTACACTGGATGATAAGCATTATATCACATATTCACAGGCACCGAGTGGTCCTGCTTTTCAAATCACAACAGGACCCAGTATTATTGGCAATGATTGCCTTGGTAATGAAGACAACAGTATGCCAAGAAATCGAGCACTTCCAAAGGGTCACTAGGTGGCAACTGCCTTTTACAGCTTCTGTTTCCACCCCTCGTGTATGTAGAGTCCCAGGTTTTTAAGCATGGTGGGAAGAGCCAAGAGGAAATGAAGAAGGGACTATGTGTTCCCCGGTCAGAAAGTTTTCCCTAGTGTGTTTCAACAGATAGACACATTAGCCAGTTCTGTCTGCTAGAGTCACTAGTACAATGGTTAATATTTACATTTTCTTTATACTGTTGATTGCCTTGAAAAATCAGTGATAAAAAAGTATACTTCACACAGCTCTTTATTGTTCAAAACACTACTTCCTGAACAATATCCCATCAGTTTCATCTAGTTAATTTATGGAAAGTTTTTCTCATGACCCTTTAGGCTATGAAGCCTTGGGGGGAGGGGGGGGGGGGGGGGCGGGAAAAGCTTAAATTCTGCAGAATAAATGTCTCTTGACTGCAGGAAAAAAATCCATGGTGTATGGACGTAAGCTGAAAAAACAAGTGAATTCTTCAACTATGCACCTTTTTGGTTTAGTATTCATTAATATCCCTCATTCAACAATGGTTTAATTTACAGACATGCAAGGGAAAACCAAGTTGTAAGACTTATTTAGTCAGGGTTAGGAAGCTTATAGAGCTCAGCTCACATAAAGAAAGAGGAGACATGTTACCACATAGTTTCGCATATTACTTACTATAAATAGCATAAGGTAAATGAATAGTAATTCCTAGCTTTTATAGAGTACTTTTCAGTTCCACATGAAACAAAGCTAACACTTGAACTTGCAGTACTAATTTCAAATACATAAAAGGAAGTAATCTTAAAGTCAAGATTTGCTCACAAATTGCAAAAGAACATCATTTCTGATGCAGGTCTTCCATAGCAATTGGAAACTATTTTTTTGCGCAAAATGTTTAGAAACTGGAGTTTCTCCATCTTCTTATCTTCTAAGGTGGGTGAGGGGGGAAAGAAAAAAAAAAAAAAAAAAGATGGGAAAAAAGCAGCTACTAAATGGCTAAATATCCTAACCAACATCCCCCCTGAAAATCTAGTTTATCTGTTCACTGGACTAAGAGAAGTTAAAATACATTTACTGGACTGTGTCTAAAACCCTACAAACTTTAGTGAACTATCCTGAAACATTAAATCACTGAGGTTCTTTCAATGTTTACCCCTTTTTCAACTTGGAAATAAACTGTTTCCATTTTCTTCCAACATGTCCTTTTGACCTCTCTCACTTTTACAATAATGCTCATATATATTTGTAGAATGGTCTATTATTTCACAGTGCCCCACACTGAAAGAGTCAAAGGTTCTAGAAAACCAATTAAGTTGGTTGTGGCTTCTGAAACACAAATCTTTTTAAAACTTCAAAGATATCATCTGCATATCTACTAACTCCCCTTGCTAATCTACTATATGTCATTGTCTGTTCTTTAAAGTCAGCACTTTCTCCTGTCCTTGTGATTCCTAGATGTGAAGATCTTCCATAAATCCTCCTCAAGAAGTCCATGTTAATGGTTTGATCATCATCTCTAATCTTAACATTCACACTTGAAAAGTACTTTCATCTTTCTACATGACATTAACGCAAAAGTGAACTTTTGCCAAGTAAAAAATTATCTTAGAAAACTGACCCTTTCCTATAAATATCTATTCCATATATGCTAACTAGCATCCTATTGTTTATTTGGTGTGATACCGTAAGTCATTATAAGAACAGAGAAGGAGGTCATACAATATTTTATACGGAGTAGAAATGTAGCTTCCCTAGAAGTGAAAATTTCAAAAACCTCTATACTGGTAAACATTATTAATATAGCAGGAAAAGAGCAGGCTATACCATTTCATACCAGCTGATGTTTCCTTACCTGACATGTGGTTCAAATCAGTCTTAATCTCTAAAGATCAGCAGTTTGCTAGGAAAACATATTAAATCGCGAAAGAATGCAGCAAAGTAACTAAATTGGGGTTTTTCAGTACTTTTCAAATATTTTGTGGCATACTTTCCACTCTGAACATCTAAATCATGGTTTGAAAAGTAAGTTAAGAGTTATTACAATGCTATAAAACATATAAGAGAGCTTAACTGCTGGAAGAATAAAAAGTTACAGAAATTGATTGAAAGCTTAATCAAAAAATAATCTACTGAAGTTGCAGTAGTTACCACTTAACATCATCAAGTACACACAGAGATAAGTATATAAAAACATAAAATAAGCCTGGGGGCTGCACGCCAATGTTTGAGGGATGGTGTGCTACAAAGGTCCTTGGGTCTGCTCTCTCAGCCGAGGTAGGGGATGGAGACCCATATGGCAGCAAAGAGGCAGGGGTTAGTGACGTGTTAGAGACCATGGAAGTGCCTGAGAACGGTCGCGCAAGCAGCAGGGCTTCTCCCCCAGAAAGGAGGCGGGATCGCTCGCCCAGCTGAAGTGCCCCCACACCAATGCACGCGGCACGGGCAGCAAGCGGGAGGGGCTGGAAGGCACCGTGCAGCGGGGAAACTGTGATGTAGTTGCCATCACGGAAACACGGTGGGATGACTTGCACAACTGGAGTGCCGCAATGGATGGCTATAAGCCCCTCGGAGGGCAGAGGCAAGGAAGGAGAGGCGGTGGGGGAGCCCTGTGTGTCAGGGAGGGTTTGATTGTCTAGAGCTGAATGACGGTGATGACGGGGTTGAGTGCTTATGGGTACCAATCGGGGGGAAGGCCAACAGGGCCGATAGCGTGGTGGGAGTCAGTTATAGACCACCCAACCAAAATGAAGAGGCAGGTGAAATATTCTAGAAGCAGCTGGGAGAAGTGTCACAATTGCTAGCCCTTGTTCTCATGGGAGACTGGAACTTAACGGATTTCTGCTGGCAAAACAACTGCACCACAGAAGTGGAGAGGAAACGGCCTGGGAGGTTCCTGCAGCGTGTGGGAGCTAACTTCTGACACAGCTGGTCAGGGAGCCAGCTAGGGAGGGTGGACCACAGAAGAAGAACAGAGAAGGACTTGTGGGTGATGTGGTGGCTGGGGGTCGCCTTGGGCATAGCGATCACGAAATGATAGACAGAGTTATTGATTCCCAGAGAAGTAAGGAGGGGAGGTAGCGGAACTGCTACCTTGGACTTCCATGGGGCAGATTGTGGCCTGTTTAGGAGCCTGGCTGACAGAGTCCCTCGGGAAGCAGCTGTGAAGGGTGAAGGAGTCCAGGAAGGCTGGGCGCTCTTCCGGAAGGAAATCTTAAAGGCGCAGGAGCAGGCGGTCCCCATGTGCCAAAGGACAAGCCAGCCATGAAGAGCAGCACCCTGGCCGACCAGAGAGCTTTGGCTGGAACTCAGGGAAAAAAGGAGAGTTAGTGACCTTTGGAAGAAGGGGCCGGCAACTCAGGATGACTATAAGGGTGTCCTAGGAAGAAAATTAGAAGAGCCAGAGCCCAATTAGAACTCACCAAGGCACCTTCAATCATTTGCCAGCAGTCCTGGCTAACCGGGGAGGTCCCAGAAGTTGGGCCGTTAGCAAACGTGACGCCCATCTACAGGAAGGGCCGGAAAGAGGAACTACAGGCCGGTCAGCCTGACCTTGGTGCCGTGGAAGGTTACGGCGCAGATCATCTTGAGCACCATCACGTGGCCCATGCAGGACATCTGGGGTGATCAGGCCCAGCCAGCAGGGGTTTATGAAAGGCAGGTCCTACTTCACTAACCTGATCTCCTATGACAAGGTGACCTGCCTAGTGGATAAGGGAAAGGCCGTGGATGTTGTCTACCTGGATCTTAGTAAAGCCTTTGACACCGTTCCCCGCAGCATTCTCCTGGAGAAACTGGCTACTCGTGCATTGGACGGGTGTATTCTTTGCTGGGTTAAAGCTGGCTGGATGGTTGGGTCTAAAGAGCTGTGGTGAATGGAGCCACATCCAGCTGGTGGCCGATCAGAAGTGGTGTTCCCCAGGGCTCAGTCCTGTTTAATATCTTTACGAGCGGTCTGGACAAGGGGATGGAGTGCACCCCCAGTAAGTTTGCAGGTGACACCGAGCTGGGGAGGAGTGTTGATCTGCTGGAGGGCAGGAAGGCTCTGCAGAGGGGTCTGGGCAGGCTGGATCCATCAGCCAAGGCCAATTGCATGAGATTCAACAAGGCTCAGTGCCAGGTCCTGCACTTGGGTCACACCAACCCCACACAATGCTACAGGCTGGGGGAAAGAGTGGCTGGAAAGCTGCCTGGAGGAAAAGGACCTGGGGGTGCCGGTTGATGCATGGCTGAACACAATGAGCCAGCAGTGTGCCCAGGTGGCCAAGAGGGCCAACAGCATCCAGGCTTGTATCCAAAATAGCATGGCCAGCCGGACTAGGGCAATGATTGTCCCTCTGTACTGGGCACTGGTGAGGCCGCCCCTGGAATCCTGTGTTCAGGTTTGGGCCCCTCGCTGCAGGAGGGACACTGAGGGGCTGGAGTGTGTCCAGAGCCGGGCAGCGGGGCTGGGGAAGGGGCTGGGGCACAAGTGTTGTGAGAAGTGGCTGAGGGAACTGGGGTTGCTTAGGCTGGAGAAAAGGAAGCTCAGTTGGGGCTTATTGCTCTCTACAACTACCCAACAGGGGACTGTAGGCAGGTGGGAGTCAGCCTCTTCTTCCAAGTAAGATGTGACAGTATGAAAGGAAATGGCCTCATGTTGCGGCAGGGGAGGTTTAGACTGGATATTAGGAAAAAATTCTTGACTGAAAGGGTTATCAAGGATTGGCTGCCCAAGGAATTGATTGAGTCACCATCCCTGGAGGTATTTAAAAGATGTGTAGATGTGGCGCTTAGGGACATGCTTTAGTGGTAGATTTGGTAGTGGTAAGTTAACGGTTGGACTTTAGAATAGAATAGAACCATTTAGGCTGGAAAAAACTTTTGAGATCACTAAATTAGTATTGCCTGCTATTTTTTCTGATCCTGTGTTTGGTATAGGTTTATAAGTGAAGCATATATTTCAGTGTCAGACATCAGTTTTTGCTTTTGCTGTGTTTAAATTTTTTCTAACTGAATAATCTACAAAACAGTAGCAGCAACCCATACCAAGAATCTAAGGTAAAACAAGCGATGGAAGATGTGAGGGTAAGTGAAACATAAGCATTTACTAGCAATGGTTTATAGGATTGGACTAGCCAGCCTATCATGCAGTGTCCTATACAGTTGCTATTTGAGTTCAGATGGACAACAAGTATTGCAATACACCCGTATCTATTAGTTGGCAACAGCTCACCTCTCACAGTGCTTGTCATGGGTCACAGGCTCTTCCACTTCTCAGCTACATCAGGCACCAGTTGTAGTCAGAGTCCAACTCAGTTGGCCTCACACAGGGCACCTATTGTTGCACCACAGACAAACTAGTAGACTGCAACAAAGCTCTTACTGGCAGGCAGATTCTACTGTCTGTGCTGTTTCTCCTTCCTCCAGAGACCAGACCACACTGCTCCTCCTCCATCCAACCACTTCTCCCACGCTCCTCAGGGCTATTTAACTACTTAGCAGGAACGAGCTACAGCTGCACATCATCCATGTCCATCAACCCACTGCCTTCCAGGCAAGGCCACAGCTGCATGTTATCAATGCTAATCATCCCGCTGCCTTCAGTCCTCTACACCACACCTTATTAAAAATCCCAGGCCCCAAACGTCCAAATATTTACATAGAAAGGTTTCATTTCTTCTGAAAGTGCAGCACAGATATACGGCAGGTCAGCATTCATGAACCAAATACACACCCACTTAGGGCTAAACTAGCTATTCGTATAATGAAATAGCTGTACTTTCTATGCTTCTGGAAGTATTGTACAAGGGACATACCGCATTTACCACCAGACACAAAAGGAGTCATTACCATAATTTTTAGATACATTAATATTTTAAAAATAATATACAGCATTTCACTTATCAAGACACCACAGCTGAAAATCACTTGGAGCCTCAGTGATAAAAGTTTAACTTTGTTTATGACAGAGAACAGATCATGTCATCAAAAATAAAAAGTAAATTCTCATTAGCAGAAGTGTAGAGAACAAATAGTGAACAAATAGGACCAACTGTGAACAAAGCAGGACCCCTGTTTAAGATCTGATGTGAATGACTGTGACAGCTTGCTGAGCTTTTTGCTGCCTGAAAGAGACAAGCTGTCAGAGATGTCTGCAGGACACAAGGGTATCAGTGGGGAAGGGTCCCTGTGCCCTTGGCTCTGCTCTCACGCTCCCCATGTGCTTCTGGCCAGCAGACGGCAGGCAGGTTGCATTCTGGGCTACCAGACCTTTGGTTTACTAAGTCTGGGCTTCTGGTTTCCTTCGCTTTCAGGAACTCTGACTGATGTGCTAGGGTCCAAACTGGTACAAAACAGGCACAGTAACTGTCCTCAAGACAGGGGCAGAAAGAGTGAGGGCACTACAGTCCAGACAGGTAGTCCCCCATGCTTGAAAAGCCACTAGAAGAAATGCTCAGAGAGAATGGAAATTGGAGGAGGAAGAAGCCCACACATTTTGTTATGGACAAATTATGACAAATTATTCTTCCTTTTGTGACAGGATAACAAGTCTAGATGATAGAGGAGAAGCAGCAGCTGTCACATTGTCTTGACTTCAGGAAGGCTTTTGACATGCTGCCATGTGAAATTAATATAAGCAAACAAGGAATCTACCAGCATGAGGGAGCACAACCTGTTGGAAAGGTGGACTCATGAATGTGGCTCACAGGGGAACTTGTGTAATTGAAAGACAGGAATATGGGTAGGTCATCCTGCATTCAAGCACTTTCACTTGTGATGCAGCTATCAAATGAAAGCTCTGCTGACAAAATCTCAAACAGTGCTAAACAGGAGGAATGAAACATTTTGGAAGGGAACAGCAAACTGCAAAATAATCTTGGAAAACTGGAAAAGTGGCTGAAACTGCAAAACACCGAGTGCAAAATCTGGATAGTCAGCTGCTGACGTAGTCAGTCAGCAAATGGCATGGGGATAACCGGCCATAGCGCACCTTCCAGAGCAGACACCTGTCACAATCAGCCATGTGCTGGCAGAGGTATGCAAAGGAAAAAAAAAAAAGACAGGGAGGGACTAAGAGTAGCCTACACATAAGACAGGAAGCAAACCTGCTGCTCAATCAGAGGCCAGAGGGCAGTCAACAAATCATGAACGGCACCAAGAGATTCTGAACAGCATGTTCCTTTTTGCCCACGTCTAAGACCTGGCTCTCTGCTATGTGTTTTCTCATTCTCTTGGTTTCCCTGCATTTGCCACAGGATCCTACCTTTGCGGTGCACTTCTTTTGCATGCCACATCCCTCTGAAGATTTTCAGCATAACAGAAGTTTTAAAGAGCACTTCAATAAGATACCCACCAGGTGTGGTTTAGGCACACACGCTTATGCCTTGGGGCAGAAGGATGGACCACACAATGCCACAAAACCTTTACAACTCAATTTTTGATCTGTTTTAACACAGACAATCTTAAAACTGTATCATATACACAATAGAAGAACGCTCCATATAAATCAGAAAGATCAGTGATGTATTTTTAAGCAAAGCATTAAAGGAGGTGCAATCACAGATTAAAGACTCATCAAAATTTGAATGGTCAATATCTTTTACTTGAAGAGGAGATGGGAAGTATAATAGAGTCCTTGATAAAAGCTCAGATCCTAACAAATGCTGCTAGACAGCAACTATATGGATATCCAGCACTACCTCTTGAATTGCTATTTGCACGGCACAGGCAGTCTTCTGCTCCTGCCCAGTGTTTATGGAGAGTAAAGTTGCCTCCTCACAGTAGCAGTGCTCATCTAAAGAGAGTAGTATGGATCAACATGACCATGAAATCTATATTTTGCTTTTGAAGGGAAAAAGAATAGGTGGAAACTAGTGCTATAAAAGCACAGCTTCCTATTAGATGTGAGCAGGTCTTCAGCAACTACCAGGGTGGGGAGGGGGAAAGTGAAACCCCCAAACAACCAGAAATCACAGTGTGAATGACCACAGGAAAACAGCTCTTCCCCTTCTCAGGTGAAGACTTAGTTTTCTTAAATGATCAGATGAAATATTTCTAGTACTTTTGAAACCTCAAGTTACACTACCTTCCCTCAGCAGTCACACAGTGGCCATTTATGTGCCCTAGGCAGCCTTGAGAAGGTCACCAGTTTCATACATTCACTCTGCTTCTCAGAAATGTATGAATTAGCAAAAACCCACCATTTTAAGCTAAACTTCCCATTTCAGCCAAAGTTGAACATACAGAATTTTATTAAAAGTTGCTGAATATAGTTACTACTGATTGGGATGGCTGGCAATGAAAAAGGTCTCTGAGAACTTGTGGTTTAGGGTATTACGAAATTGCACTAGCATCAAAATTTCAAATCACTTTTTCATATTTTCAGTGCAAAGACTTAGCCCTTCCTCCTTGCCAAAGTTTAAATGGATCTCCTTGCTCCTCTGGGGTGCCAGAAGACAACTGTGTTTATCAGATTCTTAGATCTAAGCTTCTATGGATATGTGTACGAGAGTACACTACAATTGATTTCAGTCACCCATGAATGAAACAAGTAAAGCATGCCATTTTATGTACACGCTGTATGTAATGTAAATATAAGAAATCACAGTCTCCACTGGTATAAATACATGGAAGGGTTTGCAAGAAAGTGTAATATCAGCAGGAACTCAACTCCATCCCTCCACCTAAGCCACACTGCATTCGTTTAAAAAACAAGAAACTGCACCAAAATCAATGCACTTAGGTAAATTCAGTGCAAGTCACTTCAGAAGGAATCCTGTAGTAGAAAAAAAAAAAAAAAAAGCAAATGACAATATGTTGCCAGTAATTTAGGTATCTGGGAAGTGAGAAGAAATGTCATAGTATTCTATATCCAAGATTTTGCAGAGATTTTATCATCCTTTCTCAGGTGGCATCAAACCCACTGTTCTTACTTGTCCATGTCTTGCAAGTTCACTACTTAGTATCTTCATTACATAGGATTTATGCGCTAGCATTACTATGTGTAGTTGCACTCTCACAAACTAAATTGTTTCTGGGGCAATGTATTTTCCTGAGTTTAAGCTTCATTTGTTTATTAAATACATGCATGAAGCCTAATGGTCACATATCAGTACTTGCATTCTTAATTGTGATGTCCTCTGCAGTCTTTAACTCCCTTCCATAGTGGTAAAGTCCTAACTTTGTTCCCATAAAAAAACCACAAAGCTTTACCTATATTAATTAAAATTCAGTATATATGATTTTAATCTATATTTCAGATATTTCTGGATGCTACTGTTTGCTAATATTTGACAAAGTACTGTACAAGTAGCTTCTGAAGTCACACAGAAAGGGCAAAATTAGCAACAATGTGTAGTTTGAACATCATGTCCTTGATCATGTTTTTTTACAAAAACCTACTATTTTTTTCTGTCACATTTTCAACTCTGCAGAGAATATCATAAGCTGTTGAACATCTTTCATCTTTCATTTTAATGCACATAAACCTTGATCCAACCATACTGACAAAAGTTTTTGGCTTGTCAGCATTTTCCCCAGTTTGGACATTATTGCAGTGGCAATTCAAAGGGCTGCCGCTGCTTTCTGCCCCGCGCTAGGACATGGCCCCGCAGTCAGTCATTGGTCTTTCTCTGTGCTGATCAGTCTCGAGCGGGTTGTGAATCCCCTTGAATAGTAACAAGAACTGCAAGTCATAGATCAAGGGTAGCTAGACATGCTGATGATAGGAAACTCTGAAGCTTTCACACAGCTAAAAGTCACTTCACACGCCTTCCATCTCTGGGAAGCTTGGACCTTCTCATCTCCCTGTGGATGGGCCGGGCCCGGCCATGGGTCTGAGCAGCTGCAAAGTCACCCTCACCAGTCTCTGCTTCTGTGGGCCACTGTTTGCATCTGCGAGCTAACCCTGCTTCGGACCCTGATTACAGACAATTCACCTGAACTGCTCACTAGGTGGAGTTCACTGGCCTGATACTGGAAACTCTGTCCATAAACATCTTATATTCAGCTCTTTTCAGGGATCATGTAGTACACACAGATAAATAACCAGGGAAACAGAGAGGACTGGAAATGCCCGGTACATTTCTGCTGCTACATGCCATTGTATGATTTCCTACAATGAATTTCAGTGACTTAGGCTAGACAGTTACAAGGCAGAGGATAGAAGAACTCAGAGAGAGCAGTGGAGGTTAAAAATGGGAAATCTCTATTCTTACGCATACTGAGCGTTTCTGTGTCCTACGCAGCACCAGCAAAAGCAATGGCATACCGCTTAGAGGAGGCTGCTGTTTCCGAGTAACAAGTACTCTGGGAAAAGGTAAGAAATAACAGATGGGGGGAAACTGCTGGTCTGAGGACAATAAGCTATCAAAAAACCCCAGGACTGAAATGACTAATGACCAATTAATGATAGCAAATTTCAAAACACTATCTTTTTATCAACTAGTCAAAGTTTCGATAACTCCCGGTGCATTCGTTCTTTCTGTACATAGTATGCTACATATTAAGATTCCCTACAGAAAACACATTGACTTTTTAGTGTCAAAGAGCGAGCAATATGTTGTGGGGTGATGTGGGAGTTTAATATTGCACAAGTGTGTCATAATATATGAAAAGGCTCTTTATATACCCTAGTAACATGAAAGCGATGTGACAAAACTAAAGACAACCTTGAATTTGGTATAACTCCTAATTTAAAGTTAAACTACTTGGAGAAAGCCCTTTCCTTCCTTTTGGCTAAATACGGTATGTTGTGCAGTCTCTTAAATTTCAAGTGTTTAGAACACATTCTGTCCACCTGGCAGCTAAATATCTTGTTTTCTCTGTTTATAGAGAAATTACTTAGAATGGACTGATTTCTACCCTTGTCACAAAACCTCTGAGCATTAAACAGAGCAGTCGTATTACAGTTAAATGAAACTATGAAACATTATTATCAAAGAAGAAATATGACACATACGTCATGGTTATTGTTCTTGAGTATTAAACAGAAAGAAAGGGAAATAATCTAATGGAATGCACATCGTTACTGAGTTGCATGCTTTCCTCTTTCAGCCCTCTCTTTTGCATGTTACTTCTTAGTAGGACTGCCTTATTTGTATCGTCATATGGGTTAGGATTTAATTCTCCTGCATTCCTGAAAGCTCCAACTACAAATGGCAAAGTGAGCCACAAAGCAGTCTGTTAACCCCAGAGATGGTGTCTACATGGGCTAGGACTGAGAGATCTTGACAAATTGTTTTGATCAATAGTTAGCTTTGAAGAAAAGAATCCTCCCACCCCCCCAGGTGATTCAGCTTCATTATTATAATGTAACATTTTGGTTCTTCAATTAACTGTTTCGGAATTTCTGTTGAGAAACACTTATAAAACGCTTGTGTAGTAAAAAAAAAAAAATAAAAAAAAAAAATTGACTCACACATTTTGGACACTGTGCTCTAAACTGAAGAAAGGCACGACTTTCAGGGGAGTATCCTGAGCTACGGATCGTGGTTAGAGGCATGGCCAGTGCAGCCAGGGGTACTTAAACCCTCAAAAGGCTTTTCCCAGCCCTGTTAGCTGGCTGACCTTGACAGTGCCCTAGCTGGCACGTGAAACCTAACAGCTAAATGTGCCTGGCGACCAAGGCTCTAGCTACCCAGGCCAGAAAGTACCCAGTCATCTCAAGTCAACTGGTCAAGCACCTAACTTCAAAAAAAGCATTTGCGTAGAGAACTATTCCTATGGGAACTAGCCGGCTATTTGAATACATATTAGATCCACTAATAGTTTTGTGGATTTGGCATGTAGCGTGGACTGCAAGGGTTTTGTGGTCTGGCCACTGCACTGAAGGTTGATGAACAGAGAAATAACACAAGTATAACTTGAAAGAACTGCTCTAGTGAAGGCATGCCTTTTTTGGGGTGTTAGCCAGTTTTTTTATTCACATATTGATTTTATTTTGTGTAGAATTTTCTGTATCTATGATGCAATTTAAGGAGCGACTATTTTAGGAAAACATCGAGGCTGCAATACTGCATCAATTATGTCTGAATAGGATAGTGCTTGTTCACAAGGCACTAAACAAAACACTTAAGATTCTAGGTTTCTCACTTCAATTAAGAGCTGCACATTTCTGTGTTAGCTTTTTCTCACAGATTCAGAAACATATTTCCATTCGTTTTAAGCATTAAATACCTTTCCCTTTGTTTTGTCTTCGCTAACTTAGCAATTGATATGGTTTTGCTTGGAAACACTGTATCTTTAAACAGGAATAGCTCATGCTTAATGGCAATAGTTGATAAATTATAACATGCCAGAAATATCATGCATGCTTTTGAAAGGCAGAATATTAATGTCTCTCCAGATGTCTCTAGAAATTAAATAGCATTTTTGAGTTGCCAGAAGGTTTTAATAACCAATCTGAAGAGTCTATAATTTAGAACAAATTATAATTTAATATGAAAAAAAAAAAATTATCTATAGTCCTGCATCAGCCATGAAGCTGAAGCTGCCTAGATTTTCAGAAGGCACACATTGCCACCTCGTATACCTATGCTTAGTCCATTATGTGTTCTATTACAACAATAACTCCACCATAGGATTATTTGTTTATGTGTTGTTACAGTGCTGGTGCAGGACGGCTCCCAGATTCAGTTATGTGTTCAATTTGCTGAAGATTATAATTTCCAGAAACACACCTTCCTAGCATGTATCAAAGACATCTACATAAGTCCCTCATCACACAAGTTCCCTGCTGTCCTCTCCGGCTCAGGAGTAAGGTGCTCTGCTGCTGGCCACTATCCCTAGAAGCAAGGCTCACCTTAGCTCAAACAACACGCAGTCATCGGGAATGCTGGTGGGATGGCTGGGAGGTGACTCCTCAGAGGCAGAAGGCTGTTTCCCCAAGTTCGCTCCTCTGGCTGCCATACTGGGAGTGGGCGGAGCTGAAGTTGTTGCCTGCTTATCAGCTCTTTATATCCACTCTGTCACCTAGAGGCAGAAAACAACAGTTCTTTCATTTTCCTGTGCAGAAATTAATGAAATTGGTAATTGAGGGTGTAGTAGTTCAGCCCTGCAGCAAACATTCAAACACAGCAGGAACACTATAATAAAAAATACTCGGGGAAGAGACACTATTCAAATTACAAGTACTGTTCTCTGCATCTGCCTGTATGATTGGGTTCAGGTTCTCTAAAAATTTTGGAATTAATTTTAAAAAAATCATTATGCTTATCAGAGCATAATGTTTTATCAGAGAAGGACTCCACTTCAAGACTTTTTTTTTTAAAAGAACTGATACAGTAGGTGAGAAGCGTAGTGTAGTCCCTACTTTAAGCATTCAGAAATTTAGCAAAGAAAGTTCGCTCAGAGCTGGGTCTGTTGGGGGCCACGGTGAAGGGATCTGGCTCTGCAAGAGCTGCCTTTTTTTTCCAGACTACCTTCAGAAAATATGACATTTTTGTATAAGCACCCATATCACGTTGCTCTGGAAAAGCTTTCCTCCCTCTCACTTCTTCACTCTTGCTCCTGTAGCAATACTTCCTCTCCTGGTGTTCAGCTACAGAACTAACACCAATTCCAAAGCAATTAATTTCATGAGAATACAGGCACACACTTAAGGGTACCACAAACCCAGACTTGTTGGCTGTCCTGCAGCCATACAAAATGTTTGGGCAATGTTGCTCCAAATCAGGATGGTTGTGTTTGAATTCTTGGTTACCCTGTTTTGTTTTCAAAATGACATTCATGCATCTGTTTTCACTTCACTGTTTGCATGAGAGATAAGTTATTCACATTCTTTGTCACTGCACTTATAATACTAAATTACAATTTAGTAGCTCGTTAGTGAGAGTAATTGCCAACATCTTGCCAAATAGCCTGTGTCCACTATAAATGAAACTTGCATAAATTAGAAAGGGGTATTTTGCTCAAAGAGAGCATAAGAATATTTTATGCTATAAATGAATACCTTGATGTGGCTAGTAGTGTTTAGATTACTATAAAACATCCCTTGTGTAATTAGGAAGCACATTTTTGTGCAATTAAGAAAATGAATGAGAATTAAATTTTGAGAGAGTGCAGGTGGTATTGCCACCCTATTGTAATGTAATACATGCTGACACTTGCATGATTTTTATATACAGCTACTGCAATGTTTAGGAATGCTTTTTATATTAAGCTAGAAAGTGATATATTTTAACTTCAGAAATGCCAGAGAAACATCGTTCTTAAAAAAAAGAACAGAGAGGAGTTAAAAAAATATATTAAATCCACCCTATGTACAGTGTTTCTGTTCCGCAGTGTTCAAAGGAAGCTCTTTGGAAATTGGCTTTAAATTTTTTTTAAATATGTGATTCCTCCCCTTTTCCCACAGTATATAATTCATGAATACCTAAAGCTCTGTGTGCTTGTTTTTGGCTATTTGCTTATAAATTTTTCCTAGCTGAGAAAAATCTGACAGATTGTAGTATAGCAAAGGTATCACATTAAAAAGCAAAGACAAATGGAAAACAATCTATTTGCTTTCAGTTTTAAAAAGTGACAATTATGAGAGACTTTGGGATCCCAAGTCCAAATACATACACTCACATGTGTACTTGAAATCACTGTCATTCTTTTGAGCTGGAGGAAACTGAAGAAATGGAGGTTCATGATCACTTCTGACATAAACGAAGTGCCCATGTCACAAGCAGTTAATAAATGCCTATGTTCTTTTGGTTTCAGTATTTATCTAGGGTGGTGTTTTTTCCTGTGGTGCTGCTACCTCCTTTTGGCTTTCATTTTTGTACTCTGTCATGGTGAGAATTCCAGCTAAGTCTGTACGGTTTTTTGCCTCTTTCAAATACTGCCCAGGTTTTTAGCAGCTGCCAGCTGAGGCAGATTTCACCTCTCCTGTCTGCACAACTGCCTAAAAAGCAATATTAACACTCTATACTGAGACAGAGTGCAAGGAGTGTCAGTAGCTGCTTTTCTGGAGACACATGTAGAATGTGATGTGAGAGAGCCAAGAGTCCCTGGAGAGCATGAAATTCTGAGTCTTGTCTTGTGTTAAATTGCTGGAAGGTTCTTTACAGTGGTAGCGACTGCAAACCAGATCCCACACAGCAGCTAATCAGTGTGGCTGCCTTCCACTTCGGTGCCTTCTCTGCAGAAGTGATGCTGGACCCAAGCGTTGGACCACAGGATACAGTGCACAGGGGTGCTGAGAAAGGGCAGCAAGCTGCCTCACTTAATTAATTCCTCATGCAGCCATCTAGAACTACTGTCTGAAAACGCTCAGTTCCAGTCCTTGTTTCATCTGGCAGCTGCTCAAGATACAGAAGTCTTACTTAGGTCCTTAGGCAGATTTTCTGAATCTGGCTGTAATAGAAAATCCCAGCACAGGGAACTAACGGGTGTCCTTCACCAGGTTTTATAAATAATGGTCCTGAAAAAATGTTATTTCACTGAGAAACAGGAAAGAAACACCCACATCTAGAAATGAATTTCTTCTTCAGTAAGGAGACAGAGCCATTTCTAAAACTCTCTAATTTAACCTGCAGAGTATTTTTACCACCTCACAGAAAGTGAAATGCACAGAATAACAACCAGCACCCAGAATCACACAGAAGAGGACGGAAGATGTCTGGAGATGGAGAGGAAGTATCATATTCACTGTTGCCCTTGGAGTGCATGACTCTTAGAGGTAATTGATGGTTCCTGGAAACCCAAGAGTACTCCTAGGGAGATGCTGAGCCTCATCTTCAGGACATTAAAGTTTAGCTCAAGGTAGAAAGGTTTTTCACTGTGAGGTGTCTAAGCAGGACCACAGGTACTGGAGTTCCACTTTTCTTAACAGCTAAAATCCACAACTTTTGAGTTCATTACAAATTGCAGATTTTTTCAGCCCCTTTATAAGTACCCTCTTCTGATGTCACCTAGGTCTATGACACCTCTCTGTCCTGTTGTCCCACAGCAAGCCATATGCTGTACCTTTTGGAGAAGCCCCTTTTTGTCCTGGCCATCCTCTATCCACGTCTCTGCTCTTCGTTCTTGATGTTGCCCTGAGAGGTAACTTCCCTTTCTCTTCTGTGGTGGCTGCTCCAGTAAAACACTGTTCAGGCTGCAGAAAAGAGGAGGAGATAGCATAAAGCTACACTGTTTGCTTCCAAGGTAAGCAACTCTTCAGAACTGTGGTTGGGAGGCTACACTTGAGTTCCAAAGGGGTAAGGGACTGTGCAGAGGCAAGGGCACAGTGTGGTTAAGAGGTAACCATGTGTAAACATCACACTGCTTGGAACAGCAGGCAGCTGCCTCTCATGTTGTCACTTGCCTGCTTTCAAATTCACAGCCATGTGTCTTTCCCCACATTTTGGGCGGGCTTTTTTCCAAATTTGAAAATTGTTCAGAAATGGCAGTGGGAAATGCCTACTATTTGCTATTTGTGGTGAGAATAATTTCCACACCGCATTAGTAAGAAGATAGTCCTGTATTATTATATAACTGAAAGTAAAACAGAACGGAGAAGGGGTGGAGCGTCTGCAGCTGTCACTAGTGCAAACTTCATCCTAACTTCTGTGGCAAGCTACTGCACAATTTTCCTGAGACTCGTGAGTATTTTACAGCTTTTAACATTCTTTTGTTTTTCTTTGTCTCTTTCTTTTATTAAAACAATGAGGGAACTTAGATTTCAATTATTCATATTTTTTTTTAAATTGTCTCGTAGGATTTGTTATAAAAAGACATAGTTTAAGTATTATATTTAGCCTTGTACCCAGCACCTGTTTCTCTGTTTCTGCTGTGCAGGAGACATCAGCAAGTATGGAGAATTGGTGCTAGCCAGTGAAAATTTGTCATTGTTATCTAAGAAATTCATACAGCAAAAAGGAGAAGAAAACAAAGATACTGCTGTGAGCCTCATTAACATAGCAAGGACAGAGATATAAAGCTGGGAGAAAAGTTATTTACCATCTTAGTGTATGCACTGGAAAAAGCATTAAATGCAGGCAGGGAACTGAAAATCTGTAGTCAAGTGGAATCCTACTGCAGTGATACAGAGATACAGCGGCTAACAACAGTGTAATAGGGAGACATGAGCCAGTCATAAACCTGCGTAAGCAAATGCATTTATGAGTCTGTTGTTAAGGATACCACTTTGCACTAATGAAACTAAAAAGCAGGAGTAAAAAAATGTGTGGGGCAGAAGCTTGTGGAGGATTCTGTTGTCAAAACCTGCAAACTTACCTCTGTAAAAGCCAGCAATAGGAAATTCTCCTGCAACGCGCACAGCCACAACCTTGTGGTTCTTTCTGTAGGCAGCAGGTATATTTGTGCTGCTTACTTTTTTAAGAGTCTGATATTGCAGAAGAAAATCCTGGTTATAATTTCACAATGTTTTGCTATACTTTCCAAATAGTAGCATGGTACTTCTTCCTTCGCCTGTTTGTGAATGGGTTTATTTTTACTTACAGTTACTGATTTATTTGACACGTACTAGACAAACGGAAGGGTATTACGTGGGGATTTTATTTTGGAAGGAGATACTTCATTATAAATTAACTTAGTATAAACAAGTGATCTTTGCAGAGATATCACATGCATTCTCTGGGAGCCTGCTGGAGTGTTCTAAACCCTAAGAACGTGCAGTATGACTTGGGAGCCTGTCGCAGTCGCTTCACCTCTGCGAACTCCAACAGCCCAGGTCAGGTTTGCCAGCTCTTCAGACAGACCGGAACTTTCGGAACCGGCGAAGCGGCGCCTGTGCAGGCGGGACGGGCGGCGGGGCGCTTAGCGCCGTGCGCGGGGGGTTCCCCGCACCGCGGGCACCTCGGGGGGATGTGGGGGGGCAGAGACCCGCCGGGGGGGCGCGGGGGGTGGGGGCAGAGACTCGCCGGGGGGGCCGCGGCTGGCGCCACAGCGGCTGACGGGACGCGGAGTGACGGCGGCCACCGCCCGTCCCCGGCTCAGGGAAGCCCTTAGCGCGGCCGAGCGCTCCGGGCAGCCGGGCCGCAGGAAGGGCGCGCAAGCGCTGCCAGCTCGGGCAGGGAGCAACGGTGTCCGGCCGGCGGGAGGCCGCGCCCCGAGCTCTGCACCCGGCGTGTCTGGCCGCGGCTGCCCGGGCAGAGCTCCGGTGGGACCCCGCAGCCACCCCGGCGCGGGGCTGCCGGCCGTGCCCCGCTCTGTGCCGGTACCGGGCGCACCTGCGGGAGCGCCGGGCAGAGGCGCCGCGCCGCTCGGTGGCAGGGCGCCGGGCGGGGGGGGTGGGTGGGGGGTGAGGGGTATCGGGGAGTGCGGAGAGAGGGACTGCTGGCATCCCACCCTGCCTTTCCCGGGACGGGCCCGGGCGCGGGGTAAGGAGGGTTCCCTGTCCTCCGCCTGGCTGAACACACGGACTTAAGGGACACAGGACGCCCTCGGTGGCCGCCCCACCTGCCCGTGCGTGCCAGGCGTGGGGCTCTGCCCGCGGCACCGAGCAGTAACGAGGACCGCGGTTCAGCCAGCACGGCGGTGCTGCTGGGGTTGTCAGCCTATGGCCTGTGTCAAAACTGCTTCCATAAAGAAAAACAGACGGGTCAGCGTCACAGGAGACCCCCTTCCGAAGGGAAAAGGAGGCCCTGCATGCGCACTGGCGCTGCTAGGGCGGGCTGCTGCCTCCCTGGGGCCGGGGCTAAAGGTGTGAAGGGAACGCTGCCTGCTGTGGTACAGCCCTCGGGTTTCCCCCCCTGGAAAGGGAAATCCATTACTGATTTTTCAGGTAGGCAGCAATGAAGTTGCAAGAAGTCCGAAGGCAACTGAAAGTCGTTGGGGCCTTGGGACGACTGGTTAAGGGATCAGGAGCACAAGCAGTGCTCTCCTCTATTCTTCCACTTGCAGGGAACAGTGAGGGAAGAAATGGGAATAGCCAGCAGATCCATACCTGGCTCCAAGCCTGGTGTCACTGGCAGAATTTTGTTTTTTTTGATAATGGGTCAGTTTACATGACACCAGGCCTGCTGGCAACAGACAGGGCATGCCTGTCTCAAAAGGGGAAAAGGATCTTTGCACAGGAGTTAGCAGGGCTCATTAGATGAGCTTTAAAATGGATTTGAAGGGGGAAAGGGCTAAAACCAGGGTCGCTAAACAGGCCTGGGGGCTGATCGCCAATGTTTGAGGGACGGTGTGCTACAAAGGTCCTTGGGTCTGCTCTCTCAGCCGAGGTAGGGGATGGAGACCCATATGGCAGCAAAGAGGCAGGGGTTAGTGACGTGTTAGAGACCATGGAAGTGCCTGAGAACGGTCGCGCAAGCAGCAGGGCTTCTCCCCCAGAAAGGAGGCGGGATCGCTCGCCCAGCTGAAGTGCCCCCACACCAATGCACGCGGCACGGGCAGCAAGCGGGAGGGGCTGGAAGGCACCGTGCAGCGGGGAAACTGTGATGTAGTTGCCATCACGGAAACACGGTGGGATGACTTGCACAACTGGAGTGCCGCAATGGATGGCTATAAGCCCCTCGGAGGGCAGAGGCAAGGAAGGAGAGGCGGTGGGGGAGCCCTGTGTGTCAGGGAGGGTTTGATTGTCTAGAGCTGAATGACGGTGATGACAGGGTTGAGTGCTTATGGGTACCAATCGGGGGGAAGGCCAACAGGGCCGATAGCGTGGTGGGAGTCAGTTATAGACCACCCAACCAAAATGAAGAGGCAGGTGAAATATTCTAGAAGCAGCTGGGAGAAGTGTCACAATTGCTAGCCCTTGTTCTCATGGGAGACTGGAACTTAACGGATTTCTGCTGGCAAAACAACTGCACCACAGAAGTGGAGAGGAAACGGCCTGGGAGGTTCCTGCAGCGTGTGGGAGCTAACTTCTGACACAGCTGGTCAGGGAGCCAGCTAGGGAGGGTGGACCACAGAAGAAGAACAGAGAAGGACTTGTGGGTGATGTGGTGGCTGGGGGTCGCCTTGGGCATAGCGATCACGAAATGATAGACAGAGTTATTGATTCCCAGAGAAGTAAGGAGGGGAGGTAGCGGAACTGCTACCTTGGACTTCCATGGGGCAGATTGTGGCCTGTTTAGGAGCCTGGCTGACAGAGTCCCTCGGGAAGCAGCTGTGAAGGGCGAAGGTGTCCAGGAAGGCTGGGCGCTCTTCCGGAAGGAAATCTTAAAGGCGCAGGAGCAGGCGGTCCCCATGTGCCAAAGGACAAGCCAGCCGTGAAGAGCAGCACCCTGGCCGAACAGAGAGCTTTGGCTGGAACTCAGGGAAAAAAGGAGAGTTAGTGACCTTTGGAAGAAGGGGCCGGCAACTCAGGATGACTATAAGGGTGTCCTAGGAAGAAAATTAGAAGAGCCAGAGCCCAATTAGAACTCACCAAGGCACCTTCAATCATTTGCCAGCAGTCCTGGCTAACCGGGGAGGTCCCAGAAGTCGGGCCGTTAGCAAACGTGACGCCCATCTACAGGAAGGGCCGGAAAGAGGAACTACAGGCCGGTCAGCCTGACCTTGGTGCCGTGGAAGGTTACGGCGCAGATCATCTTGAGCACCATCACGTGGCCCATGCAGGACATCTGGGGTGATCAGGCCCAGCCAGCAGGGGTTTATGAAAGGCAGGTCCTACTTCACTAACCTGATCTCCTATGACAAGGTGACCTGCCTAGTGGATAAGGGAAAGGCCGTGGATGTTGTCTACCTGGATCTTAGTAAAGCCTTTGACACCGTTCCCCGCAGCATTCTCCTGGAGAAACTGGCTACTCGTGCATTGGACGGGTGTATTCTTTGCTGGGTTAAAGCTGGCTGGATGGTTGGGTCTAAAGAGCTGTGGTGAATGGAGCCACATCCAGCTGGTGGCCGATCAGAAGTGGTGTTCCCCAGGGCTCAGTCCTGTTTAATATCTTTACGAGTGGTCTGGACAAGGGGATGGAGTGCACCCCCAGTAAGTTTGCAGGTGACACCGAGCTGGGGAGGAGTGTTGATCTGCTTGAGGGCAGCAAGGCTCTGCAGAGGGGTCTGGGCAGGCTGGATCCATCAGCCAAGGCCAATTGCATGAGATTCAAGAAGGCTCAGTGCCAGGTCCTGCACTTGGGTCACACCAACCCCACACAACGCTACAGGCTGGGGGAAAGAGTGGCTGGAAAGCTGCCTGGAGGAAAAGGACCTGGGGGTGCCGGTTGATGCATGGCTGAACACAATGAGCCAGCAGTGTGCCCAGGTGGCCAAGAGGGCCAACAGCATCCAGGCTTGTATCCAAAATAGCGTGGCCAGCCGGACTAGGGCAATGATTGTCCCTCTGTACTGGGCACTGGTGAGGCCGCCCCTGGAATCCTGTGTTCAGGTTTGGGCCCCTCGCTGCAGGAGGGACACTGAGGGGCTGGAGCGTGTCCAGAGACGGGCAGCGGGGCTGGGGAAGGGGCTGGGGCACAAGTGTTGTGAGGGGCGGCTGAGGGAGCTGGGGTTGCTTAGGCTGGAGAAAAGGAGACTCAGGGGAGACCTTACTGCTCTCTACAACTACCTGACAGGAGGCTGTAATCAAATGAGCATCAGACTCTTCTCCAGAGTGACAAGTCACAGGACAAGAGGAAATGGCCTAAATCTTTTCCAGGGCAGTGAGTATTAGATGGGATATTAGGAAAAAATTCTTGACTGAAAGGTTTATCAAGGATTGGCTGCCCAAGGAATTGTTGAGTCACCATCCCTGGAGGTATTTAAAAGATGTGTAGATGTGGTGCTTAGGGACTTGGTTTATTGGTGGATGTGGCAGTGGTTGGACTTGATGTTCTTAAAGGTCTTCTGCAACCTAAACTATTCTATGATAACTTACTGTCATTAAGAATGTTTGAATTCTCTGGGAAGGAGAATATTATGGTCAGATCCATTCTGAGGCTTCCCAGTCCTTCACTAAAAATAGAAGGGGGTCACTGGGGACAGAGGCACAGGCTGATGTGAAGTAATTAAGTATACCACATAATGCTAGATTTTCCTAAGAAGTGCGAAGTACCTTGTCAGTTCAGCTTGCAGACTCTTCCAGGCCACGGCCAGTAATGCATTTGACACAAACTTTCCAATGTGAGGTGCACAGTTCTGTCAGCCAAATGTTTCCCTCTTCTATCCTCACAGAGTTCAGCTTGCTGTAGCCAGCACAGCAGGGAGAAGGACAATCTGGAACAGTCCCCCTGTAAGACACACAGTTTTATCAAAATAATGTTTTGTGGTGTAAAGAGGATCACTGTTCTGCAGGCCAGCACAGTGTTATTGCTTGCAGGCATCAGTAAAGCATAGCAACCCAACCTCAGTTGTTGGAAGGAACTTGTTAGTTTGCACAGAAGTACATATTTTATTCCTCTTGGTTTTTACATGACATGATCTTGTTGCTATATCCTCTTTCATCACTGCAGCATCAACGGGAGCTAAAACCTGGGAAAGTAAATACCCTTGCATTCATGTTTTTCATGAGGTCTTTCTTTGAGCTTAAAAGCTCATAATGGAAGGTAGTAACTTTAAAGGTTATTTTAACTACAGGACTGTAATACATTGCCAATTCTCATTATTATAACATATTTCCAATTCTCTACACCAAATCATACTGTTAGGCAAAGCATGAACATCTCAAACATGTCCATTTGCTGTGCATGCATGCTAAAATATTTCTAATTTTCAAAAGTATTTAAAAAGTAATTGCTCAGAAATGGAGGGGGTGGGGGGTAAATCCCTACTATCAGTTATTTATTATCAGCTACTTATTACTCAGAGAAATGTGTATGAAACAAAATCTTATTTTCTTACAAGTAGTTCCCAAATTTAAAGACATTCTTCTTACTCAACCCCAGATTTCCAATTCTCATTTTACAGGCTTTGGTAGGACAAGAGTTCAGTCCAGGAATAAATGCTGACAGATGAACAAACAAGCTGATGTATTTGTCTCTGCAAAGACCAAACTCTGGTAGAAAGCACTATCGGTAGGTCCTCATGGGAATATATGCTCAGACTCCTTTTTGAGCAGGAGTTCCAAGGGATAGGACTATGTTGGAAGCCCCTGATACCTAGACACACAGATTAGTCTTTCACAGACAAAAGGAATTCCGATTTCTTATTGTTAATCCCAGATCAATTTACCTTTTCACTGCTTCTGTGCAAAACCCTGAACCTTAGCCACTGGTACCCATCTCAAAGATTCTTGCATGCTGAAGGCTCCTCTGCTTTTTCTGGGCCAGTGCTGTTCCCAAGATGGTGCTATAATGCCATGCTCAGAATGAACCTGAAGGAAGGAGTATAAGAGAAAGACATTTCATTCAAGATGCCTGTACAGTGTCAGTGTAAGCAGAGATCCCACCTGGTGGGGGCTGAGTGCCACTTTTGAGATAATATTCTGCACATCTCTCTGCACCACATGAGAGGTCTAGTCTGGTATTTGCTCCATGTCCTTTAACTGATCTGGGGCCTGTTCTCCACCATCCATCAGGATTTATAGGCGGCTGGGGCTAGATTTTTGTAGTGTGATGACAACAGAAAGAATTCAGGCACCTCAGCAGCTAATAAAAGCTTTCCATCTTCCATTCATAAATTAATGTGCTAGTGTAAAATAAGGAAACTGATTCTTTTTTAGCTTAGAAATTAGTGAAGAGCAGCAGAAATATTTGGAAGCCAGCGGGAGATGTACTATATAATTAAACTGTTTTCTTTCCTGATAGGTTATTATCAGCAGGTAATAAGATGTATGCATCATTACAAATCATCTTAAAGTATTTCCTGCTATAACAGATGAGGTATGTCTTTAGTGGCAGTATAGGGTGATCACTCAGACACTGTTGCCATTATAGCTGCTATAAATTAAAACTTAACAGTTTAATAGTTTATCAATTAACTCTAGTGCCAATGCTTAAAAATTCTTTACCAAAAAATGGCTGGTTTTTTCACCTACTGAGGAACTTTTTAAAAGCCTGCTTTATAAAAATACCTATAGACTAGAAGGGTTGCACCCTGTGACAGTTATAAAAACCTTATACCGAAGTTGCTAAATCAGCACACCCATGACCAGAATTTATCAAGTGTTTTAGGGTCCCTTCTTGTAAATAAAAATACAAGTGAATCAAATTTACTGGCTGTATTGCCATATTCTAAACTGCTAGCCAAAAATGGTTCCCACTGCACCTTTCCCTGGCTGCAGACTCTGCCAGAAGGCTGTGAACGTCAAGTGCTTAGCAATTTTCTTCCCTAGAGTTTAAGCTATAAGCAAGGCCATGTGGAGAAGTTTATTGTCTCCGCTGGAGAAAGGACTTGAGCTGTTTGGCAAAGTCAGGTCACCGTCTGCCACAGATCCTATTTGTGCAGATACAAAATATGACAATGCAGTTACTGAGCTAATTATCTTATGAACAACTTGTGCAGTAGAAGACCCATTTTATGTAAAGGAATAACAACACTGACAAGGTTTCACTCTGCCCATCTTAAATATATTGTGTTAATATGTTGTTAACTATTATTAACATAATACCAATTCTGTAACCAATATGATGGAAAATTAGGCATGAACTCTGTGGCCTCTTTTGGTGCTGCATTGACTGATTAAGAATTATGGTACCTGTGTGTACCTCTGGCAAGTGACCAAGTGTTACTGTCTGCCTGCAAAGGGAATTAGGAACCTTAGCTGTCCTTCCAGGATTAAAGAGCGATATTGCAGGAATGTGGAAACCTGGTGCGCCTGACATCTGAAAGCTGCTGGACTTACCAGTTGGTGGTGACTACCATCAACCTGTTTGTAACAAGCTCACTTGTTCAAAACCAACTAGTTATATCTGTTTGTATAAGCCATACTGGCCCTCTCCTGAGTCACGTAGCTACACTTTGAATGCCATTAAAATAATAGACATTTGCATACCTGTTAAAACCAATAAGAACATGGGAATGGGAGTGACAGTAACTCTTGCAGGCTCCTCTGTTGTAGCCTATGGCAGAAATCCCAAGAGTATGGTTTGTTACCCTGATAGCATACTTTGGTAATGCTGTGGTTGCTAGGTGGAGTTTTTCTTTGTGCTGCTTCTTGGCAGAGTAAATACATCAAATATTGTTTCACATTCCTGAGGTTAGTTCTCATACTAGAGTTACCATGATTAGTTGTACTCAGTGCTGCCACATGCCGTGTAGGTCACCGCCAGGCAGTGGAAGGGATGGGAAGGAGGGCAGCACTGGGAGCCCACCTGGGATTGCACTGGTCCCTGTTCTCATCCTGGGGATTCCAAGTGTAAACCTGACCTGTGATGACCAGCACTGGATGCTGTGATGACAAAAGTAATCACATCGGGGTTTACCTGCTGTCTTGCTGCTTACAGCTTTCTTTCACTCATTTTATTTAATTTTAAATCTTTTTGTTTAATAAAAAAAAGGTCTACAGTCGTATCATAGGCACCAGAAGTGTGACTTTACACTGGCTAGAAAATATATATCTATATCTATATATATAAACCCAGCAAACCCAGGAAAAACAGATACTCTCTATTTGATGTATTCTTTTGTATGGCCCCATGTCTGATTTGCTGCACATTCCTTGCATCGTGTTGTAAATCCAGAAAAATTAATTTTAAGTTTTTTGCCCCCCCTTTATGACACCTACCAGTATAGTATCCAACTGCTCCTTGAACATGAAGTAGTTAATTTTGCCCAGAAGTCCTGAGGGATAAGAAAATGGGAATTTTACTTTACAAATGGAAAAAGACTGGAAGAAATTAGTGATTTTGGGTCCAGTATGTGATACCTGGAGATGGATTATTTTTTTTTAAAAGATTGTTTAGCATGCTGTAGGATTGTCTGTGTTCACATATAGCCCCCAGTGTGTTCTGTTGCAGCTGTGAGAACTCAACACTTTTTTGAACTAAGCTCTGTAGAGGGCACTAATTTCTTCTCCACTGGAGAAACCTGCATCTGAGCTAGCTGACTGTAGAGACTAGAAATATATGTTTGGGGACCATGAAGCATTTCATCCTAAGGAAGATATACAAAGCAACTTAAAGTCAAGATTTCTTGCAGGAGGGAACTCAGAAAAGGATTGTTACTTGTGAAAAATCTCGGTTAAGGGTCTTGCCCAAATTACAGGGAGATGGTGAGATGAAGGCAGGGACAGGACTGTTTCTCAGAGCTGTATTCAGCTACCTTTGTCATTGAACCCATACTTTTCTTTCTGTGGCCTTCTGCCTCTTTTCCTACACAGCTTCATTTTATAATTTTTTTTTTCCAGGAGCTTGGTCCATTTGGTGAACTGAATCCGTTTTGTTTATAAATCCTGTGACAAAATAAGGAAATCATTACATCATACTGTGATTCAAGGTTTAATATCTTTTAAAATTAGGAATACATGGGAAGGAAGTGAGCATGGGATTGAGTTTCAATTTCTCAAGAAGAATATGCTTTAGTGTTTATAAATGCTCCCACTTCTGCTACATTCAACCTTTCCTCCTTCCTTTCACCTCCACCTTGTCTCAGTTCTTTGCTGTGCTTTCCATTCAGTCATACTACTCAAATTCACTGCTGTGCACCAGCAAGATCACTGATTTCTGATCCTCAGCCTTCACCACATTATTCCTGTAGGAAGCCTTTTTTTTTTTTTTTTTTTTTTAATACAAAGAATTCTGCTTGCCTCTGAAGCTCTAAGATAGAAAACGTTAATTGTGAAGAGACTGCTGGAGACCAGCTATACAGTGCCAACAAATCTTTTCTGCAATTATGTAGTCTAAGCAAGCCACTCATGACTTGGCCAAGTTTATGCAGGTTTTCCAGGCTGCCAAACTTGAACACATTACTAAAAAGCACAGCTTTAATTAAATGGTTATAAACATTTTCTTTATATGAAAGAAATGCACATTTCTGCTAATTTGTTTTTCGAAAATGACTGAACTACTCTTGATGGGACTTAAAAGAAAATTACCAGCCTAAGTAATTTCTAACAATTTCAGCTTGACCAAACTAAAAGCAACTGAAACTGAGTCCTATTGTTTGAGACCCAGCTGCAGAAGGTCTTAACAAAACAGCAGGCAATAGCCCTTTTACATATATAGAAACAGGACTGTGGTCCCAGCCCATATCTTTGAAATTATCAGTGTTTAATTTAATTTTCTAAGAAAATGCTTATGCAATCACATATCTGTGCATGTGTACATATTTCTGTCCCCTTCTTCCATCACAGTTTTTAATTCAAAGCCTAATTTCATTGAATAATTTACATTGGAAGAGGCACCTACAGGTCACCTCTTCCAGCCTCCCACCTAAAGCAGGGCTAACTTCAATGTTAGAGCAGGTTGCTCCAGGCGCGGTTGGTTTTTTAACACCTCCTGAGGATGGGGCTTCCACAACATCTGTATGCAGCCTCCTTCACAAACTTATTTTCTTGCAGAATGTGTTAGGATTCCTTTTATAAAATTAAAAGTACATTTTTAGATTAAAAAATAAAAATATTAATATTAATATCTAAATACCTTGTTCTGTCAACATGTCTTCATCATTTTCTGCTGTATTTCTTCAAGGTCTGCTATGAATACAAAACCAGTTGTTTGAAAAAAAAATTTTGCTTGTTTGTCCAACCCTAACACTTGCAAAACTTGAAAGTGACTCTAGGGGAAAAAAGAGTTTCTAAAAAAGAAGAGAACATTCCAATTAGGTTTTACTGTGTCACCTGTAAAAAGGTAATACAAAGGGGAATGAGCTGGTTAGGCAGTTGCCATGATCCTTACTATGAAAACAGTGCTTAAATGAAGGTGGTGTAGTGAATTGCTGCTGACCCAACCTTGGTTCTGTATGGTTTACCTCATTTATTTTCTTCTAATTTATTCTACAAAATAGGGGAGAACAAAAGTAAAATCACATAGCTGGACTGTACTGTGTCTATGTAAAAGGCAACTATTAAAAGCAGTTGTCATGCTGTGTTGTAGTAATCGGGGGAAATCCTCCAATTTATATTGGCTCTTTATAAAAAACAGAATTATACTGATGTTACTGACTTCAACACTAGGTACATGTGCTACAACCTCTCTTCTGGTTGTTATCAGATGTCAAAAAAAGTTATCCTTTGATGACAATATACATTTTCCAGGGGACCCCCCCCATATTATTGCAGTATTCAAAGATGGGCCTCTATTATCTAGTTAAAAAAACCCAAACCTTTAAAAAACTCTGTGTCTTGTGCTTTCCATTAATTTAGAAGACTTAAAGAGGACTTGCAAGAGTTAACTTGCAAAATTTCAGTAACTTCCTGCTTTGAATACTCTTAATAGATGGGCTGAGAGCCACTCAGAACTCTATTGCAACACTGCAGATACATATTTTTTCCACATCTAGGTCCCACGGTGTAATTTCCTGATTCAATTCTATGCTCCTGTTCTGAGTAATGGTCCAGCAGGCAGGATGCTTGGGACAGCACAGCCAACACGAAACTCTGCTGGAACACTGAGCAGGCTGGAGAGTCAGGTAAGTGTCACTTAAACAACATGACATTTTAGGAAATTTCAGCAAAGCTTTAAATGTTATTTTACAGCCCAACAAGAAAATGAGATGATAAAGCAAATACAGGGCTTGGAAACATTTCCAGTATTTTAGATGAGATCACTAGCATTCTATGTTTTCCTGCTTTGTTTTTTTCCACTCGTTCACTTATCAGAATTACATAGTAAATAGGTCTGGGTTTTTTTCACATTTGTGTTTTCCACAGTTTATTTGTGGCACAGCAAGTTCTAGCAGACCTTCCCTCTTGCCTATGTGTACCTGATGTTTTGCAACATGAGGCCACAACCCCTGACCCTCAAGGCTGTTTAATACAGGTTGCAAGTGTTCAGCCTCTGTAGCGCTCTTCACAGCTCCTCAACATGCAATATAGATGATTCTGTATCAGTTCATTTCCAGTAAGCAGCTTGGCCAGGTGACCCTGTTGTAACCCTAAAGCATAAGGTACTCAGTACCTGCCACACTTGCACGCAGCTCCACACTGGCAGGCCAGTCCTCCCCTTACTCCAGGAGGGCTCCTTTCCTGGGCCTGTTGCTGAGGGACCTGGCAGCCTGAGGTGGGATTCTCCTGCTTTCAAACACTTGGTTGTCCCATGGCAACAAACAGAGCAGAGAGCTGCCTGCATGGTACCTTGCCATGATGGAAAAAAGGAAGTGCCCCAGCTGTGGGCCCTCACTGGTGCCAGGGCTGCAGCCGGGCTCCTAGGCAGGCACCATGCATAGAGCCCTTCCACCCTGGCACCTCAACACACCTCCACAGCCCCATCCCACCCAGCCTTCCCTGCCAGCGTGCTGCACTGTGGATGCGTAGGGCCCCGTGCAAAGCCGGTCTGCCTAAATACGCAGGTAGGGGGAAAAAGCCAAACAGGAATTGTCTGAATGATCTTCATGCTAGTTATGGCAGTGAACTGTTCCTTAGGACAGAGTGGATTTTTTTACGGCAAATTCTGATCAAAGCTTCTTCGGCTTCTTCAATTCTAGATGTATAATTGCTCAGACTTGAAATCATCACTCATCTTTTCTGCTGTCTTACCAGCTGCTTTTCGGCAGAAGTCACAGAAACAATCACATCAAAACTGAGTTAATCACTGATTACTGAGTGGCTTCATAGGACTTCACGTGAAGTGCCAGACTGATTACATCAAAATCTTAGCTTTTATTAAAAGCAGGAAATATATAGCTCTCCCGATTATGGAGAAAAAATTGGAACTCAAACCCCACCAATGTAGCCTAGGGAAAGTTGGGAGGATTAGAGCAAACAGCAGCAGTTTATGGAACAGGTGAATGATGTGGCATAGCTAAGTCACACCCCCAAATCTCTCCCATGTATTGAGTCACTCATTATAAGGTTTGTTTTTTGTTTTTATCTAATTCCTTACCATTCTGCTGTTTGTATTCTCTTGGGAGACTGTGTGAAAAGACAAAAGATCACTCTTGGGAGATCGTAGTATCTTCCACTTATTGTCTGGCTTCAGGTGTCTGCTAGTACTGTGATCTCGACTACTGTATGGACCTACTTGCCACAGGCCTCTCAAAATTACACCTTGTTATGGTGCTCCCACATCTACACCTCCTTCTTTCTAGTCTACACTTCTACCATCCCCTGCATAATCTTCCATCTCTCCACACCAGACAATAAACTCCCTGGGCCTTTGTCACTATGTTTTTAGTCTCCTGTCCGTGTTGTCATATAAAAAAAGTGTGTCCTGGCGCTTCTCAGATGGTGCTGAAGATGATATATGATACTTGCAGAGCAGGTCATAACCCAGTGTCATGAGCAGGTACAAGTTACTGCATGCTAGTTCTTGCACAATGCTTGCCTGTAGCACATGTGAGTCAAGTTAAGGATATTTACTCTTCTAAGCCTGTAAAAATATCACATGCATGGCAAGCAAATAAGTTTCTATTTATGCTAAGCATTTCAAATATAAATAAAGCCAGTGTTATTTTGACTGTAGTATTCCCCCTACTACTCTTAAAGAATAAAAAACCCATTACTCATGTAGCAAGATGCATACACAGGATTGTGTGACTATCTCACTAAGCAAGCTTGGTTTGCCCTTTGGTCATAGTAATGTTGCCTCTTTTATAAGTTACTTATTTAATCTCCTTCAGCCTTCATGATAACTTAAAAGAAGTCTCATGTCTTCTGGAAGCAATTCTTTTTGCTTCCAAAGCCAGTGAACCTTTTAAAATACAATGGTACCACTACCCCTCTTAAAAGTATGTGCAAGTTTATTCATCTGGCATTTATGCTGTTACTTGATCATCTCTTAAGTTAATCATTTTATGCTGTTTCTCATATGTATACACAGTTTATGATATAGCTGTGAACGTACAAACAAAAAGACAACATCCTTTGCAATATAGCTTAGTGTCTAAAAACAGACGTAACATATAACCATTAACATCTATGTTGTGCCTATTAAAAGAAAAAAAAAGGTGCCAATAAGTTGAAAATAGTAAATCATGGTAGAATAGTCTACTATGAGGAAAAAAACATCTGCTGAGAGTATATTATTGTGCACTCTGCAGTAGTTTTGCAAATATTTTTTTCTTTAAATCTTTAGTGATCAATAAAAATTTAAACTGGATGATGCCTTCATCATTGAGCTATCTTCTCACTTATTTTTGAAAGACCATTTATATAAAATGCTATCTTAGAAACCACTGCACAAAAAAGTTAACTGACAATATCCTGATAATGTTGGAAATTTCAGAACAGTTTCCAGAGATCAGCCCAAAGTGGTATCACTCACTGCAGAGCAGACAGGTAGTTATAATATTATCAGAAATTTAGGAACCAAGGTTCCCAGTCTGTTTTCCAGAAATCAGATCAGCCTTTCATTACGAAAATTACTTTGAGTAATTGAATCTCTGTCTGTTGGACACTTTGTATGAGTTATCCCTTTATGCTAGAAGAAAAGATACCATAAAAAGTTCAAATAGAGTAGCTGGTCCTTGGGAACTTGACGGAGAAGCAGTAAAAGAAGATACTAAAGGCTCACAAATCATTACTTATCCTTAGTGTACTCAAGGGTGCTTGTGCATGCACTGAACTAGCCCCTGTCCAGTGCTAGCCTGTGGGCTGTGTGATGCTCTTAAGTGGTGGTTAAGGAGGTTGCTGAGTAAGAGAGTTCACTGACATTAATTGTTAATATAAACAGTTACATTGACATAAAACTGAGAACAAAGTAAAGAAAGGAGGGAGATGAAAAAAGGGAGAGGCATAGCAAATCATCAGAAGACAGTACTGAGAAAGATGGGAACATCCAGAAACAGCTGCTGGAGTAACTGCAGAAATGGTTGGTCCTGATGGAGAATATTCTGATTAAAATTCCAATCCAGAAAAGCCCTACAGACTAAAATTAATGGTATGCTGAGAACAGCTGTACGTTTTTCCCTGACTCAGGCTGCAAGATGATGAATCACTGACAACTCCACCTCTTTTTCTGCCACTTGCCTTTCTGCGCATATGTTAAGGCAAATGTGCCCATTGCCCCTTGTCTGGTCGCTGTGCTCTACTGGTGATCACCTCCAGGCTAAACAGGCCCGTGTCTCTAGCCTTTCCTCTTAAGGGAAGTGCTCCAGTCCCCTCATCATCTGCGTAGCCTCTGCTAGACCCTCTCTAGTAGGTCCTTGTCTTTCTTGAAATTTGTTGAATATGTCAAACTTGAGATCCTGAATCATATTAATCACCCACAATACTTCTCATCTCACCTGCTGTTGATCTGCAGATAAATATTTCATGTAATTTGAGGGGTATGCTATGGCACTTTAGACTTAAGTAATTTTTTCCTGTCTTTATTTGTGTTAGTTAGAATTTGCCTTTCACTTCACTTAATATCATTATTTAATTCATTAGAAATAATTTGTGCTTCCCCTTCCCAGCTACCGTTCCTTTTTCAAACAAGAAAATCTGGGATATGAGTTGTTTTTCATTGAGGATATCGCGTGACTCTTTTTCTCAGCTTTCAATATTGTCCCCTCCTTACAATAGTCAACAGATGATCCTACCACACAGTATAGCCTGTTTGTCAGCCTCAAGTCCTATATCTTATACCAGCAAATACGACATTATATTTCTTAATCTTTCTTATATTTAGTGAGCCCCAACAGATGTTTTTTCTTCTCTCTGCTCTTCAAATCCCACTCACACCGCCACCTGGGAGCATCAAGTGAGGTAGCTGATAGGGTTTGGAAATTACAGAAGATGTCTGAAGAAATGGCAGACACAGAAAGAAGCAGGAGAAAAGAGTACATTCTCTGGGTTGTAAGAGTTTGACTTTGGCCATTTTATCTACCAGTCTTTAATCAAAAAATCCTCAAAGTGCCAAATAAATTAGGACTAAATTTTTGTTTAGTAAGCAGAAAACAATAGATTCAGGCAATAGCAAGGTCAGGCATAATCCAAATTAAGCAGTATCTTTTACTTATTCATTCTTCCCAGCAGCTCACCTTTCAGATGTTCTTATGAAGATGCTGGCAACAGGCAACAGATAGTTAGATGTCCTTGGAAGTTTTTAATCTTCTTTTTCATATCCTTTTCCATCTTGAGAAGCAAGAGTCCACACGCTGTTACTGCAAGAAATTAAGCTGTGATATGCAGTTGTCGTGTGTTATGAGACAAAGAGCTCCCTAAGAATATTGAAGAATCTTTTCTAGAAGTGTTAGGTACTAGGCAAAGATCTCTGAAATAAATAAATAAATAAGACATCGGCATTTGGTTTTGTCTCAGAACTAGGAATTGGACTCCCAGAAGCCTCTTCTAGTCTGTGACATTAGTACTATGATACTGCCTAATAAACCAATGCCGTGTCTCAAGGCCATTGAAACCTAGTCTAGGTGTTACTGAGATTTTAACTGCAAAGTGTTCGGATTAGTTGCCAGCCTCCAAAGAACAATTCCACTGTCTGAACCCAGAGGAGAAACTAATGTGACTTCTAAGGAGTGGGATGCTTGTTCACCTGAAAATCCACACTGGCATTCAGAAGAATTCAGTTCGCTTTCTGAAATCTCTACAATTTCTGTGTGTGACCAGAGGCCTTTAAAGAAATATTATTGTGTCTCTGGCAATAAAAATGACAGAACAACTCCTTCCTTTCTGCATTTTGTCTGACTTGTTGAGGTGTTTTGTAAGGTCTTTTGGAAAACATCATCATTAATTACAGGTCTATGTAGTTCAGAGTATAGCACACTAGGTTCCATCTTAGTGGATGTTTTCAGTTGCTACCATTAGACAAAAAGTAGTATAGCATGAATATGAAGTATGAGTTCTCAAAAAAATTTCAGTCTTTTGAAAATGCAGATGATATCTCTGCTTTTTTTTTTTTTCTAAAAAATGAGTTCAAACAGGCAAATACAATCTGTTTGTTTCAGTGATGCTATTATCTTTTCCTGATAGTAATCGTGCTGATATTCATGTGACTAAATAGCATATAACATTATTGAAATTAATTCCTATTATTCGCACTACTTTAAAAAAGACAAAAATAAGTCACACAGAGTTGGCTGCGTATTAGTGAAATTTTGTTAGTGAAATGGTAACCACAATTTGGAAATTACTCAATAAGTATCCTTTAACTGAGCTTATCCTCTGACTGAATGTTAATCAGTATCCTTTGCAATTGTAAAACAAAAGGAATATGAACATGCTATGAATCAAGAAATTCATACCATTAGGAGATCATTACAATTAAATTAAAAAAACACAGCTTTGGGAAAACTGCTGAAGCTTCCCAGTATTTTTTTCCATTGATTTTCATCTCCTGTGCTTGGCTTTGTTTACTTCTGCTTAGCTCCAGCAGACCCATGGAGGATAATTAAAAGCAGGTAGGAAATGTAGAAAAATGTACATCTGCCACATCACATCAGAGATGGTTAGGAGGAATGGGCAAATTCTTTTTTTCCAAAAAACTTCAAAACCATTCATATGTTACTGAGATTCTGATACAAGGTCAGAATATGTTGAAGAAAATTCATATGAGACCCAAAACATCACTAGAAAATATCTAAATCGATCTCACAGCTCTATAAAAACTGCAAGGTTTTAGACTATTAAAGGGATGCATTAAGCTCTTCTATTTTGATTGGTGCATGAATCAAAGTGCTTGGTTCTATTTCTGCTAAATTACATTGTTAAATTGTTATTGTATTCACCCTTTCTAAAAGTAGAATTCAAATATAAAGGAGTTAATGATTTCATATGGAAAATATTTCAGAGAAAGAGACACGTACCTTTGTGAAGATTCTCTGTAGATTAACTTTGAGATTAAAACAAAAAGACTTTAGTGAGTCAGTCCAGCATGCATTTTCTGTAAAAGTTGAAGCAGAAGTTTATCACAGAACACACCCTTATTTAACTTGTATGGTAAAACTTGAAGAAAATACAGTGAAGATACTAAATTTGGCCTGATTTTGGGAGACATTTTCATTGATGACTTTATCTCAGGAATATCTCTACCCTTTCATAAAGGCTGGTATTTTTCACTGTAAAGGTTTTCAGGATGTAATGAAGCTATCAAGGTTTAGTACCGCATGATGAGAGAGACGTGACCCGTGTCTGCCCTCACAATCCTGATTTATGAGGGGGATTGGGATTATTCCCCTAACCAGAAAGACAGAGTATGCATATGTGTTGGAGGAAGAGTGATGTGCAAGCTGCAGCCGACAAAGACTGGAGGCAGATAGAAGAGTTGAGTACTGTTCTCAATAACAAGCTCTGTATAAGAAGATGACTCAGAGCTCAGCTGTAGGTGCCTTGGATCAGGAGAGGAATTTGTTATTTCTGAAGGAAAACATAGTGAAGTTGTTGTAGTTCCATGATTTTTGTCTCATTTTCAAATGAAGGACTCTTGAAACATCTATCTTGTCTCTGTAAGTTATTATGAAATAATTTAGTACAAAATAGTTCTGATTACCAGCTTGAGGATGAAGGGGACCTTCTAGAGGCTTTGTTCAGCACTGTGACTTCAGCAGTTGCTGGGAAATGTGAAAACAGCACCAAGAGCTAGAAGATGATCTTCATAGGCGGAACCTACCCCATGTTCTGTTGTGAATGTGATTTCTACTGTATCTGTTCTGTAACTGAACAGACACCTGCCTTGATTAGTCAAAAATGTTTTGGGAATATAACACAGCTGGGTCATCACAGACATTGATTTTATATGCATTCCTTGGCTGATGCTATCATTTCTTCCTGTAGGAGCCAGGAGTTTAAAATCAATCCATTTGCTTTCATTTCCTTACCAGGTAAAAGCAAGAAACTGGGAGCTAGAGAGAATATAGAGAAACCCTATATGGTGATGAGCTATGATGCACTGGTTCTGAATTCCCCATGGGCATAAACCCAGTTGAAAATTGTTATGGGTACCTGCTGTCACCATTTGCATTCTCTGTAGCTGATCAGAACACAAGGTGTAGCTCTCCTTTCTAGTATTCATATTTATCTTGAGCTTTGAGAAAACAATCTTCAGCAGTTGGATACCTATAATCCAGGCAGCTTTATGGGCTTTCTTACTCTCTCTCTTCCCTTATTACATATTCAAAACACATGTGATTTGTGCATTGTGCTCAAAACCCCCTATACTGCTAACTTTTGTTATCTTGGTTAGGGATTATCTAACTACCTGAACATATGAAGACAGGTTGAGAGAGTTGGGGTTGTTCAGCCTGGAGAAGAGAAGGTTCCAGGGAGACCTTATAGTGGCCTTTCAATAGTTAAAGGGGCCTACAAAAAAGCTGGAGAGGGCTTTTTTACAAAGGCATGTAGGGATAGGACAAGGGGGAATGGCTTTAAACTGAAAGAGGGTAGATCTAGATTAGATATTAGGAAGAAATTCTTTGCTGTGAGGGCAGTGAGGCACTGGCACAGGCTGCCCAGAGCAGCTGTGGGTGCCCCATCCCTGGCAGTGCTCAAGGCCAGGCTGGATGGGGCTGGGAGCAACCTGGGCTGGTGGGAGGTGTCCCTGCCCGTGGCAGGGGGTTGGAACTAGGTGGTCTTTAAGGTCTCTTCCAACCCAAACCACTCTATGATTCTACGTTATTATAGGTGTATGATGATACAATAGAAATATCTAGAGCATGAACACTACTGATACATTCAGTCTTCAAGTATCTGTGAGACGTGAGACTGTTTTTTCCAAGGGAATCTTTGCAAAACTCTTCTCATGTTCTACTTCTGAAACAATTGCTTCTTTTTTCTGTCTTCCTTTTTTTTTTTTTTTTTTTTTTTTAAGGACAAAACCTCCACTTATCTCTTGCTCTCATGTAACTGAAAATATGTCTCAGATTCATAAGATTTGATGGATGCCTGTAGATTATTTTGCATAATTTAAATGACACATGAATATTTCATGTCTCATTTTAAACTATGTGTGAGTCCAAGGTACATGGGTTATAATGAGGACAAAGTAGTTTTCTAGTAGTTTTCAACCAGCTGAAGATGAGTGACTTGACAATAATGCAAATTTCTGTGCTGTGCACATATGACAATTTTTGGCAAGAAGGTAATAGATAATTTGACTACCACTCTGAGTAAGATACAGCATTGAAAGTGAACTGATGTAAAAATGTCAAGAAGGCCAACCCAAGCTCTGTATTACACTTAGTAAAAGTGACTTTTCAACAGTAAGGTGATCCAGCAAGGTGGAGGGCTAGTAGTGATCCTCTGTGCTTTCTAGGATCTGAAGGTTTTTGCCAGTACCTTTCCTAACAGTTCAGTGCTCATACCATATCAAAAATATGGCAGCATCTGAAAACTGGGACAGACTCATCTATCTCAGGATAATTTAAGACATCTGTTTTGTCCTGACTTAAGTATCAGCAGACAAAACCCCCCTTCATTTAAATCATGGATCTTAATTTTGATTTTTGTTTATACTTCAATTATTTTCTAAAGAAAGGGTCATATTCTCTAGTTCACATAACCATTAAAATGTTTTGCAAATGAGAGAAACCTTTACTTTAAATGTACTACTTAGTATTTCTAACCAGAATAAACCATAATGTGCCATATTTCTCAGCAATTTTGCAGATTTTTAACCATTACAGTATTTTTATCATATAAGATTGTGAATGATTGATTTTTTTCTTGCTAGTTAGTTTTGTATTTGGCTTACAGCTTTTGTCAGTCTTCATTCCAAAGAAACAGGAATGGAAGTAACATGCTCAAAGACTATTTGAATCTGGTCTTGTATGAGTTAAATGTGAGTAGCTAAACTATTTCTGATATAGAAGAAAAAAGGAGCATTCTCAAAATAATAGGTTATTCTTTTTGCTCAGGATCCCTCAGATTTTCTGAAGGACAGGGAAGCACCTTTGGAAAAAATATGCTAGGCATTTGAGTAGTATAAATGCCTCACTCTTACTGAAGCTAATAGAATAAACTGATATTTATCATCCCTTCAGCTGCCCACAAAATTGGGTCTATGGGATGAAACTTTGCTGTGTGCTCTGAAGAATTCTACAGGTGCCTGCCTTGGTGCCATAAGTGATCTTGAAAGTACGGTACATTGTCCCAAGTATTTAGAATTAGTAAATTCTAGCCCTTTCATGAATTTTTTAATTCAAAGTTTGCGACTAAGAGAGAAGAAAGTTTGTTTTCTTGTTTTCAACTAGGTTGCTCAGTTTTGGAATAGCTACTGCAAATGATGAAAATGTTCTCATAGTGCCTGGTGGACTGAAACAAAAATAAATAGATTGAAATGACAAAGAAATGAAATACTTGTTTTTGGGAAAAGGGTAAATACCAGCATTTGTTCCATGGTAATGCCTGAAAACAATATGTATGTTTACCCAAGGTAGTGACATCGTGACTTTTAGAAAACTCAAGCTGACTTAAGACGTTGAAGATATGCTCCCTTAGGTTATACATGCTTGTAAAAGCAGTACTCTTTAGAAAATTACATTATGAAGAGTCCTTATGAATGTAACATTTTGCATTTTTAAATTACTTAACTTTATATTTTAAGTTTAGAACTTAACATTGCCTGTCAAAATTTGAAATGAAAGCTGAAAAAAAGATTTACATAGAAGAAACTGCTACATAAAATTCTAAAAAATCCATTAAAAAGAAAATATTCTGATAAAGAGCTGGGAAAAAAGGCTAGTGAAATTATAAACTTGAAAATACTAGCCCTGAATCTGCCAAGCTTTATATGCATTCTCCTTCGCTGGAGACTGGAGAATGTATCTGGGAGGTATCAGTACACTTTTCCCTTAGCATTCACGACTGGCTGTGGTTGGAAACAGCAGACCTAGAGGACTTTTGCTTACAGTCAGCTCTGCTATTCCTAAATTCTACGTCCTTCCCTAATTCCTATCAGAGACATGTACCTAATTGTAAGGAGTATAACCCTTTCTCATCTGCCTGTTATCACTTTCCTATAAGGTACATACTACCTGAAGACCAGCAGGGACTAATGAAGAGTCATTATGTGTGACATACTTCTTACAACAGGATTTTCTGCAGGCCTTTGAGTGTACCGAAGCTGTGTAAATTAGCTTTAATATAAAACAGGTTTTCAACAAGCCAACTCTTGCATGGCTACTCTGATGCAAAACTGTTACTGGCTGCCTATATAGGTCTAAGACAAAGATAGTAGTGTCAAAGTGTAAAACAAGGAATAGTGTTAAATCTGGCCTAATTCATCTGCAAGACTTTCTGAGATGGCATGCAACAGGGGTACTGTAAAGTGGCAGGAAGGAATCATTCATTTTGGAAAAATCAAACAGATGTGAAATTTGGGAAAAAAAAAAACCCAAGAAGAAGATTTGGGTTTTGGAACTGAAATGGTGCTGGACCTGTTCTTGCAGAAGTGTTGAAAACTTCTAGGTGTGTGTTCTCAGGAGGAGGAGTCAAGTTCAGTAGTTCAGAAGTTCAACTTCTAAAGAAGAGAGCTGGAGAAAAAAGTCAGTGAGCTCAATTGCAAATCTCAAAATTCCTGATTTTAGGGAAAGTGTAAAATTCTACAGCATGCACATTTCAACCATACTCTCAGCTAAAGCTGATTATCCAGTTCGCACATCTTACGGAGAGGGCACTAGGAACATTGGGGAAAGAGCCTATCATGCTTATTTTTGTTCTTAGAATAAGCGTTTGCATTGATGACAACTTTGTGTTTTGGTTTCCGAGTCGCTAAGTAGGAAGAATGTGTCGGTTTGTTCATTCTGACCTGAGACAGGTGTAACACAACCTCCTTTTGTTCTGATTTTTTTTCCCATGTGAAAACAGGCCCCCAGTGCTATCAGTTAAGTTTTCAAAAACAACCGAAGAGGAATGCTTATTTGGACAGTCAGCTGGTTCCTTGGCCTCTAGGGGGCTCACACTGAAATGCCCAGAGATTTATTATTAGTAGCATGAGTCACAGAGAGTGCAATCCTAAGACTTCAATATAAAGCTAAGCTTCAAACATTTAGTCACAAAAGTTTCATAAGGCAGGTGGCTGCTTGGGACTCATCTGTGATAATTGATATGAATTTTCCCCACTGATTTCATTTCAGTTGCATTCTGCTGCGTATCTTTTTGTGCAGTATGCACGACGCCTATTTTGGTTTTAAGACCAGAGGGTGCCAGGCTTTATGAGAATGGCCATATTTTTGGTGACTTCTAAATTTGATTCTAACTTTACCAACCATGTGGACCTTACATGGCGTTTGGATGAACATCTGCCAAAACCAAACTTGGTTAGTTGTTCTTAGAAGGACAACAAAGTAAATCAGTTTGCAATGTTATGCTCCCGTTCAGGACAAATAGATACCTTCCTCTGGTGACAAGCAAGCAGTTAGCTGGTGGGAGAGCAAAGAAAAGCCTATATAAGACTGCAGGGCTATATTGCCTTCAGCAAACCTAGTACTCTTCAGGCAAACAGTATGACACACAGTTATTAATACTTTTGGTAATTTTTTTTCCTTAAAAAAGAGAGACTGTGATTGTGAGGCAGATCAAACACTATCAGTCCTTGCTTAGGATGTCATAGAACTAATTTCTAGCTTTACCATTCAACAGTGATGAAAAAACTTGCCTGAAAAGAAGACTATGGGGAAAATTATGCCTCTTACGTCTTCCCACAAGGTGGATGTGGCACGTTTAGTAAATTAGTTACCTACAGCTGAAACAGGCATTTATTTCAGTGAGAGCTGCTGAAAGCAGTCCATTTTGAAAATAAGTCTAATTTGGGGTTTTTTTTATTTGATTGATGTTGATCTGAAGATGTGGCTTTCCAGTTTGTAAGAAATATTAATTTTTCTGGCAGGCTACATTATCTCCCAAAATGTTTCTTTTACTTAGCAAGACAAATCATAATTCTGTAAATAATATAAATACATATATATTAATTTAATAGAATTGATTGACCTTTTGCCATGTGGTCATAGGTTAAACTTACAATGTGTATTTAATCTCTTTACAGTTTATACACACACACACACACACATATATATATAATATATGCTTGTATGAGCATATCGGAAACATTTGTTATCACTCAATTACTATCAACAAAGCGAGTTGCTTTTGGCTTAAACATTTTGTATGTTAAATCAATGAAGTAAGCAATCCCAGAGTGCAAACCTGTAATTTGATCCAAAAGTTTACTTCTTTTCAATAATATTGTTCCACACACATTTATTATATAAAGGCACCCAGGGATTTGTTTGTGCTTCACAGTATTGCCAATTATTTTATACACAACTGCTTTAACATCCCTGTGAAGTCGTTTTTTCAATCTTTTTAAAAACACTTGTCTAAATGAATGTACTCACTAGTAGACTCATCTTACCCTGTCTGAAAGAAAATTTGGTTTTCTGGGTGAGTGCTGTGCTACACTGTTAAGGACTATGACTACCATTTATTCTTTTTTAAGAGCTATGATACAGAAACCAGCTTAATATAATTTAGTATTGCTTCAGCTCTCATTAGTTTGCACACACTCTTCCATTCCTCTATACATTCTGGGTTTGGCTGCCAAGAAATGAAGGAAAACTATCACTCATACAAATTGAAGAAACCTTAAATGAGAACTACTGTATTGCATGCACCACTTGCACACATATTGAAAAAGTGGTTCTGTGTGCAATCTCATAATTCATTACATTCCACAAAACCACATTCAAAATTTACACGAAAGGGGGAGGCTTCTGTAGAGCAATTCCAATAATCAATTTTCCTGCATCCTAAGGCAAGAAACTAAGGATGATTATTCAGTTGCTGTAAGTCTTACTGCATTGTTATTTGTAAGTGATTTAGAGTAATATAAAGCAGAAATAATTTCCTTTCCAAATTTGTTTCTTTCCTGTGCAGAAATATTAAACAAATCTATAGTAGAGATATTTTGTTCTTCTTTCTTTGAATCCTGATACTAGTTTTTTTCTGCCTATTGATCTATTTACAGTATTTCTTTTGGAGGTTTGTGTGCTGCTTTCCTCTGTTGTTCAATAAATCTGTTCTTCCCAGTGTAACATTTTGGTCAAATTCTCAGCAACTCTGGAAATGGAAATAACTTCATTGGCTTCAGTAAAGCTGTGGCAATTGACACACATTAGGATTTAAGAAAAAGTAGAGTATTTCAAACTACATCCTGCCTGTTTACTTCAAGATCCAGGAAATTCCAGTGAAAGTATCGCTGTAAGAGAGGGTTATAGATTATAATTTTCCTTTTTTGAAAAAGTTCTGAAAATACTGCCTTTACCATTTTGAGAACTGCATTTGCTATTTTTAGTCTTCTATCTACTAAAAGTGTGTTAAGGAGCTTTATTAGCATATGATACTATTCACAATCTCAGGGCTAAGTGTTTTGCTAAGGCTGAGATGTTACTTGTCCAGCAGTAGCTTCTGTGATAACTATTTTCTGGTCTCAGGATTTCCAACTTTTATGCATCAGTATGACATCCTTTATATTTTTTACTGTTCAAATTTTTGTGTATGGCACTATTCTAGATGATAAAGACCTACCCCTAAAGGCACAGAGATTTTATCCCTAAATGTATTTTTGTTCCCTGTTGGGTACTTGTTGCCATGGCAAAAAAAAAAAAGAAAAAAAAAGAAAAAAAAGAAAAAAAAAAGTTACAATTAATATTTACAGAGAGTGCCTGACAGCATATATAGATCAGGACACATTTTGCTAAAAAATCTTCAGTGCTGACTAGTTCTGGCTCTTTTTTTGTGTGTTTTATCAATGTCCTTTACATTTTGAATCTCCTGTGATTCAACTGCTTACTAATCCAGGAGAGTAGACTCTGAAAGGCCTTTTCACTAATTATTGCATATTGCATCCTGAGGCGGGCTGTTTGGGGATAAATGGTCAAAGCTAACCATTTGTGACCTACAAATGAAGTTTTTTGCTGTGTACCTCCTCTTTACTTTACTGACTATGCATTTAAACCACTGATTTTGCCATTACTAAAACTTGGGGCTTCTCTATTTATCAATTACAGTGTTTGTAAAGCACACCTAGCATTAGCGTCATATATGTTTGCATCGGGACAACATTAAGTTGATCCTTCATAATTCAATAAATGATTGATACCTTGAAAGACTGACATTACATGGAAGGATGTAAAAAGAAAGAAGCATGTATTCTTTTCTTAGCTTTCTTTTCTGGCTAGATTTTGCCAGCAACAAAAAATACTTGAGAGAGAATTGGCAGGCAAGGGTAAGTCTAACGTATGGAGTTAAGCAACATGTTTGATGTCCTTGTCTCTCAATCATGTAAATAGGGACCTGGCACCCCTATTTCAAGCAGAACTATTAATGGAAGAGGCTTGTGGCCATGGAGTATGCGTTGTTCTGAGATTCTGACAAATTAGTGAAAGCAGACAGACTAGAAAGAAAGCTCTTATTTTATAATGTTCACACTTATATTCACCTAGTAATATTTATCCCTAAATACTGCAGCACTTCTGTTAGGTTTCACTGCTACTGTGACTGTAAGGTTCCTCGGAAGCATGTAAAATCATTCTTTGCACCGAGGACAAACTTCCTCTCAGGCCTATAGCCAAGTATAGGACACATCTCTATAAGGCAATGGTATGAGCCCCAGGCCTCAAGTATGTTTTGCAAAAAAAGGTCAAAGGAAATATTTAACTTCTTACATTTCAAATTCTGATGTTTAAGGTATTGAGTGGAACAGCAATGACTCTGACTCTGTGACCTTTTAGCAAAATTTTCCAACAGGCATTGCAAACTTCTGGCATAAATGCCAATTAGTAAGAGCATATAGGAGAGGAAGGTCCTACTGGATGACTGTCAAAATCAAATCAACAAGTATTTAAGCAAACCAAGAACTGCAAGAGTTTCCTTCCATACTGATTAATGAAAATACTCTTTTGAAGGTAAGTGCTACTCATGAGCTGAATAAACCAGTTAGGGTAGTACTCCATAGGAGAGCCACTATACAATAAAAACAAGGAAAGCTATAGTTCTTGGGGGGACGGGGGTCAAAGGGAAGTAAATGAATAGGAGTAATATTTAAAGAGTGCCCAGTTTTAAAATGGCAGCTGCAAAAATGCTTTAGCCTGCCTAACTAGCTATATACAAAGCTTCTATGAAAGTACTTTAGCTTTGTGAAATAAAGGCTTGAAGACATAACAATATGAGGCATGGTTTGACTCTCATCCAGACAAGCATTCAAGCATGTGATTTTAACACTCAGTAATTCCACTGACTTCCTTCCTGGATCAGTAAGTACAAGCTAGACAGAAAAGTGGAAAGCTCGCTCTCTGCCTTCAAACCTTGGGGAGGAGAGCTGCTGGTAACACCTGGTGGAGCTTGAGGGCTGATTTCCTAGGTTTCTATGTGAAGATGGATAAGAAGGGAGAAGAAGAACTAAAATGGCTGTGGAATCATAATAGATTCAGGCACTGTGATAGCAAAGAAGCAACTTTTTAATGATTGCTGCATCAAATAGTGTTCAGAACAGAACTTACCAGAGCTGTAAAATATGTTCCTTCAATAGATGGGACTAGTCTGTAGAAATTGGGAAGGGATTTAAGACCCTAGTACTAGATCCCTTCATAGGAAAATATTACTTTCTGTTGATGTTGATAACACACAAATGAAGTTACTCTCAAGGTGTAGATATAGGTAGCATCTGCTACAGAATTTCTTATAGTTTCAGGAGCACATTAATGTGGTTCTCTGTTTTTATCGCTGAATTCTATCCCATCAGAATAAATACGTTCTAATAATAATTCATAATTGGGGATTTTGTTTGTTTGTTTTCCTTTGTTTTTTCCCTTAAAACTGCCTAGGTGAACTTAGGAATAAAAGAGAAGAGAGATCCTTTAGTGAGCCCACTCCTTTGACTTGCAGTGTTTTCCAGCATTTACTCCATAACAAGGCATTAAGAACACGTCTTTCCCCTAAAACTTACTCAAGATCCATGAAAATTTGATTTCAGAATTACCTATTTAAGGGCTTGATACTGAAACATCTATCTAGTTCAGAAGTATTGCTTTCTTTATGGGCTCCATTCCTTTTTTAGTTGCTTCCATTAGTTTATGAAATCTTTACTCTCAATGGCTTTGCTCGGGAAAAAAAAATCTTAAAAAAAAAAAAAAGCAAGCCTCTTTTTTTTACAAGACTAGGGTACAAATAGGAAAACCATCTGATTTTCTTCCCAGTCTTATAGATTCTGACATTAAAAATGCTCTCTATGCTTCTAAGCATAGAGAATGAGCTCAAATATTATGCACAATACACAACCTTAAGTAGATGCTGCACTCTAGTTGTACAGCTACTTGGCACTTTGTCCCTTTGAAAGGGATTGCCCTAGCACAGGAGGACAGAACAATTTATGTAGCCAACAGAGAACAGCAGAAAAAGAGCCACAGGATGGGATTTTGCCGGGGGAGGAGGCAGAGTTCTCTAAAGGAGGCTATAATTACTGTGACAACAAGACACTGAAGAAGAATTGCAGAAACAATGCAAATGAACGGGTGTAGAGCTCAGCTCTGCATGATGTAGACAGTACTTGAATATGGATCTGAAAAAACACCCTATGCCTGAGACGTTGCTCAATAAAATGTCCAAGGACTAGAGAGAGGTGGAGCTGATGGTACAATTTTAGAGGGAAATTTGTAGCAGTAACAGAGAGAAGAAGATTGTGCCCTTTGTTGCACAAGAAGTCAAAGAGAAAGTGTTGAGGACACATCTGTAGAGCAGGGTAGAAGTAGAGACTGAGCAAAACAGGATAAATAATGTGCAAGAAGAGGTCTAATGCTCTAGAGAATGAAGACGAGAAATGGGCAGAAACAAAAATTTTGTGTGGCAACAAATAAGAGCAACACTTCATACACATAGAAAAGAGAGGGAAACCAAGAAACTGAAGATGAACAAAAATGGAATACAGGTTGTTACAAGAGACAACAGTCTGAGGAGGATGATTTGCTTACAGGAGTAAGGAATGGAAAGACTAGTGACACCTGTCAGCACCATTGAGACTAGCCAGAAAGCCCACAGGCAAAGGGAGAAAGGACTGATTAAGAAAAAAGATGTGTTTGAGAGGTCAAGAAGTTTGGGAAAAATTGAGAGTTGCCAAAAATTAAGCAAGTTAGACTTTGGTTGGTTTTTTTGGGGGTTTTTGGGTTTTTTTTTTTGTTGGTGTGTTGGTGTGTTTTTCGGGGGGCAGATGAGTGTGTGTGTGTGTGTATGCACAAATAGTGAAAGATTCTTCAGACATTCCAGGATTCTGAAAGAACTGGACATAAAGTTCTGGAAGGGGAACTTTTGGGGAATTAAGGGAACTCCAGGATTATGAAAGAACTGGACATAAAGTTTTGGAAGGGGAACTTCTGGGGAATGAGGGGAACTCATACTGAAGTATGAGCCACCAGTGTGATACGGTCATGGAGAAAGCACTGGCACTAGGGAGTTCCCTGTTTGCTGTGGAAAGTGAAAATATTAGCACCAGTTTCTAAATCCTTCATGACATATCAGTATGTTATATGCTTCTGGTCACTTGCTTTCAAGAGCAGTGAAGCAGATGAGCATTGTGAGGAACATCACAGAAATGGAGGCTTCCAGAGGTGGCACTGTATAGTTGTAGTGGGTTGACCCCAGCTGGTAGCTAAGCTGCCACCCAGTAGTGTGCTCACTCCCCACCTCAGACAGACGGGAGAGAGAACTGGGGGGGTGGAAGTCAGAAAAAACTCAGGGATTGAGATAAAGGCAGTTTAGTAAGTAAAGAAAAAAACTGAAAAAAAACCCCCTAGTAATGAAAAAGCAGTCACTCATCACCTCCCACCAGCAGACCAATGCCCAGCCAGTCTCCGATGCCCAGCCAGTCCCTGAGCAATGGTTAGCTTTGAAAAACTCCCCCCACCCCACCCCATCCTTCTAACACTGCATGATGTTCTATGGTATGATGTATCTCTTCGCTCAGTTTGGGTCAGCGGTCCTGGCCGTGTCACCCCTCAACCTCTTCTGCACCCCCAGCCCACGCGCTGCGGGTGGTAGGGGAGAGCAGAGTGAGGAAAAGAGAAGGACTTGCAAGCACTGTGCAGCAATAGCTAAAACACTGGTGAGTTTGCAACAGTGTTTTGTTCACCGAGCTAAAATGTAGCACCATACCAGCTACTATGAAGAACATCAGTTCCGTCTGGACCAGGCCTACAACAACAGTCTAGCAAAATGGAGGCTGAGAAAAGGCTGCTGTCTACTTACTCACCACAGGGATCCCAATGAGGGAACGAGCTTTTTTAGGCTGAAGAACAGTATCGAAAGCGTATGCACATATAAACAAGAGGTGGTCAAGGAGTTGTTCGTTCAGGATCTAAATTCCCTGAGAAGAAAAATACAGTTCAAAATAAGCAATAAAAATACTGGACCTTTATAGATAACAACACCACCTTGCACAGGAACTAAACTTTCTTATGACTCTCACATCTCAAGGATTCACTGAGAAATTTATAAGCAACTTTTAAGAAAGAAATTTAGATATATCATATAGAGGCACAGACATGTAATTTTACCTTTCTGTACTTTCCTTCAGATATAACTTGAATATTGTAAAGTGTTATGAATACTTCTTTTTGACTAAGTTAGATTATAGTTTCTATGACAGCCAAAACAGCAAAATCAGCGATTTTTTCTGTCTTGTTAAAGAAAAGTTTTGTCATTTGCTTATACATTTGCTTCTTTAAAGAGAAAGCAGTTCCACTGTGGCTTAGATTTTACTCAGTGGTAACTGTTCTTAAAGTGCTTCATTTTAACTTCATTATAAAAAAACAACATTCCTTTTCTAAACAGATTATTGTGTATATCATAACTCTTAATGGCATTTTGGTATAACATATATTCACTTACAAAGGCTTTAATCCTTAACCTAGAGTTGCAGATTATCAGGATGCAAGCTACAGATAAAAATATTTATATATCTAAATATGAGCTGCTCCCTTGTCCAATGTTCAAGCTTCCATAAAACCAGAGTAAGTATCAGAGACATAACAAAGACAGAGAGGAATTGGTAATGATTAAACAGAGTAAGAAATGAATAACTGACACTAGGCAAAGAAAATTCTTACGTTACAGCAATGTGTGTTCAAGGCAGGAGAACAATTTGTCAAGCATGTAAGTAAGCTAACAATCCTTGTGTTGTTGCATAATAGTTTGGATGAAATAATAAAGAAATTCAAGTAGAAAATGGCCCTGAATTATTGAAAGGAATGTGTTAGGTGATCTAATTGAAGTTAAGAACTTCCTTCTCTATAAACAAATGGAATATCCTTCAGAGTGTGCATGTAGTGTATTTTTAATACATTTCACAATCAGTACAAGTTCTCCATTACTTCTACAGGCTAAGATTTATTTTAAATTAACAATGATTATTTCATTACAATAAAATAGTTACCTAGCATACTTAAGAAAACAAAAATCAAGGCAACTACACTAATCATAAAGAACACAGTGATCCATTGTCACCACAGTGAACAATTATTTAAAAAAGAAAACAAATGACAAGCTAATGATAACCCTGCCCCATTATTCATTAGGTACTATAATGTATTATTTTCCTTACCTTGAACACTTTGGTCTACAGCATAAATTTGACAATGCAGTTGGACTGAAACTCCTTCTCAAATCAGGTTTTTAATAATACTAATTATGAAACACAAAGCTAGTAAGTTCTTAGGACTCAACATAAGTCTTTCATATTTTCATTTGTAGCCATCTCATCTTGTTTGATAAACACTGGCTTGTAAAATGATCAAAATGTTCACCTATTACAAAATGTTTCTAATACATTTTACATAATTTTGTTAAAACAAATTTAAAAAAATTGACATGGGACTGAAATCTGTTTTTTTCAGCTGTATCCAACAAATCAGATTTTACATTTCTTTAAATGTACCTTGAATTTTCCCATAAGGCTACTTTTGAACTTCAATTTAAAAAAAAACCACAAACAAACCAACCCCAAACTAGGATATTTTCTAAAGACTGGCAAACCAAATCAAAACAATTAGTATGTAGATTTAAAAAACAACAAAACCAACACCATGACAAATTTCAGATCACTGTGGAAATGTTACAGCCTTTCTGTCATACAATAAGAAAATGATTTAGCAATTTTGACCATAACCAAGCAGTTAATATTTCCATTACATTCTTGCATGTTTGGAAAATACATATATTTATATATTCTTAATATTTTGGTTTTAATACTCACATATTTTCAATTTCCATTTGTGGTGGAGACAGTAACAGGTACCACCTTGGTTTTAGACATACTTTGGGTAACAATAACACAGCATGTTCCATTCTGAAATAGTTCAGAAGATGGAAGAGGTATTACTTGCTCTGGCCTTACCATAATTTAGATTATCTATTTATCATTAATTTACATACTTCTTTTTTAACAGGTTTTGGACACCCACAGGTGATAAAAGATCTGGCACTGCTTTCCATTATTGAGTGTGGAAATTTATGTAGTGATCAGGTTATTATGCTATTTCAGCTGTATCTGTGGGTTTTGGAAACAAATTGCAATGCAGTTAAAACATTTCCTATTTAAAAAAGTAACAAATATTTGTTACAAATACTCTTCGTGTGACACATGTAAGTATTAATGTCCTGGCTTTGCCAGTAGATACTTTAATAAGGTGGCTTTCAGGAAGTTAAACCTGTAAACATGACAAGGTATGGATTGACCTCCCATTTTGATACTTCTACCACTGCACAGCTTTATTACGTTCTCTGGTCCATTTTTAAATATTCACTTGCAAGTTAGTATGTAAATAAATCACTAGTAATGAAGCATTGCTTAGGTCAGTTAATATAAAAGTGTTGTACATATGGTAAGAAATAAAATCTTTGATCAAAAGCACAGTTGCAGATAATTAACCTAGCTCTGTGAAGGAACTGTATGGGCTCAAATGAAAGGGCTTGTGCCTTTCAAACAAAGGTGCCCAGGCTGTGCACAGTGAAATGTTTGCTGATGGTCAATGCATAGCTCACAACCCACACTTCCTCTGTATTTCTAATTGCCAGACTCCACTGACAGAATTCTTAAATGCATAATTTCCCACTATTAGATGTACATAGTCTATGTAAAAAAAAGTATAAATATATCTAAGTATTATAATTAAGTTCTATACACATAACTATAGCGTTTGATGTATTCAGTGCAGAATTTCATATATATGCAACCACAATATTGTAGGTAATATTATCATTGTAGGTAATTCATAGAATTTGGATAGATAGCCAGGGGAAAGACCTCCAGGATGGAAAACAAAACAAAAGTTCTTTAATATTGTCCCTGCATTAAATTGCAGTCTGCAGTATGAACAAATAAATAAATAGAGAGGCCCGGGTAAGTTCACATTTTTGTAGCATGTCTTCAGCATCTGATTTTCTACCAACTGTTTTGTAAAGTGATTATATATTTCTGCAAGCTTCAAATCAGCTGGTCTTTCAATCTACACACAACAGGTAGTCTTGTCTTGATTGGATGCCTTGTCAAATTGGTTAATTAAGTCAGTACTAAAGCAAAATTCTGTGAAATCAGATTGTGATAAGTTATCGTCTTGGTTATGTCTTTCAGAAAACACACCTGAAAAGTGTTTGCCTGCAATATCAGCTGTGTCTTCTTCTGAACTGCCATTTCTTTGGCCTTTTAAAGAATGAGATGGGACTAATCATCTTCTTCCTATGGTAAATACAAAGTCTATGTTAATTAGACAGTAAATGCACATTATTTATTTTTACTATTACAGCTGTTACTTGCCTCAAGTCACTTTAGAGAGTGGATCCTCTCCTGCCATGACATGCAGTCCTGCATTGCTTCATAGGCCACTATCCCTTACTTTATTCTGTCTTTGGCGAGGCTCAGTACGGTCAAGATTGCATCCTGGCCCTAATTGCTGTGGTAACCCTCAAGTTGTTGGAATTGTGGCATTTAAAGACCTCCATCGATTGCCATACGTCTTTGCAATGAAAAAACTGCCACATGCGAGCATTTTTAAGTACATATGCTGAGTTATGTATATGAGATGCCTCCTTCCATTCTCACTCCAGTTTCCTGTCTTAGAAAACTGGCCATGCTTCAAGGGCCTGCATGCCCTAGTTGTTTTCTCCTTGTGCCCCTTCAATCAAATCTCTTTGCTAAGGTCTGACATTTCTTCTCTCTCTCCCTGGCAAAAACATGGTAAGTGTCCTCTGAGTCTTGTTATAAACCCCATTTATTTTCCTTTTCCAATCTTGTAATTTTTGAGCCTTTGGTTAAGGTTTTAAAGTTTAACAACTGCTTGTTTCAAACCAACTTCCCAAAACAATTGGTCTGTCTTTCCCTACACTGTTGTGTATTATTTATAGTACAGCAGTATTGAAAGGCATCCAAATTAGGGATCCAAGTGGGGATACATTAAAACTGCAATTCACATTCCAAAAATCTTCCAAGGAGACAGAAATCTCCCTTCCACCCTTTAGTGGTTCACTTTGTGCAAAATCTTATACGTAGCAGGAGGAAGCTTTCCTGGTACACAAAAATTTACATTTCTACAGGGCTTAAGGCAGAAATTCCATAGTAGTGGGGGTGGGTGGGTGGGTGGGTGGATTTTTCATATAAGAGACTTTGAAATTTGTGATTTTTTGTACACTTTAAAAGAATTGTAGGTATTTTACATTAAGTAGTTTAACCTTTCTCTTGCATTACTTTCTACAAAACTGGCCTTTTAAAAACCACATTGACTGTTTATACAGTGTGTGACTCTGAGATAGCTTTTATCTATATGATCTATATTATATTTATCTGTGTGATTTTATAATTTGTCAAATATATTTGCCCCACACATTTACCATATATTTGTATACATGTAAGCAATGTACCTATAATTTCTTAATGATCTCTGACTCTTCTTCCAGCACAAACATTGTGTATACCTAGTGTTTAGCCTAATGGTCTCTTGTTTTCTTCTGTTCTAGTGCTTCTGTACCAAAGACAGCAGCAGGTCAGTGCAAGTGGGCAGAAGTTCTGAAAGATTTGGAGCAGATCAAGACATCCAAAGTAAGTTAATAAAAAAGTCTTCATTTCTTATCATCATAGGAGCTGACATAATTAAATATTTAACACTGTACTCAGTTAAGAAGTGTCAGTGACAGGGAGAAGGAAAAGGAATGGTGTTTGTATAATGCTGTTTCATGGGTGGAAGCAAAGGAATAGGAGGTTAAAGGGAATTGGAGTTGACCAAATACTGCAGACTCTAGAATTACATACTATTTTCTTTCTCACTTTTCATAAGAAAATGGGCAGTGGGCTTGGGAGTTAGCTCCTTCAGAGAAAGTATTGTAGGATTTGATTCTGTTGAGTCCTCCTCACAGTGAAGCCCATCCTGCAGGTTACTGGGTTACTTTAAGATCCTTTGACTTGCTGGCTCCCTGTACCTGGATGGATTGGGCCTTTAAATTTGGAGCTAATCCATGTTTTGCAGAGTTAGCTTTATTATCTCTACATCTGTTAGTTAATGTTCATAATTCTAACTCCTGTTTTCTTTTAGGACATTGATGTCAGTTTATATACTGCAAACACAGATGAGGATGTAAGTAAACTTGAAATTTGGCCACAACTGGTCTAATACGATAGCTTCATTTCTTCACTAGCAGCTTTCTCCTAAGTCAGCCTTGGTCTAAATTGAGAAAAGTTTCAGAAATCAAATAATTTGCCTTGGAAGGAACAGTTTTGTTAGTTAAAGTACTTACGATAAATTTTGTAAGCAGGTATTAATTCTTTTTATTGAATCATCTGCTATTAAAATAATTCAATTTAAAAGGATGATCCAAAATTAATTTATTAAACACTGCTAAAATACTGTTGGTATTTGTTTGTAATTTGAGGGAGGAAAAGAACAACAAAGAAAATACTTCCAAAGTAATTTGTTTAACACCATGAGCTATTTAATGGCATAAAATACCGGAGAGGTGGAATATGGAGAGTAACTGTCAGCATCTACTTGTGCATTTCTCTGCTTTTGCCACTCCTTAGCGTAGCCTATGTACCTATGTATCCCTATGTACTCTCAAGGAATTAGATCCTGCAAAGGATGAATTATGTTAATTTGTCAATTAATTCTTAAGGCAATCATAGATACCTATGTAAAATATGATCATCTTAAATGCATTCCTGAAGGGACTTTTTCATAATCTGTTGCTGTGGAGCTCAGTCTGCACTCCATAGGATACATGCGTCCCACCAAGAAAATTAATCCAGCCAGTACCCCACTCCAAGCAGTCGCCTTTGGTGTAGCCCTGGTGGAACTGGCTGGATTTATTGCTGTGGTAGTATCCTGCTCCTGAGACATTACTTTCCTGACAACTTAAACATTCATGCAAGGACTGTCCCAAACACTGAAAATACATGAATCTTGTACATAAAGTGTTAATGAAAGATTTCCTAGAAATGATGGCCTGACCGTCTCAGAATAGTCTTAGTGTGCATGCAGAATACAGCGGTGTTGATTTATTCAGTGGATCTGACAAGCCTGAGAAAGCACTGTCTGATGCGTCTGTACAGTTAGCCCTGTACATGACGGAAAAATAGTCGCAAAACAAACACATCCACATCTGCACACACATTCTCTTAACTGAACTGAGCCAGAGAGGTTAACCCATTGTAATGGCTGATTTAATACCCTGCAATGCCTGGAAGATTTTCTTAAAGTGGGACAATCTGACATGGAAGTTAGACAACCTGGGACTTATTCTTGGCTTTACTGTTGACTGGATGGAGAAATTAGTACCTCTGCCTCTTTGTCTTTAATTTGTGAAATACAGGTAATATCTGCTTTCTCTTCTCCTCTTCCTATTCTGAATTCAGATCTCTGAAGAAGACTACTAAGGATGATACTAACTTAATTCTGCTAAGTTTAATTATATCCCAAATTTTTATCCTAATTAATTATTTTCCTGGGTTCTTCAAGACCCTACGTTTAACCTCATCTTAGCAAATTGGCCAGCCTTTATGCTGTTAGCTCTCACAGCCAATCTTTGCAGATGTTTAAAAGCATTTGAATATTAGGAGAAGGTGGCAGTAAATAAAAATTAGCCACATATTGGTAAATTATATCCTACATTCACTTATTCCTTTTTAATCGTAAAACTATTACAACTTCATTTTTTCAGAAAGAATGCCAAGAACCTGTAATGAGATGCTTTTTCCTAGAGACAAATGTGATTCTTCAAGAATGTCTTATCAAAAATTGTAGTAAAACACAGGATGTATTAAACATATGGAAAAATGGAAACATAAGCTTTGAAAAAAACAAGGTAAGTAACACCAACAGTCTGTGGAAAAAAGGCAAGTCAAAAGTGTTACTTCAGTAGCTGAAATACCTCTTTCATCATATAAAAAGTGGAATAGCAGAGATGAAAGCAAGTGGGATGTAGTAACCTGTACATATAACAGTGAAAAAGCTACACATAGAACAATGAAAAAGCAAAATTTAGTGGTTTTTTAGAAAAAAAAAACCAACAGGATTCCCTTCAAAGCAGATACTTTTGATTGTGCATGTATACATATGAAGGTGTTTGAATGTGTATGTATAAATAACAGTTTGGAACTTCAGTATCTAAAAGTCAGGTATGGTCAGACACATACAGAAAAGGATCCTAATTTTCAAAAGGGACAGCCACTTGCATCTCTCACTGAAGTGCTGTATCTTTGAAAGCTGATCCTACTGAAAGAGCAGGCCAGGAGCTGCACAGACCATAAGTACTGTGTAAGCCTCCAGCAATCCTTTCTGTAGTCATTGACTGCATTGGAGTTATTAAAAAAAAACAGGACAGACAAGGGTTAGTTGTCTCTCAGAAAAAATAGATCAGTATCCTGGTTTACTATTGCATTTTGTTTTTCAGCTGAATTCTACAACATCAGCAAAGTGCAAAGAATGTGAAGAGTATGAAGAAAAAAATTTTACAGAATTTATACAGAGTTTTGTAAAGGTTATACAGAAGGAATGCAAACATTGACCAAAAGACACAAGTTGGGAACCAAGATCTTCCATGAATATCCTCAGAGAAATGATGTTGTCACCAACAATAAACTGAAAAGAGCAACATTTACAGTCCTACTTACATACCATAACATGTAAAAAATAATAAAATCCTTGTAGTTCACAGAGTATTCATAAATAAGTACATAAAAATGATATTAGTTATGAAATATAAATGAAAGGAATTTAACAGGGTTTAAAGCTTCTTCTTGACTTAAAGTGTCTTTATTTTTGGTAAGCTCACTGGAAAAGAAACACTGCCCAACTTACCAACTTTTCAAAAAAATTCTTTAAAAAGATCTCACAGTATCTGCAGTGGGAATGTCCTCATGAACATCAGCTCAGGGCTAACTGAATGGGGTTTCAGAGAAAAGCTCTTCTTTTATTACTATTAATATAAAATTATCATACCCTTTTAAAGCATTTGGCTATAGCTATTTTTGTAATCTGAAATCTCTCCCTTTACCATCTGTGCTCTTAGAAGATCACAGCTCATCTCTCACTTCTGTTCTTAGTCACATGTGACAGTTTTCCTTGCATTTTTTTTTCTTATTAAATATTTCTTCAACAAACTAGTGTCAAAACACAAGCTAAGGCCTCTTTGTCTTAAAGGTGTATTGGCTATCTCTTAATACATTTATTTCTACCATGGTTTTCAGGTAAATCCAGTTACTTATTTCACCTAAGAATTCAAAGTAAAAAAACAGAATATTTATTTAAAGATTCTTCCTTTCCTTTTTTTTCCCTTTTCTACAATAGTAGCATAAAGGTATTAAAAATTATCTCCAGTCTTCTCAACAGAAGGTAATGCTAATGCTTGGTTCCACTGTCTGGTGACAGAACATCATTGGTTACTTCATTTGTTACCTCTGACAGACACTACTTTAGTCATTATGGTAATTACTAAAGTTCCTTTAGCAATTACCAAAGATTTCAATCTAAATTTCAACCAAAGAAAAGTAGCATAAATTTCATTCTCTGAATAAAGGAGGTGACCAAATCTCTTACACACTTAGAAAAAAAAAAATTATATGTGGCAGAAATCTTTTCAATGTAGAAGAGGTTGTAACTTTGGTCTCCTTTTCAGGTAAGAAATTCAAAGGCAGGAATCACTTTTGACCGGTTATTGGAAATCATGGTAACCATATTTCTGAGACTCAGTGCCATCACCTGTCCCCTGGTAGTTCTGAAATGTTGCATAGTGTTCTTTCAGCTTTTTCTAAAGTAACTGCTTTCTTAGTGATTCATAACCATGTCATACCAACTGCTATCTATAATAAGTAATTCTTTCCTCCAGACACCTCCATTTTTCCATCTTCATTTGATAAATGGCTGAGTTATTCAGCTGTTCACTTAGCAGGAAGGAAGTCTCAATCTCATTGTGGCAACAAATACACTGCCTGGTACTCCCTTATTTTTGGGTTACTCCCAACACTCAGTCTTCAGCACTGAGGAGCTGAATCTCCAGTAAACTACAAGAGAAGGAACATGAATGTGAGCACAGTGGGTGTCATCATCAGGTGACTTATAGAGTAACCGATCAGTAAATTCATAAGTATATTGAGAATGGGATTAAACAACAGCAGAGGTATCACAGAAGAAATAAACAGATTATTTGCCACTGCAAAATAGCAATGAAAGAAGTGTTTTATTACATAGTTTGGATAAAGAAAACTAGTCCTATATTTTAATTTTTTCCTTAAAACAGTGGTATGCATTGAATATGATTTTCTCTTACCTGATGTCACATGCATAGGCAAAATAATACCAAATTACAACTGTAGTCTTTAATCAAAGAGATAAAGGGATTTTCCTTATTTCTAGCTTTGAGGGAGCTTGAGACACAGTCCAGCCGTATTCATGATGGGAGAAACTAATAACTCCTTTGCTCAGACAGTTTTCTTTATCTTGGCCATTATGAAAATGGGTTACCTGATTAATTTTATTCTGTTTTTCATTAAATCATTTACCAGTGGCAAGTATGTTAATTGCTGGGAATTTGCCTTTCTGAAAGAATATTGCTAAGTCTGTGACTGCTCATCTTGCCACCCTGTAGCCACTTTCTGTTGGACATTGGCAATATCACTTTAATTTCATTTTACCTCCACCTGTTCCAGATGCACATTCTAGAACCATAAAAGGCCATTTGTTAATCTAGTTCTCCAGTATTTCTCCTGGGGTTTTCCCTTTCCTGGGACCAAAGCTGCCAATTGAAATCTTTACTACATTGTCAATCCTATGGTTACAAGACATGATCTGATCAATTTTTAAAGGATGGGCTAAATTAAGGTCAGGTTGGTATTTTTTTGTAGTGAGGGGATTCATACATGTCCTGGAGGAAAAGATTCAGTATGACTAAGACATGCATGAATCTCATTTGTCTTGTTAGTACTGCAGACAGAACAGTAAAAACTAATTCAGGGTGCCTACTTTTGAACTAGACATTGCTAGGTTGAGGAAGGTATTTCTTCCACACAAGATCAACTCATTTGTGTGGCATTTACTACCTAATCTTTTACAACTACTCTTGGTAAATGTTAAGAAAAAGATCAATACTGCATTTTCTCTAATTAATCCAACTCAGTTTGGGACTAAGGTGACTCATAACAGAGAGTTTCTATGTTCAGAAAGAAAAATAACTCTGCTTTTTGACACCAGAAGAGAAGAAGAACGTTCTTACACAGAAGTTTTGCACTACACAGTTCTGTTCCTGACTTTGCAATAATTTAAAATCTATTTTTCCTCTCCTCTCCTCTCCTTTCCTTGTATTCAGTGTCCATATTTCTGTCAATATTTTAACTGGATAATGCAGGTAGCACTCATGCAGATGATATCTGACATCCTCTGCCTTCTTGTTGTTTTACTAGCCCCTGAAGATAAATATTGGTTACTTATCAATAGAACGTTGCCTCGGTGGCTCTGAATATTTGAGCACCTGTTGATCAGGCACTGTGCAGATAATGTCACAGGAGATGTTTGAAAGTCCTTACAGTTTAAAGTCAGTTCTGGATCAGCATCAGTATATTTATACAAGGACTATTACCTATAATACTTCCTCTTAAAACACACAAGAGAATTTAGCCAATAACTTTTGCAGTCCAGATTTTCTTTTAAACAGTCCATCTACGCTGCACAATCAACAGATTTCAGTTTCTGCAAATGTCCAACTGTCTTTTACAATTACAGAGCACAGTATGGATTATGAATTTCATTTCCCTAGTATACTTTTGGTTCCTAAACATAGCATCTGACAGTTTCACCTCAATTTTTTAAGTCAGTTCGAGTTCTGACTAAGGTTATACAGGATTTAATTAAGCCAGTAATATAACATTATCACTGTTGCATACTCTGAAGGAGTATTCTGCTCTGATACCCAAGTAAGCTTTTACATTCTCAGTGCACTTCTTAGACGTTTACCCATGTGGATGCACAAGTCTGTAATAATTAATCACTGCCCAGAGGCAGTGGTCCGTTTGTCTGTTCTTTAACCAAGGAGATGCTATTCTAATGGGCAAGATGCCTTCAGTGAGAAGCTAGCGGCCATGGGAACCTTAAGAGCAGGCAAAGGGCAGGCCAATAGAGTACACAGGTCTATAGCTGATGGTCTCTTTTGACCAGGCAGAAGGAGGTGACTCCTCATTTGAATTGAGTGATAGTGTGAACAGCTTCATCTTTTTCTCCATTCAGATCCCCTTTCAAGTGATAGATGTAAGTGTTCACTGATGCTACTTCATTTGGAAATGAGAACTCTGTGAAAGCCAGAATAATTAATGGCCGTGGAAAAAGGCAAACTCTGAACTGCAGCGACCTCTCTTGTGGGAGCTTCGATGTTTGGGGGAAAATATGAAAAAGGGAATTCTTTGCCTCCAGTGAGGTAGCTGGGAGCTCAGCAGCAGTTTCAGAGTAGCCATCTTGTTCATATAGCTATATAAGGAAAACAGTAGTTAGAAAGATTCGTTAGGATCCATTCCAGCTCCATGCGGCAAAAGCTCAGAGAGACAATGAACATTTGAGTCATTCAGCCCACTGTACAGTGATTACAGATTGTAGGGTTTCAAGTGGCTACACTGGAGCAACAACATTAACCTCCTATCACACCACAGGATCAGTCAACGTTTCCAGAAGAATCATCTATTTTGTAAAGCAAGGTAAAGGACATTTCCATTCACACAGAAAATTACTGGCCAGTAGGTTATGGCCTCCAGGTAAGCTGGCTGGGACAGAGGCGTGTTGCAGATTAGCTCTCCTACAACACATAGCACTAGATAATCACATCACTACCCAGTCCAAGTAAATTACATGTACAACTGTTAGTCAACTCATTCGTCTAGACAGCTGCACCACAGATACTGTAGTTCTACTGTCCACTAAACCCTCCTTGTGAATCTTTCTCTGCCTGCCATCCTTTCCAAGTTTAATATGGGAAACACTACAACAGGATGGAGCTATTAATGTTTTGTTGCATTTCTCACAGGAAGAATGTGGAGAAAATATAAGAACAATATTGTAATAAAGTCATCTAAGATTAGCCTAGTTGCAATTATGACTCCAGTACCATAAGATTTGCTTTTCTCAGTTATAGTCAAAGGTGACTGAGCTGCCAACCTCTTCCTTGTAGTACCAGTGCCCTGGTTTCAGCTGGGACAGAGTTAGTTTTCTTCTCAGTAGCTGGTGCAGTGCTTGTTTTAGATTTGGTGTGAGAACAACGTTGACAGCACACTGATGGTTTGGGTTGTTGCTGGGTAATGTTTATACTAAGTCAATGTTTATACTAAGTCAGAAGGCTGGAGGGGCATGGGAAACTGGGAGGAGGCACAGCCAGGACAGCTGACCTGAACTAGCCAAAGGGATGTTCCATACCATGGGATGTCATACCGAGTATGTAAAGCTGGGGAAAGAAGAAGGAAGAGGTGACATCTGGCATTACGGTGTGTGTCCTCCCAAGTAACCATTACACATGATGGAACCCTGCTTTCCTGGAGGTGGCTGAACACCTGATTGCCCATGGGAAGTAGTGAATCAATTCCTTGTTTTGCTCTGCTTGCATGCGCAGCTTATGCTTTACCTATTAAACTGTCTTTATCTCAACCTATGAGTTTTCTCACTTTCACCCTTCTAATCCTCTCCCCCATCCCACTGTTGGGGGAGTGAGTGAGTGGCTGCGTGGGGCTTGGTTGCCAGCCAGGGTTAAACCACGACAACCAGAAGGACAGGAAAAATGAAACATCCACTATAGGAATGAAAGAAAACAGAAGGGAGAAATGAACACCACCTTACATGATAACAGTGAAATCAAAATTGTTCCAACTCACTGTAAGTCTACTGCATCAGTTCTTTCTGAGTAGCAGCATTTGGCAAGGAGATGGATGGAAATAAGGATATGCCTGCAATTTCAAAGTTAAACAGTAAATTTCAAAGAGTACTTCCCATAACTACAGTCAAATCATTTGTGTCTTCCCCCTAACAGGCACCAGAGGGGGCTTTTGAAAGACTTTTGAAATTCCCATCCTGAGTCCTTGAGTCAATGTCATGGTGGGATGTCTTGGCAGGAGGATTAAGAATATGAGAATGAACTAGCTGCTCAGAACAACTTGATGAAGCCAAAGCAGAAGATACAAACTTAGTTGTATCCTTAAGCCAGTATTAGTGTTCTTGAGAATAGAAAATTATTTTTTATCCAAAGTGGCCTTCACTTGCAGCTTATCCATATGAAGGCACACCTTACTAGCAATCAAATCAGCACTGCATACCAGAATTTCTGTACAGCTTCATGAGACTGATTAATGTGACACTAAGCCATACTTAAAAGGGGACTATTCTGTAGTGCCTAAAGAGCTATACCTTTTCTAGAGGCAGAGAAGAAACAATTAAACTTTGCTACTGTGTTCTCTATGGACTATTACTCACATGCACTTAAGGAGGAAAAGAAAGCTGCAAATGAGTAGATTATGTATTTTGCAATAATAAGATAAAATCAGCATCTCTACACTGTTTCCTTCCAACTATTTTCCCCCAAAACCTGGAAATATTGGAGAATTCTTATCTCCTTATCAAAAGGCTTATTTAGGCCACTAATCAACACTTTAAATAAAGATGTAAAGAAATAAAAATATTCCAAAACTTCACCCTCCTCTGAATGTTTATTAGAGGTGGTATTTTCTTGGTAAGTCAAACTGGTAGGGAATCAATTGGATTTGTAAAAATGGGGGAGAAGATAGTCAAATACGAGAAAGAATGAAACATCTGTTTAAATGACCGATTTATCTGTACCTTGGCATAGGCATATCACTGCCTCTGAAAGTGAAAAATGTATAGGGGAAAAAGGAATTAAGTTAGAATATAAACAGAAATCAGGGGGATTTCTGCGAAATTTCTTGAGAAATACCTAAGGCTAAAGAAGCTTATTTTAACTTCAGCATATAAATGAATATCTTATCCTGGTTCTCTTCTTTCTGAGTCTGAATCAGATTTTTCAGAGATGGATGGTGACTAACTATTGGGTAAAAGCTTTAAAGTCTCAGCCCGATGGTGAATGGGGAGGGAAGCAGTTGAAGAAACATCAGCAGTTACCTAAGGTGTGAGGCATAATCCTTAGAACATGTATTCATGGACATAAGAAATTATTTGATGCAAATACCTTCATCCTCAACTGTTTTAATAGAAGCCATTTGTGAAAACATATGTCCAACATAAATGGATCATGACAGAGTTCCTATCAACTGTGACTCTAATGCTATGTCACCCAGGAAAAGAATTGAAACTTTCATCCTATTCTTCAAAATCCAGTCTCCCTAGGGAACATAAATGGGTTTATATTCCAATGGGATGTGTCCACAGTTCCCTCAGATTTCTAAACCCAAGTATTTACTTAAGATTTATCTGGTAATACAGCTAGTCTCTCATCATATTCAAATTCCCTAGGCAAGAAAAACCAGCAGCATGGTTTTACCCTAGGCTGTAATTCCACAAAGTCCTGAACCACACAAATTTTGCCCCTTTGTTTCTTCTCCTAGTGAGACTCAGTACTCCTCCACTTCAATATATACAGGTCAGAGTTCAATCTACATATACAATTACAGAAACTCTGTAGTCATCCAGATAAACCAGCCTGCTATGTGCCTTAATATATCCACCAACAACCTCGCTTTCACATGTCTCACATCAACCACTTCTGGAGCATAAAAAGGATTATCTGCACTTTCTGTTGAGCAGAACAGTATTTGTCAAAGTTACAGGCTTTAACAAAGTTTGAAGCTGACTGAAACTCTTCTGCCTTACATCACTTCTCCCTGTGCCGTTGGCTTCTTCAGCATAAAAAGTTCAGTAATTCTGATTTCTTACTTTGTGATTGTAGTTTTATACAAAATACTGCTTTCTTTAAACCTGAAGAAATAGAGCTGAGAATTACCCAAAGTTTATTCAGTGCCAAAACTTTCTATCTCTTTCTGTAAGTGAGTGTGCCTTTCGGATTAAATAAATGGGCATAATATATGTTATGCGCATTTATCTGATGCTCAGGGGGTCAACAAATAGCATATTTATATATTTATATATATATTAAAAAGCATATATATATATATGCTTTATTTTATGGTTTGATTATTCAGTCTTCCTATGAATCTTTATTTTCTGGTGTTTTCTTTGCTCTATCAAGATGGTAAATACACCATTATCTAACCAGAACTGATTTCTTTTTTCAAGTAAAAAGATATTTTTTTTTAATGTTATCTAAGTTATATTTATGAACAAATATGCACAGCTATTTTATATGATGATACAATAACAGTGTTGCTTTTGACACTGGTCAAACTCTAGTATGAGATATGCTCTATGCCAGAACATATTAAATGATGAGAACTGTGGTTATGTTAGAATGTAATAATCAAAAACACCAACAATAATAATATAATAATACTTAACACCATTGTTTATGGCACATAATATAATCTAATAATAAAGTAATGTTGCTTTAATATAATATATTCACATTCCTTTATGAGTTCATTCCCATACTATTTATTGTCAATAAAATTCTGCTTATTCAACCAATGTGATTTTTTTTGTGGTTTGCACTGCACGTTGTGTCTATGTTGGCAGGTACATAGTATGAGCACTAGCCACATAAAAAATCCAAATGTTACCATTTTTGTGATACAAACAAGGTAAAATACTCTATCTACACTTGTAGCAGAAAAACATTTTAATTTATATCTACATTTCACGAAAGTATCAGGTATTGCTATTTGGATCAAGGACTGACTATAAAAAGTTAAACAAGTAAAATAAAAACATGGTTTTGTTTTCAAACCATTGCAAATTATTTACACTGAGTGTTCTAGACTTCTAGAACATGCAGATTTACCAGTAAACATCTACAGGCTCAAATACACCTATTTCTATCTCATATATTTGCTGTATTTACCTACTCATATCTGGCATTCCAATCACTTTAAGGCAGGGGCATTATTTTTGTTACATGCATTGGAGTCTTCAGGAGTAACCAGAATGTATCTACTTCTAACTAGAACAGCTTAGAGCTTATCCACCTTCCCACATCAAACAGGTGAACTTACTCATATACTACTGCTTGTTTTATGTGTGTGAGTGTGTTTATGTAAGTGTGTGTACTGGGTTGACTACCATATGCACTAATCAAGAGATTTTTCAGCTCATGGTCCAGTCCACAGAGCACCCAAGCGAAATGTTATGGAAAAAACCAATCCTACTGTCCACCAGAAAATGTCAAATGGTCATCAGAATAACAAAGCATGAAAAAAATCATACTCTAAGGACTGCCTCCAGTAAAAATAAAAACATTGTAAGTACTCTGAGAATGGTTTCTAACACACTTTTTTCACAAGTTGTAGTTGAGGAAAACAAAAAACTGCAACTAACTTTTTATATGGCAAGTTGCTTTCTCAAAATCAAATATTAAAATACAGTGACAGTATTGCTGAAGGAACCTGCATTAGACCCAAATACAGTATTTTCCTGTTGTGAGATGAACTGAAGCCATCAGCTCGCACCTTTGTTTATTCAATGCCTTTCAGGAAGCAACTGTACTGAGCTTTTCAAAATGAAATATTGCATGTCAGTAATCATTATACAACCTTAATGGCAGCTCTACCATAAATGACAGATCTCGTTAAAGTGACAAAAGAGGATTTAAGGGAAATGTAAAATATACTTATGTTGTTAGAACATTTCTAATAGGCACTAACACTGATTATATTTTATTGTAGCGGTGTGCTATCTGTGCCATAGGTAAAACTGAGAAACCATTCTATTTAAAAGTTGCCTTTCCCAGATCTTCTAAGACTCATACACTTCCTTCAATTAGCTTGAAATCTATAGTCTTGCAATAATACAGAACATATTAGGAATCCCAGCTTGGGATCTTTCGAGCCATCAGTTTCCCAATGAGCCTAAATTTTCTCTCCCACTGGAAAAAAAAAAAAATCCATTTTTTTCTTATAATTGATAGAGTCTACTCTTTTTGAATGGGGTACTGAGAAGTCAAACCATGCTTTTGGTCAATCTCAAAGCGTTCAAGTCACTTATTATCTATCCAGTTACTAGTGTGGCAGCAATACTGAGCAGCAGGTGTTCATCATCATCAATTATGACAGCTAGGAATTTCTTCTCCTTATTAACCTTAATCGTGACTTTTTACATCACTTTTTGCAAGAATCTTATTTTTCTTGTTAGTCACAAGATAACAAATGATAGATGACTGTATTTCTTTTGGTCATCCCTTTGGCAAGCTTGCTACAACTAATTCAAAGAAAATCAGATCATTATGAATAATTTCTGCAACTTTTTGCTCTAACAAGCTTTCTGCTTTCATGCATCATTAGCCATTTTAAATTTTTACTGGATGTCTTCAGAGAACATTTCTCTCTCTTACACTGCCTACTGCAGGACAGTGACTGGGCTTCATTATACTCTAGATGATCTTCCTAGCAGTAGATATCAGGCATTTGGATAAGGTAACATCCAAAATCCCTTGGCTGTACTGTATTTTTATCACTTGACATAATTTCTTCTTAGGACCTCATCCTCTACTACTTTATGTCACTAATAAGTTACGAAGGTATACCTGGGACAACTTAGAATCCGTTGCATTTCTGAAATTGTTCATAAGTTTTACGTTCCCCAGCTATGACATATAAGGTGCAGATATTAACTATTGGCTTAACAACATAAAGGGGTTTTTTTGCCAGTTTAGTGTCCCCCTTTTTTCCCTCGTGGTCTTCTGAAAGCTCTGATAACTGGATAGTTTACAAACTCAAGCAGATAAACTTCCACAAAGCAGGCATCAATTGTGTCAGCAGGTGGCACATAAGCTTTTCCAGATATGTGCTTGTACAGGATCTCTGTTTTCTGGTGACTGACAGTAATACCAAGCTATGGAAATGATGCCTTGTCCTCCTCAATGCATGGGAAAAGGACACAATTACCAACAGCCAATGGCTCCTGAAACAGTTCTTTGGAAGTCAGAATTTCTGACTGTGCTGTGAAGCTTCTAGAAGTCTCATTAGCAAGTGAGTAGGATGGTGGTGATAGCTATCACTACCATAGAACATGGGGCTTATGCAGGTTCTTTTCCTCTAGGCAAGCTGTGTTAAAATAACAATTCCAAAGTCCTGCTTTCCTGACTTTATCAAAGGCCTCTGTGCCTATACAAACAAAAAGAATGCGTAAGGAATTATTCCTTGGCCCCAGGGCCAACTGGCACAGCACAACTTATTTGAGGGTGACCACATGAATGAATGAATCTGCGTCTAGTGCCAGAAAGCAAGGAATATTTTTAAGCTGCAGTGACATAAAGAAACAGCACAAAAATGATAGTACCACTGACAACTATGCCATAAGGAGTCACAAGGAAGGGGTGAAGGTGTAGAAAGTAATTTTTTTCTTCCTCTGGTCTTTCAAGTTATTGTAACCACTAAATATTAAAGCTGACAAGATTTGGAACTTAGACACGCTGGTATTTGTGACTCCTCTCACTAAGCTGTTGGCTACACTCTCCAAGACTGCAAATCACGACCAACTCAAGGTGTACGGTATGTTGATACCAAAGCCTCCTTTCTTCCTGGCCAGCTACAAGGAGCATTTCAAGTGCAAACCATCTTGCTAACAATGATCTCTAACACCTAAAGGTATTCTGTAACCTAACAATCAACAAAACCCTGGGAAATTGAGAGATAAAAGAATAATGCACAGTTATTTCCTTAGCTGAATATCATATCTGTGAATGCTGAGACTGGCAAATCTCAAGGTTCTGGGAAGCAGAAAGTAAGAATTAAGTAGCATATGCATTCAGACACTGTTTTCAACAGCAGCCCATACCATGAATACCTTTGTTTATGAACAATATCAAACAAGATCTGCCTTTCCCTTCCCACACTAAAACACTTGCTTGCTTCATGGTATAAAATGTTATATGTGCTTCATTTTACAGCCCTCTTCTCCTTAAGGGTGTTAGACTTTTCTTCCCTCTCTCATTAAACACTTAAGCTACACTCATTTCCAACCTAATTGCTGTCAACAGCAAGGCCGCATTTGGTTCCGCTGCTGAAGCAGTACCGAGCAAGAGACATATTAAATCCCTTGAGATGCATATCCACTCCTTTCTTCTTGCATTCCCATGCAAGAAAAAAGTTTCACTCAATTCCATCACAGTGAAGTCCTTCCAGACTGCACCATTCCCTCACTGACCAACTGCTTTAAATTAAGCCCTCCAATATCACAACAGCTACGCCTAAGACAGTGAATACAGCTTCAGTGCAGGCAAATCTCCTTTGGCTATGAGATCTGTAGTGCTTAAGGTCGTCTGTGCATTCCTGGTCATCAGAGTGAGTTTTGTTGAACAAGCGATTCCAGAAGGGCATGATTATGTCTCCAGCCAACTCTAACTCTGTATCAAAATTTTCTGTTAATAAACTACAGGGTATCAGATCAGTTATAACTACAGTTATAGCAAACGGATCTTGGAATTAGTCAAACAAAGCAAAAAGCCTTACAAATGTCTTTTATTGCCCAAAAAGGTGAAACTATGCTCAGCCAAAAACTTGTTTTAACTCTTTAGACGCTGCCAGAAAGTATTCCAGGCCAGGTTTTCACAATAGTTAGGACACTGGGACATATGTTGTAACTTGAACAGTGCAGCTGGACAACATTTCTGCAAGGAAAAGATGTTTACTTTAAATAATATTCACCCACAGCTGTTTCTGCAACAAAAGCATATCAAGAGACCTCAGAAATCTATTCATGCTAAAGATTTTTATGGTCTGTTTTCTGGTTGTAAGCAGAGTTACAAATTATTTTTTTACTTGAAAATATTGTCTAACAGAGAAACTTATTAAGTCTTCAGAAAGAGTATTTTAAGCAACTTCTTGAATTACAGCTTTATTGTAAGACTACTGACATCCCTGTGAGAAGAGGATAACAAGTGTATTTCAAAAACTGTATTGAAGTAGTTTGCATTTTTCTCATGCCATAGGATAATACTGTGTGCAATACTAGCACTTATAGAGAGTATATAGATTACACTCTTAAACTTTCTCAGGACTTCAGGGAAATTTACAATGTTTTTTATTCTGTATTCCAGAAAGAATTTCTGAAATTTTCAACCTTCACTATCTAAAAAAAATGCCAACTTAGTTAGTCTGAAATGGCTCTCAATTAATCCAGTAAGATCAGCTCAACAGTAAAAATCTTGGCAATATCTAAAGTGATTAAGAATTTCCTAAAATACATTATTTGTGTAAAGTTAAAACTACAAACTCTTTTAAATACAAGACACTGTTTCTGTGTGGGTTTTTTTCAAGATTGCTCAAATACTGATATGTACCTTTGGACCTACTTCTATAAACTCATTCTTGTTTTGCAAATATAATGGTGAAACTCACCTTATGCTTGAGACTGCCTATATTTTTCCTTGATGAAAGAAGTGAAAGTGTCTTTTACTTATTAAAGTCAGAGAGTTGAGTCCATATATGTACCAGTGATCTTAGAATGGAGTGAGTTTTTAACCCCGTTTTTATCCCACCTAAAAATAGTCAAAACTTTCTCAGAATATATTCTAACAGGGAATGTTACTATAAAACTTAGGTCAAAATTTCTGTAATTTCACTGTAAGCATCCCAACTGTTAGCAATTAAATACATTTCTGGGAAGAAACCCTACAACATCCTGGGTGAGGGTAGAGGGTTAAGTAAAGAATGAAAAGAAAATGTTTAAAAAATAATTTATAAGCAAAGTATATTAAACATATCTCAATTTGAACGTGAGTCAGATGACTATAATTTAATTCTATTATCTTGCATTTTGTACATTACTTTTATGTCTATCACCTCCTTTATACTCCCCCTCCATTTCTTTCAGTTATGGATTAGGCTTTTGAAGAGAACTCTTAAAATGGATGGTTACACCTTCAGGGTTAGACTGTCTCCAGGACACAGACTTCAGTTGGGGTTGTAGAGAATGCCAAGATCCTGCTTAGCATAACAAGGAAGATGTAAAGCAGTGAGGTGAAAATTCCTTGGGTTGAAAAGCAGAATTTACAGAAGGCTGTGCATCATCTCTGCTCTTCTGCTGTCATCAACAGCCTTCAACTGCTGTGGACAGCTTAAAGTAGAAAGTTTGATAAGTTGATACATTGTTTCAGTCCCTTCTTTTCAGGAATTTGAAAGAACTTTATGAAAGTAAGAAGAAAAGATTATGAGACAGAGTAACCGAAATGAGGCAGTGTTAGCAACTCTTATGCTGTAAGGCTACAATTTCAGACTGAGATACAACTCTCAGTTAAAAGGATGTTCCCAACTACAAAAAACCGGGAAACTCACTTGTGGCCAGACTCTTCATCCTAGCATCAAAAGAAGGGACAACTAGTATTTCCATTAATTAAAATAATTATTTTTTCTTTGCTATTTAACCTCAAAGATATTTATAAAGGTCAAAATTAGTCATCATCTGTGTATCTCTAATGATATATGTACATCACTTCCCTACTTATTCTAATAGCCATTCTTTGCAATACAGAATTGATATATGTGTAAATTCTTTCTCGGAGATTCATGTAAACATACATGAGAGTCAATATTAAAGGACAGACAACAGATAAATCAAATACTAGAAGTTCTTGCCAGCTGTATACTAGCTGTAACCAATTAACAAAGAACCACTAAGCATCTTTAATCCCTTGCTATTAAAAAAACCTAGCTAGCTCTCCATCCGTCTAGCTAGATAAGAACCTATATTTCAGGTAAACAGTTTTTTAACTTAAATTCAGATACATTGTTTAGTTACAAAAATAGGGCACTAAAACCAGTTTTATACTAGCACCAAATTTAAAACCTGGCATTTCTGACCCAGCAGTGCTACAGATGGAAATTTCAATTAGTGGTTGGAAGAACTTCCCCCTTTTTTAAGCTTAGGACTTGCTTCTGGATCAAAAGTCTCATCATAGAGGGGACTACTTCCATGGTAGAAACTGAGTGGATAACCTGCAGACCATCTTCTAAGGATCCTTTCTGAGCCCATCTGTATGGTTCTCAGGCAGGACACAGCTGTCCAGATAAAACTTGTATCTTGGGAGGGCATGGGAAATCCCCATGAAACTGCACCTAAACTTAATCTCATTCCTTCCTGCCCTGGCAACTTCTCTGCTCTCTCTCCACAGATACTCTCTCTGCAGATCACGTGATGAGCACAAGTGGGTTGTGTGCCCATGGCAGCTGCTGTCTGGCCAGCTAAAGGGCTGCCTCCCTTTGCTGTCCCCTCCCATGCCTCTACAAAATGGCAAGGCAAACGAGGTACGCAAATTTCACACAACTTTGGTAACATCAGCAGCACAAGCACTCAATGCATAGACGTTTTCTCTACCTCTGCAACAGACCCACCACAGGCTGAACCCATCATCCAAGTGTGTGGCACCTCTTTGAAAACATATTTAAGAAAGAGGAGGGAGGGAAAGACAGGGAGAAGGGAGGTAGGAACAGAAAGCATGAGACACAGCAGAGGGAACACCAAGGTCAAAGAAGGAGGAGGAGGTGCTCTGTGGCACAAGTATCCCCTGCAGCTCATGGAGGGCCCTACAATGGAGCTGCTGGATGTTTCCTGAAGGAACTGTGGCCCATGCAGCGTCCACACTGAAGCATGTTTTTCCTGAAGGACTGTAGCCCACGGGAAGAGTCCATGCCAGAGCAGGGGAACAGTGTGAGAGGGAAGGAACAGCAGAGAGAACCCACTATGCACTGACAATCCTACCCCCAGGCACCTTGCCGGCTGCTACTCATGGGTGGGTGTAAAGGAGTCCAGAGTGATGGAATCAAGTTGATTATGGTAAAGCGGGGAGGAAAGGTGTTTTAAAGTTTGTATTTGGTTCTAACACTGAGATCTATTTTAATTGGCAATAAATTAGATTAGTTTTCCCCAATTTGAGTCTGTATTGCCCTCTATAGTAATTGGTAAGCAACTTGCCTGTCTTTATCTTGGCCCATAAGCTTTCCCATCCTATTTTCTGTTCCTGCCCTGCTAAGGAGGGGGAGTAAATGAGAAGATGGGGGGAGTTCAGCCCTTAGCTGAGGTTACCCCACTGTACCCGTGCTATGCACTTTCAATATAGAACTGTTGCCAGTAGGTATCTGAGCTCAGAGGCATGCAAATTACAGAGATCCCTAATCATACTTCACTGCACACAAATGACCTTTTAATTTATTATTCCATCCTCGACATGTACCAATCAATATATTCAGTGCACTAAATACATTTGGGAGTTGCTGTGGATTAAAGATTAGCTGTGACAAACTGAACTTTTCAACCGAGTAACCAAGGGGGAAAATACTAATTAAGCAATGCTGTAGTTCCACACAGACAAAGCATGCCTTCAAGCAGCTGTCCAAACTACATGGCCAGAAGTAATTCCTAGGCTCTACTACTAGGTTAACAAACTGAATATGGATTTCCCCCTGTGCTCCTGTTTCTATGTGCATGCAGTCCCAAAGAGGGCATCTTTCTGTAGCCAAAGAATCAGGGTTAATGAACAAATGTGTGCAGTCCTTTCCTCCCTACAGAGCCATCACACTATCACAGAAGAAAACACAAATGATTTATGACTGTGAGTATCCTCTGACTATCAAAAGAAAACCAACTCTGAAAGATTAGTCTGTTCTAGCTCTCAACAGCACTTGAGGCTTAAGAAGTTGCACATTAGAGTTTAATAATTTCGTAGAACAGTTAAAAAACCCAACAGGCTATGTTGGAATAATCCTAACAGGATTAGGATTAGGAATCAGTTTCAACCACATATATAACAGAGGCAATATCAGCCAGAAAACTGCTCAGTTGTAAACAGTGACTAATACTTCCCTGGAATATTGTATTTTATAACAAGAACTCTTCACGTGCAGATCTACTGAGTCCTCTCTTCTGTGCAAAAAAGGTCAAATTCTGCATTAGTGTGTCATTGACAGGCATTTACACCAACACAGCCAAGACCAAATTTCAGCTCAGTGACTTACCAGTCAAGTATAAAGGCCCATTTTATGTTGAATATAATATTATATGAAAATTCATTTACAACTTAAAATCAATGCTAGTACCTATGAAAAAAAAATGTTTAATGTTAGATGTATTGTAATGCATGATGAAAAATAGCTGGAAGAGACATTATTTTTATCCAATATGCTTAGTGTCTTTTCACAAATGACCCGCCTGAAATAAATTTTTAAATCTAGGGTAGTTCAAGATTGCAAGACCTCACCACTTGCTTGTCTGTCATGGGTGTGTAGCAAACTAGAAAAAATAGTATTACCAGCAAACACTGCACCCATGTTATGTCAAAGATTTCATTGAAAGGGAGAGTTTAAGATGATCTGTCAGAGAAGACAGACATTTTTACCAGATCACAGGACAGAGATGAAAGGGCTCACAACCCATGTTTTTAGGATAATGTCATGCTCTAAGGCCAAGCTAAACAGAGGAATTTAGACTTCTCTTCCAGGAAAAGAGACCAAAGAGAAATCAGCAGTCACCAAAGGAAAACCACTGCCCCTCACCAACCCCCCAGTTGCTTTAAATATACAAAATAGGTCTGTAGAAGAGAAGTAGCTACCACCTGATTACCTTCTAAGAGATTTTGGGGGATATAATGACAGTGCTGAAGTAATACTTAGAAGTTATGACACAGCAGTAAGCACCAAATATTGTGGTAAGCCATTTTCAGAGGTTTTGGTATATCTTTCATCACAGAAAATTAGATTAAAAGATAAATTATCAGTCAGCAGTAATAGCCATTTTTCTTTTAAATTCTCTGCTTTGCTGCTTCGTGACACTTATATGATTTATAACCATAGTCCTGTTTATTACCAAGTCCTCTGTTCAGAAGTACGCTACATACCTTCTCTGTTGCACTTGGCTATAGGCTTACTACAGAAGCCCATGAATAATTCTAGAGCAAGGGATTTTGATAATGAAGTGATCCTCATAGTATATTTTTCAGAGCACAGTTTGACTTCCTAATGATGCAGATATTCTGCAAATCGCAATACCACAAGTAAGATATGTATGTCTCTGAAGAAATTTCTGAAAAGAGAAGTGGGGAAATTTAATGGCACATTCATCACCAACAGGTCTCTCTTATTCCAGAGATGGCACTGGCAGTTCCATAATTACATACACTTGAAAACCCATTTTACATACATAGAGCAATAATTCAATTAGGAAAAGAAAATCAGTGTTTCCAGCACAAGGTCACATTTTCTTTAATATGGTTATCTCAAAAACATCTTCCTTGAAGCTTATCAGACTAAACTTTTTCCAACAACATCTAGACCTAGGACAGGGACCCCAAACAAGAATTGGCACTTTCTGAAGTAGAACTTTGTCTTGATCTTCCAACAGAATCTGTGCCTGATGAGCAAGCTGTCTTAGTTTTTGTTTTGGATTTCAACAAAGGGATCAAAATTCTCCTTAAACTTACAGTTGTAAGTCAAAGACTGAAAATAACGCTTGTGTTTCAGTCCTCACACACTTCATCTTTTCCTACTATTCCATTTTTAGCATATGCTTCAGCTGCTCTGTGATAGGTGACGAATTCCCAAAGGTGTGTGCAGTGCTGTACTTAGTAGAAGTTTCATTACTCAGTAAGAATTTTCATTACTAGACTGAATTTCTGCCGGATCAAAGTTCTCATGAAAACTCATTTAAGGTAATAAAGAACTTTATAATTTTTTTTTTTAGCAAATTTTAATTAAAGTTAATAAAAATACAATTTTTTTTTAGTTGTATTGGGCATGCAATAGCAACATGCAAGCCTTATAGCTCTGCAGGTGTAAGCAAGCCCCAGAGCTGAGACTTTTTTATTGTCTGTAGAGAAGCATATAAATGTATTGTCTATCTAATAAAGCATGCAAAGGAAGCAGGTAACTATCACAGGACTGGACAGAGAAATTTACATCTTCAGAGTTTGAAAATGCCATGAAACATTTGTCTGTTAGCCTTCAAGCATAACAAACATTTGTCTTTCAATTCCATTTAGGTAAAGGCTTCATCTTCATAAACTCTGTTTTAGGAATCACAGAATGGTTGAGACTGAAGGGACCTCTAGAAGCCACCTGGTCCAACACTGCTGCTCAAGCAGAGGCATCTAGAGGAGGTTGGCCATAACCATGCACAGTTACCTTTTGAGTATCAGGTTAGTTCAACTGTAGCTAAGAAAGAACTAGAGCTGCTAGTGGATAGTGTCCTGGTTTAGTTCTGTGGTGATCACCGAGAAATTATTCTTTTCATGCAGGACAGGAAAACAAATAGTTATACTTTGTGTGAAATTTGTCCTGATTCCTACAGAATCCTGGAAACAGCATTCTGACACACTCTGGTCATTTAGCTTAGCCTAAGAACAGTATGCCAACATTGCTATGACTGTGGATACAGTAGTATGTGTGTGATACGTGCTCTCAATTTTAAGGAACAGGTTTTAAGAAAACTAATTTTTTCATATCATATTCTATGCATTTTAACTAGGCTGCACATCTGCTTGATGGTCAATAAAACCCGGTATAAAGAATTTCAGATTTTAATGGTCACACCTGGATTAATATTTTGATAGAGAACTGCAACATTTTAAATGTAAGGGTAGATCGGAAATTCACCATTTAATAGCTTAGCATAGTCTTTCCAGATTCAGTCAAAACCCCTTGACTTTGTTAGGTACTTAACAGCAATATGGAAGTAAATAAACAACAATATTAAGCAAAATGGAATAGTACAGAGAAAATAGCTCACTGTGCATTAAAACACAGTGTAGGAATCAAAGACAGAATGATCTATAATTTCAAGACGGTTCATTACTAGAATGTAACCAACAAACAGTTGATACTTTATATCTGATAATGGAATATTCCACCTTGGCATAAGTTCCTCTAGCTAGACACTGGGAAGAGCTTCCTTTGGGATCACACTTAAAACTGCTCACTTTTTCCATGTACTTTCCTTTGAGCAAGCTGTACTTGAGAAAACTTGAACACATTTCATCATAAGATAACTTTCCAGTCACACCCAAATAAAAAAAAAAAAAGTATTTACTGTTCAGCAAACACTTACTGAGCAAACAAGAAATGCCTTTACCCTTTGCTAGCACTCTATTTCCCTGAAGTCTGATTTAAAGAATGTTGAAGGAATAAGCAGCTCTTAAAAGTATTTTTTCAGGATCCCTATTTTCTAGCCTGAAGTCAGCCTGTAACTCCTTGTCTCCTATCAGAATATTTCTTATAGTAGGAAAGAAGTTAGCAGAGTGTTTTAAGTACCATACGTATTAACATTATGATTCCCCACTTAAACTCTTGGATTACCTTACAGCAGAGAAGACTCAAAGCTGCATAGCTATGAAAGTAAAATTGAATATTGCTGTCCTGAGGCAGAAAAAGGATTGTATTTTTAAGGGGTGGAAGAGATGGGGGGACAGAAAAGGCTGGGACAAGTCAGAAGAGTATTAAGAAGGTACTTAGATTTAACTGAGTAGCCCTGGGAGCAAGCAGTCAGATATGGGGAAAGACTATATGTAAAAATGGAGGCTTAGGTCTTACGTCTGATGGACACTTCGAAAGATGCAGAGAGGGACAGGGTTTTTCCCCCCCTCTTCTTCAGCCTACTCCCCTTCTGGCATGTTCTTTTTCCACTCCACCTCATGCCATACCCCCCAACCCATCCAAGACACAGAACTCCACCCTCCCCAACTCAAAAGGCATCTTCCTAACATCCACCTCCCATTCCCTACCTCAGATAAACTAGTTTTCCTTTCCAGCAGCTTCCCTAACAAAGGAAGGGCAAAGACAGACTCTTGATAATATGGGTTGAAGACAAGATAGGACCAGAAGCAGAACCCAAAGGATCCGGAGATCCCAGAGAGTGAAGTTTTCTGACCCTTTCTTAGCAGATCTGAAGCAGATGTAGTGACAGAGACAATGTCTACTTTGGACTGGGGCTGCTTACATGGGCTGCCGTTCTCTTCCTCATCCTCACATAAGGTGACCCTCTCTAAGCAGCTGCAGATGGGGTAAGGATGGATTGTTCAGATTATAGCAGTCCGTCTCTGCTGCCTCAGCCACAAGCTAAACACAGTTTGCAGCATCCTACGGACTCACATTGTAGAAAATTATGATAAAACCTTGCTTGGGAAAACTATTTGTATATACAAGATGTTGTTTTCATCCTGAAATAGTGTTAAATTTTCTCATTTTATCTTGGGAGAGGGTGACTGTTGAAAAGTAGTAGTGCATGGAAATTTGATAGCAACTGTATCACATTTCAGGCCTTGAAGGCAAGCACGCATACAAGTGTGGTTATTATTAAGGGAGTATGTTACCATGGAGAGGTCACCTAAGACATATACTGACAGATGTCATACTTGCTTCATCAGAAATAAATAATAGACATCAAAACCCATTAACAATTGCAGACAATTGTATATGGTCATGGTAAGTGTCCTTGACAAACACAGATTCTTAAGACTTGAAGTTCAATATGTGTTACTCACTTTGCTTTGACAGCTATTGAGGATCTCTGCCCTGGATTTTCCGGGCTATTTCCTTTGATAGCTGGGTGTGTGTCTGAGACTGAAGTCTGAGTTGCAAAGAGCTCCAGGTGAATCCAACCTCTGAGTCAGTTTTTGCCCTGTTCCTAAACATTCCTACCTAGGGAATCAGCTTTCACCCCAAATGAGCTAGAGAAGGGGCTAACATGCAAACAGCAGACATGGCACAGAAGCTGTGACCTGAGGCACAAGTCTACGTGACAGTGGAAGAGTTGCCTCAACATCACTATCAAGTTGCTTCCCTGAAAATTGTATCACTGCATTTTGTTTTTCTCTAGTGACTGAAAGATGGAGCTACATGGTTCACTTCAGCAGGGGTGTTTCTGTATTGCGCTGAACAGGCTTTCCAAAGCTAAGTTTGGATATTTTCCTCTCTCACTCCCAAACACTGAACAATATCAAACTTCTTTCTTAGTATTTTAAAAATACTGTGTTGTGGCTGCTAAAGCACTTCCTGGAATATGAAGAAAGCATGATTCCTGTTAGAGCTATTTCAGTTTTCTTTGGTTTGCTATTTAGTTAGGATAAAGATTACTGCAGCATAGCAAGACAATTAACAGAGAAGTTAGGAAAGTTGGTTTCAGGAGGATGTGTAGGTTTACCACTTATGCTTTTATTTCTCTCAGACCTTGTTTCCCATGTGTTCAGATGTGAGTCTTGCCCTCTTGTCTTCAGCACTTACAGCTCTGCTTCATAACATGCCATTCTCCACTCTGTCCAAGCACAGTTTCAGGACAGGCAGAGAAAAAGCTCATCACATCTGAAGCAGGATTTAATCAGGCATCTAACTTGGGACACCCTGAAAATTCTCAATATTCAGCACTGAATGTAACAGTTCACTGAAGGGCAAAAAAAGACAGCAAGAAGTAAGAAATTATTCTTTTTGTGGGAGAATGAAAGAGATATAATTAACAGTAATGCCTCTACAGTACTTTGAATATTTAAAATGCTAGATACTTTATTTATTTATGAGATTGACTAAAAAAATCACCAGCAGAACAAGTAATGGAAATGTTGTTTGCAGACCAGTCTTAAAACTTGGGACTCAAATTCTGAATGTCTACAAATCATGGTCTGAGTCTTGATTTCATCTCGGTCTCCTATGAACTTGCTCACCAGAGTACCAATAAGACTGCTTGTATAGGGAAATGTACTCCCATTTAATAATGATTACATATTATTTATTGTCAGTATTGATGCTATTACTGCTATAATTATGCAAAGCATGTTCATGAATTTAGAATTCACAATTTATAGTGATGATATTTTGAGCCAATAGGCTTACTTCAAATGTATTTGTGTCCAGGCTTCCACAATAACCTTCTAGACTTCAGCATCAGTAGAACTCATGGTTCATTACCTGGTCTGCTAATGCCCATGACCCATTTTACTCACCTAAGTGACACAAATGTTAGAGATTACTCTCCTCTATTTTAGGACTGCACTACCTGCCACAGAGCCACATAAATTATAAATAGCAAACGACCTTTCAAAGGTCTTAAATTTTACTTTTAGCAGGGGACTCCTTTTCAGACGGAAGAACAGTGCTTCTTGTTGCTGTCAGTTCTCATATTATGGCTAACGCAGTGATAATTCTGAGCCTTAGTGATGTAATTTTGTGAATTGTGCCAAAACTGGTTACAAGAAGGAAATATGATGGAATCATAATGATGTTACTTATTTTGTATTGAGCTAGCACTGGGAAGGCAACCAAGGATAGAGGTACATTATGCTACGTGTTATGCAAATGCACCACAGTAGACAGTGACTGCCCTGAAGAGATTACAGCCAAGATTAGAGTAATTGATATTGAATACTATGATTCTCTTTCTGGATTTATTGAAACAGGATGACAGTATATCTCATCTAACTTATTTCAGTTGATGAAGAAATACTTCAAATCACTAATGCAAAGGAGAGAATTTTTGGTGATCCAGCAATTCCTAAACTTCAAGCCCCAGTCAACACCTATCACAAAAAATGCTGTTTCTCATACAGAACAGTTACTGTTATCTTCCAGCTTCTATTCAGGGGTGAGTAACTGGGAGATGTGCTTAAAATAACTTGTTTAACATCATCAGTTACATTTCATGCTTTCATTTTTCAGCAGACTAGAAGGCCAACATGAAAAAGTTAATAGCTCATTTCAAACATCTCTGTCCTAAAGAGAACATTGCTAGTCTCATCAACCCGCTTACATCTGTAAAAAAGTTTTCTATCCCTTTTCTGTCACCTCTAGTATTATAAACAGCACTGCTAGTACAAAAAATGCCATGTTTTGTTTGAAATACAAATAGAGGAAGGTCACATATTTTTTGTACAGGAAGTTTGATCAGTGCCTCATGTGTAAAGGAAAACAGCCAATACTGCAGCTGCAGACGGACCACAATGTTGTTAGACTTCTTGAAGATCACAGTTACACCAATGAAACCTTTTATTGCTCATTACATACCTCATTGTTTTCCTCATAAATAAAAAGCAAACAACAACGTGAGCAGCTGGGCCTGAGCACACGACCTTATGGTCGGTGGGAACTTTGCCACTGACATTAGTGAGCCCAGCAGGAATAAATCCAATGCACACATGATTTCTGTTGCTTTTCACTCCTTACCACTGAAGCTGCTGGTATCTTCTTAAACACTGTACAAATCCGAAACACTGATTTCCCTCAGTTCCTAAGTCAACATCTGTAATGACTTAATTACAAACTTACTCTCTGAGGAGTTTTCTGTCAGTGATTATATCCTCCTGCTCTGTTATTCCTCTTCTCACATCTTGAGCTGAATAGTGACCACATCAATGCAATAGTTCCTCTAGAAACCTAAAGAAAGTAATAACCTTCAGACTTCTAAAAACAGAAGTTTCTAACAATATCATCATTCTCTATTAAATCAAACAACATCTATAGAAAATTAAATTTATCTCAGATGGTCTGATTCTTTACTGAGGAATAAGGTTCTCTTCCTCTGATTTAGCTGCTTCTGTTACCTACAGACAGCTTAGTCATCATTTAAGTATAATAGTTACAATATCCCTACTATGGCACTATGCATTTTGTGAAACAAGTGAAAGATGGAAATTTCACAATTTGTACTGTTTTGTCTCTCAATCTCAATTGCTTTCTTTATTTTAAAATACGTTTGACTATCTTACTAATATCAAATCATCATCATATCAAAGACATCAAATTAAAAAGAGCAATGAGGCTGTGAATAAACTGCATTGCTTTGCTTTTCATGTGCCCACAGCTGAATTCTTCAGAAGGTCCCAATTTCACAGTCAGGCTTAGCCTCTGCCCTCATTCATGTCACCAAACACAGCTGTGTCAAATCCAACAAAAAATTCTTTATTTTATCCCTTTTGAAAAAGAAACGTGTGAGAAAATTAAGGGATGGTTTAACTTAAGTTTAACCTAAGATTTCTTGGCAAAAACCTGCAAAAAAGTTATAGTCAAAAGCAAAAATCAAATTACCAAAACAAAAATTTTATACTAATCTGATATGGATTGTTCTTACCTGAAGCAAAAAGCTACCATGATTTTCAATGCGGTCATGTTTTGAAGGAAAACAAACCAAAATATTTTGAACTGAAATATAAGGGAAACCCCACAACTTCTCTCTCTCTCCTTATTGGGCATTAAGCCTGAAAGTTTCCTCAAAAAGATAAATCACAGACAAAAGTCTGACATAGGCGAAAAAACCTGCATGTGGGTTGCACAGCAGGAACACATAAAAACTATAATACTCAGTGGATTATGACTCCTATTTCTTCAAATGTTCCAAAAAATATCATAAAGACCCAAGAACATACCTAGAATACTAAAAGATGGAATTAAAAAAATTAATGGTGTGCTCAAGGAAAGCTTAGTTAGCTGTTCACTATTATTTTTAGAAAGCTTAAGTTGCTGAACCAATGTGGAAGAGCTATTCTTAGTAACCCTTAACCCACTTAATCTAACAAAAAAATATTTCTCATTACCATAAATTTAGCTCACTGACCCTTGCAGGGCCTAACTTTAATCATAACCCTGTCTGTCCAGAAGGTTTTATCAGAGTTGGAAAAGTGTATCATAACACCAGGTTTAGCCAGAAGCTGCTGATTCTTCCAGCCTCCCTCTGTCTCAGTGTTTACCAGTAGCTACTAGCATCAACACTAGTCTCAATCCTAATAGCATCCTTAACCTTATCAAAAAAGTCTTTTGGAGCCACATCCACACCTAACTAGACAGCCTATGTCAGATCAGTTCTGAATTTAGCCTGGCAGCTTCTTCTGGACCATAATTTACTTTTGCTTTGCTTGGAGTCCTACCCCTAAAAGGGAGAGGCAAAACAGAAGCAAAAAAATATCCATGTGGGGTGGACCTAGTTATGAAAGTGAGAAAGCTCATATTGGAGGGAAATGGGTATTTTTTTACTCAGCAGTATATGTCAAGGCCCTTTTAACCCATGCCCTGTGGAAAGAGGAAAAGTATTCTAAGGGGAAAAGCAGTCCTTTGAATAAAGCTGAAGGACCAGCAGAGTACCTTCTTTGGAATATATGATATGGAGACAACTCGCAATTTTTTATAATCAAAATTTGAACTTTTTTTTTTCTAACAGTTTTGTATTACTCAAATTCCTCTGCTTGTAGAACAAATTCGACATTCACTGATGCCCTGTTTAAGAAAAAACACAACTCACCCACCCCACCCCCATCAACATGAGGAGGAAGGTGCTGAATTAGCTCCCATTATCCTTGAACTGGTAGTTTCTCTTGTGATAATAGTACTTAACTGGCTGCAACTGTGTATCAAGATATCTGTAGTCTGAAAAAGTGAGCTGTAAACTACACTAATCCTGTATTTCCTCTTATTTTTGTTGAAATAAAACAAGTAGTAAGAAGAAGCCTTCCATCCCTAAGGAAACGAGAAAGAGCATACTAATACATTAGTAAAAAAGCATATTGTTTAATCTTGCTTTCTTTTATGATACAGTAACTTTATGATACAGTAATTTTCTGAGCTATTGTGAAATGATGCTGGAAACAGGCTATCTGATCTCTGACGTTTCCACAGACTTTGGGTCTACATGCCTCTCTAACTGGGATCTTAGTCAAGTTCATTCACTGGATGCCTGCTAAAACGTAAGTTTTGCAGCTGCATCTGAGAGGTGAGTGAATGGTAAGTCCAGCCCTATTTGTAGTCACGTATCAAATCTGAGAGGAAAAGCAGCAACTCTCCATAGAGGGGCAGTTAAAACTGCCCTCCCACTATAAGGGACAATGAGATCATAACTCCCTTTATCAGCCAGAGAGGTTAGCACATCATTTTGCACCTGAGCACTGGCAGAGGGGTGCTAGAAATGTAAGTTCACACACAGTATCGTACTGATACAAGCTCAGACATCTTGGCAAATGACACTCTATAAACAGTACTACTGCTTTATGAATGTGTGTTGCCTTAGCTATGTTTTCAAGGACGGCATGTTTTCCTGAATGTACTCTACAGAAGCAATATAGTCAGCTCAGTCAAGTCTGTATTCAGAGAAAGCAGTTTACACAGACTACATTAAATCACTTGAAGAAAGGCAATCCTTTGAAGCCCGCTGCCAGCTATATAAAGTCTGCACCAGAGAGGATCAAGAAAGTTTCCAGCAAATCAGTCTCTTACTTTCTTACCCCCACAGCAGGAAATTCAGGCAGATGGCTAATATTCATCCAAATATCTTACTCTTACAATATTCATGTATGAAATCTCTGTTCTGTCTGGGTAAGGAGAAAGCAGAATACAGGGTCTAGAGGACTCCCCATTTTGCTCCCAGAAAGTGCTGTTCGTTATGCTCTGTCTTGAAAATCACAATGTGTTCTGGGTTAAGGTTCTCAAATTCAGTGAATCCTTTGACTCTTCCTTGTCCAGAGGCTGGAAAGCATTTCACATTGCAGAGAAGTCTGATGTTGTATAGCAGACTTTTACAGGTCATAAAATAAATCTGTAAATATATTCCCCACTTCTAGGGATTACTGTGCTGATTCTGTGCTACCTTTCAAGTTGAAAAGTGATGACATTCTGGAAATAACATACTTCCATGGTCCCTGAATGAATGACAAAAGCCCTTATAGAAACCAGAGGCCTTAGAATAATCAATGTGATCTGAACTATTTGCAGGCTAATTTTATCCTTTGCAGCTTTCCAAGATTAAGATAATAGGAGACTTATCCAGCCTCAGACACTATCCTGCTTAGATTGATTTTTTGTTCTTCAGAGAATCTGAGGCCCTGTCTCTTTTAACTGCCTTTAAAAATAAAATTATTGACTTTATCTCATAAAGAAGAAAATGCTTATGCTTATTTACATCCTCTAAGGATCTAGGCCAACATCTTGTCTAAAAAGTTCACTTTATTCTAGCTGGAAAACACTGTCAGTTTAAATTATCTATGATTTTCTTTGCTATTTCACTGCTTAACATATTTTCCTATGAAGAGATTTTGGGGGGCATGTGGTTTTTTTTCTTTGTTCAACTGAGTTCGTGGTAATAGCAAAGTACCTGTTCCATCTGGTGACAACCTCAGATAATTTCAGACAGTAGTAAAGGCAAGGGTCACAAGTTTATGCATCAATTTTCTTTTTAAGAAAAGTGTTCTCCCAGAGCCATCTTCTAAAAATTAATACACATCAATTATGGTAACTGAGGGAAATAGGGAACATTTCTTGAATAACACCAGTTTCTCTTAATTTCTGTTTTACACATAGATGTAATGCTTTCCGATGTTATTAGCATGGAACTGTATTACTGTAGTATATGATAGAAAAGTCACTTAATGATGAAAGTTTAAGCTTTCTTGTGGAAAAAAAGACTATTGGCATGAAAGTGAAGGGGGTCTTTAAAAAAGGAAGTTAAAAGGGCATTGTATTACACTCCAGAATGGTCTTAATGATCTTAATTTTTACCATCTTAATGCAGTTCTTGAGATTCTTACACTTCCCTCTCCATTCCCTCTTCTCAGAAGTACTCCCTCCTGTGAGTTTCAGAGTCCTGCTGTGTTTTATCTTCTACAATATCCATTTTTTCACAAAATGTCGTGTCACAGCATTTGCTTCAAATAGATAGGCATATTATCAGAGCTTAATTAATAGAATCAGGATAACAAGTATATAGATCTCAGCAAGACAGATAATGTACTGGAATTGCCCTTCAGAAACCTGATTTAATGCTTTCCAAATTATCATTCCCTTTATGTTTCAGAAAAGTAAAAATCATGATAGCCTGAACACATGAAAACTCTGGGAGTTTCACTCCCAGAAGCCCTCAAGCAGAATGGCATAAGCCCTGCTTCAAGTCATTCTTTAAAGGAGCTCAGTTATAATCTATACCAGCCAGATCCCTTCCTAACAGAAGAACCATGTAGGTATTGTAAATGTAATCCAAAGTTGTTTTTCTTTTAGAATTTAACATGCAATTCACAAATCTCCTATGTGAAACCGAGTTGGTTGTATGAAGTTCAACAAGAAGTGCTGGGTCCTGCACTTAGGTCACAACAACCCCAGGCAACACTACAGGCTGGGGAAGGAGTAACTGGAAAGCTGCCTGGAGGAAAAGGACCTGGGGGTGCTGGTCGACAGCCAGCTGAACTTGATGAGCCAGCAGTGTGCCCAGGTTTCCAAGAAGGCCAACAGCATCTGGGCTTGTATCAGAAACGATGTGGCCAGCAGGACTAGGGAGTGATCGTCCCCCTGTACTCAGCACTGGTGAGGCTGCACCTCGAATCTTGTGTTCAGTTTCAGGCCCCTCGCTGCAAGACAGACATTGAGGTCCTGGAGCGTATCCAGAGATGGGCAATGAAGCTGGTGAAGAGTCTGGAGCACAAGTCTGATGAGAAGTAGCTGAGGGAACTGGGGTTGTTTAGCGTGGAGAAAAGGAGGCTCAGGGGGGACCTTATCGCTCCCTGCAACTCCCTGACAGGAGGCTGTAGGCAGGTGGGGGTTGGTCTCTTCTCCCGAGTAACAAGTGACAGGATGAAAGGAAATGGCCTCAAGTTGTGCCAGGGGAGTTTTAGACTGGATATTAGGAGGAAAGTCTTCACTGAAAGGGTGGTCGAGCATTGGAACAGGCTGCCCAGGGAAGTGGTTGAGTCACCATCCCCGGAGGTGTTTAAAAGATGTGTAGATGTGGTGCTTAAGAACATGGTTTAGTGGTGGACTTGACAGTGGTATGTTAAAGGTTGGACTCTATGATCTTAAAGGTCTTTTCCAACCTAAACTATTATATGATTCTCTGACAAATAGAGTAATTATTATGTTGATCGATTTGGTTTTGATCTCTAGTGTGAGATTTTTTTTCTCATACTAGAAGGAAGTGATGCTACACCTCTTGAAGGAATCCTGGGTTGGTTTTTTTCCCCCTCTTTTTCTTTCATGTATTGTTCCAAGTGCAATAATGGCTTTTCTATCCTAAGCTATGGTTATTCTAGACAGGAAACAAGAAGAAGAACTTTGGCTTCATATGTTTTGTCCTTGTCATGCTCAGCTGCTAGAAGCTGTGTCAATACTGTGACCCACACAGCCAATCTCCAAAAATTGGGTGATCAGTCACCCAATCTCCAAAATACTCAGCTGGGATTGCAAAGGGAAAATATTTCAAAAATACTTACTTCCTGCTTCCCTACCACTCCCTCAGCTTGGGGTTGTTTCACTTACCTGGCTGTTCCCCAATCTGCTCGACCTAACATAAAATAGAGCTGGTAACACACAACAAGAAATGAAAACAATCTGTTTTCTGCTGCTTTTGTGGGGCAGTCCCCAGGTCTGACCAAGATTTTAAAAAGAAGACCATTGAAGCAAAGATAGCTGCCCATATTCTATGCAGGAGGAGGACCTGGAAACACCTCTGCAGGCTGTTCTTGGAAGAAAGTATTTCCACTTAGTCCTTGACAATTCAGAAGGCAAGGAGGAGTCTTTCTAAAAGATACCTGGTATCTGTTCCTCCTTGTCCCCAAGCAGTGTTTTTTTTTTTTTCAAAATGCCTCACAGTCTCAGCAGTTGGGTGGCCAACACCGGGAAGCTGGGTAAGTCTGAACCTGCACCAGAGCTCCCTTCATTGTACTTGAAGAAAATTCTTCTGAGCTCTAAAACCTAGGCAAGAAATTTAACAACAGCTTTATCTTCCCAGCTAAAGGCAGAATTAAGTAAAAGGCAAACTCCCAACTCGAAGTCTTAATTACAGTGCTATGAGCTGTAATTCAAGTCCCCTGAAGGCCCTGCTGGAAACACTGCAGGATTGTTTTCCTGCCTCTAGATAGCAGAGGAATCTAGGAATAAAAAAGTTAACAATCTGTCATATATCAAAAGCCCCATTCATATAAAAGGGATACTGGCACTGTGACTCTTTTTCATTACAAAAATAAACCTCAGTAAGGATCACCTGTTGATTAATTTATATCACAGCTGGTTGCGTTAGGCTTCCAGAATAGACCAAGCTTTGTGGAGTTTTTTTCCACTCTTCATTTACAAATTAAGCAGACACAAATGGAGCTGCAACATGCCACCTGACAACATCCTTTCTCATACTATTGGCCAACCCTAAGAAAACTTTATCACCTACAGTTTTCCTATCATTTGTGGCAAGTCTCTTCTCTTTTGGGTGGTCTCAACTCCTAACTTCCCATTTAAAATTGTAACAGGAGCAGTCATTGTCATTTTCTGACATGAAGTGGTCCGCGGAGCCAGTAAAACATTAGAAGATGACCTACATAGAAAACCTGCAGAGCCAGCACAAGGGCACAGCTGAATGCTTTGACATACCTGTGTCAGTTCTTGTAAAGGAATTGGTGTTACCACTTCACATGGAGTTAGTGTTTTGCAGAAGCAAAGGCGCACACATCATGCAGAACTGGGAACAATTTCTGTGGTGAATTATTATTTGCCTTTGCTTACCTTAACTGAAAATCCCTGTTTGATGACTTGCTGGTACCTACACAGAAAAAGAATATATAGGGTAAGCCCTCATTCAGCCATCCCTTTTCAGAATCAGGTGTGCTTAGGGTCATAGAGAAGAGCAGACCGCTGCTGACAGTTACAAAAAACTAAAATGAATCTTCAGTGAACCTTTTCTTTTCACTTTTCGACAGGCACACAACTTGAAAGGAATGCTAGTGCAAGCTAATCTCTTCAGGTGAAGTTATTTGTGTGACACGCCTTTTCCGGTTGTCAGCTTCTCATGTGTCAGAGGCAGTAGCTTATATAGGGAAGCACAGGCTGTACGTTTGTGTGGGATATGGGCAGCCCCCTTTGCTTTAATGCTTTTCAAGAATGTGTATTTCTTTTTAGAATATTCATCGGACTTGGAGAAAATCCAAAGCTATTTATTGGTACATTCAACAAGGTATTTGTACTGAATTATTACTTTCCTCTGTAATACTAGTTTCTATATGAAAATATTACATGAAACTGAAAATCAAACCCCAAAAACCCACACTAAACCCTGAAACATATATTACAAATTGAAAGAAAAATGTTTTCTTTATAATTCTTCTATCGATTGCCTAATTTATCTATTAATCCAGTTTAGACAGTTCTTGTTTTACTCTGAGAGGCCACCAGCAGAAATTTTTGTGCACTGGTCAATCGTACCTACTCTTGGAAATCTTTGGTGAAATCATGCAGGGAAAAGAAACTACCCACAAAATAAAAATATTTTATGTATTTACCATAGGTAAATGAAGATGGATTTTTACATCATCTTCATGGAATCCTTTCTAAAACCAGTGGGTGCTGGAGAAACGCAAAGGTTTAGTTGCACAGATTGAACATCAAAATGGAGTCCCAGGGCTAGCAAGCAGAGAAAAGATGAAAACACTTGTTTCTGAATGTTACTCTACTCTGACTCCTTATTAATTAATAAGGAGAAATACAGCATTGTTCAGATAATTTTCAGTAAAAACTGTCACCAAGATTCTGTATCAATAGGATCACATGCTGTTTTTTCTATTACATGAGGAGTTTTTGTAGCCCATGTGTTATATTGATTTTCTCCTGAGAACTCATATTGTAGCTTTGGTATGACATTGCATTGCACTGATTTTGAAATCAATGTGTAAATGAATGGGCAATGATTTGCTTTGTCAGTGAACCAAGGTTGGACGACTTACTAGCCTTACTAGGATCCAGAGAAGGATTGATGCAACACATTAGGTGATGATGGAACACAGTTACTGACATTTTCTTGCTCATATTCTTTTCTAAAAAGAAAATATTTTCTAAGCAGTGACAATTGGATGTTCTGTATCAGCTTGGCATGTTTTGTGAAAACAGATGTTATGGCCATGAGATTAAAAAGACATAAATCTAGTAAGCCATAATAACCAAATGGATTCATTTCATCTGAAAGATAAATGGTAGCATTCACAGAATAATTAACATAATATATATATTTTTAAATACCCATTCAAATAATCAAAATTACCATCATAGAGTTTGCTGCAGAAAAAAGATGGAGTAAAATTAATGTGATTTAAAAAAAATAGGGCCAGGGAGTAAACTTGAAAACTGTATTGAAATGCTATGAAACACTCACAGTTGGCGAACAGGACAAAGATTTTATATGAAGCTGTTTCTTTTTACATTAGTTTTCCACATGAGGATCATAGCTCCTCAGTTGATTAATTTTCATTTTATGATCAAAAGCAGCACCTTGTATGATTTTCACAGTTATTTTGTCCCCTCATGGTAGGCATGGTACTAAGTGATGGTTTTAGCTAACATTAGGAATTTGCTGTGATAGATCCAAACCTTTCTAGAATATAGCACGTTCTTCTTTTAAGTGCACAACCTTTGAGACACCATAGAGAAATATCTGTTTGAAAAATGTAGATCTGATAGATCCAGATCTCCTTTTCTATTGGGAAAATAGATTTTTATGTTTCTTGTAGTTCATGATCACAAGATGGATATTACTCTATTAACAGGTTTTTTTAACTACACAAGAAAGTTCTATTGCATAACCAATGGTGTAGGGCCAGGGTAAACTGCATAGGAGAGCTTTGGCTTCCAATTAAATAAAGCCTGAGGGCAGTGCCAGATCATCAGACCTGACCTCTTCACATGCCAGTCAATTACCTATTATGGAAATGACCCGTAACTTATCTAAATCTTCCAGTTATAGCAAGAATGTTAGTCCTTAAAAAGAAAGAGTGGCCACGCTGTTGGTAGACAACAGGAAAGATGAGACCTGAAAGCCTTGCAAGATTAGGAATTTACTTGAAATATACCAAGATAATCCCAGAAAAAAATACTATATAAAAAGCCAAAGGCAACTGAGTACCTCTGTGGATCATGGCTCTAAAGATTTTGAGAGACATGTATCTTTGGATGGATTCCTTGGTGCCTGCCACAATGGTTGCCACAGAGAAAGCTCTCACTGGTGAAAGCAACTTCTGCCACTGCATTCTTCAGCACTCCATGTTGTCCACTGGAAATATAACACAGCAGAGAGGAAATAGTCTAGGAGGTTCCTGGAGTGTGTGGAGGATAACTTCCTGACACAGATGGTCAGCGAGCCAACCACAGGAGATGCCCTGCTGGACCTGTTGTTTACAAACAGGGAAGGACTTGTGGGTGATGGGGGTTGGAGGATGTCTTGGGCATAGAGTGTTTTCAGTTCTCAGAGAAGCAAGGAGGAAGGGCAGCAGAACCATTACCTTGGACTTTCAGAGGGCTGAGTTTGCCTGTTTAAGAGCTTGGTCAACTGAGTCCCTTGGGAGACAGTTCCAAAGGGCAAAGGGGTCCAGGAAAGCTGGACACTCTTCAAGAAGATAGTCTTAAAAGCACAGGAGAAGGCCATCCTCATGTGCCAAAAGATGAGCCAGCAGGGAAGACCGCTGGCCTGGATGAACTGAGAGCTCTGGCTGGAACTCAGGGAAAAAAAGGAGTTTATGACCATCAGAAGAAGGGGCAGGCAACTTGGGAGGACTATAAGGAAGTTGTAAGGTTATACAGGGTGAAGACTGGAGAGATGAAAGGCCAGCTAGAACTCAAGCTGGCCACTGCTGTAAAAGATAACAAAAAATGTTTTTACAATACATTAGAAACTAAAGGAGGGCCAAGGATAATCTGCATCCTTTATTGGATGCCATGAGGAACATTGCCATAAGGGATGAGGAAAAGGCTGAGGTACTTAATGTTTTCTTTTCCTCAGTCTTTAATAGTAAGACCAGTTAGCTACCTTCAGGGTACTCAGCCCCCTGAGCTTGAAGGCATGGATGAGAAGGAGCAGAATGAAGTCCCCATAGCCCAGGAAGAAACAGTTAGTGAGCTGCTGCTCCACTTAGACATGCACAAGTCTGTGGGGCCGGGTAGGATCCACCCAAGGGAGCCAGCAGAAGAGCTTTGCCAAGCTGCTTTCCATCATTTATAGACAGTCCTGGCTAACCGTGGGGGTCCCAGAAAACTGGTAGTTAGCCGATGTGACAGCCATCTACAGGAAGGGCAGGAAGGAGGATCTGAGGAACTACAGGCCTGTCAGCCTGACCTTGGTGCTGGGGAAGCTTACAGAGCAGATCATCTCAAGCACCATCACATAGACCATGCAGGACAACTGGGGGATCAGGCCCAGCCAGCAGGGGTTTATGAAAGGCAGGTCCTACTTAACTACACTAATCTCCTTCTATGACAAGGTGACTTGCCCAGTGGATAAGGGAAAGGCCGTGGATGTTGTCTACCTGGACCTTAGTAAAGCCTTTGACACCATTCCCCACAGCATCCTCCTGCTTGTGGATTGGACGGGTGTATGCTACTCTGAGTTAAAAGCTGGTTGATGGGTGAACCTAAAGAGTTCTAGTGAACGGAGTTAGGTCCAGCTGGTGACTGGTTACGAGTGGTATTCTCCAGGGCTCAGCACTGGGGACAGTCCTTTTAATATCTTTATCGATGATCTGGATGAGGGGTTTGAGTGCACCCTCAGTAAGTTTGCAGATGACACCAAGTGAGAACTGTTTGTGAGGAGTGACTGAGGGAACTAGGATTGTTTAGTCTGAAGAGGAGAAGATTCATGGAGGACCGTATTGCTCTCTGCAGCTACCTGAAAGGAGGTTGGCAGGTGGGGGTAGGTCTCTTCTCCCAGATAGCTAGTGACAGGACAAGAGGAAACAGCCTCAAGCTATGCCAGGGCAAGTTTAGATTGGATATTTCAAAAAAATTCTTCACCAAAAGGGTTGTCAAGCATTGGAACAGGCTGCCCAGGGAGGTGGTGGAATCACCATCCCTGGAGGTATTTGAAAGGCTTGTAGATGTGGTGCTTAGGGACATGGTTTAGTGATGGACTTGGAAGTCCTGGGTTAACAGTTGAACCTGATCTCAAAGGTCTTTTCAAACCTAAATGATTCTATGATTAACCCAGTTGTCCAAAATCCATAGAAACTTAATGTCTCTGATACTACGATTTTCCTGTCATTTCACTAAAATTAGCCAGTAACTCCTAAACTTATTGGAGGCAAAAACCTGCCCTGACTACAGAAACCTTTTTTTCTTAGGGAAGTAGACAAAAACATTTTAAAAGGTGCCTGGCAGTCTGACCTGTGGAAAAAACCCTAGCTCAGGCATTCAAGGTCACTGAACATATTAGTAGGGCATACAGCCAAGGCATTTGAGAGAGGCCTCTGTCCCATCTCCCAGCTTGCTTGCCCTATTCAGTATGCTATCTGCAACTCTAAGTTATCTTGGATATTTCAGAGGAAGAAAAACAAAAATACAGAAGCCAAGTTAAGCATGACAGGAAGGAGGATTACTTCAGGCACCTGACTGAAGTCCTGACACATGACAATTAATTGCAGTCATTATTTCAATGTGGAGACAGAAGAGTTTCATCCATGGTCAAGACCTGTGAAGAAGGGGAATGAGCGCAGCTACTCAAATCCTCCATACATAGCAAAGCAAGTAGAACCATCTTAGCCTCTCTCCAACAGGAGGAATAAACTTGTCTAAGAGATTCCAATAGCCGGCAAGATCATTACATTACTCTGCAGCCCCAAGATATTGCTAGGCTCCTGTTGAGATCAAAAAGCCCATCCTTCTCCCTTGACCTGCTATAACGTATCTCTTAACTCTGTAGTCAAAGACATCTACATATAATAAAACTCTATCCAGCCTTATTGATAGATGAGAAATAAAGCACACTGAATTCTGTAAGATTCACATAGCTCTTCTTCTGCCTAATCTGTTAGCCCAGAACAGAGCCCTGCATTTTTAGTTTATGCTGTTCACACAGACAAGGCACTTCCATTGTTTCTACCTAAAAATTTCTCATGTGTTCATTCCAGGATGGCAACAGATCTTTTCCCAGAGCATTGCACTGAAAGCAAATGTTGAGGTGATTACCTACAACGACTTAAAGAAAAAAACAAAGCAAAACCCAAACCCAAACCAAATGTTTCCACATACCCTTTTGCACAGTTCCAACACTGCAGGTTTATAAGCTGATTCAAGTAATTCATGCAGCACACAATCTTGTTCAGCCAAGCCCTTCTCAAGTCCATGACTTCAGAACAATACAAGTCAAGATGAACAAATAAACTGAAGCAAGATTCAAACCTGCACAAAGCATGCCTGCCAACGTCAATTGTCACCAGGTGCCCCTCCAAGTCAACATACCTGATTTTCAATTATGGAATACCATCATCTTTACAGCACTTATCAGAGTCAAAGTTCCACTGCATTTGAGAATCTGAACTTTCTTCTGCTATGTGTTATACTGAAATCAGTCTGTTTCTAGGATGGGTGCTTTCAAGAAGACAATGTATCAAAATGAAATGAATGGAAAAAAAAGTTAAAGAACTTTCTGTTGGCATTAGAGGTGAAAGGGGAAAATGTGTTAAACATTTCATCTTTACACTCCAAAATTTGTAGTATTTTCTTAGCTTGCGTTCCTTTGGTATGGAATCTATCTCAACTGCTTACATACTTCATTAAGTCAGCATGTGAGAGTTCCCCCACCCCAAGAGCTTTCATCTTAAAATCCCTGTGAGAGTAACAGAAGAGTCATGCCAGTGGGAATATTGGCACAGAAAAGGCTACCTGGCATAAGCTTGCAAATAGGAACAAAAAATTTTGAACCTAACTGTCTTGGTTTTGTCTGGGATGGAGTTAATTTTTTTCTTGGTAGCTGGTACAGTGCTGTGTTTTGGGTTTAGTATGAGGATAATGTTTATAACACACTGATGTTTTAATTGTGGTGAAGTAGTGCTTACTCTAAATCAAGGACTTCAAATTTCCCATGCTCTGCTGGAGGACAGGTGCACAATAAGCTGCAAGGGAGCAGAGCCAGGACAGCTGACACAAAGTAGCAAAAGGGATATTCCATACCACAGAATGTCATGCTGAGTATGTAAACTGGGTGAGTTGGCCAGGAGCTGCTGATCGCTGCTTGGTAACTAGCTGGGATCGGTCAGGGGGTGGTTAGCAGCTGTACTGTGCATCACTTGTTTGGGTTTTTTCCCTTGGGTTTTATTCCTCTTTCTCCCTCTCCTCTTCATTACAATTATTATTGTTGTTGTTATTATTAATACTTTATTTCAATTATTAAACTGCTCTTATCGCAACCCACAGGTTTCACCTTTTTCCAGTTCTGCTCCCCATTCCACCGGGGCAGCAGGGTAGTAAGCGAGCAGCTTTGTGGTACTTAGTTGCTGGCTGGGGATAAATCACGACACTAACACACAAAGTGAGGTGTCGTGGTTTAACCCCGGCCGGGAACCAAGCACAACGCAGCCGCTTGCTCACTCCCCCACACCCAGAGGGATGGGGAGGAGGATCAGAAAGGAATGTAAAACTCAAGGGTTGAGATAAGAACAATTTAATAGGTAAAGCAAAAGCCACACATGCAAGCAAAGCAAAACACGGATTTGCTACTTCCCACGGGCAGGCAGGTGCTCAGCCATCCCCAGGACAGCAGGGCTCCATCACGCATAATGGTTACCCGGGAAGACACACGCCATAATGCCAAATGTCCCCACCTCCCTCCTCCTTCCCCCAGTTCATACACTCAGCACGACGTCATATGGTATGGAATACCTCTTTGACTAGCTTGGCTCACCTGTCCTGGCTGTGTCCTCTCCCAGTTTCCTTCACCCCTCCAGCCCTCTGGCTGGCAGGGCCCAAGGAACTGAAAAGTCCCTGACAGTATAAACATTACCCAGTAACAACAAAAAACATCAGCGTCCTATCAACACTGTTCTCACATCAGAGCCAAAATACAGCACTGTACTAGCTACTAAGAAGAAAATTAACTCTATCCCAGCTGAAACCAGGACATGGGGCCACAGTAGCAGAACGTAGTAACAGAGACAAGAAAACAAGAAAATCAAAGCACAGTCTGTATGGCAGCACCCCAGGCGTGTGAGCTGAGGCATTGTTTATGGAGGGTAATACTGTTCTGCTGCAGATTACTTATAGCTTTGGAGGCAAGAAATGGGAAAAGATGGTTCCTTTCAACTCAGTTAGAGCAACACTGAATAGTTTAATTGTCTGAGCTGTAAAACAGTCCTTTTGTCAAAAGCACTTCCAACTAATTACTTGCCTGCCAAAAATACATTGCTCATTCCATTCTTTGTCAGATGTAATTGATGCAAATTCAGTTTTATACCAAAGTATTTGTTGTATATCTTTTGTGACATCTCAGTTTGACAGCATACTATTCAATGACAAGTGCTGTGGTATAAATGGAATAGTTATAATGAGTATTCATAACCTTTGTATAAACTTATCATATCTGAAGCCATATATTTTGGAGAACATGAAAATCATCTTCTTTCACCTGCCTCCTATCAAACAGAGATCTGAGCCAGGTGAGTAGTCAGAGTCACTGTCACAACTCGTCAAGCAGAGGTTAATGGACTCAAGGGCACAGGAATGCCTTCTTGCACTCAGTTGTCTGCTGCTATGAGGGTTGTCACTTGGGAAGCATACTGTGATGATCTCTAAACTTTTTTGTCTCAGTGTGTCAGTACAGTGTATCAATGTGTGCTTGGCTAGGGCTTACTGCCTGTTCACAGCATCGTGGGCATGTTTCCCATACAGCCTTCTGCCCTCCTGTCAGGGATTACTCTGTTGTTGGCCTGCTCTTAATTTTTTCTAGGCCTGTTCTTAATCTCTCTGTAGCTATTCCTGTCCCATGATTTCAGAGCTTAGTCCTTTTCCATCACCCACATTTGATATTAAAATTTTCCACTTGACACTTGCCATCTTTTGAAGAATTCTCACCTGCCCTGCCTACAGCCTTCTCGTGTCTGTTTTACTTGATTCATCACCTTCCACTCCAGAGAGTAATACTATTAGTGCACTGTCTGGATAAAGCTTCTTTGATATCAAATGCAATGCTTTATTATACTGTGATTTTGTCAGTTTCTGCAGCACTTAACAGTTAAGAGGTATCTTTTTCTCATCTCTGTTGGCTGAAGCATCAGAGCTTACCAAGCCCCCTGGATGCCCCCATGGGTCAGTCTTATTCTGCTATTTTTTGGCTGAGGCATTTCAATATCCTATATTTTTTCCTAGTTGCAACCACTTGATCTTCTTGATGCTTATAGTAAGTACAGTAATCCAACTACATGATTTACTATCTAAATCGAATCCGGTTTTCTAAGAATTATCACAAAGAATTAAATGTGTCTTTAACTTATACTTGGGGATTGGTCCAGCTTTGATAACTGGAATAGAAGACTAGAAAGAGAGGAGAGCATAGGCTGAGTTCCTAGCTGGTGGAGGGATTTTATGTAGTGAGGAGGTGAGAATGTGGTACAATACAGAGTTATATATTTTGTTTTAGAAAATGAGGGGGTACACATGTCCAATAACTAGAAGAAACACCTGCTGCTGCTGTTGCCAGTGAAAAGAGTATCTATGCAATCTGAGTTTAAGGTTTCTCTACCAGCTCATCCAACACCACATTCTCTAACCTGCCCACATTTCTTTCTATATACTTGCAGAGTACAGAGAAAATCCAGTTTTCTGGATTTTCAGAAATCTAATCTAATAATAACAGAAAATCTAATATCACATCAGATCAATCGTATCACACCAAACTTTTCAGCTGTTGATTTTTGCCTTGTGGTTCTACTGGCCCTGCAGTTATTTCTTATAGTTTTTTGTACCAGTAGTGATCTTACTCAGAAGACATCCTATTGCTTTATTATTTCTATAGCACACCCCACCTGAAGTGCATCCAGAGAAACAAGATCGCAAACACCTTAATCTTCATTCTCACTTTTAATCCTATTCAAATCATGATGCTGCATTTTCTTTACACCTGCCCCTCTCTATAAAAGACTATTTTACTATAACTCCTTGATAATGACTTTCATAAATTTTAAAAAATATTAATACTGAACTATAAAGATAGACACCTGTATTATTTGCATCAGCAGAAACACTACCCACACAGTTAGCACAAATGTTGCTTTTTTCTAGCCATCCACCACTACTTCCTGATCTTCATCTTTTTTATTGCCTGAATTCTTTATACTTTGTTTAGAAAGGTGTTCCATGCCTGCATTAGACGATTCATCATCTTCCATCACACAGAGAGAATGTGGGCTTCTGGTTTCATCACAGGAGGCAGTGTGTTTTGAGAAGGATTGAAAACAGATACACAAGCAAGTACATATGATTCAATGCTTTGCTAATGTTTATCTAACTAGCTTTTAAGAATTCAGCTATTGTGGTTTTACCCTGTTTTTAACTTCTCCCTTGCTCTTTCTGTTCTTTTTTCTGATAGTGGAACAGTATTGGCAGCTGCTCTGTGCCAGGCTGCTCTGTTCATCTAGCTGCACAGCAGTAATTCGCCTTCACCTCACAGAAAAATCTTGCTTTTTGTCAAAATAGTGACTCCTTTAGTATTCATCAGAAGTCTTTCTTCCTTAACCATTTGCATTACTAACAAATGTTTGAATACAGTCTAACTTTTTGTATGTTTTAAGACCTTGATTTCTTTCCTGTCTCCTCTAGTCTGTTGAGCATCACCTTCCTAGCATCAGCTTTGGTGGACCAAACTTTTTTCTTTGCAGCTTTGTACGATGTTTGAGGAATTTTCACTTCCTCAGGAACGCTCTTTGCTTATTATTTGTGTGCTTTCTACCCCAACTGCTTCCTCTGCTACGTTATGTGTTAGACTGCATGTTTTTATAACAATACATGTATTGAGGGCAATGAGTGAGGCTTTGGCAAGTTAGTACTCAAAATGGCTGCATGATGCTGGTGGTTAAACAGGCATTACCCCTCATTGCACAGGGAGGCAGGGCAGGTGTTGAAAGAAAGCTGGAAGGGGTTGAGACAGGCCCTACACACAGTGGATAGTGGAAGCAGAATGAGAATTTGGAACTCCCTGGCTGCTAGCTGTCTGCTTGCTCTGACAAGCCATGGTGCTTTCCAGCTATACTGGATTACACTAGGGAGACTGAATGGCATCGTTAAATTGTGTACAGTTGAAGCAACTGTGGGACAATTACCCTCAGCTGTTGAATCTTCCAGTACAACACTCCCTATCAGCACCACTGCACATGTCAGCAAGGTCCCAGGAAGGAGGTAGAGACAGATCTCTTAGTACGCCATCCTCTAAAAGAGACAGGGAGGTGGTGAGTTAGGGCATTCTGAGTACCTCACATCCCCAGAGACGAAATAAACCTCAAAAGCTAATCGGAAAAGGAAGGTTTTTAAAGTCATTTTGACCTTTGCAGAATACATGCCGTCAGTACAATTGCTTCTAACTGAAAGCATCAAATACAGTTTATACCACAAATTGTAATTCCATTTAACAGCAAAAGTTTTGTCTCTCTGTAATGCAAAATGGAAAAGTAATTAGCTTGTCATTTTTAAAATTGAAAGGTATTTACTAGGCAATTGCTTCATTTAATTAAAAACTACAATGTTAAAAAGAAAAAAAGAAAGAAAAGAATTTGTCTTAAAAGTATGAAGCTATTCATTGAACATCTGTTTCTCAAAGCAAACAAAACCCTGAAAATGAGGTCAAATGCACCAGAATTTTGTTTCATAATGCTAAGGAGCCAAATGTTCTCACACAGTTCTTGAAAAAAGTTGATCGTTTGTGAGCAAAAACTTAGTAGGCAGAAGTAGCATGCAAAATAGCAAATACAAAATAGATCCTGTCATTCCTGGCTGCATGTGTTTATGCTGCAGACTGGAAAACCAGAGCTAGTTGTTAATTGGCCAACTTGAGGAATTCCAAACTTCCAGTAATCTCAGAAGTTATTTTAGTGGCTGGTCATATTTCAGGGTAGATTTCTAAGATTAAAAACTGTAGCCTACTATATGAAACAGTTGTAAATTGACAGGCAATCACTGAGAAAGATGATCCTATATTAAACAATTAGATAGCAGGTTACTTGGAAAAACGGGTGATAAAGCAGCAGGATCAGAAAAAAAAAAGACAAAAAAAAAAGAAAAAGACAAAAAAAAAAAAAAAAGACAATGCATGCCCAAGTTCTCCAGCCTGCACTGAGAAAGACTGTTTTCGCCTCCAGTGTTCATTTGATCTGGTAGACAGGCCCTGAAAACAATCTGGTAGAGTAATCTGTAGAATTTGTGAAGTTCCTAATTCAAAATACAGTTTCAAACATTAAGCAACTAAGATAAGTATGTCAGTGATATAGGAAGCTCCTGAGAAGAGAAATTTTAGGTGATGCACCGTGGAATGGAAGGATTGGCATTCCAAAAACCTTGGAAAAATACTGATCTTGAACCTCAGAACACCGAAAAATGCACTTATTAGCTACTTTGAAGATACTTCAATATGCAGAATTGGTAAGGGATTTCCTGTCTTACATCTAAGGCACAGAAGTGTTATACCAACCAGAAAAATAGCATAAGAGCTTGTTCAAGACTTGCTGTGCAGAAGGTCTACTACAAGCACAAACATTATTGCTTTCTCCAGCAACACCTCCAGAAAAACTTGCAAACAAATGTCCTGATTAATCTGTTGTGAATTCTGTAAGAAATTTAACAGTGACAGAAACCTGAAAAATTCCTACTCATTTTGGGGGCATCATTTGGATCAAACCATGCTCAGGCATAAATGGGAGGAAAAGGCAAACTGTTCACCTGAAGAGCATTACATGCTTTCTCATCCCTCTCACCATAAATCAAGCAAAGAGTTACCTGACTTGTACTTTGAGACCTCTCTACCCAACAGTAGTTACAGATACGTCAAAAGGTAAGTGTGCTTGACAGAAAAGGAGCTTCAGGGAAAGCAGTCAGCTGTATCCTGACATGTGTCAGATCCCTTATAACACTCTTGGGTATGCCAGCTCCATGCATTAATTACCTGCAACAGACAACTGCTTCTCAGAGGTTCCAGCCGCCTTCCCTACCACTCTCCACAGACTTTTCAACAAACCAAGAGAAGGAAACCAGAAATAATTGTGCCCACTGTTATGTGGTTTCTCATCATAAGGGTCCAACAAAGAACAAGAGCTTTCCTACGAACCAACTACCAGCTGTAAAAAGGATAAGCTGCTGAGTGGATACTGCCAACAAAATCAGTTTGCCTGAGGGAATGACAATGTCAAAGTCAAAAGGAATATAAAATGTCTAGACTTAAACACAGCCTGACCAACACTGAATGTCTCCAGGTATTTCATTTGGAGGAAACACTTGCTCATAATATTAGACTTGGCCTGTTATTTTAAGCAGAAGTGCCAGCCAGGAAGTCCAAAGAGCTAGATTTCTCATAAGGAAAAATCCACTTTTCTATCCTTACTCCTGGAAACTCTGCTTCCCTTTCAGTTTAGATAGGCTGAGTAAAGATGGAGAAAACTACATAAGGAGTTTCACTAATGGGCTTTCAAGGTAGTTACGCAGATTTTCAAGAAGACAGCTTCTCAGCTAGCTCTTGTTAAGAGGCAGAACATCAAACAGAGATTACTGTACTGAGGAGTTACTGAGGTACAGAGCAGGCCCTTGAAAGTCTTCTGCCCATTTAACTCATTAGAAAAATAATTCCCACTGCTGGAAAGAAGATAGACTGTTGCTTTTTCCAGTGCTGCAAAGATAAGACTGCTGTTTGTACAACTCCATGACTGGGTAAAAAATGCCGCTGCTTACAGCAACTGACCTATTGCCAGTCTCACTTTATCCAAGAAGACGGAACACATCATCCCAGGAATCTTCACTTACCCAATCAGCTTTCTGAAATGTATTTTTTAAATGGCACAACAGCAAGAGTTGAAATAGTAGAGTTATGCACTATGGAGCAGCTTCCAGTGGGGGAATTAAGCAGACAAAGTAAGGGGAAAATTCCAAATAGTTTAATGCAAATTTGGGACAGATCCAGCCCCAGTATTATCATTCTGAAGCACAAGATTTTCCTTGTCCAGTGTCAGAGGTATGACTTCTTTCTTCTCAGAAAATACTTAGTCTATGAAAGCAGAGGTAGACTCAAGTTGCTCAGCAGTTCCAAATAGCAGACATCAGAGAAACAGCTGCTGCTTTACACCAGTTAATAATAAAAGACCCATGGATGCATTCACTTCTGTGTCCCTCATACATTATGGCTTGCAAGTGATTCTTTGGCAAGGTTTCTTAGTCCTCCTACCTTTTAAAGTACAACGGACTCCACAGAGCAATTAAGAGGGGTTAATTAAGAAGTCCTATGCAAGCATTCAGCTGTTTTATAAGATTCTTAAATGCACATTCACCTGTGAACTTATTTCAAATGCAGAAATATCCTGAGCTGGAAGTTAAGCATGATATTTTGATAAACCACCGAGTCTATTCCTCTGGCATCATTCATGCAGATGAAAAGCAATCGTTATTTCATACCCTCCATGGAAGGGCAGTGCTGCTCAAGTGTAAGCCAGCTTTTACCTCTTACTGTCAGCTAGACATGGGGCAATGTCCAGCCCCACGAAATCTGCCCTCTGACACTCCCAAAAGCCTGTAACCCCTGCACGTGCTCCTCAGATCTCAAGAAAGGTCTCAAGCTGCACTCAGGCACTGAGTTTTCATGCCAGTGCTGGGGTATGAGTAAGCTTATTATTCCAAGAGGATTAACTTGGTATTATTAACATTGCGATTACTCCTTAGATAATGTTCCTTTTCAGTATGCAGAGTTTCTGTTTGTGGATTAGCCTGATTTTTTATTATTATTCTTGCTGTTATGGACAGCACTATTTAATTATTTTTATTAAGTCTCCATCTCAAAGGTCCAGAGAATACCATAATAAACAAATAATACAATAATAGTAAATCCATATACTATTGGGAGTACACGATACAAATTTGGTTTATGTTAGAACATAAACCAGCATGCTACTAACAACAATTAAATTCTAGGATGCTTTTCTAGACTCTCCAACATATATTAGTACCAGGGAAACTATTAAATACAGGGTTAATTTGTAATTAACCTCTCAGTCTGGGCATTACAGTCGGTGCAAGTTACATCTAACAGCTATGGATTTACTGGCAGAGGACTAGGGGAATGCAGTCTCATTTCCTGCCGTCCACCACTAGACACAGTACTAACCTGGTTATGACACATGGCCAAGTAATGAAGTGAGAAAATGGTTTTATGAAATCAAAGGTCGTAAGACACCGACCGATCCATTTCATGAGATTTACAGTTTACTCTCTTCCCTTCCTGTTGAAATTCAGGACTTGTGAAAAAAACTCCCTATCCATAAAATTCAAATACCAACCCATCCCCCCTTACATTCAAGTACTGGAAAGGTACTCCAAGTTTTTCAAATTCAGCACAATGTATATTTATTAATCAATGTTCCATATGGAAACCGTAAATTCTCATACAAGCTCCTGGACAACACTACAAGACATTTTTTAAAGCTGACAGCTATATGCATTCTTCACCCTTTGTTCCCCTAACTTTTAAATGAGTATATCAATTTTAGCACAACATATTTTCCATGTTAGTTCTTCTATGTAACCTTTGAATGCCCTGTACTGAAACTTCATATTCACTCTATTTTATGGCATGCAGTGATTCCTTTCTACTATTACAATACAATTGGAGAGAAAGTGAATACAAACTTACTTTCATGAATGTTGAGAAATTAGTAAACCAGAACTTGACAGAAATGCACTAACTACAACACAACTCATGCTAAATTGCAAGAACTCATTATCCTTGGTCTTTATTAAAAAAAAAAAAAAAAAAAAAAAAGCCACCTTAAATAAAGAAGGAATGCCAAATTAGCGGAACCATGCCCAACTGCTGACAGACTGTATCTGTTCTATGCAGTTTCATGCTCTTTGATGGAGAAAGTCTCAAATCATCCTACAAACATGCTTCCCTGCGAGGAACAGAAAAGTCATAGCGCTTTGATGAAAGGAGTCCTGAATTTGGTACTGGTGTCACACCACTTCTACATAAGATGCTCCTTTCAGCTTGAGGGGGAGGCGGTGGTTGGTGAGGCCATGGGGAGAGAGAGAATACAGCAATCTTATTTATTTGATTTAATTACACTCCGTCTGGGAGTTACTACATCTGGTCAGTCTCTTCACCATGGAAATCCATCCTACAAATGCTTAAAAAAGAAGTGGAGAGGACTATAACACCAAAAGAGTGCCTGTCAAACCAGTGCCACTTAGTTTGGTTTGTGGCTAAACAGGAAATCATACACAGGCAGGGTGATGGGTTTATGTATTGTTCATTATCAAGTGTATCATTATAAAAACCCAACACCTTCAACAACTCAGAACTGGGGAAGTAGTTTTTAGAGATTAAAATTGTTATGTATGTTTCAAAACAAATACTTTGAAAACAAAAATTTACAAAAGAATTACAGTATTTCCTTCTATCACAAAACATCAACATAGACTGAACAAGAGAAAAACTTCATCCCAGTGTTGGACACCGTGACCAGTCAAGTCAGTTAGAACCTGGCCTCACAATCCAGTTTGTTTTAGCACCATTTCTGCAGGCTTTTTGGTACAAGGACTCTCTCTTTATTATATATAAAGTATAAAGTGGTAGGAAAAGAATGGTCTTAATTTCTGAGCAGGGTCAGTAGGAGTTACCACACTACAAATAAAAGCAGCTGAATTATCTTGGGGGGAAAATGGTGGCATATTCCTCTGGAGTTTACTTGATGATTTAGTTAAGTTTTATTTAATGCTGGCACATCTGAAAGTCAGAACCAAAGAATTTTCAACTGGATACTGCTCAGACATGGCTACATTTTTTTATAGTCCATTTATGTGGGTGGATACAACAGACACTTATATCAGACTTTGCTGGCTGTCAGTAGCCAGTTTAACATCCACACAGCTCTACAGGTTTTACACAGCTATAGCTTATATTAGTGGAACCTCTATGCCCACAGGTTCTGGTAATTCTGAATTTACATATCTGACTCCTGTGAAATTATACCATACTGTAAATAAAAACCCTAGTCCCAGAAAAATAAATTAAATAGAATATTATATATGGGAAAGGAAGAGCCAGGTTTTACAGTTAAGAATAGACTATCAGAAAATGCTACCCTGAAGGGAAGCAGCAGTTGATACAGCATACTAGAGACTCTGGGAAACAAAGTGGAGTAAAATGACCCAAAGATAGCACTGACATTACAAACTGTCAAAACTCGGCAGCTTCACTGCACAAAGACAGTAGTTGCTAAAGTGAATAACTTTCTCTGTTGACAGGTGACTTCCTGAAGAACATGTTAGCATCTCGTAAGGACAGCTTTCTTTTCCAATCTCCTTTTTTTCCTTTGGTCTCCCTTCCCTTTTACTAGGACTCTGCTAAAACATCAGGGGGGTGTGGAGGTGGGAATAAAACAGTTGAGATAGATAACATACCAGTTGCATGTGTTCTTACCTTTCTTTTTTACCCTTGGAGAATATTTACATAAAAGAAAGTCTCTCTTTGTCCCAATAATGGCAGCACTTCAACAAAAGTATATAATGGTTCTAGTTTGTCAAACAGTGTAATGTATTCCCATTCTAAAAGGCTGTTTGCTTACAGTTCTCCACAAAGTCTTTGCTGTTCGTCTCATACAGACCATTAAAACTCTTGATTGTCACAGCATAGACAACCTTCAAAGATAGTGTTTGTTCTTAACTAAAAATAATGTTTAACAGCTTAGCTTATTGTGTGGTTCTGTTTCTGCTGGTCAAATCTTTATATCCTTACTCACAAGGTAACTCATTTAAAAGCCATGATAAATTTACATTTAAGCTTTAAAAGGTAAAAACCTGATGCCCTTGGTAATTTTTTATTCAGACTTTATTCAAGAAAGACACATATACTTATGTGTAGAAGAAAAAATCCAAAATCAATTAAATAAAACAGAGTAATCACTGTATAAAAACTCCCACTTCATTGAAAACTATTAAAATTGTGGCCCTAACTGGTTTTACTTACTGATCTGAAACCACAATAAGGCTGGCTTAAAATGAGAGTACACATAGCCTTCCATGAAGGCTTATCTGTATCGGTTAAAACACAGCTCATGCTGAGTAACAATCTGTGCAGGAGGGCCTGTAGCCTATTAAGGAAACATCCTACCTGAAAGTGAAGGTAGCACCTGAGGAAAAGAATGTACTGGCTACACAATTTCAGCCGCATCAGGAACCTGCTTGCTTCCATCTGGGAATGTGTTTAAACCCACACTGAGAAGAACAACATAACTCGGGAAGGAGGTTCAGTTCCACCAGCAGCTCACCGCTCTCTATCTGGTACACTCCTGTTTTGTCCTATATTGGAATCTGATTCTTCTCTCTGACATACTTGGGTACTAAAAATGACTCAGCTGCTTTGTGCCATGCTAGGAAGTTTGTGCATCAATCTCCCTTAGTGCAGGCTAGCAAGGAGAAGGAATCAGGTGCTCCCACACAAAAAGGTGTATTTGCATTTTACAAGGAAACATTACCATTAGCTGGTTATTAGGGCTTATGCACTGAGGGATAATAAAAAGTATATATAGAAAAATGTTGGACTACATTTAGAGCAGTTTAGTTAGTGCAAGGAAATCCAACTTAAATTGTTTATTCAGGAAAAGCTGCCAAGAGAGAAAATACTTAACTATATACACCATTAGCAAATATCTTTTAACCAGCTCCAGTTGACAGCAGCTATAGAATACCAGGGATATTTTTGTTGCCATTATTTATTCCTCTAAGGGAACCGGTAAGCTCAGAATGCATCCTATCCTAGTCTTCTCTCCTTTTAACACCCTTGAAACTAGAGTGAACTTTCTTGCAACCTCTTTGTTTTAGCTTGTGGCAGCTGAGTAGCAATAGAGAATATGACCTCCTGTGCTACATTTTCCCTCCAAACATCCTTCCCAGGCCATTTCTGCTGCAGCTCATTTGTTCCAGGAAGATTCAGGTGGACATTAGGAAAATCTTTCCAAGATTAAAGATAGGAAGGCACTGGGATAAATTTGCCGGGATTTTTTTTTTGGCGGTTTTATTTTGGGTGTGTGTGTGGTGCAGGATGTGAGGAGGGAGGCTGCGTTAGTTTTTTGGATTTTCTTCCTTCTGGAATCACAATGATATGACAGTGAGTTAAACATCACTGAGGGGTGAAACCGGGAGGGAGATGGGCTCTGTAAGCCCCGATTTTCTATGATTCAATATGTTCTCCCATCCAAATGAGAAGTTATTCAAGGAAGATTCGCAGCTGCTTAGCAAGGATAAAAATAGGACCAATCTGCAAAACTCAGATCCATCATTTACATACTGCAAAAGCTAAAGTGGACAGAGATGCAGAAACCTGGTTTCAGGGACCCAGCTGTAAGAAAATTTTTGTTGTATGATATTAAGTCCTACAAATACTAGTATCAGTTCAATGAAAAACCCAAAACTTGCAGGTAAAGGACATATTTTTATGGCCCAGAACCAATTGGGTAGAAAATCAAAATGTTCCCAGTGGCCCTAGATAAAAACGATGAATGAGCTGTACTAATCAGCTTTAACTTACAAGTGCAAATCAGGTTAATTAAAAATAAACTTTACTATGTTACAGCACTGAACACATCCCTTTTCTTAATTCAAGTACAGATGAATGGATACAGCAAATCTGATCTATATGCATTCACTGGGTTAATTAAAAGTCAGGCATTCATCTGCAGAACCAGACAGAATTTTTTATTTCTACAAGGGCTGTTGGCAACTCAGAATTAAGAAGATGAAGAACTAAAAAAACATCTGATCTCTGTTGAAATTAAAAGGTACTTTACACCCGCCAGGAAATCTAAAACGCTGATGTGAGAAATGTTGCCTCTCAAGTAAAGGAGCATTATAGCCTGCCACACCCCATTCTCTGCACTGTCTTTTTTTTTTTTTTCTTTTTCTGCTGAGGCTAATGTGTCTACGGTATGAACAAGTTTAATTAAGCATGCTGAAGTAGCCTAATATCAGCGCAATTTTACCTGTAATACACTGAGCTACAACCTGCAGAGGTTCAGCTGCATCACGCACAATTAAGAGCCCTGTGGCAGGGAGCTCAGGCCACAGACAGGGCAGACAGCTGGATGCAGTGCCCTCACCACCCCCTCCGAGTTCGTGGGCTCTTGCTGAGACACGTCACTACTGTCCACTTGAGGAAAATCTATGCTCCAGACTCAGCCTTTTAGCTGTGAGCAGCCTTCTTGCCAGGATGCTGGAACTTGTCTTTGCAGAGACTCTAGCACGCAGCTGAAGCAGTTTTGCTACACTTTGTTCTTATTTCTGCACCACGGGCATTTGCCTGCAGGCATAAACCCATTCCTCAATTACTTTATTATCAACCTCTTGCTTAGGAAAGTCAGAAATGCTGGATGCAAAATGGCCAAGTAAATCTACATCATTTTTAAGATTTTTACATTATCTTGTTGGCAGAGGCTTTAAATACACCTTCACAACTACTGGATTCTCTCTCACCTTTCCAGGAATACAAGCAATGCATTCCCTAATGTGCTACGTAATCTCTTCATAGGGGAATTGTGTGTCAGGAAAAATGTTAGACAGATCTCCTCTATGTGGGGAAGCCCTTAAATCACCTATTTGGGCAAAAATTTAAGTACAGCCATGTCTTAACTGGCCTCACTTCCCTCCAAGGGAAAGCTGATCTAACAGAGGCAGCAATTTTATTATAGTGCTTCTGCAACCTTCCCCCCTAAGTGCACGAAATAGTAACTTAGATGCAAGAAAACACAACCTGTATGATTAAATATTTTTCAAGAATGCATCCTCCATAACAGTTTTGACAAATACTATGTTGTGCACTCACACTGGTGGGCTCCAAGGCAGTGCCAAGCAGAACATCTGAACATTTTTGGACAAAGAGGCTGAAGATGGGTGGTTAAACTGGGCTACTACCTAGGGGTCCCCCATTGCCTTCAGTCTGAGCAACTTAATGCAACAGTCAAAATGGCGAAATTCACATCTAGAACTGGAGACCGTGCATTCTGGCTGGATTTTTGTCTTTATAATGTGGATGTCATTATAATGCTCAAAGTACACAGGAACGGGAAATCTGCATGAGGTCAATACAGTGTGAAAGCAAGAAGTTGGCTTTCTGTGCAACCTGCTCTGGGAGAACCTGCTTTAGCAGGTGGTTGGACTGTGGATCTCCACAGGTGCCTTCCATCCCTGACCATTCTGTGATTCTGTGATCCGTAAACTCTGTCCCAAGCTTAGTGATTCCAGTGGACTATGAGGGCTCTGTCCTGACAAGGATACAAAATCTGTGCTGGTTTATTTATACAGCTGAAAGAATTAAGCAATAATTCCTTTTATATTTCAGCCCCTACTTTGCCTATAAAACCTGCTGATTAATTTAACGTACCCCAGAATGCAGAAAACCAGTGCAAAATAACCTTCTTTAAAGTCATACCCTTCACTTAAAGGAAATATATTGGGGAGTACAGAACTAATTCTATCACTAAGTACAAGTGAAGAACAAACTTAATTATCTCACTGTTACAGCTTTTAATAAAGACTTATTAGCAATCAGTTAGCATGACAGCAGGTTCCAAATATTCCAGTGCTGACGTTAGGACAAAGAAATCTACAATCTATTTGATTCCAAGGGAAAAAAGAGAATTTTAAACAAAATCATAGGTCCAGTATACCCTGCATACCCACAAGCTGAATTTTTTTTAAAAAAAGACACACACACACCCCCCACATACAAGGCAACATAGTCTAACTGCAAGTACCTGAATCATGAGTATACTTAAATTGTGTGTTTATCATTAGCAACCTAAAGTTGATAACCTAAAGCTAAATAAATAATGTATGTGGGTTTGCAGCATCTATTTTGAGGGAGAGTCAAACTTGCTGGATCTTAACTTTATCACGTTTGGGAGACAGATTATATCATGGTTTCAGGTAAAATCTTTCCTCATCAGAAAGCACCTGACATTCCAAATTAACTGTGTATCAGATTACATCAACTCAGCATTCAGCGCTGAATTTTGACTTATTCAGAACTCATCACTTCAATGCCAAAACAAAATCACCTAGCTAGGTTCCTACTCACGGCAAGTGAGTGAGTGTGGCTGAAACTGTTCTGAAAATTCACTGACAGTGTATTTTGGCATTAATAGACATCTCTTGTTGAAGACATTCTGATTTCCTTTCACACTCCTGTCTTGCTTTTATGTCAGAGGAAGAAATATGGAAATATGCCACTGTCAGATTGGTAACTGCAACTTTGTTTCAAGAGAGTGAATGCAACTAAATTCTGAGAGAAAAGCCTTATTTTTGGTCAAATTACATGCAATTCTAAGAGACAGAGAAGGAAACTCTATAGTCTAGCCAGTCTATCTGCAAAATCTATAAAGCAGCATTGCAATTTTTTCAGAATTTCAACTTCAGAATTATAAATACGTGAAGAAGTGATCTATTTTGACATGTTTTAGAATGTGGGTTTACTTGAAGCAGATTCTTATTTACCTTTCGATGTGGAATCATTTTGAACTGAAAGATGGAAGAGTTTGACTCTATCACACTTGCTGAGATATGAATACGAGTAAGAGAAAGGGGGAAAAGTGACACAGGAACAGTTTCTCTTCCATCCTTTGGAAGTTTTAACACATTTTAACACTTCAAGTAAACTACTGTGTTTGTATTATACCTGAATTCTCATTTGCAATCTTGTGCTGAGCAGTTCCATTTGCATCTTCCACAATGGTGATACCTCCCAATGTATTAAAATATCAAATAATAATAATAACTAAAAAGTATTTTGCTGTTATTAAGACACTGGACAAGGGTTCGGTGTCATTTCAGCCAGCTGGTCAGGAAAAGCAAGAGGAAGTTTATCTCTGTCTCCTCCCATTACTGTCTATTCCCCAGAAGTTTTGATCTTACTGGAAGGCTGGAGTTGTCCCCTTAAAACTTCCCCTACTGGAGACAGCAGCCTAAGGTCCTATGGGAATCAGTCACAGGAACAATCTTTCCCCCACCCACTTCTTCTCTGCAACATGAAGACCACTCTGCACCTCTGCTCTGCTCCAGCACTTAGTGGAAAGAGTGGGGTGTGCTTCCAGATGGCAGAGCAAAGATGGAGCACAACCAACCAGAAGCCCCATCACAAGCCCTCTGCTGAAGCCGAGAAGACACACAAGCAGCATTGCCCTCCTCTGAGAAGGAAGTGGTCAAGGAAGAGGCAGAGAAGAGACAGGCAGTGAAAAGCAGGGTCAAGAAATGGATATCCTGGTAGCATTGGCTGCAAGTGTCATTGCGTATAACTTAGAAATTTAAAGCTGCAGTAATTTGTGTAGTGGCAGGATATCAATGCTGCCACACTCCACTGGTTACCTAGAAGAAATTTGCTTAGTTTATACAACACTGGAATATTCACTGACATGGGGGGGAGAGAGGTGTGTGAAGCAGGCAACTGATGTGAAAATCCTGGCTCTACAGGAGTTACGGATGCCAAATTCAGGCTTTAGGAGACTCCAGACTTTGTTATTGGTTGAAACAGTTGTAAAGACATTGGAATATATAAAATATAAAAATACCTTAAACCCCCCTACATCTTGATCGATTTTTTTTTTCCAATATAGAGATCTCAGCTGAGAGAGAAACTGTACTGTGGAGCTCACTATTGGTCTGTTGTTAATAATTGATTGTTGAATTAATTGTTGTTGATTTTATCTTTAAAATTTAAATACTTAATTTATTCAATCAATATCAATTAATTACAATAAATGATAATTTATAATAATAATTTATTATAAATAATTAACAAGTATTTGTATCTTAAAATATATAAAATATGCTTACTATACATATTATTAATAATAAAATAATAAATAAAATATATTTATTAAATAAATATTGATAGATAATGAATTATTATTAATAATGAAATTAATATTTCAAGTAAAATATTTAATTTATTAAATTATTTAAGAATATGATAAATTTTTAAAATAAAAATTAATATTGTTGAATTAATGCTCACTTCTGCTTCAGCACTAGAGAAGTGTGTGACAGAGCACTGGCAACAGATTTTCTCTTTTGAAATAGCACTATACAATTTCACTAGGCTAAAGACCTCAATAGCATTTAAAATACAAATGCATTCACATTTAATTCTTAAATTATTTCCTCACCAGGCAATTTTTTCTCTAATGAGAACTTCAGAAACAGTTATGCAGTCGTTATGAATGCTTTAAACAGAGGAGAAATGCCAGGAAAGGTAAAGTAATTAGGTCCTTGGTGTGAAATTAGCTGCTAGACTGTAGCCATGGAACAAAGGAGAAAGTAAAAGTTCTGGACAAAGTCAATTGTCTCTCATATGCAGTGATCAAGGATAAAAGCTCCATAGCACCAGGTGATAGAAAACTTCAAGCTAGTGGGAGTAAAAAATACAATGATCGTAACTGCTAATGACATATCCATCTCTATATGTGAAACTGAAGGCAGAGAAATTGCTGCCTTAATAGTAGCTCACTCTAAGGAGGAATGGTCAATACCAAACTAAACTATCAATTGTCAATTATCTGCTTAATTGTCCTGTATGTCTCACTACATACACCTTTTAAAGGGTTGCAAACAAATTTTTGCCAGTTGTTTCCTTCAGCAAACAGACCTGTCTATGTCACAACACATTTTCCCCTGGTTTTCACTGCCTTTCATACAAAGTAATAGTTAAATTTCATAGCTCGGGTGACTGCTTTCTCATTTCTCTCTCCTCCACAGCTAACGGCAAATTCTTCATTACTTATACGTGATAATTGAAACAAGCATCTCCATTGTCTGTTAAATACAGCAACACACATTGATCGATAATTGAATTAAATGAGAATCAATTTTCCTTTGTTTGTACAGTTAAGTAGAACCAAGAACTCTTCTGAGAAAAGCAGAAAAGATTTCTAAAGGCGATGAGAAAAACAGTTAAAGTGGCCCCTCAGGACACATTGCAGCTTCAGAAAATACTCTTGAACTGCTAGACTCAATAGGATATTTTAACAGACCTCTGCACAGGCTTCATGAATTTCTAGCTGTGTAGTCTCAAGCTATGCTGTGCATGGGGCATGGAGGGTGCACAAAACCAAGGCTGCACAAAACCATACAATTAATGTTGTAGAAGCCACGCTACAGAGGCTACTTCTGGAATTCTGTGCACAGATGTTAATGTGCACTTCCCCTTTTCCCAGCATGTCTGTACTTCCACTTGAAAATACTGTCCATTGCAAATTTCTGTGCTTGGTTTGCATCTCTGGACCTGAGACTGCTCTATCCTTAATCAAAAATCGTGATGCTACAGTACCAGTGCTATAGTTGTACATTTGCCTATTAACGTGGGTCACAGCATCAAGAACTTTACACACTTTAAAGACCTGCATGTCTAGTACAGGCACGTTTTTAGCACATACTGTGTTCACTGCACATGTGTAATAAAATTGTTTTATCAGATATGTTAGCTAAGCATGTCACAGCATGGCTGAAAGGAAAATAACCATTGATAAATGCTAACTCTAAAATGCCTTAACTTTGTAAACCTGGTGGCATTATAAAGACTATTTCATTCCCATGAATAGTCATGGGGTTATACAGAGTCCTCAGACCCAGGGCACCTGAGGAATCCTTTCATTCACTGGTGAACTCTGGTGACATTGCCAGAGCTCTGGTAGTCCACGTGACTAAAAGCCATTCCAGAATCTTGGCCTAAAAGTAGCGTCACACAGCAATTGATCATAGATAACAGCAGAACAGGAGATTCTCAAGCACTTCTTTTCTGTGACCTCAAATTCCTGAGCTGCTGCCAGAAAGGGGTACCAGAAGTCTTCATTACATCAGAGTCCTCTGAACAAAATAAGGACAAGATTGCTTCCAGATCAGCAAGGGTTTACAACCATTTCAAGGGAGAACAAAAGGATAGATAGCACCATTGTGTTTAATATACCATCACTTTGCATTTTTATCACATAGCCCAGCAATGTTTTCAAACACAAGAATCTTAACTTGTGAGGGTGCCTAACTTGTATGGTAACTGCTGTCTAACTACAGTGACTTATTTGCTCTTATGCAATTATGACAGCCTGTGCATGATAAGAATCAGTAGTCAGTGTAAGAAACTTTCAATGCATTGCTCTGTTTTGCACTAGAATACAAACTCTGGCTTCCAGCCCTGGAAAAAGTTAATCTAATTTCAAGAAAGCAAAAATTAAGCCTTAAATATTTGTTCTAGATTCCATATATTTAAGGTCATTACAGTTTGTATGTCATACAGTGATTTAATAGACTGTATATGCAAAAGAAAAGGCACCACTATACAGAAATGTTCACTAAATTCTAGTGCCTGAACAAACATTTTACATAAGTTTTACATTTGATATGTCACATGTGTGTTCACCTGAGGCAATATGTCCAGGAAATGTGAAAAAACAGCATAACAGTGTTTAAAATCCACATACCTTGTCAGGCAACAATTATTCTGTAACCAGGCTTACAAGGAACTAAAACTGAGGACCACCACTGCCTGAAGAGACAGATAGGGCTATTTAAATCCCACATGCCAAAGGACCCTGATTTGGTTCCTGACAATGCAGTATCAGGAAAGTGGCAATAAGATAACATTTTCCTCTACAGTGCTTGCTGAAACATGATGCCCTGCTGTTAAGCTACAGACCAAGTGGTTTCAAACACAAAGCAAGTACACAATAGTCTGATCCGGAAAAGACTTTGCCCAGTGTAAACTTTTCCTTGCCTTGATATGTAAATGCTAAGTGAACCTTCACCATGACACTCAAGGAAAAACTGATTCATCCAGGTAACACAATAAGTGCTCCTGTGAACACTAGAAACTCCGGAGCATGAAATCAGGGTGGAGAAAAAGTTACAGATCTAGAGATTTTTAAGCACTCAATCCTTAACAATAGTTTCCTTTGCCATCTTGTATCTCATATTTGTTGGGTAAAGCAAATATTTGAAAACCAGGGTGCAAACAATGTCAAGGATGCAACATTTTCAGTTTATACTTCCTGATGTAGCATATTTGTTGGAAAAGAGCCCATGGACCATGGCAGGAGAAGCTGCCAGGTTTTGCTGCAAAAGCCAGCAAAGTCTGTAACCCTGCAAGGGTGGTATTCCAGTAGTTCAAGAAACTTAAATGCTGCTGGCTTTGTAGCCAAAACTACTACCCACCTATATATATTTCTTTGACTCTCCTATAGGCAGGTTGTTCTTGATTGTTCTTTTTCATTCTGTAAGAGGGTTTTAAAGAAGGAAAGATATGTAAAGGTACTCACTTTTGCATGCCATTAAGTTACAAAATGAAGGACTCTGAAGTTGTGAAGCAAGTCAGTTAGTTTTCCTTGCAGCGTTGCCATCCACGACCGAGCTGCACAAGCAGGCTTGATGCAGATTCCCTTGGGAATGCTAACTCCCTGCTAAAATGCCCACCTTCTGACCCCACAGGGAAGGCACAGACCCCCCAGGGAGAGCAGCTCTGCACCCCCCCACCATAGCCAGCCCCCCGACCCTGTCATGGCTCTGAAGGGGGGCCGGCGGCCTGCGCCTCCCCTCAAAACAAACACCACAGCAGCAGCAGAAAGACCTTGTGCCACAAGTTTCACTAGAAAAAGCTGGGGTGTTTTTGGTTTTTGGTTTGTTTTTTTTTTGTTTGTTTGTTTGTTTTGTTTTTTTTTTAAATAGAGTACTTAAAGCTCTGATTTTTAAAGCCAAAGGAAGAAACAACATTGAAAAAAGATCTCCCCTTCCTGCCCAGTTGGTCCTGACAAGATGGACCCTTTCCCTCAGTGATCATACCTCACTGATGGATGGCCATTTCCTGGGCGGGAATGCCTCACTGCCCTCCCGGCCCCTCCAGGGAGAAGCCTTGTTCCTGTCACAGCCTCAGAGGCTCCAGGCCTCCTGCAGCCCCCTGCCCCAAGTCTCAGAGCTCGTGTGGAGGAGCTACCTCACGCACACGCACACACACACTGCAGAGCTTCCCGAAGGTTCCTCCCACCTCCCCCCGCCTTCCAGAAGGTTCTCCTGCCCCTGCAGTGAAACAGCCCTGAGGAGCTTTGGCAAGAGGGTGACAGCTAGGCGTGCCCACCTGCAGGGTGCACCCCTCAGCGAAGAGTAAGGCTGAGCTTTGGAAATCCCTCTCAGCCGGTCCCTAACGCACAGTGCCTGTCTTTGAGAAAGGTGGGTCACAGAGCTCCCCACGCGACGGCCGCTATGTGCTGGGGTGGGGTGGTGCGGAGGAGGGTGAAATGTCGGCTAGGAGCTTTTTCTTTCCATGTATCTGATGACCTCTCAAGCTACAAATTAATTTACCAAGGTATATCCGAAAGACACCAGCTCTCTAGAAATTAACGACGTGCCTGCCTGGTCTCACTGTCTATGGCGAGGCGGCTCTCCATGAGGCACTGAGGAAAGCGCCTGCCTGGATCGGCATTTTTCCTCCGCTGTGCCACTGCCTCTGGCACTGGACCCACCATGCTGTGCTCCGGTGGCCCTTGCGGGGATTAAACCCAAGGCTGCTTTCATTAGTGATTACAATTGAAATATATCTGGGAGAGCTAAGAAACAAAAACAGCCCCTACCCTAACAAAAAAACAACCTTTCTGTGTTCAATCCCAAGACGTTTAATATTCCTAGGGGGAATTGATTTTGTTTGGGATTCTCGCTAAAACCCCCTGTTTCAATAGCTATTCCACTGCTGTTCCAGTTCTTAGCATTTAAACAACTAAGAAGTAGAGGTCATTAAAAGAGGTTTCTCAGAACTGCTGAATATTCACTATTTCACCGACAGGCAGCAACCTCCAAAAAGTGAATCTCCTCATTTATCTTTCTTCCTTCAACACGAAAGGAAGCCATTTTGGCAGGGCACAGGCCAGGGGAGATTTCGGGCAGCCAACCTGTTGCCATATATTTGAATGCCACCGATTTTTATGGCTGTGCAGATATGAAAACTGCCAACAAATTTCTTGTTGGCACTGCTGTAAATATCCTATAATTTCAGTGCAAGTCTAGCCAGCTTCTTACTCTTCCTGGAGACTCAGAAAAATAGGTCCCCAAGGAAAGGAATTCAGTAAGTGGTATTCATGCAGCTGCTTTATTTGCTGGTTTAATCTCACAATCCAGACATTTAAAGCAGTGTGGCTGCTTGCTCTTTCTCTTAAAATGGCGGTGGTGCATTCCCTCCCACTGCCTCTCAGGGTCGTGGCACTGGAGGCGTCTGTCTGATCACCATACCTGCTGTGCTGTCCACATAACTTTCAATAACAACAATTTTTAACCTTTACAGGTTAAAAAGCTCGGCATTACAGCTCGGCACATGCTTTGCTGTTGAATTAGCACACAGAGAAGGAGCCAATAGAGTCCCTACATGAAACTGAAAAGCATGTATTAGTTTATTTACCTTTCATTTGGAAACTGCCTTTCACTGAGTAAAAATTAAAGTAGATAAGCAGTTTGACCAATACCCAACTTTCAATGTCTTGTCTGCAAACGGATTAAGGGCTACAGTCATAAATTACTTATTATTAATGTCACTCCAGAGTGAATGTTGTTGCTGGCTAAATGCAAGAAGTGCTTCCTGATTATTAAAAAGGGATTTTTGGTACTGAATTTTTGCAGACTAGCAATAGAATGCAGACTTATCCAGACAACCCCATGTTCACTTCCTTAAAACAGTGTTTATCTTGCTTTTCCATACCTTCAGGACTCTTGAAAATACCTATTCTAATACATTTTAGGCTCCTCCTTGCTTTTTTAATGACAGATTTTCTTTTTTTTTTTTTCCTCCCCACAGCTGAACAACACTGACAGCTGGCAGTTGCCATGGCTAGGATTCAGACACCCTAACTTCGACTGCAGGTGTCTAATCTAAACAATTTTTCAGAACTCTCCATCTAGTCCCCTCCTAACTAGGGAGAGATCAGCATCTTTAGAGGACAGTTCACACATTCCTCAGAGAGTCTGATTTAGTGTGTTTGCTGTGGCCATTTCTCTCCTGGGAATGTAAATGACAACTAGACTAAAATTAGATAAAAGTTAGGTGACATAAACCCATGTCTCAGTCTCCACTTTAACATAAACCCCTTGATGATGTATTTCAATTTGTTGGTTTTGAATTACCTATCCCAAAACTAAGGGTTACCTCACATGAACCTGATCTGAGCTATACTGCCCAGTGCTCCTTCCTTTATCCAAAGATGGTCAAGCTTCAGGTCCTGTTTCTTATGATAAATAGTTTGGATTCAGTAGTCAACACTGAATAAAATAACCATGGCTGGTAAAGAACAGTATATGGGACCTATGCTCTGAGAATGCTCACAGGTGCTTCTTAACATACTCCACTAATGAGCCTTCACTCACGCATGGGGACTCATTCATGATCAGATGGGAATTTCCCTGGCAACGGCCTTCAGATTTTTCTTGCTCTCTACTATATGGCATTATCTGGACATATTTTACCTGATCTATGACATACTACATCAAGGGCCCAAGGCACTTAAGATAAATGCTGAGTGTTACAAACAGTTAATTTTATGTTTCTGAAGAGTAAAATCCTTTAGCCTAAGTAAAGTATTTTGGTTTAAAGTAGAAGTACACCTTATAATATAAAGCATGGAGGAGTTAATAATGTCTTCTGGCTTCAAGCCCCAGGAAACTCTATAAAATAAAGCTGATTTTCTTGAGTGGGGTTTTGTACTTGGATAACCGGATTCTTCAGCAGTTACGGAGACTATGATTAATTCAATCATTCAATTATTTTTATGATTTAACTTCAATCCAGCAACAAGTTACTGTAAAAGGGGTTTGATCATGGTATTGTTTTCAGTCTAGAGTAATTATAACAGTAGAATACCTTCACAAATATGCTTTCTTGATTTTACCATTGCTTTGTAACAACCAGCTCCTTCCAGACAGGTATGGTTGGATTATAAGCATTTACTTTGACCTTCCCCACTTATGGACATAATGGAAAACTTGTCAGTTTTGCTTAAGGTAGCTGGATACACATGTAAAATTAAATCCTTTGCTTTTAATTTATGTTCTTCTATCAGTTGTGATAGCATCCAACAGGACATAGAAGAAGTTCACAATTTTTTTCCCCATATCTATTTGAACTATCTTTTGACTTGTTCTCTTTGTTGTGATTAGTTCAGATATAAATAACCTGTTATAAAACTCTCTTCAGGGAAAAGAAAGAGTGAATGAGTTATCAACTACCTACAAACATAACTAATAAAATAAGGAAGTATAATAAAGAAAAGATCCATCTTAAACAAACCATGTCATTTAAAAATTTGATAGTCTTAATGATACCTAATTTATCATTGAAAGAAATGCGAACATCTAATTTTCTTTTGGAAAACTTATATTGATGTGTGGAATTCACATTTCCTTCAGCTGATCAAACAAAATGAAGTAACATTAGATTTATATTGCAGTCTCAGAACTGCGATGGCAATATATTAGATCTTGCATCATTTGCAAATTCTCAGTACAGTTAGCAACTTGGAAAACTGTGATCAGTAGTATTTTCACTGCTGAAGTCTATATCTCAACCTCAAGAATATATCATCACAATGATGGTAATTTGCTGTAGAATAAAGCACAGAGAAAAATGTGTGGTGTCTCTGTATTCCCACTGGTGTACAGAATATATATATTTATATACATAATTACGAAGGAAAAAAATATATTACTGTGCACTACACTGATCCCCTTATACTTTTTGTCCTTTTTCTTTATGTCCTTTTCTAGACAGTGGAAGAGGATGAAAATTATCAGCCAATAAAAACTACCAAATACCAGACAAAGTAATAGAAGAGTTTAACATACCACCACCATTCCAAGGTCAAGCTCCTGTGACATGGATTGCTTTAGGAAATCAAAGTTGTGTAAGTACAAATACCCAACTGCTTAAAATAGCAATAGATATAACACACTTCTATCTACCTTGTGTGCTGAACTAGAATTTAAGTTGCCTTAATTGCTATTCATCTTCATTTTGGTGTTTCAATAATACATTACACTAATAGCAGATATTATGACACATTTCCTTGTCAAACATAGTCATGTACTAAGCAGTGCACTGAGAGAAAATGATTGAGGAAACTGTTGAAGTGGAAAAAAAAGTCTTTACTACCCTGCAAGAGGGCTGAGTTTGCTATTCTAGTTTTCAAATTTTGAGTGTGCTGATCAAAAATGCCAACACCCAGGATACTCAAAGTTTTCCTGATAGATTTGGCTAATTTTCCTAACTTTTTTTTTTTTTCATTTGTTTAATATCTGATTTCAGATGGAATGAGAAGTGAAAGGTTTTTTTTCCCAAGTAAGAAGTACATTAGGTATAAATTCTCCACTGACTTGCAGCTCTATCACAAATTGAAAATGGGAAGTCTACCAGAAAAACTGTAACAGTTGTCCCCCACCTGTAACACCACCACCACCCCACCACCCCCAACAAAACCCAAACCAAAACAATAACTTCCAAAATGAAATTTAGGACAAAAATAGAATACTGAAAAGTGACGTACCTTGTGTTCCAAAATTTACATAAAGACTTCACCAAAATCCTGGGTTGGGTTGTGTTACAAATAATATTGTAAGAATGCTGTTTACAAAGAGCTTTTTTTTTTCCTGTTGTCATATTTATTGTACTATTTGTGTACCATAAGCATAGATTAATTTCATATTTGTGGTTACACACTTTATTCTTACAGCATATGTTACTTCAAAATTTTACTGGAGGACCCAGTAATTCTCTACTAAAGGGTAAATGAAGTGTGCTCCCACAAACATGAAATTTATCTATGTTCATCCTGCCTTGGATGCAAGATGCAAGCCTGAGTTAAAAAAGTGGAACAAAAGTCAGAACAAAATGTGCTCTGTACCTGATAGATAAAACAAATTCGCATTTTGAAGAAGGTAAGTGGCAATTTTACCTGACATTTCCTGAACTGCATTTGATTATCCTGCAGAAGATTATGTGAATAGTTTCTGATCTTTCTGGCTCCAATTTAGAGTAATTTTGTTACGGGTTCCAGGCTTTGGTTCTCTCACTGGAATCCACATCATAACCTTGCCTTCTTAACAAAGTTTTGTGAAAACTCATTTTAAAACAATTTTTTCAGGCCTTGGAGAAGCAGGTGTTCTACTTAACATAGTCTACATCTGAAAAGGCTAATCTTTTATTTTTAAATAATAACCATATTATGCCTACATTTTACCAAAGCCTCCTATATTTGCAGTTGGCTAGGTATATCAAAAGCAAAGCGGTCATGCAGAATTTTCTGTTGGTGAATTTTATCTCTGCTTTGGAGGTGTCACCTAGTAGCATGACTTGTACATAATATTCACTGAGCCCACATTTACTGAATTTTTAAAGAGCACTCTCTTGAGCAGTTCTGCAAGGGCTCAAAGGGCAAAGCTTGTACAACAGTTCTCCTAACCTGGTTCTCCATCTAGGTCCCCAAGTTATTACATGAATAAGAAACAAAAGCAGGAAGCTAGATTATAAAATATTCCATAGAGGAAAACTAGGTACAAGAAGATACAAGTCGCATCATATCCCTGTATTGCTGACAGTGTTTAGGTTTTACTGAAAGATGGATGATTCAGATTCAGACTCACCAGAGTATCTATTCAAAAAAGGTACAAAAGATAACCAGATACCTGAGAAGTAATACCATCTTTTCTGAGAACATGAACTCATACTGCTTGAGTAAATCATTAATTAAAAATAAGCCAAGAGAAGGCAGAACAAGACAAAAAGGTCAGGATATTTAGCAGACCACAGGGTTATGACAGCTTTTACAATCCCAGGAGGTGCAATCACGAACTGTGGAAATATTCAAAGATTACTGGATCCACACAGTTCCAGGCCCAGTTAATATGCCACCACCCTTCTCCCAGACCTGAGCAGGGCATGCAGAGCAATTAGTTAACCTGTGTTCAAGCCCATAGTCTTGTTTACTGCCATTACTGAGGCTCCATGACATCAGTGGCTCAAGGGCCTTATGCAATCCATCTGCTTTTGCAGGTATTTAAACCCTCGGTGCTCAAACTGATGCAAGGATCCAAACAGGGGTCTGGCTGCTGCAAGTGGAGCACACCAATGAGAACAAAGATCTGTTCATAGGGTCCTCACTAAATAGCACTGGACTACTAGTTTTCTAACTAAAAAAAAAAATAAAAAAAAATCTACTGAAGTATAATCACAGCATGATGAATAATTGAAATATTTTAAACATGTTATGATTATCATCATAGAAACATGTAAGCAGCATGAAAACCCTAGTCCCAAAGAAATGCATTATTTATGTACAAAACACTCTATATGGACTTGGCAGTCCTGGGTTAATGGTTGGACTTGATGATCTTAAAGGTCTTTTCCAACCTAAATGGTTCTATGATTCTAAGTAGTAGTTGGCTGGAAAAAGAAGCCATAGTTAGGAAATGTGCCTTTCAGGGCACTACTTGTAGTAAAGGATAGTTTTGAGTTAGTGTCACTGTAATTTCAAGACAAATCCATTGACTCAGTCACAAAAGCTTCCCTTCAAAACCTGTCACTTCATAGCAGTCTCTTTCTCCAGGCATTGAACAACCATGGTAACTGGAAGAGGCACTTTGAGCATAGAAATTAGTGAGTTACCTGAGATGCTGACTTTCCCTAAGTCAGTATCAGTCTGCTTTCTGGACATTTTTCTTAACTCTAATATTTGCCTTTGTGTGAATGGCTATTTCTGTGTGTGCGTATACGGACAGTTAACAACCTGAGAGGCATTTTAGTGCCTTAGTACTGCTAGCTGTTGTAGTATTTTCTTTTTAATGATGTCCGAACAAATTATCTGTTAAAAATAAACTGCATGGTAGCACAGTGGGAAACAGAATTTAGCAGGCGGAAGATCAAAAGGAATTAAGTGCCAGAGCCCTGGCCTATATGCTCATAAAAATTGATTTGACTTAATAAGTTTAATGCAAAAGGGAATTGCATTGTGTGCACTACTTTCCTGTTGATTTTTAAAAAGTGAGGGAGCACATCTTCCCTGCTGATGGCTGTTAACTATGCCCATGAATATATAAATATAAACTGGGTGTTTATTTTTTTTTTAAACTAACTTATCAGCATTTTATAGATAGGCACACTAACTGGCTTCACACAAAAAACATGTTAACAGTGCTACTTTCCACTCATATGAAATGCTCACTTTTTTCCCCATATTAATATTAAAAAAGTAAAAGCTCTTATTTTTATTTTTATTTTAAATCACCCTCTGTTTCAACAATGTGGGGAGGTGGTCTGCCAAAAGAAGGTAAAGGTAGCTGGTGAAAGTACTGTTTAATATTACTTAATGGTGTTTTGTGAGTTTTGGGGTTTGGGTTTTTTTCAGGGTGAAAATTAGCTTGGTTTGGATCAAACATTCCTCTGGAACAGTGTTAATATTTAAACAAGGAAGTACTTTCTGTTTCTATTAGGTCTTGTAATGAGTCTCTGAATGGTCTTTTAATCTTTTGATGTGAAATCCAGAGACACAATGCATCTCAATCATAAAAGGATTGCCTTGATGCATTCTTGCACTCATTTCTTACCTTCTCAGTTAAACACTGTCTTGGTTCCTTGCTTTTGCGAGACTCTTTGAAGCGGTATGACCATTTTCTGCAAAATCGTTTTGCCTGTGTGAAAATGTATGTGCATGATACCTGCTTGGCCGAGCAGCCACGGCTCTTAAACAATCCTGTCATTTATTCAAGGACATTTTTCATATTTATGGTGATAAACCAGTAGTCTATTTCCACTGTAGCTCCCACCACCATCACGAAGCAACAAAGTGTTCCAACTCCAAGAATATTTGAGGTAAAGATAAAAGTTGAATGCAGTCTAAAATGCAGAGCTCAGGCTAAGACATGGCCTTCCTTATCTGTCCCTGCCTAGTTGGAGATGTCTTTGCTCCTTGCTTTTATTACATCTGTTTATCTGATGGGTGTTTGATATACATCCCATAAATTTAACTCCAAGTTCTATCACTTAACCATCTAGCCATACAGCTGCTATACCTAATGAGAATCCAGGTACCATGAGACAGTATTGGGGCAGGGGGGGGTTGTGCTTGCCCGTTGCTCCCCAACACTGAAATGTTACGCATGGCAACGAGTGGCAAGAAGGGTGGGTTTATTGAGAAGTTTCTTTTGGGATTACTGAGCTCCAGTTGAACCTGATTGACAGCTGCTGTATTGCAGAGCAGACAGCAGAATTCAGCTGCTAGAAATCATCCCTGTGCACGCCACACAGTAGCATCAGTCTTATCTTTGTCACAGAAACTCTTAAGTCTTCACCTGGAAACTGAACCAAGTCAGATGATGCAATTTATGAACATTCTTCTGACACATCCTTGTCACTATTTCCTGGTATTCTGGTCTTGTTTGAAAAATACTAAGAGCCAGACTATAACATTTCATTAACCTGGGCTTCTCAAACCTTTCCCTTAGTACCTGCCATACCAGAAACTAAATTCAGATAGAAAGTGTTGAGAATCTACCTGGATTTAAGTAGCACCAGGGAAAACAGAATTAAGCTCTTACTTACACAATGTATTTCTTCCTTTGATAAATGCCCAAACAAGTTGGAAATCTGTCTCAGTATCAAAACCAGATCCCATTCAGATGCTTTTGTTTTACTGCACATATCCCTTCTAAAGAGACCGTGTTAAAGGCATGTGTTTGCTTCTGTGTGCAAGTTCATTAGAGAGCAAGCTATTTAATATAATAATTTACAGGAAACTGCCATCAACTTTTATGTGTACTAAAAGTATTCACATGTCCACGACCAAGAATCTTCTTGTGTGGAGCCTCGTAAAAACAAAATGTTTTTGTCATTCACAGTTCTGAACCAAAGTCCAGGAATGTGAATGCTTCTGCATCCTTTCTCAAAATCTTGCCCTTGGAGTTTCTCACCTGAAGTGCCCCATTTCTGATCCTTTGCTTGTGAATAATAACTTCTGGATCAGACCTTAAACTTTTCTGTGTTTCAAAATATGTTAAGCTTTACACTGAAAGAAATTCTCTAAGGAGTGATATTACCCAAGGGGCAAATTCTGCTGTGGCAATCAGTGCTTATGTATGACAGTTGTTCTAATTCTGTTCAAGTCAGCAGTTTGAACTGCTTTGTCCTGTAAATTACAGCAATCACAAATTATTCTTGCATGAAAAATGGATATCCACATGGACTTTGCTAGGGAAAGATAAAAAGAAAACAGCAGGATTTTCCCCTTGTTCTTATGCTGTTGTTCTCACAGCCTTGCATCTGCAGCCCGGTACTGTTAGGGCGGGTGCTTAGAAGAACTGATTGCCACTGGCACAGAATTCACCCCTTCCCCCTCTTCCTGCCCTTCAGTTGCAGTCTTCGGTGTTCATTGCAGACTCAAAGACACACAAGCACAAAGCCTCACGACCTGTCAGCAGACAGAACTGCCCTCATCCCGGCCCACTTTGGTCAGTGCCAACAGCGTTACAAGCAGGAACAACCTGCCAAAATTTGAGGTCTTAGGGCTCCTGGCAGGAATGGTGACAGTCTGGGAAACACCCCCCAGTGAGAGCCACTGGGAAACATCTTCCTTTTCCCTTTTCTTTCTCTCTCCATTTTTTTCCCAGAAATAACTTTAACCATTAGAGTCAATGTATGCCATCAGGCATACTACAGACTCTGCTAAAGCTTTATTCCTGTGAACCTATCTTCTATGCAACACTTCCAACAGCAAAAACTGTATTCAACTGCTAGAAACATAACGAGTTCAATTTTTAACTGATCTTATTTAACTGTCTTTTCCCATCCTACCATATATAAATAATATGCACATGTGTATATAATATGCATGTGTATACATATATATATATACACACATATGAAAAAAATCTCAGCTACTTTTTCCATTCAACTTCTTATCCCAGTTTATTTAGAAGCAGTTTACATCACCTTCACTAACAATGCCAGAAATCTTCCCTGCTGCAGAGCAGCGATACTTCTCATTTATGTACTGGGCTAGGACTGCACGAACAGCCTACACAGAAATGCAGAGGGTCTGCTTATATGGGCAGAACAAGCAGCATGCAGGCCAGTTTGCATCTAGAACCCTACTGCCCTTAATTCCATTAACAACAGCTGCCACAGAACCACTAAAGGCTGTGATCCGTACAAGATTCAACACAAAGTGCACAGGAGAGCTCTCGCTGACTTGCCCAGCAGAAGCAGCATTTGTGAACACACATTCTCAGTGCCAGCAATGGACAGCCTAGCGCAGACCACTGCAGCCTATGGTTCAGAAACATCAGGTCATAGTTCTACTCAAACATGTCCCAGAATAACATTGGAAGGGGAACTGGTGAAAATATATTTTTACTATCATACTATTCTATCACCTCATTACAATTGTACGTTCTTTCTCCTTTTCTCTCTTACGCTGTCATGAGAAAAAAGTGATTCCAAGTTGACATGGAAGATAAAATTCTGTAAGCATGTAAAGTGAGACAAAGTATTTATTAAAGACTGTCACTTTTATTAGTAAGAGACAAAATTCCTAGGCTGAATGCTAACAGCTTTTTAACTTATATCCATAATAACCATTAGTTCCTAGTGCTTTCTAAAGGTTATCAAGAACCTTGCAGGTAATTAACATGTCACTGAATATATCACAGTAACACAACTAAACATACTAACAGAAAAACAGAGAAGGTAAATTATGCAACAAGCTTTAATCATAGCACTAATAACAGAGAAGGCAAGCCACATTTTATCATATACCCCAAAAGAAGGTCTATTTGCTACATTTCAGCCAACCACAGAGAACTTACCTTTCATTGTAATGACAGATTATATAATAAATCTAGTTATAAACAGCAGCTCAAAAAACCAGAACAGAAGCAATCCTTACTTATTTCCCAAGGTCTAGCCTCCAGCATTAAGATGATGAAGACAAAATACTAGCCAAAGCGTGCCACCTCACCTTTCTAATAGTATTTATTATGAAAGATGTTGATTCCACCTCTGTTACCTTGAATAACTCTCTACAGATCAATAGTTATGTGAATGGGGTTTCCTTATAGGTATGTGAATGTTTTGTTTCTTTTTAGTTAGAAAATTTGGGACCCACCTGGTTCCGAGATGGAAGTTGTAGTAAGACTAGGAACAATAGGAACAAATTAACTTATGGCCATTGCAGGCTTTTTACTCTTGTATCACAGCTTTTCTTAAATACTTGCTCCTAGCAGCGATGAGACCTGTGGATGGGCTTCATCCAAACTGGATCCTTTAGGAGGGAACCCACTCTCAGCATCGTGTACAATCTGCCCTCTGGGCAACACCACCATAATGAAAATGAAAAATGAATAACAAACAAAAAAGTCAGAAACATAAAAAATAAACATCACATTTATTTAAATAAAAATATACACACAGTGTACAATGGACATGGCTTACAGACAGCAATGAAATAAAAATGCTAAATCCTGAAATAGAAAAAAGAGTTGAATTGCTATAGTTGTGCTTCGTTTCTCTGAACAATCACATACTATGAAGTCCTGTAATGTTACTTATACATAGCCTCATGTGCTCCAGAGTGTGAGACAGGAACATTACAAGGAACAGCTACACGAAATGAGAACAAGTACCAAAGTAATTTGGGATTTTAGAAATTGTAAAGTCGGACTGTTCATAAGCAAAACAGAAGTGCTGAAAACTTTTGAAGTACTTTGCATGCACGGAACGAGTACAAAACACCACTGCCAATAGTTACAGATCTAAGTTAAGAGCAGCATGGTCCAAATCTCACCACTCCAGACTCCACAGATCCAGGGCGCTCTATTATCACAGTCAGGTTTCCACCATAACTCTTTCTCCCTGTCAGCACGCAAACCCCATACTTTATGTTTCAGCTCTTTGAAATATGGATACATTGGTTCACAAGTGTTCTCCATTTTATTTATTCTGATGTATTAAGCTTCATGCTTATTTGAGCAAATGCAAGTTTTTAATCTTGGATCATGAGTATCATGCTGAAATTCATTGTTGTTATGTTATATTATTCAGCAGACGCTATGAGAAAAAGAGCAAATAAATGTTTGAGTGCTGCAGAGTGTAAGCTGAATGCTTTGGCAACACAACAGTTGATGTGTTACTAAGGAAAAATGTTCTAAAGACTGAAGTCTGGGATTTTTTTTTCCTTTTTGCTTTACAAAAACATTTGTGTGTGTGGTTTTTTTTTAAACATGCAATTTACAAGGTAGTTTTGTGTTTTGAAGAACAGTAAATTATTTCAAAGCTCTCTGATTGTGAACATTTGTTTTTAAGCTTCAAATAAGTGAAAAGCAAGATGCAAATTCATGTCTCATGGCATCACCTGTACAGCACACTTCTTTACAATACAAAACCCCCATAAATATAGATATCAGTGCTTTCAAGTTTACAACATAGCCAACTGAAAAAATATACATTAAAGACTGTTAACTGATTAGATACATTATTTCATGCAAGTAATTTTTCTGCATAGTTTTAAATGCAATTTATTTATTACACTTGTTGATGTTCAGCACATTTTCTGCTTTTTTTAAGTGGACCATAGGATTTCCTGGAAAATGTGTTTAAACTAGAAATAAAAATTAGCTTATTTTCTGAAGCTCTTTATAGGCATATTATACAGTGGGCTTCAAAATGATATGGTGCACTTCTTTATACCTAAATTACTCATGATGATTTATAATATCATTACAATGCATTTCACTGCAAATAAGTGCATTTTCATCAGGACTGAATGATTTAGACACAGAAAGTGTTTGTTAATTTCCTTATTTCACTTACGTAATGCCAAAATTCAGACAGTACAAAAATCAACATTGCAAAGGACTTCATTAAGGCTCTTTCTCGGTTCATATTTTGTTTCAGCTGTCCTCCTACATTATTTGTTCTTTATGACACATACATTGCTAGTACTCCATCAAAATACACAGCTTCACATACACAAAAATCAGATAACATAATTAAAAATTCCCGTTTCCTAGTTGCTCCATAAAAGCCAAAGTACAAACATTAACAAGAATGTATTTCAAATTCCCCAAAAGAAGACTTCAGAAAAAAAAGACTTGCCTCCTTAATAATGTCAGGCCTATGCATGTTATGTATTATAACAGTATTAATCTCTGAGAAAAAAATTACTTTAACCTTCTGTTCCTTATTTTTTTTTAGGTATTTTATACCAGCTCTCTACTTAGACACTGGTCTGTGGTACAAAACCCCCATATAAGCACATAATGTATTGTACAAATAGTCAAAGCTAGAAGCCCTTATTTCAGGATTCCTTGATGCAGATCCTGACGACCTTATTTCTACAAATAATGTCCTCTGTAAGACAGGAATTGGCTTTAGATGCCAGGTATATTTCTGAATGTTCATCTTCTAGCCCTTGAGAACTGCCCTCCCCTCAAAGCAGCTTATTTTATGCCTTACAAAAGTTTTAAGAGAGAAGATATAGAACATTTTTCTGTGCATCCGCCATCAAAATCATTATGCTTCCCATAACCCTTTGCAAAACAAATTGTGTAGCTTGCTCATAAAAATTCATTTGCTTAATTTTGCTCCTTTGATATTCACAGTGAACTACAAGGATATGTGCAAGACCTTTGGGATAATTTAACTCCTCTGTTAGGTATTCAAACAATGCACAGGGTTTGAAGCAGCTTCTACAAAGAGTAAATGTACTCCAAGTAATGTAACTATCAACCTGCAGCAAAACCCTCTTTGTTTCTTCATAAAAGGCAAACCAGAAAAAACACTAGTTTTGAGTCCATGCTTAGCTGACACATCAGCTTTGATGATGCAGCCTTTGCCGGTACAGTAGCCCACTGAAGGCAATGACCAAACAAGGAATCATTTGAGCCTGTTTCAGTACTGAAGCAACACAGCTCTTCAAGCAGGCTTGCAACCACACCACCGGGTTTTACAATGGTCTTGTATCCTACAAAAAGATGTTCCAATCAAAAAACTAGCTTGAAAAAGTTCAGCCTTATTGAGCACAAAACTCAGCCTACTCTTCTGTAATGGCCCAAGCTCAATGAAGTTTCACTGCAGCACACTGATGTGGGTTTTGGTTTTTCTTCTCAATTATCTTTAACAAATAACAGATTATTTAATTTTACAAAATCATACTGGGATTGGCTGCTAAAACAAAAAGTATAGTAATCCAATGCCTATTTTGCCTTCATCAAAAAAGTGGCTTTGACATGGAAAACATTTTCAATATAAAAGTAACGTGATAGTGACAGTGGCAATTTAGAACCCAAGTAGGATTAAAATGCTGAGAGGAGATCTTGGAAGACTATTTGCCTGATAAGAAAGTCTATAGAATTTCATATTTTGAACTTGAAAGAATGTCCACGGGACTAAGATAAGGAATTATAGGAACCTATAGTACCACCAGTGAATACCATCCCCACGTAGACTTTTACAGATTGTTTCAGAATAACTGTAGGAAGGGCAGCATTCTCTGTCATACTTCTGTGGGATTAGTTCAGAGGTGCATGAGGAGTTTATCACTATTTCTAAACTGTACATGTAGGGGTTTTTTAAGCTAATGATAAACGTGGCAGATACCGAGGGCTAGTGCGGCAGTCTGACAGAACAAAACATCACTTTCCTAGGCAGATTTATGTTCTATAAATCCACAAAAAAGTTTTGTACAGAACAGCTCTGTTACAGTTAAAGACTCAAACACAAATTTATGCAAGCATTCAACCCACCCAATGAGTAATACCCACTTCTACTGGTACACACCAGGAAAAAATCAAGGCATTATATTCTCATCTACCTGAGCTCATCTGTGATGCAATGCTAACTCTTCTGACATCTATTGCTGAAGTAATACATACCAGAAGGACAAATAAGTCATTCATGATAGCACATAACTGAAATAAACAACAAATGCACCAAAACACTATTTAAATTACCTACTTTACTTTCAAAAAAAGTTTGAATTAGTTAGATAAATATGTTGTATAGGTGAATTCCTGGCTTCACTGAAGTACATGATCATTGGGAATGAGGATTTCTCTAAGGCCCAAAGCCTGATCTTGCAAGTACACAAGATGGGTTTAATTTTATTCACACAATAGATCATTTCCATGCAATCACCCAATTAGAGTTTTCAGAATCAGGCTCTTAAATATGTATTTTCATTAGTATAGTTACAGATTTATACCAAGTCATGGGCTTATGGATTAAAAAGAACAAATTGTAACTCATGGTGCATCAAGGTTTCTTTGACTTTCATAGGAGTAAGCAAACATTAACTTCTTTATCCATGGCAATTACAGATGCTCAAATTCCTAGTGCAGTTTCATTAGGATAAAATTCTCACACTTCTGCTCTAGATATTTTTTTCTCAAAATGAATGCATTACATAAAGGTCAGTAACCAGTGAATACTTGAGGTTTTTAAACTGTATTACTCACTGGGAGGCAGAAGGCGGCAATAAATAGATACAATTAGAAAACACAAATGTTCTTTACAAGACAAATTTCAGGACTAACACAAGCTGGCAGAAGCATTAACATTCATTTTTAAAGCTGATAGTTCTTCATCGTAGAGTGTCTACACACAGCATTACAAATTTGATATAAATCAGCTGCAGTGGCTAACTAGCCCTAATACAGTAGGTTACTCGTAATATTTATCTTAGGCTCTGTAATAACATACATGTTTTTATAGCCTAAAGATACTTTAAGTCCTCTATATACAACTTATTTTCCCTACCACTAAAGAAAATTTAGTTCTAAGGGTTTACAAAAGATGGGAGTATGACAGGTCAGGTTCAGGTCACCTTACTTGAAGAATTAATTCCCCTGATTTCAACGTGATTTATGTGAAAGTGAAGTGAAATAAGGGGTATTTGACTGTGGTACAGAAAGCCAAGAATGACACATCCAAATGAACTGCAAAGAATCAGAATGGAATTACTGAAATTACAGGCTGTAATTACTAAAAACATATTATGAAGTTACCATTCTTATGTAAAGAAGCTAAATACAACTACCAAAATCATATTTAGCCCAGGTATTAACATGAGCATCTTTCATAAACACTTCTGTGAAGGATTTAATTGTTAGTGATCAAGACCTCAGCGCTATGCTGGCACCAGAAAAAACTATTTCCAGCAGTAAGAGACCCCTTATATCAAATCTCAGGTTTTGGTTTGGAGTCTGAATGCCACCTTCCAGATGGCTAACCTCAGTTCCTACAGCAAACGACATCTCCCTTCTTAATCTTTGATCAAACAACCCAGATAACTAATTCCAGCTGGCTTATGAGTCACTAAGCTTCAACTTCACAAAGAACAGTTGAATATATTTGGTTTTGAGATTATCCAGTCCATTGCTTTTTCATGATATTTTATTCCATAAAAACTAACCGGACTTATTTTAATGTAAAACGATAAAACCTGATAAAAATAATACCTCATCTGGTTACACATTCCCAATTAATAAGTCATAAACAGTGAGTTTTATATTCACTAATTAGCGTGATGTATGTTCCTGATTACACTTTTGTTAAACTTAGGTGTCAGCTTTTCCATATGTCCCTTCTGGAGGTCTGTAGTACTTTGGGAAAGCCATCAGCTGTATCATGTTGAATGCATACTTTCTGCATTTGACATTCTTCAGTACATTCTCTATGCGGCATCCTTCTCTAGTGAAAGGGGGAAAAAGTACAACTTCATGAAACACAGAATAAATAAATATGCTTTATTTGTTCATTGCAGAGTTTCAGCAACAGTTGAAGTAAAAATAACAAAGATTCAACTCTACATTTTTGTTCTCCACAAGTGATGATACATCTTACAAAATTAAATCCAAGGCCAGGCCCAGTACAGTTATTGCCCTCAGAAATAGGTGATAAGATTTTTTCCCCCCTAATATATTTGTCCTTGAGGTTTAAAGTTTAGTTTAAAAAAATTAAATACTTTAATGATACATTTTGTTCTAATTCCAGAAATATATTTGCCTTTTAAACCTTCTCATACTTTTTTTCCAAATTGTTTGCTATATACGTGAGAGTACACTTTGCCCTAAAAATGCGTATTCTAGGAATAAGGCATTTTATTAAGTCTGGCCCTAGAGATCTGCGAATGAAAGTTTCATCTCTGCTTCATTTCCCATATGTTCAGCTTTGCAATGAAAAAAAAGAGAGAATGGCTTTTCAAACAGCCCAATCCAACTCTCTGCTTTATAAAGGAAGGATGTTTGTTCACATACAGTACAAAAGTCACAAGTGCCAAAGTGGTGCATCAAGACATAAACAGGACTTTGTTAAAAAGAATATAAAAGTGTCTTGAAAGCAAAAGAAACTAAAGCAACAATTACAAACAGGTTAATTTCATTACAAAACAGAACTTACTCTATTCCATTTAGTTACTTGACCAAAGAGGGTTAGTTGTAGCAAAGAAATAATCATTAGTTAAACAAAAAAAGATCCCATCAGCTAGTAACAATGAAAATAACACAATGGAAGTTAAGTCTCACAAACCACAACCCCGTAATATTTATCTAGGGGTTAGTTCGCTCTGTGCAATTTTTTTTTTTTTTTTTTTTATTTGTCAGACTAATTACTCTGGAAAGAGGGGTTCAAGCATTCAGGATTCCACATCTTCTTGTATACAGTGACAGCATTGTAAGTGGGCTTTCTTTGAGCTAATTACAGTGGGAAAACTTTACCATGAACAGAAAGAGCAAATCAATTCACTCAATGCATAGTATACTTCTTAGAGTTCAGAAAAAAATGATCAAAACATAGTACATTTCAGACATTTGTATCTTAAGGATGAATCCTTGGGGTCTGAGATTGTAGAAATATTACAGCATAATTCCTTTTTCTAAAGTTAATTTGTTGCTGTTTGTAGAAAAGAAAGGAACACAAGTGAAGTTTATTGATATTTGGCTAATAGCAAAGCAAGACTTAAAATAAGCCACACAACCAGCAAGTGTGAGCTGACAAGCAGCAAGGCGACAGGATAGAAGTGTCGAGAAGTTGGCTTGTTATCAGTTAGACAGCCTGTTTCGGGATCATCCGATTCATTCAGTGCTCCCTGGGTTTGTCTGCTGTTAAACAGGGGAAGTTAGGAACAAATAGAAGAGCATTTAAACAGCAAAGAAAGCCAACACGTAGGTATTTTGACAAAGTGAAACTATATAGTAATTTCGATGAAATAGATATATGCTAAGTACTTCCAATATCTTTATTGTGTTCTACAGCTGACACGAGAAGCACGATGACTAGGTGGCTGCTGTTAAGCTTTCTAGGTGTCTCAGAGCAGTGTTCATAAGTTAATGTTAAATAACTTATGAGATGAACTATACTATCACTAAAATGAACACGCACACCGAACAGAAATGAAATTAAGTTAAAAAAAAAAATAAATTAAGGAAGCAAAGAAAAAAGATCACAAATATGTCACAATGCAACACTGACAAAATAGTGTCTCCATGGTGTTCACAGGCTTTTCAGTCCTGCTTCACTATCTATTAGGAAATATATAGGCAGAAATAGAAAGGGCACATACTCTTTTTGGAATTAACAACTATTCTAAAATAGTTTTAAATAACGGTAAATTGACTCCTTCAAAAATTCATCAGTGCTAGTGACTCAGTTTTGAAGTCAACATCAGTTTGTTTTCTTTAAAGGCTCACACCTACACTCCTGTAAGAAAATTACCTGTATCTTGTTCAGTCAACTCAGCTAGGCACTAATCTGCTAACAGCAAAGTGCTACTGAACCACTGTAAGCTGCGTGGTCACTTTTCTACCAGAGCAGCAGGGATATTTAAATATCACTGCCAATCTTTCCTATTGTAGTCTTGGTAGCTTCTCTACAATTAGAATTATGCATATTTCAACTATATGTCTTAAATCCCTTTGAACTTAATTTTATTTGCATACACTCAGGAGACCTGTTTGTGGACTTCCTTTAGGCAGTAAGGACTAATATTTTTATTTTTCTATTTACTATGAATATTCTGGGATGAAAAGATAACTCACTGTTTTTCTCTGTGGATTTAAGAATATACAAATATATCAGATTACAGCATAGCGCTTTTTCAGAAGCACATGTCCCAGATATGCTGTTTTTTCAAGAACGAAAAAGCTGGCAGGCCATAAAGAGGCTGTAGGACAGTAAAGGCAGTATCACACATCCCCAGGTAAAATGAGAAGAGTACATCAAAGACAGCAGCAGTCACTTCATCTACAGAAAGCCTGCCTTTCTGACTCGCGCGTTAAAAGACAACGTTGAGCTTCTTGAGCTTGGATAGCAAGAGAGGTGCAAGAACTGCATTTAAAGGTGGGATCCTAGGAACAGGGCTGCAAAAAAAACATTCCTTGCATGATTTTCCTTTTAAAAAAGCCTTCCATAGGTTGTTTTTAATGTCTTTCTTTGCTTTGAATATTCAATCTGTATGTCACACTAATAATAGAGGACAACCCATACTATTTTAAATAGCAAAACAAAGATAAAAAATAAAATCCCTAACACTTGAATCTAGGTCAAAAAAAAAATTGGTGTCAGTGCGTCTGCTGCTTTTGGTTTACAGTTTTCAAGTGTCCATGGATAGAACTTGGACAGACCTCAAACAGCATTTTAGACAAAATCATCTCAGAAACTGTCAAGGAATGAATCTGTCTGGTATGCTGACTTTGTCAACACTGTGGCTTACGCTGAAAGAAATAATTCTGTATTCCGTATCAAGACCACTCCAGTTAATGCCTTTGCCCAAGGGTCCACCCCCAGACATTTCTTCCTCTTCTGCTCACAGTGATAACGTTACCCTTCGTGATCAGTTGCGAGGACTAACTGTATTACTCTGATAATTTTCTCCTTTATTGTGTATTTCAACTTTTGAAACACGCTGCTTGCTGTTTTTCCTTTTCTTAATCTCTACAGGACCCCACAAGTCTGCCTCTTTCATATTTTTGCGCCATCCCCTCAGCCCTCTTCTACTCTTCCAGGTAAGCCTGCTGGTTTCAGCTTACCCCCATTACGCCCACAACTGAGAGCTCTAGCTCATCGCTCAGAGCCCCACGCACGGCCACCACATTAGCCACTGTTCAGTACTTCATTCTGGAGAGCCTTAGCTTTGCACGCCAATGGTTTATTCTAAGCAGGCTGAGTTACTTGCAGGTTGCCCCAACAGGGATGAACCCTCCTATTTCTGTGGTGTGCCTTGTTCTATTTTGCTCCACGTCTCATTGACAGACTGACTGTCTTTTATCTGTTGCTACAAGTCCCATTAGCATCGGTGAGATTTATGCAGATGCAGTGATGGAAATAAGAGATAAAAGCCATTTGTTCTTTCTTTCTTTTTTTTTTTTTTTCAATAGAAAAGCCTACAGTACACTTATTCTTTGATATGCTGAAAAGAATGATCAGTGTCTTTCAACATAAGAAGTCCTATCTTCCTGCCAGGAAAACCACAGTGAACAGCTGATGCACAGGGACTTCTGTTCCACAAATTAGTCACATCACTCTATGCATGATTCAATAAGACATCCTCAAAATAGAGCAAGAGGATCTAAGTCCATTATTAGCTACCTAAGAACAGGCTGAGCAGAATACCTAAACACGCTTTTAATTTAAGAGGAATATTTGATCACGGTCAGATGCCTTGCTAAGCTCTGCTAATGCTTTTCAATGCACTGCAGTGACAATGTCTTCTAACACATCTTAAAGTGTTCTCCGCAGTGACTAATGTATCTAGTTAAACAAAGCGAGGCCCTACACCCTCCTGTCAGCGGCATGACAACACTGCTTCCCCTGGCTCATCAAAACCTGTACAAGTATTACTGCAAACAGCATGAATGCAGCTGCTGCCATGTCAGCTGGATTTATTTGGTTTCTGACTGACACTCATCACAACCAGAACAGAATGACGGCTGACCCTATTATAGCGTGAAGGTACAGCCATCGTTTTGGATGTTCTCTCCATCACAAACTAACGGCTCTGAACTCACACCAAAGGAAAGGAAGATGAATCCCAAAATACCCAGCAAGTTTTTAGTTCACACACGCAATTTTAAGGGGAATAGCGAAAGCTTCTAAATCCATAACATCTGGGGTCACGAACACCCCTCTAACCTATAGTAATATTTTTATTCATTTACTTTCAAGTTGTTCATTTGAGGCTTACAACACAGCAGAATACATCTTAAGAGCCAAGGGTGCTGTAAGTTTAATGACGATATAACCATTTCAGTCTGTCTTCTACCCCACTTGCTGTTTTATCATCTTAAACTCCTATTGGGATAATGCTGCATGCCTATCAAATGAGACAAAGGCAAAACAGCAGGTATTTTCTGTTGTTTTTAAATTCAGATGACAGATCGTTCGAACCTCTAAGCAGTGGAGCAGAGACAATGAAATGGTGTAAGGAAGAAGCCTCTCAAGAGCCCTTATAAAGTCAAGCACACATCCGAGGGCACAGTCTGGCTTTTGATTATAAGTCACACTGACATCCCCGTGCAAGGTTTTTGCAGATGTATTTTAACACTTTGGATATATGCTTCTCTTGTTAGAACTTTTCCAGCTCCAGCTATTAATGATACTGGAAATGCTATGTTGTCCTAAAGCAGTGCTTCACGTAGAATAGATAGGCAGCTTTCTATCAATGCAAGGATCCCGTGTGCTAGCAGTGACTTCAGTCTGAATTCACGTCTTACAGCACGCGTACTTTGGGGGAATTTTCCTTTTTTTTGCAGACAGACTCAAGCAAGCAGTTTCTGGGCCTACTGGGTTTTTCTTGTCAAACTCCAGTGCTGACACAGAAAAATGGCAAAAGTGAGATGCTTCTTTTTAATCCCTTCCAACAATAGCAGCACAGATGTTTCTGCAAATAGAAGGGATTGCTAACAGTTCTCTATGTTACACAATTTTGCTTACTTACCTGTTTTTTTATTCAAGACTATCACAATCCAGAACTTCTAAGAAGCAGCTTCTCTAAAGAGTGTTTTCAGCCCTCTCAAAGATTTTAAGCAGAATACTGTCTTGGAGAGAAAGCAGCTTTATTTCTACGTTAACACATTACTGTGATTCACCAAAATGCTTCAAAGAAAAATCAACTGTTTCAACATGCAGCACTACAGTTCTAGATGGTCGCCTTGACTTTTTCAAAGGGGAAAGATGAGATTCTTGTGAACATCTCCTGGCCGTTATAAAGATGCTGTACTATCAGATCTAGAAGAGTAAAACATGACTCAGAAGGACATAAATAGATCTCAGCCTAGTCCTGGAGGATTGCTGAATCAGAGCAGAACTCAGATAAAATATATAAAGGAATATTGTGTAACAACCTTTTATGTTGAAAGATCAAGTTGATACAATGAAACCTCCAACAATTTGTAAAAAAAAATATAAAAATGTTTCTGCATTGTTTCAAAATGGAAAACATAGGAAGGGAACCATCAGAGAAATTCTTCTGTATCAATGATCTTTACAATAATTCTTTTTCTGATGCATATTGTTGTCACTAACAAACAATTTGTTCCTCAAATCTAGATGGCATTAAATAAAGTCAAAGATGCTAGAAATCAATTTTTGCTGCTTATGTGTTCCTATAATCTCTAATCTGGTCCAAAACAAACAACTGGCATTACTGAAATTGTCAAGCAGTCTCAGATCTAAGAATACTGATGAATTCAGTCAGTGATTTGGAGACAGCTGATGTTTAAACACATACCAACAATACAAACAATCTGTTTATCAGATTGTCATACTAATGCCTCTCTTTTTGTTTTTCCTTTTGTACTGCAACTTTTTTTCCTTATTCTTTTTGCTTTTGCCAGCACCCTCTATGTCCCTATTCCTTTCTTCTCTCCCTTGTTTAGTTAAAACACATTACTTTTCTAATGCCATTGTTTAGGAAATAAAAAAGAGAGCACATCATATAACATGAAGCTTGTCCACTGAGTTTGACCAAGCAGTAGATTCATGATTTAGCCACCTAGATCTTGAAAAACAGTTGATACGCAGTAATTCAGTTTTTTGTGCTCAAAACTATAGCACTGTATATGGGTTGGTTCTCAGTCTGTCCAGAGAAAAAGATTCCATTTTGAGGAGCTGGTCAGAAACAGCAGGGTACTGGAGGCTCAGCGATGGTCACGGTACAGATTTAAACAGCACAATGGTTCAGTAAAGAGCAACAGATTATTCAACACACTATCTTGCAGAAGAACTTAATAGGAGGCAAGCAGACACTTGGTCTTACACTCCCACAACAACATCCAGGAAAATCCTGTTATTTTATGCTATCACACTGATAGACACAGATTCTTTGGAAGAAATGGTGAAGACAAAATTAAATTTAAACAGTTGCTCTCTTTCCCTCTGTTAAGTATGTGTTCTCATTGCAGTCAAACTAACTTTAAATGTCCAAAGTTCCGACCAATTTCATCAGCTTAGCTATTCTTGAATTTCCAGGGGCAAGTGCAAGAGAGGCACACCCTGCACCTGCAGGCAATAAACCAGTACAGCTCACTCCTGCTTTGGGCTATGGAAACATCTCCCTGCAATCCTGCTCTGCGGCATCTTTTCTGAAAGATGCGGAGTCTTACAGATTGAACCGGGTATTCACAATTTGTTATCTGATCGTGTGTCCTCTCTAGATTAAGATAAGGACATTTAGTTAACTCTGAGACAAAATTTAGAAACATATCCATACTTTAAAAAAAAAAAAAGGCATAAAAGCATGTGCTCATCTATTGTTTACTAGCGTGCAATGATAAAACATCACAGCATCATTTGTTTGTTCACACGATTACAATTTCATAATAACAAGAATTGTTCCCAAGTTAGATATTCTGTTATTTGCCAAAACTTGCGAATTTAGCTAGAGCTTGACTGTTGTTTGGCAAACAATACATTTCCTGAAAATACAGCACAGGTTAACCAGGACCTATTCATAACATCAGACCACACCTGGCAGTTTCAGCCCAAGAAGGAGGAAAGTTTAAGAGAAATATTTTGACTTCTTGTTTATGAAAGCAATTTTTGTTTCAATATTTTCCTACACTAGAGAAAGTCAGAGAGAAAATGCTGAAATATTAAATGCTAGGTTACACAGTTTTAGTTTGTCTAGATAGCATTTCAGACAGATGTGAAAAACAAAAATTTCCAAATTGGTTCATTCTGTCTCAGCATTTTTGGCTCACCACAGAGCAAACCCCCTACTGTTTGTCCATGTTTACTTTTAACATAGCAGAAGAATAACTCTGAAGAATAGATGAAAGGGCAGCTTCAAGCTTTATATCTAATATGCACAAAACATATGCTATTTGATAATATACATCTCCATCAGTGTTAATCCCAGAACTTCAGAAATCTCTGCTGATTGCAGAAGAGTGAATATTTTTATTTGTGACTGATAAAGAACACCTGCAAGAATGTTTTTCTCTCGCAACATTAAAGAGTAACTATGTGGTAAAATAGTAACATTGACAAAATTGATACAGTGAAACATAACAAAAATAAACAAAAGATTCCAGTTAGAATCACAAACCATTTTCCTCACTGCTGCTTTCAAGACACCTACGCTAGCAGTTTAAATCCACACTCAGCAGTTCCCCACTGCTGCAGCTGAACAGCAAAACCAAGTTGACGTTCTGTGCCTATGTCCCCTTGTCTGCCAAAAGAGATTGCCGACCAGAGGCTGCCACACAGGAACAGTCCCTTGGTCATGCCAGCTCCCCAGCTGCCTGGGAGCCACCCAGGAGAGTGCTAAAATCTGCCAAAATAATACCAGGAAACATTTAATAATTTCACTATATAAAATCACTGAGATCATGTCCTAGAAACATTCCCCAGTGGTTTTAATTTACAAATACAGGCAGAGGCTTCAAGTCCTGCAAAGTCATTCTGGTAACTGTGTGAGATTAGCTTCAGAACTGGAAAGAGATGGGTTTGTAGGAGAGATTCTTCTTTACCTGTCAAGACAGCTGAGTGGTTTTTGAAACACGATTTTCACCTCTATTATACTCCAAGCAAAGGATTTGCTCTTTCATTCTGCTAGTTACCAATACTGCTGTGCAGTATTACACATCGATTCTACAAAGTTTTCTCTTTTTATCAAAAAATATGGTTCTAATAATCTTCACAGACACTTTTCTGTAAAGTATTAGGATTACATATATATTGGAAATTCTCGGGACAAAATTGCAAAACTTTTCCTGACAAACTTCTCTTGCAAGGTTTGAAATTCAATCCAATGTGCAACCAATATTAAAGCAGATGTGATCTATCTCTTTGTGCAAGAAAACAACCAAACAAAAAATCACAACCAAATCTCAGGCTTCTTAGTGACCTGAGTATGTGTGAAGTGATGATGACTACATTCTTCAAGTAAGTTCTGAATACACAAAGTATTTCCCTTCCATAAGGGTATGGCACTAATATAATTGGCTAGTGAGTCACACTTACTTCCAGTCTGTTTCTGTCATAGTAAGGAAGTTTTACTAAGGATGTGATTATACATTTAGCTCACATAGCACAGTGAAACATAAACCCATGATAAATTCCCTCTTTCATATGTCTAATCAGGTTTTAAATACTTTCTGTTGACCATGAAAAATCTTCATGAATCATTCCTTTTCTTTCGACATAGATTTTTTTTTAGCTTTTTTTCCCCCCATGGTTAAGGGCAAGTGGCAAAGCTGATTTAAGAGGCAGAAGAGGCTTGCTGTACAGCTAAACAGTCATGCATGAAGAATGATGCTTAAAATCTGACATTAATTTCCAGATGTTCAAATCTATGGGTAAGGTGACAAAATTAAGGTCAGAGAGAACTGTTTTCTTGCATTTGTAATTCGGGTCATTTTAAGTGAAGAGGGTATTGAACAGCAATAAGTATAAATTTCAATATTGTAACTTACTGTTTTATATCTGCAACTTCAGTTTGAGATACACAAAAGGAGAAATGTGACCGCTTCTGATTAATGACACCAATTCACATAATCTCTTCATGGGATTAACCAATGCGTGAGTCATAGCATAAATCACGGGAAATTATTTTCCCATTTCAAGTCTATAATGCCAGTTCATTAATTACTTTCAATAAACATACTGACAGTTTTTTTTAAAACACATCAACAGTTTGAGATCTGATCTGTTCTCATCCCAGCCATTCTTTGAGCACTAGTATCACACACAGTACATGGGTGTATTTATGCAAGGGGAGTTAGCGCACATGTAGATTGCCCAAACACGAAAAATGCACCTAAACCTGATTTTAGCTGGTGCACGACTGCTGCTACCAGGAACACTAAATGCAGCAAAGAAAGCTCCCCTACTCAGGCTAGGTAGGTGGCTAACCAAAATGACCTACCCAAAAACTTATAGGCTGGTATGCATGCTGTAGCAATCTGGAGATTGCACCATGACAGTCCTACCAGTAAACCACCTTCCCTTTTCTTTAGCAGGTTGATTTTAGTCAGAAGTAAGAGAGTTTTAGAAAATGCAAGCAACATCCTATTGGAATCCCAGATACACTATGTTTTCCATCCACTTCCTTCAGAGCAAATGACAAGGCTGGGTTGAAATTCTCATGAAGTGCCTTAAAAGATTTTGTTGTCCTCTCTAGTAATAGGTAGTATGTAGAGAATTTGAAGAACAATCCCTTTCTATGGGAAATCAAGAGAGTGGGTATGACTGTTTTCTTTTTACTTGTTTTAGCATCTGTTTACAAGACAGCCAAAGTTTTTTGGAGCATGACCTCAGAAGGAAGTACTTTTCTTGCCCAAATACCAAGGATGAGGACCAAAGCTGGAATCTTTTAAACAACATATTTGCGTATTTTACAAGCTTTTTCTCTTTGTTTGTTGTCACTAAACATTTGTAAGGAAATGTTTATGTTGAATGCGACTGCAGGTTTCTCAGTAAGTTTCAGACACACTCTTCCAGCTCCCTTCATCATATCTCAGAAAGTGAATATTAGCACAGACCATCACTTTTTAAGCAAAAATAGCACTGCATTGATGGGGAGAGTGGAAAGATGAAACCCCATACGGTTTCGCTCCTACAATTTCCTGAACAAAATTACCTTCTTTTTGATTTGATTTGAGATCACTGCAGACTAAAGATTTGATAAGCAGTGTATTTACCTCCTGCATCTCTAAGCCTTTGCTAGCAGCAAGGGGAAAATAAACAAATTATAACACAGGGAGAAATATCTTCTTCTTATAGTAATGCTGTATTTCCCTTACTGTTATAAAGAAAAAAAGACATGGTTTGGTTTAGCACAGTCACGGTAATTCAGAGTTTGCCAAAGATCAAAGATACAGCTCTCAGGATATGCTCTATGAACCATGTTCAGGACTCCCTGAACAGAAAAAGAAGAGTTCACTACACTGGCAGTATCACTTAATGATGAGGTAAGTCACTGACAGATGAAAAAAAAAAAAAATATTGCCCATTTACTTCTTGACCTGGACTGAACTATCAGATACATACTATTTAAAAAAAAAAATAAAAAATATCAGGTTTTTTTTTCTGTATTGCAGACTATTCTCTCAAATGCACACTCAGTAGTGAGGAAACATTTTCACCAGAGATATCACTGCAATGCCTTGGGAACTGCAGCTTGCAAAAAGCTATAGAAATTTGCCAATTCCTGTGACTTTGGAGTCTCTGGGATAGAGATACTTTAGGAATTAATGTCCCCAAGCATACCTGCAGCAAGTTGCATATGGGAATTCCAAGCACTATAGCACTGGGGCTTTCCGCTAATGGTGGAAATTGCCATCACTTACAAGTAGGCAGAACGTATAGTATTTTTAAAATGCTTATAATTGGGGAAAAGAAGGTGTTTTACTATGAAAATTCTAAACCATGTAACATAAAATTGGAAACATCCAAAACTGGAAACATCCACCTATAATTATTATTATTTTTTTCTGAAGCAGCAAGCCAGTAGCAATGTTTTGACTGTTTCCTTCCTTTCTTCCCTAAGATGCCACATGGAAGGTGGCAGGAGAGTATAAATCTTCCTGCACTGGATGATGGAGAATTATCTCTGTCTACAGTGCTTTCTTCTACTCTATTATGTACACTGGTTATTTTGCATGCTGGAAGGAAAACAGTTTAAGAAATGTTTCAGTAAGACATCATCTCATGGTGCTCCCACTTTAGATAAACATTGCACCAATTTTCCAGAAAAACCCTATCTTTTGAAATAACTTGTGTCCCTAGAAAACAACACTGCATGAGACTGTGCAATTTCAGCATCTCCTGTTTTACACTTTTTATAAGAATGCAGTTCTCAACCCAGTCAAGTCCGAGAGACATTAATCTTGGTATTGCTCATGTTTCTGGTCATGTTTTTCTTTAATCAATAAGAAAAACAGTAACACTTACATGCTTGAAGTGTTTGGCTTGAGTAACTGTGAGCCAGAGGCCAGGTGGTCAAACAGAAAAAATATACAGTGCAGCCAAAAAGCAGATAAGCTGTTAATTTATCCTCTCCAAATGCCTATTACAATGGCAGGCCTTAAGGAATTCTGCTACCCATTTTATTTCTAACAAATGCTAATGCCCTTCAATTACCTTGTAACACATCCCACATTAACCTCACGGGGAATGACATTGCCTTTCCAGGCCCAGTGAGATGTGTCAGCATTCATAGTTGTCCCTTAGCACTTGCTCATGGCCAATGAACTATGAAAAAGTGCAGCCACCTACTCTAGTCTGAGTGGGCTGCTGCTCTCCTTCGCTTTCGGTTGATACTGCATTGCTGTGGCTGTTGGACAGCACTTACAGGCTTCTAGTAACTAAACAATTTCCCTTTTTAGCATATATCTACTGCACTGGTAAGAACAGAGCAGAGACCAAGACTCATACAATCACAGAGTGGTTTGGGCTGGAAGCAACCTTAAAGCTCACCTAGTTCCACCCCTTTGCCATGGGCAGGGACACCCCCCACCAGCCCAGGTTGCTCCCAGCCCCGTCCAGCCTGGCCTTGAGCACTGCCAGGGATGGGGCACCCACAGATGCTCTGGGCAACCCGTGCTAGTGTCTCACCACCTTCATAATGCAGAATTTCTTCCTAATATCTAATCTAAATCTACCCTCTTCCAGTTTCAAGCCATTCCCCCTTGTCCTATCCCTACATGCCTTTGTAAAAAGTCCCTCTCCAGCTTTCTTGTAGGCCCCTTCAGGTACTGGCAGGCTGCTATAAGGTCTCCCTGGAACCTTCTCTTCTCCAGGCTGAACAACCCCAGCCCTCCCAGCCTGTCTTCACAGGAGAGGTGTTCCAGCCCTCTGATCATCTTTGTGGCCCTCCTCTGGACTCACTCCAATACGTCCATGTCCTTCTTATGCTGGGGGCTGCAAAGCTGAACACGGGACTCCAGGTGGGGTCTCATGAAAGTGGAGCAGAGGGGGAGAATCACCTCTCTTGACCAGCTGGCCACGCTTCTTTTGATGCAGCCCTGGGTACAGTGGCTTTCTGGGCTGCAAACGCATACTGCTGGGTCATGTTGAACTTCTCATCCACCAATACCCCCAAGTCCTCAGGGTGGCTCTTAATCCATTCTCCACTCAGCCTGTTTTTATGCTTGGGATTTCCCTGACCCACATGCAGGACCTTGCACTTGGCCTTCTTGAACTTTATGAGGTTCGCATGGGCCCAGCTCTCAAGCCTGTCAAGGTCCCTCTGGACAGCATCCCTTCCCTCCGGAGTGTTGACTGCACCACTCAGCTCAGTGTCATCAGCAAACTTGCTGTGGGTGCGCTCACTCCCACTGTCCATGTCACAAACAAAGGTGTTAAATAGTGCTGGTCCCAGTACCGAGCCCCAGAGAAACGCCACTTGTCACTGTTGTCCCCTTGGACATTGAGCTGTTGACCACAACTCTTTAAGTGTGACCATCCAGCCAATTCCTTATCCACAGAGTTGTTCATCCATCAAATCCATGTGTCTCCAGTTAAGAGACAAGGATGTTGTGCTTTTAAACTGCTTAAATTACCCTCTGCCATGGACACAAATATATATGGACAGGTATGCGATGTTCTTTTTTTCAAAGATCTCAACCATTATCATAGTTTTACTCTCAATTAACCTTTACTAGAAACTAAAACAGCCTCACAACATCTCACTGGAGCCCAGCCTACACACGGAAAGGATGCTGGAATCATGCTTGTCTCCTTTTATTAGTATTTAATTATGTGTTAGTTGAAAATAAATTCTGTAATATGCTATTAATGGACTGCTGCTGACAGCTTAAATAAAATCAATAAAACACAGAATCTGCAATCAAACAGCAAAAGTAATGTTTAAAAGTTATTACTGCCAAGCTGCAGATGTCTCTTATCTCACTAACATACACAGGGGGCAGAGTTGGCTTGTGAACCGTTTATGTACCACTAGGTTAATAATATCCTTCCTACTCTCTTACAACATGGTTAAAGCAAACAAGTAGCAGAAATGCTCTAAAATATTTTTTTCAGTATTGTTCTTTGCATTAATCCTCAATGATGGTTGATACAAGATTCAAACAAAGCTAAAGGCATGTGTGTGCTTGCACTTGCCAGATGAGTACGTACATCAATGCAGACAGGCTATTTTGGTGCATGAAATAATAAATGACCTTTTCACAGGTATGGTATCTAGTAATAAAATACATGCAGAACACCATAGAAAATGTAAACCACAATAATCCATCCATCCTATGTGGGAATTACAGCTAATGAAAATTTCAGTGGAGAAATTAGTTTTACATTGGCCCAATAATATTCTCTTTAGTTCAGAATAATTAACAACTGAAGAAGTAATAGACAACCTGAGGGCAAGGTAAGAGTTTTCTACCAAACATCTGCTTCCCTAAAGAGCAGATACTTTATTTAGAAAGCTGCTTCTCCCTCCCGTTCATTCAAATTATTAGCTGCATATTTTTACTAAAGAATACTAGCTATAAATAAGTTTTTTCAAAAATAAATGCCTCAAATCACACTGGCAGAACAATTAAAACAGCATTTACTGAAACACTCAAGAACGTTTCGAAAAACACCCCAACTTCTACATATCAATCTACTTAAAATAGCTAAATATTTGCAGAATTCATAGTGTTCCTAAAATTATGCAAGCTAACAAAACTTTATGTCCAGAAGAGCTATCAAATTAAAAACTTTATATATAAAAATATATGTAAACAGCAGTTTAGGATAATGGCACTTTAAGTACTTTTCTTAATAGCTGGTACTCTTTATATAAACAAGGAAACTAACAACAGCGGACTTTTACCCCCAAAATACCAAAGCATGCACTAGTTATTTTTTCATACAAACTAAGCAGATCAACAAAGGAAGCTGCCCAAATGTTGTAGCAGCTGAAGATTAAACAGCAATTTAACAGTGCACTTTTAAGTTCTGTTTCTTTTTTGACTTCCCTGACCCCATGTGAATAAATACATTGGTGTCTACTGACAAGTTCATGTTTAAAACACAACAGGTAGTGTGCTCATGCCAGCAAAATCTCCCTCATGCTCAGTTTTCCCCTCCTACCTTTATTTTACCTTCAGCTGTTTGCTAGGATAACTACAAAATACACTTCCAAGATCTGATCCAAGTCTTTCAAAAGGCAACAAGTCATATACTCCCTAACCCAGAGTGGCAATTCTTTAGGTGCCAAATTTAACAGCCAGGCTTCCCATATGTCTACAGAACATCCACAGGATGATTCAGAGCCCCTAAATCAGGTAGTTAACCATCCTTCAAGGTGTGCACTGGGAGCGTGAATTGTTAACCTAGACATTGATACAGTATGTATCTAAAGTTTTATGACAGGAACAGCTTGATTATGAGCATTGCACTGAATTCAATAGGTTTTGGGAAAAAATTATCCAATGGTTAATTGCCCGATGTTTCCCCCCTCCCCCCCCCCCCCCCCCCCCATCTTTACAGAGCTTTATGATCTCTAGCCAATTCTTGTGGTACCACTGCATCACTTAGAAAATGAACGACACAAGCCTCAGATTTTCTTTCCAGCACCATAAATATGGTCCAACATGATGGCTAACAACATAAAGTTTCAAGCTTACTTGACTACAGGCTATTTTTAAAGGACAATCTTGATTTTTCTCTGTAATGTGAATAAAAGAAAAAAAAAGATTTATGAGCAAGTAATTGTCTGTTTTGGGCTATGATACAATGTGGTACAGAACATTAAGCTTTGCAACAAGATTAAATGTCTTTTTATTTCTCTTTTGGCATTTCATACCCATTGGAGTATGGTTAGCAAGTTGAAAGTTTTTGGGTTTTGCCGTGCAATATCATTTGACTTTTCCCTCTCCGTTGTAATACGTATTTCATTTAATAAACATTATAATTAAAAAAAAAAACCCTACTAAAACCACTTCTCTATTCAAGGATTACAATTCAGAGGGGGTTCATTTACTTCCATTAGTTTTAACATCTGTGTTTGAAGTTGCAGATAGCTTCAAAAGTAGCTATTGAGGTAATACATTGCTTCATTTACCAAGGAAATTGGATGCTTAATGTATTTTGCAATGCAGTAATAACAAAATGGCAGTATTTGCATAAAGCAGCCCACCATAATAGCAGGTGTTGGTCCTGTCTGGGAAAAGGTCTTTTGACTTCTGCTAGCCCAGTGTAGGCTCGTTATTCCGCCTGATGATATATTGTCATAGAGACCAGTGAAGTCCATGCTACAGAAAGCCGCATTTGGGAAGGTTTGTTACCTGCCTGTGCCTAGAAGAGTAAAATGCGTGGGGAGGGGACACTTTTCAATTTCACTAATTGTGTCGACTGTTACTGGAGAACTGACTGGCTAGAAAGGACCGATCAAAGCATCATAAAGATCTGCATTCCCTTCCGTGCTTGCGATACAGCTGCTGTGGCTGCTTGGAGCAAGGGATGGGACAGGGCTCACCAGAGACCTCTGATGGCAAATTTCTAGCCAACGTTTGTTGGTGTAGTTCTTTTTGGCTTTGCTAGAGCTATTCCAGTTTTATTTTAGGTAAACGCTGTTCATCAATGAGTATTGTATGGGGCACAAATTAGTGTTTTAGAAAAGACATACATGTCCAAATTCAAAGAATTTGTGGGAGATGATGGCTGTTATCACCACAGCACCCACACTACCAGGCTGCACAGCTGAGATTGTGAAACAAGTTTGTGAGTTTTGCTTTCCAAATGGTTTTAACATTCTCTTTTTCAAAGGATCAGTCTCTTTCTCTTAGTAACTCATCATTTCCGAGAATTATCACATCATGATAGTCACAATGATTATCTTTTCTTTTTGGGGGTATGCATTTAGGTAGGTCTGAATCAAACCTAAGAGCTGAATTCCAAATGTTCTTACTATATTAATTGCAAAGCAGAAAATTTCAGATTTTAATCCGCTCAAGAGACAAACACTCTCAGAACAGAACCATGTCTGGAAAATACCTGTACTGTATCTTGAGCACTTGTTTAAACATGCAGTTCAAGTTCATTACCAGCTCATTTCAAGTTTTCACTTGGAATTAAACTTAAATGGAGACTGAAATGAGTTTTGTTATCCCTGTTGTGCTGCATGGAGAAAAATTCTTCATGACAGCTGGAAGAATGATTGCCTTTGGGACTGAAAACAGAATTTGAGATACCTCTGTCACAAAATAATTTTTTTTAAAAAAATCTGCTAAGGCTACAAATAACTTTCTAGACTACCGTGCTATGTATTTGCTCAGCACCCTCTTACCACTGAATACCCATTGCCTGAAAGTCAGAAAAAGTGTCTGATTTGAAAAATGCTAGTACACTCCAGTTTCATTATCCTCCCTGAAAGCAGCAATAGCTCCATCACATTATATGAAGTGACCAAATTTCCCCACCACTTCTACCTCAGTAAATTCTTCATCTACAAACAAGTGTCTTCACCTGAAGATACTAAACCTACAGGGCAACACAAAACATGAAGGTCTCAAATTTTAAATGCCAGTCAAAGCATGCAAAACCATCAGAAATCACAGTGATAAAGAAGTACTCTAAAAACGGTTTCTTGGAAAAATATTTGTATGGTTTGTAAGCCATTTTTAAACATTCATTTCATTAAGTCCATAATAAAACAGCAACATGCGACAAAATGAAATGCATCTGTTCCTACATTTCTACATTTTACTGGACTATAATTACCAATGTGCTATACCACACAGACCAACATACTTAGGAGGCAAAACTTTGCTGTGTGCAATGTTGCCTTGTCAACAAGGCACCATCAAAAGGTGATTTCAATCTTCTTTAGTCAGAAAAATACTTTAAAGGCTTTTAATCTACTGGATTAAAATTATACAAATTACACGACCGACAACCACCTTGGTCACAGAAAATACCCTAATACTTCTGTAGAGCAAAGTAAGCATGAAGCATAAGGCCATATCTGCCCTTAAGGGCTTCATGAAACAACATAATTTTCTCTTCCAGAAAGAGCAGAAGGAAGTAAATTGCAGGGAGAACACAAGACAGTATCCTACAGAAGGCAGATTAACAGGCAAAACCAATCCTACAGAAGTAAACCGAATACCCCTCTACTTAGCAGCACCTCTTGGGCCAGTTCCACTGCACAAGAGGGAAAATAAACAGCATAGTAGTGGTCTGACATGCACTGGCTCACTTTAAGAATGAATTAAAGTAGCATCTTCACATGGCAAATGATGTTAATCTGTGTTAACAGAAACATCAAATTCTATCTCCAGCAATTGTCTACAAATCTGCTGATAATACCATTGTAAGCAGCAAATTTTTACAGTGAAAGAGGACACAGGGAGCAGCCTTCTGCCCCAGGCAGCAACGGATGAAGAAAGCAGGAGAGAGCTTTATTCAGTATGATGTTGAGGGAGGACTATCCACCAACACTCTGGCACTTCACACACCAGTTCAGCAGTGTCCAGGAGGGAAAGAGGCTTTAATTGTGCAGCCAGCCCTGCTGCCTGTGGTACGTCAGCATGAACCCAAGTAGCAAAAAGGGAAAAGAGAATTATTAACATGCAGAATAGTGAATGTCAGTAAGGCAATAAACCTTATTTATGAGCATTGCTATTGCACATTCAAATACAGCAGCACAACTGTTATTTAAAACAAGCCAGACAATGAAAAGAGTCTCTGTTTAAGAAAAAAGTAGATCCAAATTCAATTTCCAGAGGAGGACTGTGGGGGTACAACTAAGTGACTTAACTTCTCTATACAATCTTTCTCCCATTGAAAAGTGAAAAACATACAAGTGCATTTCCTTATCACCCTCTGCTTTTCAATTATAAGCTTTTTGAGTCGAGAACATTTGACATTAAGAAGTGTTTGCACATCTGCTCAAATCTCAGCTCTTGACCTAATTCTAATATGTTTAAGTAGTGATTATTAAATGAAAGAGTACATGTGCAGCTTACCACATTAGCAGTCGCTACACAGGTCAGGAAGTGAAGAATACAATATAAATAAAAAGCAATAAGGTATTAGAAAGCTTCTCATTTTCTTGAGGAAACAAACTCCTGTTACATCTTTTTTATAGAAAGATCTTAAATAAGAGAAAAGAGATCTTAGAATGTGCTCTGTCCTACTGGTATGCTGCTACTAGTTTATGTTGCTAGGTATTTCTAAGTGCATACTGATTACAACAAATGGTGAAACAGCAAACACTGAACATGTCAGACACCTTTTAAAAAACTCATGAATAAATATTCTAACCAGTTACAACCGGTATTATCAAAGAGGACTCTTCTGGACTTCCAGAATCAATTTGTGGACCTTTGAGAATGAGATATTACAGTAATTACTTGCCTTTGCCTGATGCTACTTTGATCATTTCAAAACCAGCCGATAACGCCTTTGACAGAGTGCCAATTTAGCCATTTTTATTAGCCTTCCTGAGGCATTCCATGTAACAGCTATTTTATTAGCTGAAATAAACTCTGAACAGAGATCACGCCAGTCTTGGTTAAACTAAGTGAGCTAAAACTCCAAAACAAACAAAATCCCCAAACAAACCAGACTAAAGGTGTTGATTATTATTTCCTATCTGAAATGTATTACAAAAAGCATTCCACCACAACCTACTGTGGATGCTCCCATCTTCTGCTTATCGCAGCACCACAAGGCAATTTGCCAGAAGTTGATCAGCAAACATTTCTGTTGCTAATTATTTTGTATTCTGTAGCTTCTCCACTGCCAACAGTTATGAATGAGTTATAAATGAATTTAAATAAATAAAAAAAAAAAACAACCCAACAAATTTGGAGCAGCAAGGAGTAATTTTTGCAAAATGCATATAACAAACAACATTATTTTGACAGGAACGATACATTTTCATCAGAATTGCCAGTTCACCTAAGACACAAACTATTAATCAGATGATCCTAAAGTAAGGCGACTAAGTGATCACATTGCTCCTTAATCCTTTCTCTTTTTAGTAATCTAAATAAGTTCAGACAATGCTGACTGTTGACTAGAATAAGTCTGTGAGGAGAAAATATGTATTTTTTCAAAGCAATGTGCAGCTCATTGATCTACTGCTGAAAATAATTAGCTGCCACCTTTTTAGTCTGTCTTCCTATAGAAGCAAAGGTTACAATTTGAGTGCCTGGTGTAAGGGGAAGGAAGATTCATCTGTGCATCCTCACAGCCTTTGGGGGCACATTGACCAAGTTCAGCTAAATTGTAATGAGGGATAAGAAACCTCAAAGAAAGTTATATTCTCACCAGTGGAAGGATATACACAGTCAAGCTGCAGCGAGACACGATCAAAGGGGGAGGCTGTAGCACGAAACTGAAGCTGCTTATGTATCAGGAAGCCCATACGATGAATGAGTGGAGTAGAAAGAGAAAGAGATTTCTTACAAATGCCCAACTGTGGAAACCTTCAGTTGGGCCTCAGGCAATCATTCCCCCAGGAAGTCTATAAGCTGTGGAAGGATACAGAAAACTTCTAATCAATCTAAAAAGAGACACAAATATGACCTCGTACTCCTTCACTGAGCTAACTATATCAGTATGGTAAGCTTTAGTCCTGTCAATAACAGTATTTATATTAAAATTACAGATGTTCAGAATATTTCAAGAGTTATCAAATTATTCCCCAACAGTGCTATTTACTCCTTGAAGAAATAAAAAAAGAAAGGCTACAAATTATCTGATTCAAAAAAAGAACAATGACCCGCCTAATGCCACAATACTATGAAATCTTTTACAGAAGGGTAAATGAAGTTTCTGAGTACCACAGGCAGAAGTATCTCCTGCTTCATAAACAGGCAATCTAACCAGGAGGCTGGGTCATATACCCGAAATATTTCATGACAGAAGTTACAAGGAACAGTGATTCCCTTCCCAACCTCTGACCTCCCTGGTCCATGGGACTTTAACCACAGCTAAGCTTTGCCTGGGATCCTAGGAGCCTGCACAGGTAGAAACTCTGCTGCGGCACCTTCCTGGAGCATTAGGAACATTTCCAACAGAGGCGAAAAGCCAGGTGCTTTTGCCACTGCTGGAAGACAATACACACATGGCAACATCCAGGCTGGGGAGAGAAGCAAGGTTTGGCAGGGAAGTCAGTCCACAGCACAGTCCACAAAACCAGCACTGCAGATGCACAGCGTTTGGCTGTGCCCAGTGATTTTAGCATTAGGTATGTTTAGAGTCACAACACAGCTACAGCACCGTTAAGTCCCAGGGCTGCAGAAACTGTTGTAACAGTAGGAGTCAGCTGTGATTTGGCTGCGTCTTTTGGGAGGACTCCAACCTTTGCTTTGCATTAATGTCCTTATAAACACATACTTCCTATCGTGCAGATTATAGTAGAGGCTTAGGCTATTAAGAACGCAGGTTCCCAAAATTATCTCCCAAATTTATCTCTGAATGATCCAGAGAACAGGATAGCAATATAATGCTGCTGGCTCTGTTACTGGGGGTAGTTCCAGCCAATTACAGATAACATCATGGAAGTAGGAAATCCATAATAAGTACATCGTAGCCCAAATGGAAACTCCTTTGGTCACTCCACAGCAACCAGGACTTGTACTGCAAGGAAACACTGAGAAACAGCTTGCTGCTGCTAGCTACGCTAGTGGTTGCTGTAATGATGAGGACACATTTATGAAATGTCACTCACCAAATCAGAGCTGCCACAGAAAGTAACAGCCAGAAACCACTACTAAAACTCACTCCTGAACTGAGCTGAGCAAGGCTACTGTCAAAGGAGTTATTCAAAATATCATACACCAAGGGCATACTGCAGCAGAGAAAGAAACAGGGAAACCCTCACTGAAAAGAGGAAAGAGAGCAGTAGACTGAAGTGAGGGTGGGGAAAGGCATGGACCTTATAGAAGAAAACTGGAACAGGGTGGATGAGAAGAGGTGATGATTTTCTGAGCAGGGAGTATTCCTACAAAAGAAACTAAGTTGGATGAGGGAATTATAGGAGCCTAAAATGAGAGTAAAAATAGACCTAGACGTGTCTGTTACCTGCTTTCTACAGAATCCAGCTGAAGCTGTAGCCTGACACTGCACCACCTTTCTCCTGAAGGAATGCGAAATCTTCTATTACAAAACAACGCTTCCAGAATAGCAGCTAGTTGCTACTCTTTTCTGTGTTCCTTCCAACTTGCCCACAGTCTGTTCATGGCTGCGACTGCAGGAAGGAAGTTATGAGCTCTCCCTGCCCATGTTATATTATTCTGAGAAGAATTACATCTGTTTTAGGGGCAGATAAATTCTTGTAGAGATTGGATCCATGATAATTTTAACCAGCTATTGTATGCTATTACTACCTGCTTATTCTCATTTCCTGTTCCTTTCTTATCTAAATTTTAGACTCGGCAGTGTTGCTTTTCCTGAGAGATTTAGCTGTACATGGTGAAAGCCATGGTAATTCAGCTGTGGCACGTGGAGTTTTAACAGATAATAAATATGCATACAGGACTTTCCCACACACTCTCCCAGAAAGTCTTAATAGAGGTAAAATATAATAGGAAGAAACCTAGTACAACTCAGCCTGGAGAGTATAACACATCTGGTTTCTGATTTCACGTAAGACCCAGTCTTTCATGGAAGTTCTGAATAAGCAATAGCATAAGCACTAAAGCACCACATGAATGAAGCAATTAATGAAGTCTTCCATGGGCAACTAGAAAAATCTCAAAAGTGAACACTAAACAATATTTTCAGATAATCTGACTGCGTGCACACTAGATTGGCCTAACCATGGCAGGCGAAGTCCAGGAAGGTCCTTTAATTTATGTATGACAAAAAAACACCCCAGGGACATTACATTAGAAGAGTTTTTTTAGGAGTGGAAATAGTGTAACCACTTTTTCTTTTCTTTTTAATTAATCAGGATGCAGTGTTTAAATTCACTGCTGCACTATTAAGGATCCAAACACAGACTGTGGTACTGAATCAGAAAGCAAATTTATTGGATAAGGTTTTTTTGTTTGGCTGGTCTTGAAAACTAAGTGATCATAGTGTGCACCTGGTAATTAATTACACACCTTTGTCACTGCCTATGTGGAATAATTAAAACATTCACTGAGAAGAAAGGCGTAGCTCAATTCCCTGTACTCTCATATGGGTCAAGATATGGCAAATACTAATATTGGCTAGTTAACGGATCATTTACCCTTTCGATATCTCTGAGAAACAAAAAGTACAGTTCAGAGCAGAAGAACTCAGAGCAGGGTGAGTTTTTGATTGGAATTCCATTAAATCTGGCTTTTCTTTGGAGAACTGTGTCACAGACATCCTGAAGTCAAAGGGCAAGGACTCTCTCTTCAGCGAAATGATCACAGGGAATCAAGGTTTCTTTCTTGTTGTCAGAGAGCTAAAACCCACACATGGCCAACCATTTTCTTTTTCAATGGAAAAGCAGCATATAATTTTCTGTAATACACTGAAATTGATATATTAGTATGTTTTACTACTTGGTAGTTAAGATTTACTGTAAGCTTCTGAGTTCTCCTGAAGCAGCCCCCTTGCCTGTGTCACCACTGGAGGAGAAGCAGGTGCATTTCAAGGACTCACCCACCTAACGCTGGTGTCAAAATTTGCAGACAATACAGATTGCTTACGGTACTACCTTCCCCCCCATGGACTGTCAGGAAAACTAAGTACTTACTTCAGAAATTCTGGTTTACTGCCTGCTGAAAAGCTCAGTGTTTCAGTAACACAGCCTGGGTCACATCTTTAAATATTCCTTGCAAAGAGTGGCAAAGGTTTTTACTGTTTTCCCTTGAACACTCCCTTCCTCCCCAGTGATTAGTCCAGGAATATGGGTATAGGTTCCAGCAGAAGGGCAACTATAATGAAGGTTACACAATGCTTTCCATTACAACTCTACTTTCAATTGTTAGTTCATTTTGAATGGATCAAATTCAAACTTACAATGTCATTTAAAGAAGAAAAAAAATACAGTTGTTGTTTTGGGTTTTTTTTTTGAGAGGATTACTAGTACCTCCATGCTGAAGAGCAGGATTTGATCTTTTACACCAAGGTAATAAAGGTATGAGAGATGTAACTATTGTAAAAGCCTGCTCCTTCAATAATCTCAAATCACCTCTTCGTAAGAAAGACTTGTTAAAATTCAGCAGGTACACTCTTTGAGGATTCAATCTATGCTGAACGTCTGCCAGGTCAAGGGGTTAGACAAGACTTTTCCTTGGTGTTCTTCTCCGTGGCAGATGGTGACCGCTGCAATATGAAGCAAAAGCAACGAGGCATGGGGACTGTCTCTGCTGTTCTCTCTATATTGTTACTGAGGCCAGTGCCCAAGCTCTGAGCAGAAGACAGACAAAAGGCAGCCACACACATCGAAGAGGAGGAAGGAGCAATCAGAGGGAAATATTCAAGCAATGCTCTGGTGAAAAAGAGGGGACAAGAAAGCTCTCGAAAGAGTTCTCAGGACTCTGACTGGGACGTTGACCAGAAAGAAGCCCGAAATCAGTATTTGGGAAGTTGGAGAAATGAGGCACAGCAGAAATTAAACTTCTGTAGTCAGCTAGGAAACATGCTCCTGCAAAACATGGACTTGAACATCTGATCCCAGTGAAACAGACAAAATGTGTGAGACTATATTACTAAACAACCACCAATGTTACTTAATTTGTCCATGTAGAAGCCTGAATCTCACCAGTGACCTTCCTAAGCCTGATATGGTGCAAATGAAGTGTGTTTGGGTTTCCTGTGGGTTTTTTCTTGGCTTCGTAAAAATTTTTTTAAAGCCTTAAAAACAGAGAACTGCTTTAAAGACACATTAAAAAGATTAATTCTGTGAAACTGAGTACTTACATTAGAAAACCTTAGATTTAACACAGCCTTTTCAAGCTACTGTTTGATATTTTGTCCTCAATTGTTGTCTGAAATTCTGCTCTTCCCAGAAGGATGCTTAGAAATAGACTTTTACTCAAAAGACTCCAACAAGGTGCCAACAGCATTGATTCTTATTACACCTTGTGACACCTCTCTCCACTTTTTCCTTCCCTCTGTGCACTCTTGCTGTTTTAAAAAGTAGTAATTTAGTTTTAGAGAACAAAATTGATGGTAGTTCAAGGCACCAAAATTGGACTTTCCTGTTGTTTAATGCCAGGCGTCTTTCAATATATTAGGTGACGTAAATCTTTCCATCTAAAGCCTGTACCTCAAAACATAAATGCTAAGTTTCTAAAGAACCACAGAATGATGGGAAAATCTATGTTGGAAGCCAGGCTCTCCCTTCTCTTTACACTGCACTAACACACTCAGAAAAAAAAAAAATGACGGAGAAGGTCAGATGGGTTGGAAAAAGCAAAGGTTAGAAGACAACATGTGCCTCCTCTTCCGTGTGACCCCTCACGCACTGCATCTATTGCCACAAGCTCGCAGGGGCAGGGTGAAACCTGGGAGATAAGCAGAGGAAGATCTGCATGTGGATCCCAGTCTCTCATCCAGTCCCTTTACTCCTGCTTCCCAGTCCATGTAGCAACCACAACACTGTGGTGTTTGGCATAGGCCCTTCCACGGCCAAGGTCCATCTCGGCCCGAATCTGTGGATTCCGCCCAGAACATCTGAAAGTCCCTGAACAGAGAGCTGTTATAGCTATCCCTCCTTCTCAACACACAGATCTTTGAGATGATCTTTAAGAAAGATGCCCTCAAACAGCTCTTTAAAAAGGAGCTACTTGTGTCATAATTGGGCCATCAAAAGTCCATACGTTGTTGCCCAGACCATTCGTTCTTTGTGTTTGTGCTTCAATCATATTTTTGACAGGCAATTTATGTAAAATAATCTGAAATATCCTTGACTGCTGTTTCAAGTAAAAATAGCGTGTCCTACATTGAGTCAAATTTTGTATTCAATGTCTGAAATATCTGACAGGTATTGTGCCCTGCTAAGGATGATGATAAGGCTAAAAGCCTGGAGGCTTCACCATAAACCACGAATTTGTCATTTCATTTACTTGTTTTTACTTTTGAGGCTTTATTGCAACCATGCTCAAAACCCAGAAGATTCTGAGGTTACTCACTACCCAAGGCCCCCAAAAGGGGCCCAGTCATTGAAACATTAAATAGATTCAGAAAATAAAGAGAAAAAAATCAGAAAAAAAAAAGAAAAGTTTTACGGAACTACTTCACACTGTGTTGCCTACCCAGGGTCCAACTCCCTTAAGCAGTGGCCAGCTCAAAAGAATAAAAGTAGAATTGTGTGACAGATACTGCAACGAACTTGGGTAAATCAGCTTTGTCTCTCCGCTGTCTCTTGGAATATAGTTAACATTGAATGATAGGAAATATTCACATATCAGTGAAGGGAAAAATAAGGAAAGAATATTGATGATTGCAAAAGTGATGATTTGAAACTGGCAGCATCATAATAAATATGATTTTAATATGATGTGAATTGCAAGCACTCGATACAGAGGGGATAATATATTGATTTTCCTCATTCTGCACTATGCATGTCACTAAGATCAATGGAAGTCACATATATATACACCAAGGAAACTATAAGATGTAGAATTATTTCCTGAACAGCCACTTCACATACACATCAATTGCAGCATCATAATGGCTAGAGTTACACCCAGAAGACAAAACCATATATTACATATTGTAAGTGATAAAGCTTGAACTCCTATCATCATGTCACCGCATTTTTCATAAGCTAAAGGGACATGTAATGGAAGGATTTTTGTACAGCTTCTTTGTCGTTGTTGTTTAAGAAGTGATATATACCATACAGTTTATCACTGCAAGACACTGATTTCACTTACAAACTAAGTCAATGAATAACAGCTACTGGCAGTATTTTCCAAAACAGTGTTATGCAACGGACATTGAAGCAAACACACTGAAACATCTGAAATTGCCTCAGTTTGCTCAAAATTCTAGGGACATCAAGAAGCTGAAAAGCAGCAGCACACAGAAGTCCAGCATCTCCAAACTTCTGCTGGCAAGAAAGCACGAACCCGTAAGCACACCCTTCCCTTTTGCAACAGCCAGCAAAGCTGTGTCAGCACTGGCAGGAAAAGAAAAAGCTTTACAGCTACACAGGCACCTTTATAATTTTTATATCTCAAGATTAAGACATTTCCAATAAAGGCTGCTTTTGAATTGCCATTTACTTTTACAACTCACTTTGTTTCACAGTATTCTCTATCTCCTACTGTTAACTCTTGAAAGAAGCCTTTCAAAGATCAATCCAGTCTGTTAGGATTCTGGATGTTAAAATTGAATTTTTCTTGTCTACTCATTCTTTTGAAAGGCTTAAAAGCGATTTTTGGCAATCAGCATAAAGGGATTTGATTGACAGAGTTTAACTAAGTGATCTAGAGATTCATCGTGAGAAAACTGCTAAAGTTACAAATTAAATGGCAAACAGTTTTTCTCTGCTCTTAAAACAGAATAGGTTCTTTTAGACGTGAAAATCATTTTAAAAGCTTCTACAAGTAGTTACTGAAAAGCTTAGAAATGCACAGCATAATCTTTCAAATAACAATCTGCAATAGTAATCAAATAAAAAGAAAGAATAAAAGGGCAAGCATTACAATGACTACCAACCAAGTCTGTTGACCTCCTTCACACAAGCCTCAAAAATGTAGGTACCAAACTTCCCTCAAGTAAAATACACGAGATTTAGTTGAAATGCCATTATATATCTTCCTGTGGAAATTAGGGCTTTTTTCCCCCCTCTCTTTTGCCTGGCTGTTTTTCCCTCCCACTTTGCTCTTTCAAATTGCCTTTCTCCGCAATTCACTGTTCTCCATCTGCCTACAAGACAGCCCAGCTGCAGGTCCTTGCCACACTCCCTAGTCAGTGGTCGAAAGGGAGGAAAGCTCGCACCACTTCCAGCACTGCTCCATAGGCACCTCCAGCAGCAGGCTGGCAGTGGGGAGGGAGAAATAGTCCCCGCTGAATGTCTGTAGCACTAAAGAGAACCAAAAAAGCACCCAAAACCAGCTCTTAAAACTGTATGACCAACTCCTAAGGGGAGTACCATAGAGTTAAGAACTATGTGTCTCCAGCTGACATTTTTATTCTGTTCTTGAACATTTGGGCTTTCACTCACAAGCTCATGGGGGGGGGGGGGGAAGTTGGCTGCTCATTGCTTTTTTTAACCTCCAGTTGTGTGAACAGTGTTATACAGATAGAAACTAGCGCAGGTGAAAGATCTATTTATTTATTATCCTGATGGTGCAGGTTCTTTTGCATGCTACTGCCGCTACTTGCAAGGCCCTTGCTTTACATTCCAGTCCTACCACCCAAGTCAAAACTATTACCGTCCATCCAACATCGCATCTACTTCAGTTCAAGGTTGTTTGAAATTCATTTACAGGATATTAGCAGGATAAAGCTTTTCTCTGTTTAAAACTACAGCAGAAACACAGAATTAACATTTTTCTGATAGTGCTTCAACCTCATATACCCGTCTGCTCATTTCTTTTTTAAGTTTTATCTAGATTTTCTGGGCTTTGGACCATTCTTTTGTGACTCCAATTTATTGTTACCTGCAAATATAAGTGATTTGTTAATCTTCTCAGCTTTCAGATCAGTTATGTGATATAAAAACCACTCAAAGTTGCTTACATTTTAGTTCACAAAAACTTACTACACTTTTAACTACCAAATTAGTTTGAATAAATATCAGGTTTTTTATTTATTTTTTTTTAAATCAGGTTTATAAATGTGAAAATTTTACATCTACTACTCAATGCTACTCTAACATAATAATGATTTGATATAATTAGTTTGCCCTAATCTGGTAACGTTCTGTAAGTTATACATGTTTCTATTTATTGGAGACATAAAAGAAAAAAAAAAACATATCTGAAGATGCCAACACAAATGAAATTTAACACAGAAAACTCAAATTTTTCATTAATGATAAAACATGTAGTTATGAAAGACTGCACACAAGTCATTCACTCACTGAAATACTGCAGAGACTAAGAGATTTATGCAAGCTAATGATACATACATAATGATATACATCAGTTTAATACATCACACCACACTAGCACCTTGCAAACCAACTCTACATCTAAGACGTCTCAGTCCTCTGCTCAATTACTCTTCATAAACATTACCTTTTTCCTTTAGAATATCTACCTTTGCCAAAAAACAAAAGGACCCTGCACGTGTAAACCTACAGTATTAATCTAGAGATTAAACACCTAATCTGACAATACTAAATGGTCAGGTCAAGAATTATCAATTACAGACTTTAAACATGATTGTTTGCTTAGTATGAACTTTGTAAATCCAACGCACAATTTGTGTATCACCTAAGTGCAAGATATGATTCAGTTACTCCTTTGTAGGCTGACCAGAATATTTTCTATTAGTTTTGCAGTGCCCTTTGTTATATATTATTTGAATGTTGTGGATACATTTTTTTAATTCTTATAGAAAATAAAATGCAGTATTCATTAAAGCCAATGATGAAAGTTTCTTTAGAGAATATAGCATCTGGACTGATTTTCTGAAAACTTGTTTGCTCAATGAGTTTTTATTAATCAAAGATTCAAGTAATTAGAAATCTACAACTTTTAATTACACATTCCTGATAACATCAGCCTCAATTTCTACATAGCTTTAATTTAGAATAAAACATTTAATAAAACCTTTAAGAACAGTAAAGAATTTTATCAGATATTAGTGGCAACCACCATTAGTCCAAACCTACTTGCCTGTTTCTTTTATTTTTAATAACATGAGCTAATAAGAATTGCCATCTGTAAAAAATGCTTCCTCTGCTTTCATAATATTTGTCTAAATTTTATAGAATGACTTAATGAGCGTGTAAACATTTGAAAAATATTCTTAAAACAGAAAATAACTTTTTTTTTATACTGTTATAGAATGTTTTTAAAATTTTAAGCCTTATGAAAGCCTAATTGTTAGGTTTAAAAAGAAATTGTTAAAATAACTGTGGGTTTTTTTTTTTACCTTGGACAAATTCTATAGTCAGTGAAGTGACACAATGTTTCACATATCTATCTCAGAAACTGTTCATTGGTGACAAAACACACAGTTTTAAAGACCTTGCATGCAAAAGTGACTTACCAGCTGGCATGCTGCTGGTCAATTCTCTGCTAAATCACGACTGGGGCTTATCAAACATTTGCAACCGACTTTAGACCGTTCTCTACCATTGTTTCTGGCTTAGATCAAAATGCAAGGGATGTGCAAAAATCTCCACATACCTTCTCATACAATCCAGTGCCCGAATAAAGAAGTCTTTGTGAAGCTGATGTTCATCCCTCAAGATGGAGCACTGCTCCAGCGTCACTGACATGGATGTCCGGTCTTTGGCACTTTTGCAACAGGTGAAACGGACTCCATTCAGCTTACGGCAAATCTGAAACAAAGGCAGACATCAAAGGATTGCCTTTTCACACCTTGTGTTCTCTACACACTAGGCAGACTGTGAAACTCCCACAGTTTTGCAATTATGGACAGTGAATACACAGAGCCACAGTATTTTCCTCCAGAAAACTAACAAAAAAGCTCATGAAAGGTAGTAACTCCAATCTGAATAATACAACTGATATGCGTCATGGAATCATAGAATCATTTAGGCTGGAAAAGACCTTTGAGATCAAGTCCAACCATTAACCCAGGACTTCCAAGTCCACCACTAAACCATGTCCCTAAGCACCGCACCTACCTGTTTTTTAAAGACCTACAGGGAAGGTGATACCATCACCTCCCTGGGCAACTTGGGCCAATGCTTGACCACCCTCTCAGTGAAGAAATTTTTCCCAATACCCAGTCTAAACCTTCCCTGGCACAACTTTAGACTGTTTCTTCTCATTCTGTTGCTTGTTACTCAGGAGACTGACACCCCCCACCCGCCTACAGCCTCCTGTCAGGCAGTCGCAGAGAGCGATAAGCCCCCCCAGGCTCCTTTTCTCCAGGCTAAACACCCCGGCTCCCTCAGCCGCCCCTCACAGCACTTGTGCCCCAGCCCCTTCCCCAGCCCCGCTGCCCGTCTCTGGACACGCTCCAGCCCCTCAGTGTCCCTCCTGCAGCGAGGGGCCCAAACCTGAACACAGGATTCCAGGGGCGGCCTCACCAGTGCCCCGTGCAGGGGGACGGTCACTGCCCTGGTCCCGCTGGCCACGCTGTTGCTGACACAAGCCGGGATGCTGCTTGGCCTGGGCACTGTGCTGGCTCATGTTCAGCTGGCTGTTGACCAGCACCCCCAGGGCCTTTTCCTCCAGGCAGCTTTCCAGCCACTCCTTCCCCCAGCCTGCAGTGTTGCCTGGGGTTGCTGTGACCCAAGTGCAGGACCTGGCACTCAGCCTTGTTGAACCTCATGCAATTGGCCTTGGCTGATGGATCAGCCTGCCCAGACCCCTCTGCAGAGCCTTCCTGCCCTCCAGCAGATCAACGCTCCGCCCTAGCCTGGTGTCATCTACAAACTTACTGAGGGTACACTGGATTCCCCCATCCAGATCATTGATAAAGATATTACACAGACACATCAGTTATTAGTGCTGCCTTGGGAATTTTTATATTCTAAGAATTATGCCTGTGCTGGCCTGACACAGTGCCACAAAGGGTGAAAATGTTGTGCTGAAAAGGACTGTAAATTTTTCTTTTGTTTATAAATTTGCAGCATTAAAAGTCTACAAAAAATAGCACCAAAAGGTTATAGCTACTGATCTATAGCCCACTTCCTATTTGTCCAAGTTACACATTTTAAAAGCAGACCTTCAGGGCTTTCATTAGCAGGACAAGCCTACAAATAATCTGCCCGCTGAGGAAAGAGGAGCCTTTATTGATTTTGAGAGCTGAACACACCCTTGTACTGCAGAGTCACAATCAAGTCTCTCTCCTGCCCACCCCAACACCCCCCCTTCAAGTGAGGCAAAAAATTGACGGTGGACCCAACTAAAAAAAAAATAAAATATCTATTATTCTTAGTCCTAAACATTTTAAGCAAGTCACTAAAATGTATAATCGTACTAGAGCTTACCAAACCATTACGTCCAATTTCCTGAATTTGAAATAAAAAGTATTCGTGTTAGCATAGACTATAAAAGGAAAAGTTGCTTCATTTTTTTCTCACTTTCTATGACAACCACCCTATTCAATTAAAGCTTAACTGTCTAACCGCCTAGCAAATGTTGACAAAATGAAGAAAAACTTCGACAAGCCTTAAATCACAGTTGTGAACGCAGAGGACTGGCTTCTCGACTAACTTCTCACAAGGGTATGGATTCAGACACATCTGAATGTAAATATAGTCTGTATTTTCAACAGGTAAACTGTTCAATGCCTGACCCAGAAAAATTAAAGCTTAACACCAATGAATGCCATGGACTATCTACCTTCACTGTACATTTTGACAAAACTCTAAGGGAAACATGATATATTTTTAAGGATAATTTCTCACCTTTAGAATCATACTGTGGTTGTACCAGCTCATTAGTTTATACTTTGAGTTAAACCAACATTATACTAGAAAAAGAAAAATTTGAAGGAGATCTGGTGTGCCCAAGTATGAGTCTACCTTTCCCCTGATATAATTTGTCCCAAGAAAAGGTAGTACTATGCTTGGCTTGCTCCTGTCCCTGGACATTCATAGGTATAAAAGTATCAAAAAAGAAAACAAGAGTAGGTAGGGCAAGGCAATAAATTACAGCAGGAACTTCCCAGCGTGGCTACGTTTACTTGGGATCTTGCAGGATGAAACTGGAACATGATCTTCATAATCTCACTTCAGCAGATAAGTACTTCTTTATCTGTTAATTGCATTCTTGGAAATTTTATTAAAATTAATGCCCCCCCAAAATACTTACAGTCTTTAAGGTCTCTGCAATATTGTGGTAAGAGTGATGTCAAAAGATGAATCCAGGGAATTAATTGAACCTAACTTGAACCCAAAGAAGTACAGGCTAGTAAGGGAGAACCTGTAAGTGTTTCTTCCCTCCTATAATTCCAAATCTTAAAATTTAAATCTGTTTAAAAATTTGGAAAGTTGCATCGGGATTTAAATAAAGTACTACAAGACAATTTTTTTAAAATAACACTGTGATAGAAGTTAACTGCTTGGCTGAAGAAGTCTCTTTTGAAGTCCATGAGTCACTGTGACTATCTGAAGTGAATCACAGAATCACAGAACGTTCGGGGTTGGGTGGCACCTCTGGAGACCTCCCAGCCCAACCCCTGCCAAAGCAGGGTCACCCAGAGCGGGCTGCACGGGATCACGTCCAGGCGGGTTCTGAGTGTCTCCAGAGAAGGAGACCCCCCGGCCCCTCTGGGCAGCCTGCCCCAGTGCTCTGCCACCCTCACGGTGAAGAAGTTCTTCCTCCCGTTCAGAGGGAGCTGCCTGTGCCTCAGCGTGTGCCCGTTGCCCCTCGCCCTGTCGCTGGGCACCGCTGAAAGAGCCTGGCCCCGTCCTCCTGCCGCTGGCCCTGGAGATGTCTGCAGCCATCGATCAGAGCCCTCTCAGCCCTCCCTTCCCCAGGCTGAGCAGCCGCGGGTGTCCCAGCCTGCCCTCCCCCGGGAGGTGCCCAGGCCCCTCACCCCCTGCGCAGCCCCCGCCGGGCCCTCCCCAGCAGCTCCCTGTCTCTGGAACTGGGGAGCCCAGCGCTGGGCACAGCACTCCCGGGGCGGCCTCCCCAGGGCCGAGCCGAGGGGCAGGATCCCCTCCCTGCGCCTGCTGGCCACGCTCCTCCTCACGCCCCCCAGGGCGCCACCGGCCTCCTGGGCCACCGGGGCTGGCTGCCGGCCCAGGGGCAGCTGCTGTGCCCCGGCACTGCCCGGCCCTTCCCCGCAGAGCTGCCTCCCCGCAGGCAGCCCCCAGCCCCTGCTGGTGCGTGGGGCTGTGCCCCCCCGGGGCAGGGCCTGGCACCGGCCTCTGCTGGGCTCCATGAGGAGTGAGTCATAAGGAAAAACCAGACAATTCCGGATGAGTGATGGCCTCTGATGCAGGGAAGGGAGAAATTCCCGATCTGGGCTGACAGCATACATGTAAAGCGCTGGCTAGTGACGGCAGCATTCTAGGCACAACAAGCAAATGACCATAACCACAAGCTTACTTTGCATTGAAATTCAGTACAGATGTCTCAATCATTTTAAAGTGGATTAAATAGAAAACAATCTGTTAACTTAAATAAACAGATTAAAAAACCTTAGACTCTGATATAAGGAAAAATGTAGGTTAACCTGGTACGCTGGCCCAAATACATCCTCTGAATAACTCAGTTCACTAAGCAGCAGCAGTTAAACAAAGTAAATCATTAAAATGGGCAAACAATGATCTGGTGCTCTAGAAATCTAATAAGGGGCAATACCAAATACGTAGTGTTACCAGAATACACAGCTTACGATTAGTGTCCAGCCTGAATTTTATCCTCAATTTTGCTTACTTCTTCCCGCAGTATATTAAAGATATTGGAGGAGAAGGAATAGACTTCATATTTATCAGAGCCTTAGAAAGTCTCCCTTATGATCACAAATTCAAATGATCAGGATTGTGATTAAGTTTAAAGCAAGGATGATAAGAGCACATAAAACCATGAGGACTAAACCAAGGATAAATCAATACTCCTTATTTCTCTTGATATAAGACAGAAGATGAAGGGTGAAGCTTAGCAAATAAAAATATATAACATTTAAATCTTTGTCCCATTATATTTAGAATAAGAAATGCTTGTGATACCAGTTATGCAAAAGCTGACTTTCAAAATGCAGATGTATTCTCACAGTCTCATTACAACAGGGATTACATGCAGGTGCAGACACATATGCACATCCATGTAGAATCTCATACATCTACTGCAATAACAAGGTGATACCCTCACATCCCTTCCAATAAATAGCACTGTATTACAGTATATAGATCAATGGGTCCAGAAATACTAATTTCAGAAGGTTAAAGTAGAGTAGCATAAAGAGAAATAGAATACAGTGAAGGAAAAAATCTGAAACAGTTTGTATGTCCAAAGAATGCTTTTTACTCATGAAATAATTTTCAGGTAATCCAGAGTAGATGGTAGAAGACAACTTTCTATATCCAAAGATTAAGTAAGTTCTGTCATAGTCTTTGTAGCTCATTTTACATTATTCTGTACTGATTTATCTTTTACTTCTTTAAAAACAACGTTCATGGTAATTGCAGAACTGGTACTGCAAGAAAAGCTTATATTTTTATTCACAACAGATTTATAGTGCAATAGCATGTGATAATACTTATCAACCACAAGGAAAAATGCTATTTAGCGATATAAAAAATTACAGCAGTATTATTAATACAAAGACTTAGTTAATATTGTCTTGTTCCTGCTGTTAAGGAAAAGTGGTGGAAAATTTTATTAATATTTTCTTATCAAATATTTATTTGCATTGAAGGGTATATGCATTTGAAAGTTCCTCAAAACACAAGGTCTTGCTTCAATTTCAGTGGATACCAAAGACTCCAGTCTTTGCTTATATACATGAGCAGACACCAAGGGTACTTTTGTAATCTAGAAGGACTACTTGGTTGAATTTCACATTCCTGAAAAGCTTAAGCTCTTTATAAACATGTAAAGCTTGGGGGTGGTGGTGTTGTTTGTTTGTTTGTTTGTTTATTTTTTTAACATGTAAGTGCAAAACCTACAGAATTGGGAAACAAAATGCAATTATATGAATAAAGCAAAGTTAGTTGTCCTGGCTTCAGCTGGGATAGATTTCATTTTCTTCTTAGTAGCTGGTGCAGTGATGTCTTCGATTTGGTGTGAGAATAATGTTAATACACTGATTTTTTAGTTGGTGCTAAGTAATATTTATACTAGTCAGTATATACTAGTCATATGTAAGTACTAGTCAGAAAATAGTTCAGTTTCTCAGGCCCTGCCAGTGAGAAGGGTGGACAGGCACAAGAAATTGGGAAGTGACACAGCCAGGACAACTGACCCAAAGTAGCCAAAGGGATATCCCATACCATGGGATGTCATGCTCAGCTTACGAAGCTGGGGGAAGAATGAAGGGGATAACATTCGGAGTGATGGCATTTGTAATCCCAAGTCACTGTTATGCGTGACAGAGCCCTGCTTTTCTGGAGATGGCTAAGCACCTGCCTGCCCATGGGCAGTGGTGAATGAATTCCTTGTTTTGCTTTGCTTGTGTGCGTGGCTTTTGCTTTACCTATTAAACTGTCTTTAGCTCAAACCTTGAGTTTTCTCACTTCTCTCTTTCTGATCCTGTCCCCCATCCAACCAGGGGGCATGTGGCTGAGTTGCCAGCCGGGGTTAAACCAAGACATAAGTATGATTCATTATTCAATAAACGTTTTTATTTGTGTTCTCCTTCTGTCTGAATGTCTGTCCTTTGTATATCTAGCTTATTTCATGTTGCTTATCAGTGCCCTTGGAGTGGCTGTCATGGTGACACTAGCTAAAGAAACCCCATAAAACATGACTGACTAGAAGTTGTACTGATATAATTAAACACTTATTTATAAAACCTAAGTACCTTAATTACAGAAAATAAAAAGTTGAGTGCAGCAGTATTAAAAGCCAGAGCAAGTAATCATGTCCTGCATCATACCTCAAGGTTTATGGAAACTAAAATAAAAGGAAGATATTTTGAATAACGAAATTCTATATTATCAAAGAATAGATATGATTTTAAACAAACAAACAAAAATGTTAGATACTGTAGCTGAATACTCTATTGTCTCTCTCATATGAGGTGATACATTTACATCTATGTGTGATCACCTAAGGAATTGATTCTGCCCATACTGAGGGTGAAGGGATTCCTCTGCCTAAAACCAGACTTAGTTAGTTCAAGAAAAAAGCATGCCCCAAACAAAAAGCAAACCTCTTTTACCCTGTTACACAACTCACTGAGATAAACGAAAAATCCTGTTTCTGGGACAAAACAACCCCATGCAAAAGCACAGGCCACGGATGGTCTGGCTAGGAGGTCTGCAGAAAAGAGCTTGGAGCATATAGGGGACAACAAAGTGACCAAGACCATCTCTGGACTTTAATTCTAGGCAGTTCTACCAGTAAAGAAAGTGGAAAAAAGAAAGTATCTGGTTTAAGTGTAGGAAGAAGAGATATAGTCACGAGTGGGATGACAGACAATCAGAATGGAAATGTTAGAGAGCCATTTCAGCATATCTCTGCACTTTAATAATTGAGTTTTCCAATCATATCTTTAAAATTCATTGCACTTACAGTATCAGCAGGCATGTGAAAATTAGTTTATCATGTGAACGTATTTGAAATAAGAGAGCTTACCGTTGCAGCCAGCCACATGATTTCTACATTCTTTCTCTTTTTGGCCTGGATATTTTGATGGAGATTTTCTAGCAATCCCTTTAAATCATTTTGTTCTTGAAAATGTGGTAGACCTGGAAAAAAAGGATGATAAGGTGGCTTGTTATGATAAGGCCAATGATACGGCTGTGCTGACTAAAGAATGCCCATAGCAGAGAACAGGTCTATTATTTATTGCCTTATTTGGGAACACAGGATGGAAACCACCAGCTTAATATTTAGGGAATAAGCAAACCTTATTTCTTTCTAAGTATTGGGTTTTCCTCCCTAAGACCTTCACCATGGAAAATTACAGTGTCTTCAACTTCTAGCTTGTAAATGGATGGTGAAAACATTCAAATCTCTGCTGTAGTTCTGTTCAGCAACTATTATAGACATTCGGTGGCACTGAGTAGAAAAACAACTGAGTGTATTAAAACCTGCTTTGATAGGATGATTTTTTTTAGTTTTGAGTCAAAATGTTTTACTTCTGTCTTCAAGACAGAACATCTCAATTATTTCCTAATATAACATAACAGGAGGGTTAAATAGCACTAAGTATCTCCCCCAAAACTAACAAAGGATATTTCTCAGTCTGAAATTAAATGGGACTTTTATATTGAAATAAAAAATAATTCCAAGTTTACTTTAAATCCAGAATTTTACCTGCTTTCCCTGAGTATGGCAGATGAGCTGAAGTTTTATTAATCATAGATGACAATTCAAAAGGAGCCAATTTAATTTATGCCTGTTTTGCGTGTGTGTATATATGAAGGTTTTGTTCTAATGTTACCTTTATCTTCATTAGTTTAAAAAAATCAGTAGAGAGAACCAAAATCTGTTTTTTGAAATTATTTCTTCTTATGGTAGTGAAGTAGAAAGAAATTGAATCACAGTTATCACCAAAGAAAGGCTCAGAACCAGTTGAAACAAAACTAAACCAAATTAATAATACCTTTTGTCAACAAGAAAAAGTAGGATATTTCATTCAACAGGAAAAAAATTTCCAACCCCAGCCTCAAATCCAAAACCTAAAATTCAGTTCAAAGAGGAGAAATGAGGCAACTATTAACACAGGTTTATATCCATTCTCCTAACCTGATCACAGCTGGAATGATCCCTCTTATTATCAGGCTTTTACCTTTTATCTCTAATGAATTGTGTAGTTTCCCTTATGCATGATTCATAGAAGTAATTTAAATATACTGAAAAATAACTACTTTAAAAATGTCTATGTTGCCTTACTCATACTGTGCTACCAAAAAGAAAAAAAATGCAGAAAAAGCACATTTGAACTAGTTTTGTAATGATCTTAATGAGGATTGGTTTATCTGTGTATTACAAGTCCTGATCATACAATTAGATAATGCAGAGCATATAAAAATACATCACAGCCTACTAGACTATTATACTTATCCCATATCTGTTTCTTTGTACTCTAAAAAGATGCTTCCAGATTATGAGAATGTATCACTAGGGAAACACTGTATTGTTGTGGGAGCACATTGTTATTTATTGTTTTCAGAGTTTCCTATTAGAGAATTAAAGAGATTAAGAAACAGGTGAGTGACAGAGGGCATATTGATCTAAAAGAAGATAGAAAGTCAGCATTTGGTGTAGGCAGTTACATGCAGCTGAAGGCTTTTAATAATTGGGAATAAAAGAGAAAGCTAGTATATTATTGGCAATCAGAATTACAGAGATAAGAGAAAAAACTGACAGCAAAAGTGGCAACACCTTTATAGGAGTGGAAAATTGAATTCTTTGAAATGGAATACATGAAGGAAGCAGCAAGCAAGTGAGGCTGCCTAAAGAGGGTTGATGCACCAGCCTGGCTAACAGGGCTGTGAGTCCTCCAATCCTGCCTGGCTTTACGAGCACTATGTGTAACCAGCATCTTTGTGAACCGGGTCCTGCATTAATTTTGTGGCACAGCTCCGGTCGTTTAGGAAACTGTCTGCAAAGGTGTGGCAAAACCATCACAGAGCCATCAATACTGAATCGCTCTCACCTGGCTACAACACCAGGGCTGCTGCCAGTTTGGATGGAGGTTTATCTTCCTAGGAACTTGAGCACAAGAGGTGGGGGAACAGGGGAGGAACTGAAGTTCTCCCCCAGCTGGGCAAATTGAAAAGCTTAACTTCTTTCCAGGGAGCTGCTTTAAAAGGCATATTCCTCCAAGCCAGAAGAGTGATTCCATATAATGGCAGGGAGATACTGGGAAGGGGAATGGAACCAGAAGGTGATTCGTGTTCTGTAAAAATTTGGACACAGAACAGACTCAGATCTTAGAGGTAGACAAAAGGCAGGAAGGTAATAATAACCAGAAAAGACCTGATGAATTAGACAAACATAGCTCTCAAAAGCCTGCACAATCTGGAAGAAGTCCAGGAAGATCACATGGCCCACTAATAGCCCTTTTGCAGGAAGGCAGTACAAAGTTAGTTTCTGTTAATGAAAAGCAGCCAGTACTATCTGCATGCAAATCTTGCTTTTATACAATCAGATCCATTTATGAGGTAGCAGATCTACCTGAGACCTAACCCCAGATGAGGTTAGCTTTTCAGGATGCTTTCTTGGCAGGATTCCCCTAAATTAATTACTAACTTCTTGTAGTGGGTGGATGGATGGAGATACTGCACACCGTTTAGGAACAGAGTTTTCATTTCTGTCAAAATTATTAACAAATGAAAATCATCCTGGTATAAAAGACCAACATGTACACATATACAATGACACATCAGATATAACTACAAGTACATATACGTAATGGATAATTTGCAAAACTAATCAAGACAAGGTGCTCTGCAAGAGAACAGCAGCTTTGCATGGTATTTTAACCAGCAGTAGTCAACCATGAGGAGTTACACATATGTCCTGTAGGATGATAGACATTCAGATTCAAAAGATTCACCCCTCCTCTACCCAAAGGGAAGGAGCACAGACCTAAATCTGAGCTATTTAAAATCAGGCTGTAAACTCTGCAGCATTTGGGAACATAGTTTAGGCATTAAGGCTACTTTAACAGCATTAGATTGATACAAATGGTCTTTTCAGTGTTTGCTTTCAACAATCAGTGTAACAGAATAGTAATGTTTATGATACTGAACTTCTATAAAATTGGAATATGGGCCTATTCTAATGGAACAGTGTTATTCATATCAGTGACATTATGATGTGGCTCATTGCTTGCATTTGCATCTGCAGATTTCTCAGTGTTTTGCCATCCCTTAATACATTTTCAAAGTAAGAATGGAGAGAATTACTGAAACTGATGAAAATTCCCACCGAGTATTTCTGTAAAAATGTAGTATGTACAGAATGTCCTCTACTTGAAATATTAAAAAGCATATAATAATAATAATAATTTAAAATAGCTGTTTAGTTCATCATGACTCTGTTTCACTCTCCCTGTAGTTTCTACTGGGGCTTTGGGCCTGCAATCACTATTGACTTTAGCAGGGTACAGGCTCAAAGTGTGTAACCTTACGGAACAAGTTATGGGACCGAGGCCTAAATCTAAAAGCTGCATGCTAATATTGTGCTAATATTAGTTTCTTATATTTCACCTATCAAATCTTTTCAAAGCCATTTGGATATTGCATTATTTTGTACTCACAATCACGAGGCATTTTTTCTGTAAACAGCTTGTAATATTCTTTCAGAAGTTCCAAGTTTTCTTGGTTAATGTTTTCCTGCAAACTGGTATCTCCAAACCTGTAAAAAACCACAATAAAATGATGATAAAAAAACCCCAAACAAACCCAAAACAAAGCTAAATTATCCTTCAGACTGATTTCTTTGCATAAAGAAATAACTTGATTTTTTTTTCTAGTATCAAATGTACTAGATTTTGTCAAACATACAGTCGTTAATCTCTCATGTGCTTTGAAACTAATATTTGGGAATGAGGCCATCAATCAGGGATAATTCTTCCAAAAACTTATGGACAAAGTAATCCATTAACAGACAAACATTCAGTAAGGCACATATTCTTTTTTCTCTTCACAGATCCTGAATAAATAAATGCTCTTTATGGGAATTTCAAATGGCACCGCAGGCAGAGAACACCAACTCCTACAGCTCTTACTGCTGCTGTTGCTTAGGTATATTAATTCCTACCAGACTTGGACAATATTGAAGCCACACAAGATGGAAAAGATGCGAGTGTCGTGTAGAAAACCTTCTGAAGAACTAATTTCTGCTCCGGTCTGAGAATATTTGCTATAAATAGCCAAACTGATTACTTCTCTGGGCCCTTTCTGCCCTACGCTGCTCCTGAGCTGTTAGTTATCTTGGTTTCTTGTATCTGAAAATAATGAGAGAACAGTTTCTCTGCTATTGAGCAGTGATTTCACTATTAAGCTTCACAGAGTTATGACCCACGGGCTAGCTGGCACCAGTCATCTGCATTTAAGCTTGCTGCAGCACACAGACCTCAGCAGTCACTCTGCAGTGCTGCGGCTGGCTCAGGAGCATGTCCTGGTGTTTCGTGCAGCAGTCAGATCTGCTGGGAACACGTAGTCCAAATCCTCTTTATCCTGCACCTCACAGAAAATCCAGACATCAGGATGCCATTACGCTTATCCATGAACTGACTATAGCTATACAGACAAGTATCTTTCTGAGACCAAAATGTCTACAACAGCCAAGTTTCACATAGGCTAAAAAAATAAATAAATAAAAAAACCTCCTGGTACCTCTGCTATGAGAGGTATGAATGTAAAGGCAGGAATGTCCCTTAGACAGTTAGGACCAAGTTTTGCGACTGATCTTGAAATGAAGAAAAGGAAATGGAAGAGTATAGAAAGAGAGGCATGGACAGGTTAAGTGAGAAATTCAGGTAGAGAACAGGGGACACAAATCAGAAGATACCAAATGTACTGCTACTTCATGCAGAATGAAATCAAATATCTAAATGGGCCAAAGAAAGAAAAGACTCAGCTAATTCCTCAGTAGCCATTGCTGCACTGTGACATGAGAATATTTCTTTTACATCAGATATATTCTGAACTGTGCTTTACTGAGAGAAGAGATGTTTTCATCTAATTAAGTAACATTTTCTAGAAATTTAACACAAAACTTTATTTCTACTCTTATGTTCATTTTCCCACAAACCCCCCCCCTTTTTTACCAAAAAGCACGTGCACTATTTCCAATCTCAAAGACAAGTGTGCAGCTTTAGGAGTCAAGCAATATTTTGAATTAAGGCTAATGTTTACACCTGTAAGTGCATGCAGAAAAGCTGTTTCTACATGGAATAATCCAACCTGATTTGCTTGACAGATATAGTTATTAATATATATCTACATTTATAGATATACAGATACTAACTTTTCATTCATGGCTTTCTTTGGGCACAATGCAACCATTCTTCTGCCACTCATCTGCAAGCCAGACACCTTTTCACAATGACTGCCCTGCAAGTCCCCGTATATCCAGGCCATTTCTAAATCTTGTCAAAACTTTCTTCAAGGCATCTGTAATATTTAGTCCTTCCTGTTTATCCCACCCATGTAAGCACTCACAAACTTTGTTCCTGGTTACTGCATATTCCTTTGCTCTGATTCTGGAGAAACATGATGCGTCCTAGCCACAATTGTCATGACTGATTTTGTTGGTTTTCTATGCTACCACTTTGGCCATGTCACTCCTCTCATAGCATTACTTTTCCCTTCTTTATGGCATCAAGAATAAGCTATTTTCATTTTCAAGAATGTTTCAAGTTCTCAAACCAACTACTCAACCCTTTCACCAGTAAAATGCCAGTTTTTACCGTGTTCTGATTCAGCCTGTCTCCCATTTAAATTTTCTACCTACATTTTCTCACACATCACCACTCAGAACTCCCATAAACATCCGCGAAGCCACCTGATGGCACCCCTTAGAAGTCTTCCTTAAAAGACTGCTTTCACTCTGCTGTCTACAAAGAACGGGAGGTGAAACTCCTGTTGTGCTTAACTTCTTGCCTATTGCCCAGTTAACACTTTTTCTCTGTCTCCCTCTATTTCACCAGCTATAATTTTGCTTTTGGTTTTCAGTTTGTAATGAATGGAATCTAAAGATAGGTATTATGTCTCTTGTATGCTCTGTTAATAGAACCAGTTAAAAAAGAAAAAAAAAAGTAGCTGTCTCGTTGATGTCTACCTTGCAGTTTTAGTATTGCACAAACTTGGTAATTTAACATGACTGACAGATACCCTTCTCTTGAAAGAGAAAATTAATAGGTTGATGAATCTTTGACTGTTATTGTACTAATTAATTAGTTTCCAGCAATCTTTTCAGAGGAGCAATATTAACACGTCAGAACTTTAACATCAGCCTTCATGTTCCAACAAACACATTACTAACACATTCCCTATTATTAAGTACCACTCCCTCAGCCCTGGAAAAAAGCCCTAAAAAGCTGAGAAATACAATCTCTTTCTAGATTATGACTTGTCCAGCATCTTCAACCTCACCTTTAAGTTAATAAAAATTCCAAAATTTCAAACTCATGTTTCAGAAGACCAAAGTACTGTATACAAATTTCTACATCCGTGAAATAGAAACCCATTTTATAACTGTATCCAAAGGAAACTTTGTGTTGATTGTGTGAAATAAAGTCTTGCATATGGTCATATCTTCACTTGGACTATTTCATTATTTTGCACGGCTTCATAGCTTGTGCTTATTTCCTTTAACACTTTTTAAAATACACACTGAGTCAACATGAGATGGTCCAAGAGCAAACAATAGAAGATTTATTTTTAATCCTGAGAGACAGCGTGTAACTAGCATGGCTTATTTGGACAGAAAATGAAACTTATTTTTTCCTTACCTCTCTGCAAGTGTTTGCTGTTCATTGATTCCAACATTAAAGAGTACTGGATACATGCGAATCAGCTTTCCTTCTTTAATCTCTTGTGGCAGCAATTCAAACATCTTTGCTGGAAGCTGGACCTCTATAATGTAATGTTCACTAGGAAAAATAAAAAGGAATAAGGATGGTAATATTGATTTATTTGCTTAAAATTATAACCCTCCTAAATTATAGAGAACATGTAGACTCATAAATCAGTTCCCCCTTTTTCCCCTTAATTATATTGAACCACAAAGTGTGATGATTCAATTTGCTTGTTTTAAAAGCATAACCAAGCTATAGGAAAAAAGGCAGGTATATGTAATTCTACACTCTTGATACTGACTTGTTTACTGAAGTGAAAATAGGACTAAAGATGAAAGCAGTAAAAAAGTCTTCTGCTACCAAAATATCAATGAGAACACCTCAACTCTCAAAATGCATCTTTGCAGGGTTTCAGAAACAACTTCCTTTCAGAAGTCATAACTTAATTCTGTATCCACTCTAAATGTAATATGAGCAAAATCCTTTCACAAAAGCCCAATGCAAAATTCCCATTTTCTTCAGTGGCTGGTATTTCTCCCTGGGGATAGAAAGCATCACCAATAACAACATTGGCTTTGTGAAGATAATAATTGAAGGCTCATTACACAAACATGAATCCTACCTTAGGAGAAAGGATATGATATATAGAAGTACTGGTTTTATGTTTGTGTTTAGTCTGACTTTTTGAAAAACATGTTATTGTGGCTGTCAGTCCAAATTCCGATCGTGTGGAACCCTCAAGTTGAATTGTCTTTGAGGATTGATGCCTGACCTCGCAACAGAAACAATGGGATGCTGTTAACTTAGCTTTTGTTAGCTTTTTTTCTGTTATTAGAACTATCAGTCTAATAAAAAAGAATAGACTAGAAGCAAGTCCATTTGTCTCCAGGACTAGGCATTTTAATCATTCAGAGGGCCAACTGATAATGAAGACTGAAATTTTCTCTTCTGTAAAGCTTATTTGGTATACCACCAAGAAGGAAGAATATTACAGCAACAGGAGAGAAGGAGGATCTTTATCCTACCTACAGAAACCAGGCCTAGGAAGTCACACAACTTTTGTGTCTAAACTTAAGATGGAAAACTGTTTGCACCTATTAAAATAATCTATCATGAAGCCCTTCCAACCCTTATCTTAATCAATCAGGTTACTGCTGAAGAATTAAAATACAATCTGGATTACCCATGTGTAGAATTTGGGTGAGAAAAAGCAGAAAACCTTGAAGAAAAAGGGCAGCTTCTGCAGTAGCTATGACACCCTTGGTAAGCTGGAGGGATGAGTGGCACTATCTCAGAGCAGGTGCCTGGATAAACAGCTTCAGCTTAGAAGAGCTAGTGGCTGTGTCTGAACCTCTATACTGCCCACATATCTGAGAAAAAAAGAAAATGGACCCAGTACAGACTTGTGACTGGAATGTGATTATGTCCAGCTAGGGCAACAGCATATGCCTTGGTATGGGCTAGAACTAGTGTGTAATCTTTGAGTAAATGCCAGATGCTCCTACTGAAGGGGTTATCCATTTTGAATGGAGGATACATGTCTCAGAGAGAAAAGAAAAAAAAAAGGGGGGAAAAAAATAGTTCTACTCCCCAGATAAGTCTATTTGGTTTGTGTTTTAATTAAATCACCCATATGAAGGAAATAGACTTAGTAAGTATGACAGTAAAGGACTCCGTTCACATGATTTGTGCATAGCAGCAATCATTCTCTACCTGGATGTGATCGTTCTGAGCTGATGTCAAGTGGTACCAGAACATTTATCTGTGATGGAGTGCTTTCATGAGGTTGAGAAGAAAAGTTGGTTTAGTCTAATTCAAAGAGCATACACTACTGAACCAAAATGCCACCAAATCACTGCATTGCTACACTTCACACCCTCAAAACTACAACTTTCAGTGTGTGAAAGAACACTGGGAAATGCCGATCTTTAGGCATGATAAACAAACATCAGTACCATCTGAAAGAGTCCCCTTGTAATTTTTTGTGTTTTATTTTTTAAAATATTTTTTTTTATAATCTCAGAGATAATCCCTGGTAACTTAAAAATCTATAACCAACTGCACAATGAAAACAACCCATTTCTGATCACGTAAAGAAAAGACTATTAAGCTGTGACAGAGAGCTGTCTATAAAGTCCAGGAATGGTACTGAAGTTGGGTGGGGAAAAGAAAAAAAGAATTTGGAGTACTGAAATCTAGAGGACTTGTTTGACATCAATTTACAAAAAATCTTAAAGGTCCTATGCTTCTACTTCAACAAGAAACAGTTATACAGCAGTAAATTTTATCACCATGTGGTTTCTCTCTTTAATGGCTAGAGTCAGTGCAGAGATAAGAGCTGATCCTAGCATGAGATGCATAATGCAGCTACTACATTCTCCAATGAGAAGGAAAAATCAGTACATCATTTTTAACATTTAATGATCTCTCAGGAAAACAGGGTGGAGAAGTCCAGTGTTCTTAAGAGAGTAAATAATAAATCATCATCTCTTCCAAAACAAATGGTGTAAATTTAAATATTTAAATGTATATGATTTCACTAAAACCAGACTGGTTAAGAATATCTCTTTCTTTTACTTTATTTGCCTTATTCTCTTAATATTTGTCATCATCATGTATGAAGACAGACAAACACTTGCAGTCCTGTCAGAAGGCTTCTAAAAATTACCCCCATGCAGCTGTGGGTCATAGATCCTGCAGCCACTAGCAGTTGGCTGAAATCGCACACTCTTGTTTCATTACAACAAACAGAACAAGTAATTTACATGCATAGAATCACAGAATCATTTAGGCTGGAAAAGACCTTTGAGATCAAGTCCAACCTTTAACCCAGGACTTCCAAGTCCACCACTAAACCATGTCCCTAAGCACCGCACCTACCTGTTTTTTAAAGACCTACAGGGAAGGTGATACCATCACCTCCCTGGGCAACTTGGGCCAATGCTTGACCACCCTCTCAGTGAAGAAATTTTTCCCAATACCCAGTCTAAACCTTCCCTGGCACAACTTTAGACTGTTTCTTCTCATTCTGTTGCTTGTTACTCAGGAGACTGACACCCCCCACCCGCCTACAGCCTCCTGTCAGGCAGTCGCAGAGAGCGATAAGCCCCCCCAGGCTCCTTTTCTCCAGGCTAAACACCCCGGCTCCCTCAGCCGCCCCTCACAGCACTTGTGCCCCAGCCCCTTCCCCAGCCCCGCTGCCCGTCTCTGGACACGCTCCAGCCCCTCCGTGTCCCTCCTGCAGCGAGGGGCCCAAACCTGAACACAGGATTCCAGGGGCGGCCTCACCAGTGCCCCGTGCAGGGGGACGGTCACTGCCCTGGTCCCGCTGGCCACGCTGCTTCTGACACAAGCAAGGATGGTGTTGGCCTACTTGGGCACTGTGCTGGCTCATGTTCAGCTGGCTGTGGACCAGCACCCCCAGGGCCTTTTCCTCCATGCAGCTTTCCAGCCGCTCTTCCCCCAGCCTGTAGCATGCACTTTTGCTTTGGTTTGTAACACAAAGAAAACGCACACGTGGTCAGCCACTACGTCTCAGCTGGGAGATGCTTTACCCAGCTCTTCTTTCAGCTGAAGTGAAAACTTTTTAGATCGCTTCAACATGGCTCTAAGTGACAGTCTGATGGTACCAAACCCCGTGATGCCTCAAAGTTCATCTGCACAATCAAATACACTTTATCAAAGAATTTTATAAAATTAAGTATTAAATACCTTTGCCTATAATAAAAGAACCTGAGTGCCCGAACACAATTTTATTTCACTTGGATGGCTGGGGTCAGCCACCCACATCAGCAGGTCAGCACAATGCTAGTCAATGCCATGCTCTTTGGGTTGATCTGTTTGTGTGCCTAGAATCTCAGTTTCAAGCACTTCCCTAGGAAAACAATTACAAGTGAATACTCTGACTCTGCAAGATAGAAATTTGTAGCTTATTTTTCTGTCTTGCATTTCTACAGCCTTTTAGCTTCATTTGATCGAGCCACACTATGTTACAACCGAAGTAATCTAAAAATTGTGGGGTTCTTAAATATTAATTAGAAAATAACTAGTTTTTCCACTGTCTTCTCCTTTTATGGTTGACTAACAATGTTGTCTGATAGGAGCTGTCTAATCACAGCTCCAACAGGAAAGGGGCTCCCCCACATAAGCCTTAAAGATTTTTTTTCTCTGATACCAATTCTATCCAGTGAATACCTGCCAGTAAGTACAGTACAGCAATCACAGGCAGTAACTCTTCTTTCTGAAGACGGACTACTACATCGATCCAGAATGCCTGCAGCAGCTTAAAGCTCAAGTCTCCTTCAAAGCCAGGACCTCCTAGCATGACAGTTCAGTGTACCGCAGTAATGGCAGCAAGCCAGTAAATGTAGCTGCTGGATTTTTCAAGACTTTTGACTGCTGTGATTTTCAAAAGATGTATTTCTTCTGTTTTATCTACACACCACAATTATTCTTAATTATTCCTGACGTGTTGCCTATCATACTTCGGCCTTCCTGCTATTTATTTCAATCCTTTCTCGGAAGGCCCATAGGATGAGAGTGAATCATCCAGAATAATTAAGTAAATCACTGGTGAAAGCCCCCTTCAGAGAAAACATCTTTTCTAAAAGTTGCTGCTTTTAGCTGAATTTAATTTACAGCCATCTTAAGACTAATGATACTATTAAGGAAGGGATTTCTGCAAAAGTAAAAACATTTGTAGCTTCAGACTAGAATAATAATGAAGATGAAAAACCCATTCCTCCTCTGTAACAATCTTGTTAGCACTCTTACAGCCACAATTAATGAAATATTTCAGTTTATGTCCTGATATTCAGCAGTGCTTATGTGAAATGCACAATGTATTAGTGTAGTGGCTTTGTCCAAGGATTTCTGAGGTTGCGTATGTCCTTTGTAATCTTCAGCAACTAAGAGAGGCATAATTTTTCAGTGACCACTAAGTTTTGGCATCTGAGTGTTTCAGCTTCCATCTTAAGACAATCAAGGCCTAACTCTTAGAAATGCAATTTCATTTGTCATACTGAAATACAAGATCTGGACACCTCAGAATTAAGGTTTCTTCAGTTAGAGGCCGCTTTTGTAAATATTAACCTTGTCACTTCTCTTTGATTCCGTATCTATACATGAAAAATGCAGCAGAAACTCTGCAGAACCCACATTTGATTAATTTGTATTAATAATTGGAACTTTTAGTTTTTCATCAGGAAAGTAACCCAGAGCCAATATTACTACTAGCTTTACTAAACCCTACTACCTCATTACACCTCCATTCACCTCAAGAAAAGCAAAGCTACTGCCCTTTCCATATAATATAATTCAGCAACAGGAAAACCATTACCTGGGTTTTCGTGTGCTACAGATTACAACTACATGCCATGGGCTCCAGGAAACAAAGTTCTTACCGCCTTCCAGTTATAATAGGCAAAAAATCTTCTGATTTGGCTTCAATTACTTTAAACATTACTTTCTGCAAATCTGAAATTCCCACAGCCATGTCTTCTAGCATCCCTGCTTCTTCACCTATATGGAAAGATTACAGAGGCTATTAAGAGAGTAGACAGATCAGTCACTGAATAGGTTATAGTAAAGCAATACAGGGATTATATTTTCCAGTCTGTGCATCTAAAAATCACAGCCCTAAATCCACATTCAAGTAACCTACATAAAAGCAGACTGATTTTTAGAACTGCTGACAATTCTCTGTGCCTAAATGACAACTATGAGTATTAAGCACCTCTGAAAATCAGCCTGCTCTATATGTGCATAGAATAACCTCAGAAAAGCCATTTTTGTCTACTCTGATAGTGTTTTTAAAGACTGTCCTGCTGATGGAGGACAAAGGTTTTGAGAATAACAACAATGAGCATCATGCAAAAGGGAGCCTGACAGCAATCTCCAAGCGAGGATCTGCAATTGCCTGTGCATTAAAGAGCTTCACAAATGCTAAATCCTTCCACTTTGGTCAAAATCTCTAATTTGAGGAAGGATTCCAATACATCTAGTTCAAAGCATTTTGAAACATACAGCAGTTTTCCCCTCCAAATGTCCTTTTTAATACCTGTCAAATAATGGCATCTGTAACAAGCTAGGAATTAAACAGTTTTCAAGCCATCTTCACATGACAAGTACTGGTGTGGTCAGTGCAGAGGCTGATACAGTCAGTAACACTAAGTCTGCTGTTTGGGTTCGCTTTATAAACCTGCTATTTTGGGTCAGGGAATATACCTATATAAATGGAGACAGTTTTTATTAAAACCAAAAGTTCCACTAGCTGTACTGAGGAAGGAGTCTCCTGCATTTAAGACAATGTAGTTCAGCATTCTGCATGGAATCATTAGCAACTACTGTTCTAAGAGGAACGGAGAATAAAATAAATGAGTAATTTTTAATGCAGAATTGACAATGCAGTATCAATGACGTCACATGTGCTATTATTTGGAAGCCAACTAAGGATAGTATTTATTGATTCAATAAGCCAAATTGCTGGAAGCAGAACAGAGGTTAAAATAAGAACCTTCTGAGTAAACTTCTGGTCTGGATGCATAAGGAACGTAATTACCCAAGAACAATACTTACTGTATGTACTAAGTAGTCCTTCATATTGCACAAGCAATCCAACAGTATGAAGCTGTTGTAAAAATCCTTGATCATGTAAACTTGTGTGCAATTTGATTATAAACCCACAGACCAATCCAGCAAGCTATAAAGACAAAGAAAAAATGTGAAATTAACTGAGGTACTGTTATAACATAGTTAAAATGAGGCTTGCTATCATTATACACAACAGAATTTATATTTAGATATTGAGAAAACAGCACAGATATTTCTGTTTAGTGACTACTTGTATAATTTCATATTAATATATTAGTGAAGCATTTTTGGGGTGTAAAAAGCAGTGAAATATTCCCTTATTTTACATTAGATAAGCTTCATTTGTTTCGTGGTGTTGTGTGTTACTTACACTAACATAAGTGAAAGCAGAACCTTTGTTGGCAGGCTATAAACACATAAGGCTGTGAATTATGATGGATTTGAAAGCAGTTCGGTACCTAATGCAACTGAATCTCTTCAGCAGTTGCACCTGAACTCCTTACTTATGTTAGGAAAACCATATAACTTCAGGGAGAAATTAGATCATTTATAGAAAAATCTATCTGGAAAACATGATGTACAGGAGAAGATCAAAAGACCTGCAGTTATTTACCAAGACAAGCCAAGTCTGAGAAAAGACATGCTAATAGTCTTCAAACACATAAAATGCTGGTACAAACTGAAAAAACCCCTTCCAAATGTTCTTCATTTCCAAGGTGACCTTAGCTAGTTTGAACAGAAGCAAGGAAAACTCAAGGCTAGGTGAGAACATCACCTGCAGGTGAGGAAACTGGCATATAATCTGGGAAGACTAAAAATAGCTTTGTGGTTCATACTTTGTGCAAAAAGGAGTTTAGGTAACATTTTCCAGTCCATTGCAGACCTACTTCTCTGACTCAGTGATACCGTTACTGTGGACTTCCATTTACTATAATTTTCCCTATCAAATTACAAAATATTTAAATGGATGTAATGGAAAACACATTAAAAACTTGTGTTAAATTGCAAAAAGAAAAAAAAAAAAAACAAAAAGGAAAACCACAAACACTGGCATGAATAGTATGGTTAATTACAGCAACAGTAGAAGATAAATGACACAAGACAACCTACTGCTTGACTAAAGACGATGTCTCTTCTTAGAGTCAGCATCAAACACTGTGGCAAGCCACAGGCAAGCTCCTGGAGCAGAACAAATGCCATCGATTGCTTCGCCCTGGTCACCACCTCTCCCATGCAGTCCTTCAGGGTAATCACCAGGGGATAAAGCTGTTCATACCAGTCACCTAAAACAAGAGAGAAATCCTTTTCAGAATGGAAAGACAGCTGCAGTGGCTGCATAGAGCACCCTACACTTTACAACAACCTTGCAGCTCTATCCTCACCACAGTGGTACAGCAAATGTCACTGGAGAATATGCTTAGAGGTAGGACTCCAGCTTACCAGCAAGGCTGGGGCTAAATCCTTGGCCTCAAACCAACTATGCCCTGAAACAGTAACTTCTAAACAGTCCTAACTTCTCTGTAAAACTTGCATTAAAGTGTCATAAACAGAGCACACAGCGATACATGTGAAAACTCGTTTAGCACAAGATTAATACAGTCAAGATGAAGATGTCCTGTTCTTTCCTGCACTGAAAACTTGCTGTCTAAACATATGAAACACTACCTGTGGGATAGAGTTAATTTTTGTCTTAGTAGCTGGTGCAGTGATGTCTTTTGGATTTGGTGTGAGAACAACGTTGACAGCACATCTTTGCTGGGTAAAGTTTATACTTAGTCAAGGACTTTTGGAGGGGCACAAGGAATTGGGAGGCAGCACAGCTGACCCAAACTAGTCAAAGGGATATCCCATACCATGGGATGTCATGCTGAGTATGAGAAGAAGAGGGACACACACAGAGACACACAGAGACACACACACACTCTCTCTCTCTCTCTCTCTCTCGGTGGTATGGCGTTTGTCTTCCTAAGTAACCATTACATGTGCTGGAGCCCTGCTTTCCTGGAGACAGCTGAACACCTGCCTGCTGATGCGAAGCGGTGAAGGAATTCCTCAGTTTACTTTCCTTGAGTGAGCGGCTTTTGCTTTACCTATTAAACTGTCTTGATCTCAACCCATGAGTTTTCTCACTTCTACCCTTCTGATCCTCTGACCCATCCCCCACTGCAGGGGAAGCGAGTGAGCAGCTGTGTGATGCTCAGCCGCTGGCCGGTGTCAAACCATAACACTGACATAAAAAAAGGTGTGGAGAGCCTATATTTAAGAAAAAGTGGGTGCCGGAAGGCAAAACAGAAGAACAAACAGATATCTCAAAGGATATTATCTGTTTCATGATTAGGCTGGAAAAACACTAACCTTCAGGTCACACTCCTTTTTCTTTTTAGCTTCTTTCTATATTGTTCTCTTTAAATATTTAGAGATATTGAACTCATTATTTTTTTAGCTACTTCGAGCAGAGAGATTTAGAACTATTTTGTAATATGTTTTGCTGTGTTAAAATATATGCTAGGAATATCAGAAAAAAAAGCTAATGAAATGCTTGAAAAATGGCACTCTAATACATTATAAATAAAAAAAGTGGTAACAAGGAATGGAAGAAAATCAGAAGAGCTTACTCAGACTTGCCCAATTAACCAAGTTGTTCCTGAATTTTTCCAGATTTAAGAAAATCAAACCTGCATTGTAGTTGCATATGGTTTTACCTAAGTTGAGCAAATATTAATAATAAAAAAATCACCCTCCTTCAGAATCTGCATCTCAGTTTTGTTGTTATAGTTTAAAATGAAAGAGAAATCAACACTCCAGAAGAATCTATATAAAACCAGGGAATATAACTGACTTAATACAGTCCATCACCGACTCATATTTCTGTAGATTAGTGTAATTAAGAATCAATGATAATTAAAATCTATTCCATTTAAGTTGTAATTAGGTGGAAGATAGCAGCACATTCTTTCAGGTAACATTCTTAGTCAGGCCAATGAAAGACTCATTAGTATTGAAGAAGTTCTTCAGTCAGGAAAACATAGCTGTCTGTTACAAAGTCAGTTTGGTTATGCTCCAGAAAAATGTGTAAATGAAGAAAACTGTAGCCCGGAAGACTGGAGAGAGCTCTGAAAGCCAGGAGAAAATGGAAAAAAATAAGGCACAGGAGAAGAAACAGGAACAAGGACAAAGCAGTCACAGAGAACAACCTGGGTTTCTTTGCAAATAATGTCTTTGCAGTCAGACAAGGTGTGTTTTAATAGTCATACATATTTAAGTGTGAGTAATACAGACCGAAGAACTGTTCCCTGGAAAACAGCAGTTACGAAGTTAGAGCCATCGTGAACAAAACAGAACATAAGCCACCCCCAATTTCATGTTCCAGCAAAAAGAGGTGATTTTATACATGCCATTGACTAAGAGAGTACTGATACACCGCGTGCCAAGGTCTGGCATACACATTTTAAATACACCACTCTAAAAAACTGAGAGCTTGCAGGGGAGAGCTACTAAGATTTAGAGTTTAATCTCCTTAAGCCTATGAAAAAGGCCAAGCAGCAACTGGAATTTCCCTCTTCATGAGGAGAAAATAATAAGTACTAACAGGGTTGTTTATTCTAGGGAATAAAAGCAGAACAACCAAATGCCAGAGGCTTCTGTGAGACGCAGTCAAATTTAGAAATAAGGTAGAACACAAGGTGTGACATACTGGAAGTCAGACTAGAAAGACCAGACAATTTAAACTCTCCTTTTGCATCTTAAGTTACAGCAATTTATTAAATTAATCAATAAATAAATGTCAAGGCAGGCAACCGCAGCAGAATGAGATCAAAAGATGCAAGGCATACAGAACCAGCGAACAAGGCTGTGTGCGTTAAGAACAGAGTTTGTTGTCTGCTTCTGACTCGAGCAAATAATGAAAAAGGTCATACTTGGCCACTTTAAAGTAGACCTGAAGGCACAGCTAATAGACATCTGTTCCATTTTCATGGGAAAGCAGAGCTGGATACAGACACAGACAAGGATCTTGCAAGTACACTGACAGCCAGGGCAAGGCAGAAAAAGCAGAATTTCTAGAATCAACACACTTTGTGAACCTGCTCTTACAATTTCAGGGTATGGGGATAGGGCTAAAGAGCTTCACTGACACTCTTTTTCATAAAAGAAGGGGTCACATACTGGCCACAAGTCACATAACACTTAGATCTGTTTCTACCAAGCTGCCTCTTTACTGGTCAATCTGCACTGTATATTTCTGCTTCTTTAGGAACATAACTTTGTACTTGTTCTTACTGTACCGCATCCTAATATTTCAGTGCTCCATTTCATCAAGATCCATTCTAATCCCGCTCCCATGGTGCTTAAAGCCTCTCCCAGCTTTAAGCATCTGCAATTTTTATAAGCATCATCCATATTTCATAAGCCAAGTCAGTAATGAAAATATTTAATAATACTGGACCCAGAACAAATCTAAGTCGATTCTACTTCATGCAGCCTTCCAGGTTGGCAGTAAACAACTGATAACTACTTTCTATTATGATATTCCAAATTATTGTGCACATAATTTGTAGTAGTTTCAAGATCGTTTTCTCACAAGGATTTTTGGGGGGACACTACATGTTTGGAATACTAACTAACATAAGTAAGTTTTTACAGTAATAGTTGTATTAAGACAGAATTCAAAGATTTGAAATTCTTATGGCCATTTTTTCATTAAAGGATATTCATGCTAAATATATTAAAAATAAATCCTACTGAGTATTTAATGTCCCAAAGAATCCAGAGCTTTACCTACATATGCATTTTGCTTTGTAGAAAACAATAAAAAATGTAAGTTTGTAGGAAACCTTACTCTAATGACTGAGAAAGGATAAATTATTTTATTATAGAATATAAATAGAATTGTACTCGCTCAAAGGAAAGAAGATAAAGCCACACCCTAAGTCATCCATAACAATCATCTACTACTTGCTCAGCCTGAAAATTCTTGTTCCCAATTAGTAAGGATGTCCAGTCCCCAGAAGGTGGAGCTAGATAGCAAATCTAAGACAGGGATTGACTTGTTTCTTGAGAGCAGAGTATTTATGAATGGACCGGTATAGTCTCACGCTTAACCTTTTATTATAAGGCAAGTTTTGTGTGTGAAGATCAAAATAAGAGGTGTATCACAGACTGAGGTCTCAGTAAAGACAACTCTAGAAAAAAATCTATACAGATGCTCAATCTTTGGTCTGTTAAAATTGCCACGTTACCTATTATGCAGGATATCCTGTTGCAAATACTCCAGCAAGAATATAAATCGTAGTCATTCATCAACAATGCACAAAGCTCCAGATATCCCTCAGAAGCACCTACTTATAGCAAATACTGCAGCTTTTAAGTTGCTCCTTGAAACTGAGAAGCACTGTGAAACTGAAGCTTATGAAACATAAAAAAAGCATTGTATGTTGAAGCTTGCAAGTAAATTCAGTAGAATTTGGAAAATAAAATTGTCTTGTATGCAAGGGCTAAATATGGAATATTAATAAAATTCATAAGGAGATATTATTTGTAAAAGGACCTTTAAAATACTGGTCTAAATTCAGGTTGACATTATCCTGATCAAACTCGCCACAACATTGTTGATATGTGAGGATACTGCTTGGTTACAAGTCAATGCTTACATGTCTAAAAGAGTGGAGAGAGGTGCAAGATGCCCTACAAGTCCCCCTTCATGAGAAACCTGGCAGCCAGCTCAGAATCAGTTGTAAACAAGATGCGGGGGGCCAACCACAGCTCAGGATCTCTACTCCCACAGAGACTGACGACAGCTTTGTAGAATCTTCGTAGAGTCCCTACAACTCCCTTTGTAGAGAAGGGAATAGTACAAATTATTGCTTGTGTGTTTAACACATTCAAGGACTTAGACACATGTTGACACTTGAGGTGTCAAATTGAAGTTAAAATTGCAAGATTTGCATCCTCAGCACAGTGGAAATACTTTGGAAAATACTGAAGAATTAAATGAATGAGTAAACATATCAAAAAAGACATTAGGAGCAAGAAAAGAAGCAACAAGGAGACTACAGCATGTCTGTCAGGTCACTACAATTATAAAGGCAGCCTGTCCTGTTTGGAATATTTAGCATTCAAGCAAGAGTGAAAGCCTACAGATGAAGCAAGGAAACTCAATTAAAAAAATGTGCTAATCAGCTGTTGGAAAGGAAACTAAAACAAGGCATAAAAGCCAAACATATTAACATGGAAAATGGAAGGATGAAATTAAAGGTAGTAGTATCATCACTATGTAGTTAGTATAAGATTAAAACAGGAGTATGTGCAGCAAAGCACTGAGTAAATAACCTCACTTCCATTGTTGACAGAGAGTTGTGGAAGTTCATTTAATGATGGGATTTGCCCTTTGGCTGCTGGAAAAAGCTCTTCAGTCCTATGTTCTCTTCATCAACATGCCTGCACAGGCAAATGACCTGCTTCGCACCTAACTAGTCATTTCTACATGCTAATATTCAAGTTTCAATATGTCAAACTGCATGTTAAATTTGATAAAGTTTGGCACAAAAGCAAGCTCCTGCTCTTTTCAAAGTCAGGCCCATTGAAGTGCTTATTAGAATGTGCTGGTAATCAAACAGAAGCTCTAAAGCTTTGGAATAGCACTCCTATCTCCTTTTGCCCTGGTAACAGAGAAAAATGTCAATTCTGTCACTGCTGTCTGCATCACCTAAAAATCAGTGGAAAGCATTGATAGGTTCAAGTCATCTCAATAAATACATGGTATTAAGTTAAAAAGTAAACATGGAATTAAAAGCAGAAGAAAGCATAATGTCATACTCTTAAAGGAACAGAAGGCCCTGCAGACGGTCAGTGATAAATGTAACAGCAGCTACCCACGACTTAACTTTTCACTGCAGCTAACCACTTATTCCCTTATACCTGAACACACAGGCAATTCATGATACGATCAAAATAATAAAACTCAAACAACGTAAATGAGTTGTCTTGATATCACAAATCTAACATTAGACAAACTCTCTCTTACAAAGAAAAGGCAAGCAAAACAAACCAAGCAACACAAAAGAGCAGTAAACCCCTCAAAACCAGCATGAAATAATTAACCCACAGAGTCTGAATTTATTTACCTAGGATAGGAATATTCTTCTGAATTTGTTTGTTTGTTTTTTAAGAAAAGTTAAAAACAGACTTCATAGAGTTCGTGTATTCAACTGTACACCGTAAAAAGGTCAGCCTTGTACTTCTTCCCCTTGCTACTCAGCTCTAGGAGCTCAGTTTAACTCTGGTATGAGGGCTAAGCTCTTTGAGAAAGAATGAGGTTGTATGCTCATAATTCTGCAGCATTTCTCACAGGAACACCAAAAAACCTGCGTAAGTCTCCCTGGTATTTCTGCAGTTCACGTAACAGCAGTTTACTTTGCGCAGTTTGGGTGTCCAGGAGAACAATTTTGAATTCATCAAGGTTTATTATTCCATTGTAATCATCTGAGATTTTCTACACTGTCATATAGATTAATAGTGAAAATGGAAACCATCTAATCATACATATATAAAGTGTCTCAGCAGCTTTAGTCACAACAAAAACTAAAAAAGAAGGTGATGGCAATAACAGACATAAGCCTGCAGAAATCTAATATACTCCAAACATAGCAGTATTGCATAAACCTCACTCTAGAAGTGTTGTGCAACTAAATAATCTGATATCTTGTTTAAAAAAGTTTGTTGATTCAGTTAAATAGTCTTTCCTTCCCTTACACATTTTTAAGCTTCCATCAATAACTAAACTACTTGGAGAAAGTACTGCTGAAGGGGTTGTTTCACATGCTGAGCTACATATAGCCCAGTTAAGAACCCTATCAAAAAAAGAAGGATAAAACAAAAGTGAAAGGGGGGGAAAAAAAAAAAGTGCAGAAATAGAGTTGATGTGAAGACACACTTAAGAGAATGGGAGAAAAAATGTCAGGAAAAGGAAGGGAAGAGAAAGTTTTTTAGAAGCATTTTGTTTCCTTAAAAGGATAATGCTTGCCACTCAAGCAAACACAGACCAAGGGAGAATTTTTCATCTTCCTGACTAAATGATCACTCACAGTAAAAGCTCTTCTTCTGATAATGCAAACAAAAGCAGAATACAGTTTTATTTCTCATTTATACCAGCATTGCGTTGGGAGGGATGCACTGAAAGGATGTAGTGCCAATCCCTAGGGCACTGAAAAACAGAGCAGTTTAATCTAGACTTATGATGCCCCGTCAGGTATCAGATTCCTCAAGAAAAATTAACCCATATATGCCTATAGCAATGTGGATATGAACAGACGTTCTCCTTCATTCTAGCTAGGAAATATGGCACCAGGTGCTCTTTGCTACCTGTGCTGAAGGTTACCTTTGGCCAATTCATCTGCCCATAAACATAGTTTATGATTCCATCATTTACTTAAGGCAGAATCCAGGCACAACCACACTGCCAACTTAAATTGTTTGAGATAATGTGGTGGATTTTGCATGTAGCAAATTAGGGAGTACTCACACAGAGCCAGCAGAGGAATGGCTGGGTGATAGTTCTGATGTTGTGGTACAAGGAGCAGATGGGAACAACTGCCTCTTTTAGCAGCACAGCTAAAGATGGAGATCTGTCAGGGGCTGTGTAAACATAAGAGCAAACTACTGTGTTTCATTGGCACCTCCAATGCTGCAGGACAGGCTTTCACATTCTGACTCCCACGGAAAATGAAAAGGTAAAATAAGAATTTAATGTTGTTAAGTAGTTCTTCAAGGCAAATTGGCCTAGAGTTACAAGAATACACACACACCCTTTTCAAATCCATCTACTCTTCCTGATTTATCCTGCACAGAAGTCATAATCCTGCAACTGATGAAACCATAGCATGTTACCTTGGTAACTGATAACTCAAATTCAGTCTTAAGAATACACTCAAAGGTCAGACTGCCTGAAAAGTTAGGCTACGGAGGGTATAATTCATGTTGAAAGGTAAGTACAAGAAAAAAGTGCTACTGATATTTCTGATTACAAAGATTCTGTAACAATAAATATAACCATGTTGGGAAAAGAAGAATAAGATCACATGATATCAACACAGATTGCAAATATAAACCTATCTTAGGAATGTCTGAATATATGTTATGGCAACATCTATAGTTACAGGGATATGCTATTGCATCAAATTATTGTCATAACATTTTCTGTCATTTAAAATGAGCATGCATGCATGCATTGACATCTTTTTCATTGTTATATTCTAGAAAAAAAGATTAGTATTAAACCCGTCAGGTTTACTAATATAAGCATACGTTTCATCCCATACTTTACAGCATACTTTTCAATGTTTAGGTCAAAACCCTGGGTATTCCCCATTTTTCTTACAAACAGCAGCACAACTTTCCTTAGGGTCAACTCCAGCACTTGAGGCAGTTTCAGACTCAGAAATCCATCTGTGCCCATACATTTGCAGTGTTAATGAAATACATTATGCTCAAATTATGGTATAATATATAATCGCAAGGTAAGGCAAAATTTTCACGTACATAACGCTTGTGAAATGTATGTAGCATAAAATTATGTAATTTTAGAAATTTCTTTAGGAAAGAGTTATGAACTCACACAGACGAGCTTTAAATATAAAATGGAGTAGAATTAAGGCAGAATTATAACCCTAAACTTAGAATCTCAGCCCCTATGTAAATGTTTCACCATGAGTCCTCGGGGCTTCATGCCAAACTTCAGAGAGGGAGATGCAGAGAAAAACAAACATATAAACCCACACTCTCATAGAGAAGTCAAGCATGAAAAATTCCAGCCCCAAAGACAATAGTTTTGAAAACCATTAGGCAACCAACTTTGGCACACACCTGGATGGTTCTTCAGAAAGTTCCATCTTGTAATCTAGTCCTATAAATAAAACTTATTTTAAAACATCTCCATTTCTACATGACCTTGATAGTCCTATAAGCTGTCAAAGGCACTGCACAACACCCTCATGAAAACATCATTAGGAAAGACGTCTTCGTCAAAAAGCAGAACATGAAAACAAAGTGATCTGCCCCACAAATCTCCTGCAGTGTCCATGTGATGGGGTGTTACCAAACACCCAGCACAACTCAGCAGAAGCACTGATTCTGCTCTCACAGAAGGGCACTTGTACTGGTTCAAGAGAAATAGAGAAGGCCATGAAATGAGGGGAAAAAGAAAAGAATTTATTCCAGTGCCATAACTTCTTGGTATTTTTTTGTCCTTGGCCTGTCAGCTCCAAAAGACAACTCCTCAGCTGAATAAATCACATCTATAATTTTATAACCATTACAATTACTATTATTGCTTAGCAAGAGGTACTTTTCATTCTCTTTGATGACTATTATAGCACACAAAAGGAAGTAACTTCTAAGGTTTTTTGGCTTTGTGAGCTCAAAGCTCTAACCAATATTTCATTTGCCTGTGTAGGGTGTGAGCCTGAATCAAAGCTAAGAGCACACCTTTTTATAACTAAAATGAAAGACTCAAATGGACTGGTTAAACATATTTCACAGCTTAAACAGACCAACAGAGGACATGGTCAGGGGGCTGAAGAGAGTGAAGGAAAAATCTGTAAACATTCATGTCGCTAAGCATGTCAGAAAGCATCCAAAAAGAATTATCCTAAATCATGAGGTTTTTTAAGACTGGGGAGGGAGGTGGAAATCTGAAGTTTTTTTCCATAACTATGGAATACAGATAAACCCCAGTACATGCATAGCTATATATACACACACACAAATGCACTGCAGTAACTTCAGGGAAGTCTGGGTGAAAGTGTACTACTGCTTTAGCTGCAAAACATTTCTAATAGACATACTCGCTTTCTGCTAACAATAGCAGAAAAGCTTGTTAGCACCAGGAGAAGGGAAGGGAGTTAGACACAAGAATAAATATTCAATTCTGTTCTTTTAATCAAATCAGTTCACTTTCCAGAGGTTCTTTCAAGTTGACAACTAAACCTACCCCACTGTTGAGTATTTGTACCTTCTTATCTGAAAAAGGTCAGAAAAATGTAGAAAGCTAACTGTGTTGATACTTAGCACCTGCAAGCCTTCACTAGAGAACGAAGATGGTATCATCTATCTAACATTGCAGGAATACTGGCCTGGTAGACAGAAATTCAGAGAAGCAAACAGATGAGAAATACTGTGGTCTCTGGACTATTCATACAAAACCAAGTCCAACATGTTTGGCACTGAAAGCAAGAATTCCAGGATGGCAGCAAAAATCTCTCATGCTGGTAAAAATATTGACCTTGCAGCTGCATTAAAAATCAGTACTACAACCAAAATCTGTTGCACGAAGCTCATCAGTTTCTACAGTTTCAACTACACAGATGATATACAGATTAAAAAATAGTATTAATTCTTGTTATGTAAGAAAGAAATTAGAAATTAGTTTTAATAACTTTACAGTCCTTGATATTACATCTGAGGGGGGTGGGGAAAGAACATATAAAGGAAAATATAGGATAAAATACACAATTTTTAAAAAAAAAGCCAAAATTATACAAAGCTCCATAAAATAAAGTGGTTGTGGCATTTTTTGTAGGTTTTATGGGTTTTTTGGTTGGTTGTTTTAACTGAAGAGTGGCACAAGGGCTGGTTCTGATTTCCTTGTATTTGGACTGCTGCCATTATCACTAGGGAGCTGTTTCATTTATTGCAACACACTTGCCCATCAGAAAGTCTTCTCAGACTTACGAAGCAGATCTAATCTAAGCTTAGAGAAAGCAACAAGGAATGCAGCCATAGGAAATCAGAAGATTTGGTGATAAGGACCTGCTGTGGACAAAGTCCTACTCACATCATCTCATGGAATCGCTCTGCTTAGCTGTCAGTATTAACACAGACTGACAACTGTATTCAGGGAAGAATGAATTTTAGCAAGTCAGAAGACAAAAATCAGTGTACCACTTCAGAAAAGTGGAAGGGTTTACAGAAGAATGACACTGAAACAGAATGTTCACCTTTTCTTACAAGTTTCCTATGGGGTAAGATACACTCCATTATTTTTTTTCCCTTAAAATGATATATTCTAGTAAAATCTAAAATAAATTAAACTACATCAGCTTTCAAAGAAAAACACTGTGGTTTCAAAAGGTTTTCATTGTAGCACAAAAAACTGAGCACTGCAAGCAGTTTGAGCAGACAATGGAGCTGTAATTTGATAAATAGCCTTCCATCATACAAGGCTACAGCTGTGCAAAACCTTGCTATCAGAACCCTCATCAAAGATGCTATTGATGCTTCTCTGTATTGTTTTTGTGTAACTTTTCAATTTTTAGTCTAGTCAATGATTTAAAAATAATAATAAAAAAAGGATTGCTTACCACCTGCATGTAACACCTTGCAATCTGCTGCTGAAGGGTCATTTTCACCCTCTTTAACGTTGCTGATGTCTTTTTCGAGGAGTCTGTCCACCATGGCAATAACGCAGTTTAAACTCTTTCCCACATTGGCCCAAACCCTGTCCTGAAAAGAGCATCATTATCACTGCACATTACTGAATAAGAAAAAAAAGAGACAATACTAACTCCTTATTAAACACCTTACCATAAAGTGGAGACAGAGGCATGCAAATTACTAGAAATATTAAGCGTCAGCATATTACTATTTTTCTCATTCTTCACCTGCTACCAACATAAGCCTTTTTCATAGAGTTTTTTCTTGCAGTGTAAATGAGTGAACTGAAACCGTTTGGGGTTTTTTAGACACTGGACAACACATATGATTCAAATTCTACATGAAAATGCATGCAAAGTTTCAGATACAATCACAAGAAACTGAGCAGTTAGTCTATTTGAAATAATACAGCAAAAATGTAGATCTTCAAAGCCTTGCCAAATCAAATCTTGTGTGCAACTGCCAGTTTTGCCATAGTACTTGACAATCTATTTTTGATAATTTAACATACCCTCTATTTTATCACATCAGTTATTCTGATCAGGCAAATGTAAAAATCAGACTGGAATTAGAAACTTGCTGTCATGACATGTTTACTAGGTAATCTCTTGTTTCGTTCTTCACCTTTCACACAAACTACAACCATCACACTTAACTGAGTTTATAATAAATATGAGAATTACAATAGATTGACAGAAGAAATTCTGCACAAGCCCAGGACAAAAGAGATAATGTGGAGTGAAAGAGCGAGCTGTTATGGAACACAGATACAGAAAAAGTCCTTCAGGTGCTGGATGCTGCAGAAATTGAAGGTCTTGCACCTACTTTTGTGGGGCTGAGTAAGAAAAAGCAAAAAAACCCAAGCTGTACAAGAAATGAAGCTGTGCAAAAGGCTAGCAACCAGACTAAACCCAAAACACAACAAAGGCACAACACCCGCCCCCCCATGTGTATGTTTCAATGTTGAGTCATTCTGAAACTGATGCAGAGCAACCAGTTCGCTTGAGCATTAAACATGGGAAGATAATATCACTGCTTTTCTTCCTACTTTATGACATAATAGCCAGAAGCATTATGTAAACATCAGGCCTCGAGGTTTAAGAATGGAGTTGCAAAAGACAACAAGAGAGAAGGTTAAAGAAAACTGAAAACTCAGAGAAATACCACTGCTCCATAGAAATGGTAACACCTGGGAGTTGGGTGAAGGCAAAGTCAGAACTACTCTCAAGGCAAACATTTAATCTAAGGTTTATCTTTAATCACATGCCACACTTCTTAGGCCATTATCCTGACTAAGGGATCTGATCTTTCCCCGTTCCCTCCACTTGAGAGCACACCCTGAGACAAGCAGGCATCCTGCCCTGAGGGACATGACACAGGCCTGCAGACAGAAGCGTGTACTTGCAGAATCTGTACAGCAACACAGATCCTCTCCTCCAGCTCCCCAAACTTGATTCCTGGAAAGTTCTTGTAGGGCTGCCTTAAGGACAAGTGAGCATCTAGTGTTGTAGCTGGATGTAGAAACTATGGTTTGATCCTGTCCCTTCATAAACCCATGACTTCCCCACACTATGAAAAAGGTATTGATTTAAAAGAGGCAAGAAGCTGGTCACTCTCATGAAGAACTGCATTTCATTCACAGATTGTTTAAGTACTGCATGTACAATGTAACAAGTGGAAATATCTGCACGGGTATGCACAAAACAAACCATTAGACGCATGACTATCATTCACATGCATAAATACAATTTAAAGCCAAAGACAGAGGAGAGATATAGATGCCTTTAAAAGTTTCATCCTGTATGTACCTCAAGCATTCCTGAAAAACATCTAGAATGTGGGTGAAATGATTGATTTCCACCACCCACAAGTACTATTTTGGGAAGGATTCTATGAAGAGCAATGAAATACTGCAAACAGCAGAAATTCTGGCCCCAGGTAGCTGCAAGTTTTACTAGAGAGTAGCAGGGAACTTCAGGTTTTCTAGTCACTGAAGTTGCTGAGGTATATGAACTCAAGTTGCTTAGCGTGGCTTCAGCAACGTAATTTCCCTTGCCTCCCTCTGCTGGGGGAGTTTAATCCCAACACAAAGAGTGTTAAGCTCTTAATGAGCATCTGGAGTTATTGCACAAGCAACACAAATACGAGTCTTTGTTTCATTTTGGAAAGAACACTTTTCTCTCTTCAAACCAACTATTAACCCAGCATTGAGATGATGTCTATACAATATTCACACAAACATTCCCCGAGGGTTTAGAAGCAAATTCATAAACATCTGTTGCCAGAAAGCTCACTCTTATTATCATATAGCTGGCTTTTTTACATATGGGCAAGTGAGAGGGAGCCAGCTCTTTTTCTCCACATAGAAGGTTCCTGGGATTAGAAGCCATCATAGGAGGACAGAAAAAGTAGACGTGTCTATCGTTAATTGTGACTTTATTCTGTCTGAACCAAAGATGCCCACATTTTTCCAAGAGAGCTGCTGAAATTCTGCAGTTTGTTAAGAATGATTCTTGAGTAAAAAAGCAGTTTCCAATCAACGAAAATCAAGTGACTCCATATTATTCTCTGTGATAAAATATCCATCCAGTTCACACTCTTTGCCATCCTTACTACTCCCATAACGTTTTCCTGTAGCCTAGCACACTTTCCACGCGCCTTTCACCTTCCCAAGTGGTCTATTTCCAATTTGCTTAAGAACTACCTCACAAATGTTCATTTTGCTGCATGTGCCAGGTTAAAGGACAAAATCAACCACAGCCTCTCAAGTAAGCAGTCCTATAAGGCCTCTGTGTGAGCTGAGGGATCAGAAGAAAATGTCTTATTTCTTGGTATGCTGAAGTACTAAGACCTTAGATTCCCAAGCAGGATGCTTCTCCCCTGACACCAGTTTTCCCACCAGTTGCTTTGGAGCTAACTGGATGGTAAGTTTACGACTGTGGTGTGAAAGAACAAGAGAAACAAGGTCTCTGGCTCCCTCTCGTTACTGCTTCTTTAAGCTCAAAAGTCAAACACATGACAGGGAATGTGGAAATCTGTAACAGGGCTTGACCCTCTTGGGACAAGGCAACAACATATTGACATCATCTACTTCTTCCAACTTTCAGGAGCCATTTAGGATGTTAAGAAGTCCCAGCACATGTGGCTAGGTGTTACTAGTTAGAAATGGCCATAGTTGCTCTTCTCTTGCCACCTCTGCTGTAGCACTGGCACACGTGCATGCATACTTATAGTGATCTCCGTGAAGAGCTAGGCCTTGCCATCACAGAAGGATGGACACTTTTCTTAGGACATTCTGCAAAAGAATTCTATTTCATCCACCCAATTAAAAAAAAAAGTAATTAATTTCCATTTGCTCTGTAAGTATTGTTCAAGGGCAATTCAACTCCCTCATTTCACCGAACAGGAGTAGAAACTGTTTTCCTGTCATTGCACCTGACTGGATGTCTTCCTCCTAAGCACTGCGGGTCAGTGGAGTCCCAGAGGCTGTTTTTCTGTTTTTAAAGGATTCTCAGGCTTTCTAAATTCACTACAGAGCTCCTTAGACATCTCTTTTCCCTCTACATACACCACTGCAGTTGCATGCTTTAGTTGTGCCAAGTATGAGAGAGCAACTGCATTCCCCAGTGCTATGAAGATACCGTGTCCTGCCTCCTTCATATGGGTTGATAGCCCCATATTGCCTTAAGGTCTTTTTGAGGTATGCTTATAAATAAAGCAAATATCTTAACTAATGTGCATGACTAACACCCTTTTTTGATGTGACAGTGCTTTGGAGTAGAATGTATTGCACACAGGTCGGTATTCAAGATGCCTGTCTGAGTACCACGTCAGTATTTGTACATTACTTGTTGGAAATGCCATTTTGCCTGTTCTTTGTAGCTCCAACCATGGCGAGCAGCCAGTCAGAAATGAGAGCAGAAATAGCTCCACATGGCAACGTGCCTACCTTTTCTTGTGCTATACAGGACAACATGCTTTGTTCCCTCCTGCAGGGAGGTTCTAGGATAGTGGAATCAGCTGGCTAAGGAAGAGACTATCTACCCAGAGGCAATCTAAAACTCTCAAGTTGTTTTTCCTTCAACAGCAATGCTTTGTACTGATGTAAACAGCTGAAACCATACTGCTGTCAGTTACCCTGGGATGAGTATTTGTACTTGGTATCAAGGAGAGGTACAACAAAGTATTGCTATGAAGAAATCGGCTTTTTGGAAAACACTCGTCACTCAGTGAAAGGGCACCCTGCACAGTTAAGCAAATGGGAATTATTCCTTAGATACAACTTTGGATGCCAGAGAAGTGAGTGGATCTCACCTAGTTTTTGAACGCTGCCTTGTATTCGTTTTCATGATGGTTGTAAGGTAATGCAGTCATTGGAAGTGGATGGAACAGGGTCAGCTTAAAGAGTTCTTGATGTCACTGATTAGATTTCAGGCAAAATTAAAATTGAAATTCCAATTGCAAACTGCAACTCTAGTGCTTGATAATAGTGTGTGTGGAAAACAACAGAGGAGGATATAGTACTGTGCATACAAAGCAATGTATCTCAAAGTTTTTTTCCTTATAGTTAACTTTCAGAGTAGATTAAGCATTTTTTCAAATTTTAAACTCATTTATTCTTTCTCTTTTCATCATGCTAATGACAATTTGATCATTAAAACTCATATTATTCATTACCACCATTGACAGAAAGAACTGAAAAATAATGGAAGCGTGATCTTTCATATGAGAAAAAAACAAATTTTCTCTAAGATTTATACTGTCTCAAGTTTGACAGTGACTCTGACTCAGTTTAACTCAGAAAATACTTAGATACACTTAACTTTGATCAAGCAGGTAATCTTATTAATTCAGCAGAAAAAATATTTACACTTTAAACTAATATGCTTATATGTTTTAATAGATGAGGACCAAGTACCTGGCAGAAATATTTTTTTTTAAAAAAATTGATAATGAAACACAGTGAAGTTAGTTTCTCTGCAGAAAAGCTCAATTAAAGTACTAAATTAAAATACAACTTGCACAAAAATGCCATTTTTCCAATGCAAAATTTCTCCCTTTTATTAAATCTATGGTGGTATTTATTTTTCTGACTGTTTCAACAGCTGGAAACAAACATTTTGGCTTTGATTTCAAGGAAAGATGAACCATTCTAGCCCCTCAGGTTGTTGAGAAAACACGAAAAAGTGAATTCAAGCCTCTAAAACCAGATGACATAAAAGAATGAGTTAGTTATTGTTTAAATCTAATGACTACTTAATGCATGGGGGGTTGGAAATATTTCTCTTTTCTCTAGAAGAAATATATTTATCTTCCATTATTTGTGGTATGGATAGAAATTACAGTTCAGGTGTAAGTACTGTAGTGCACAAGTAATTAATTATATAGAAAAGAGATTCATATGCTTGCATTCTTTACATTTATGAGAATGCAGTGATGAACTGAAAGTATGAGCCTGAACCAAGTAAAAATAGCTTAAGTTCAGGGTGTATGTAAAAAAGAAGCAGATCCATCAAACACATCCATCAAAATAATTTACAAAATTTCAGCCATATACATAATATAAATCTTTGAAAGATATGCTACGAATCTAAAAGCCATGTTTAATTCTTTTACACAGTCTCAGACATCCTCTAAGAACAGTCTTAAGGGAAAAGAGCTCTGTTTTGCTAAGGGCTAATTCATGTGTATTTTAAACCATTTATGTTCAGCCTTGGGGGGTGGGGGGAAAGAATTTTCCTTCCTAATAGCACATGTTGTTCCAGTATTCTTAAATCTGCCTAACTTGCAAAAGGAACTAAAGAGCAAAGAAAGGCTATTTTCCTCTCTGGGCAAGAAATACTCCTCATCCTCACTGCTACATGTACAACCAAGCAGCCACTCAGAAGCACACCGTACTTACAAAAATCCTTTCAAGTTCATTTCAAAACATATAATGCATCTGAAAAATATTATTTCACGGTTTTGCTCCCCTCTTGCCACACCCCCTCCCCACTCCCTGCCACCCCCGCCCCACCCCCCATAAGAAATGACCGGGACATTTAAGGCTTTTATTTGTTTATGCTGATTTGTAAGGTTAAGGATTGAATACCAACCAAGAGTGTCTGACTACTTACCCACTCCTCCTCGTCATACTCGGAATGATGGGGTATAGAGTCCTGTCTTTTAATCTGAGAAGGATGACCCTGATGCTGCGAATCACCCTCCTCTTCTGCACTGTTTCTAGGCACAGCTGGTTTCTTGAGGACACAGCCAGGCCGGGCTGTGTATAGTGCTAAAAGGGCACTTCTGACCAGCTGATCCTTAAATGCATGCACAAATAACTCTGTCTAGAAAAAAACCCAATGAATGAAAAGGTTAGACCAAAGAATGCAATACTGCAACACAGCTATAACACCGAACTGCCCTTAGGCAGAGCGGTTATTTGTTTCAGGCTGGCCTGAGAGGCAGAAAACAAAGCAGACCAACAAACAATGAGGAACAATTCAAAAGTTTCAGGGACATCATCACATTCTACAAAGCCAGAGTTTGAAGGATTAACACAAAAGTACAGTATCTGTCATAGATATCATCAATTTTTTCACACAATCCTATTCTATTTGAGTTCCAAATTTTGCCTGCAGAGATGAGCCTCTACAAGAACAAGTTCCAAGACTAACCAACCACTGCTCAATAATTTCCAAGTAAGTGTCAGATAAAATGTGATTAACAAATTTAAGGATCTTCTTAAAACCAGACCATTCTACACTGCTGAGATTGCAGTAGCGGCAAATGCAGGGTTTCCAGAGATAAATGTTCGTACCTGTAGGTATCAACCCAGAAATCAAGGCAGGTGATGACAACCAATTTCTACATTTATTTTACTCATTTTTAAAGAAAGGAAACCTTGAAGTAGTTTTTCCGGGCTCTCTGAAGATGTTATTCAATCACTGTATCATTTTTCTAAATCCTTCTGGTTGACTGTGACAGCAGGAAGTTTACTGTATTTTTAAAAACCTCCAACCTCCCCTGCATGATTTTTCTCCCTTCCACCCCAACAGGAAAAGGAAAATGCTTTCTGCATATGGTCTTTAGCATCTCTGTACTGTATCTATGCAACAGCACTTGCAGTTGCCGCCATTCTGCCATGCACGCCCATCTGGGGCAGTCACACAACACGTGGCCCTGTCTCCACCATGCCTCTTACTTCGGAGTTGGCTGGCACGACTTACTGAACAGGAGAGGGTGAGCGCAAAGATGTTTCCTTTCACTTCAGGGTGGCAATCAGTAGCAAAGCCACAGTGACAGACAGCTGGGGCGAGTCACATTTTTGAACATTTGACAGGGTTCATCTGTCCAAGCAGGGGGAGCATGCACCCTGACACTATACCACATCTACCACACCTGACCCAGGCTGCCAGAGCTCCTCTCCTCAGTCAGAGGCCCTGGTTCACAGATGATGATGAAACAGTTTCACATTTCTCTCACAGCCCAATTACCTGAATTTATTTATTGCAGAGTAGTGGGATTTAGCTGCCTTCCTATTTACCCAAAACATAGTGGATTGTCATGTGCAGATTCAGATGCTGAACTGCCTTTATGCACACAATCTTAATTAAATGGGCATGCGGAAACATATGTAGCTAAGAGTCAGAGCAACCAGCCTGAACAAGCAGTCACACAAAGCTAGGAAATTATAGAAATAAAGGTTGCCCAGCCAAGCTTCATTCAGCCCTTTCATGCTTCTTATGCAAAACCTGGAGGAGAAGTAGCAAAAAAAACCCCAAACCAAACAAGTTTCAAGTGTCAGCATCTATCTCCCTGTAAATCTTTCTCAAAGTTTTTCTGCACTTCTTACTTCTGTTCTTAGCCCATCCCTTTTTACTAGTACTTACTCCCCTTTTGGGCACCTCTACTCCTATGCCAATTTATTTTTCTGGCTTTCCTACCTCAATATGCCCTCAGAAGTTTACTGACATTTAGACCACAATGCTCTAAATAACTGGTGTCTTAAAGCTCCAGCTGCTGGGTTAGGCACATGCCTGAGAAGTTTCTCCTTCTTCCTGTTTTCATGATGTTTAGGACATGGTTGCACATAGAAAGGCTGAAAATTTGCTGCAAATAAAACTCCAAAGTCTTAAAAGTAAGAATCTCAGGGATATCTAAGCAAAGTTATGGTTTTTTTAAACCAACATCAGGACTTCCTTCAGAGTTCAGCTGGGATTCTTTAGTGATTAGGCTTGGTGACACTATTCATCTCCCCGGCAATTTCACCAGACCTATTCTGTGTCCTCCTTGCTAACTTGGTGCCTGAGGGAATGGGTGCTTAAACAGCTGCAGTTTTCTTATACATAGCCCTGCAGGTCTGCCTCATGGTTGCCCTGAAACGCATCATAGGACAATTTCACTTTTCTACATTTCTAGCCTTCACATGTTGTGTGCTTAGATAATAGGTACTCTTTGGGGAGTACTGCTATAAAACCTTATCAAACTTCTATAAAGCAGAGGCAAAGTGAGACTTGTGGAGTTGACTTTTCTTGCATGGTAACAACAGAGCTTCTCTTCAAGATGGTTCTACAGTTCGTCGCGGTTTTGCTGAGGGTCTGTACCTCCCCCCCTCAAAGTCTGCTTGAGATCATTTCAGGTCTCTGCACCAGGCATGGTAGACTCAAAAAAGCTTTAAATTTCAGAAAAAAATTAAGTATTGGACACCTTGAAGTAAGGAATGCCCACTATGGCTGTAATGCATATTAGGTAACTAGCTGTTTAAGTAATTTAATCTAATATCAATATTTTATAGGGAAAAATAATTTTAAAAAGCAAACTGGCATGGAAGTGAACCTCCTTTTTTTCATATAAAAACTAAAGTGCTTCTCTAATTAAATTCCATTCAGGGATTCCATTGGTTTAACAACAAACTACATTTTAACTGCATTTTCTTACAGCTCAGTACAGCTAAATTTGCAGAACATCACTATTTATAAAATCATATTGAAATCACGAAATGAGTCTATACAAAGAAATGAAAACTTTGCAAATTCTTTTAGATACTTGACTAAAGAATATTTCTGCAAACAAAGATAGGCATAGCTGGAAAATGAATTTATCAAGCCTTCTGCAAGCTGCAAATGCTGATATACTTGTCGACAGCTAAAGGCTTCCTTAATCAATTAACAGAAAGTGTTGATAAAAGGTTAGTCTCAGGAAAACACTACAGTACACTGCAAATCATCTATGGAGCAGTAAAACCATGCTTAATATGAGAGAATAAGCTCAATTTATGAAGCAGCAGTGGAATTACTTGATTTAATTTTCCACTTTCAATACATGGAGCCAGTCCTTCCATTTCTAAAGTAAATCCTTAACTGTAATTGACATTATTGATAGCTCAGATGTACTCGCTGCTACCTAATGTTTTTAGAAAGATTTATTATATATATATATATATATATCTCAGATGTACTCGCTGCTACCTAATGTTTTTAGAAAGAATTATTCTATATATCAAGCTTAACATTATTTTTAAATAAAAAGTGATATGCTTTTTAATAAACTTGAGGGATTTAATCACCAGGCAAATCATTTTTATGATTTCTTCAAACACTGGTTTAATTTCTAAATTTCTATCAAGTTAAAACTATGAGAACATTTTTTTTTTAAATAGAAAGTATACAAAAGGTGCAAGAGCAGAAGCACCTCATATGCCTCAAGCATACAGGTAAGCATCATGTAATTCTAGTCAGAAGAGCATGCCAACCTATCTTAAATATAACCAGGAACACTCTGTTGGTCTTGATTCTCCCACACTGAACCAGAGAGTATACCTATACAGATAACCTATATAGACAGGTTATCTTAGGATATCAAGATGATGCTTTGTTTTATATATGAGGGATCTAATTGCAGAACTATGTGGGTTCACACAATTTGGGTTTTTGAAACTTAATAGTGCCCTTCTCTAAAGTTGCTTCTCGGCCTTTCCTTTCCTCCCCAACTCTCTTCCCTTCTTTACAAGCAGATATCCCTCCACACTAGTTTCTTGAGCAGCTGTTCCACCTTCTTTCTCAATTATCTGCCTTCTCCTCAGAGTGCATTTGGGAATAGACAGGGAAGCAGATACTCAACTGTTCATTCAGCAGCTGTCCAGACAACTGCATTCATCTCTTCCAATCAAAAGGTGGAGGCTGGATAGATAGCATGGGCTGTCAGGTGGACTACATCAGGTGAGACTCCTGCTTCCACATCTGGGAAGCTGTGCTCATGTACTAACCAGCAATTTAATCCTGGCCCTGAAAAGTTGATATGAACATTTACAACTAAATCACCAGCTATAAATTTAAAAGATCTGTGACTTTTCCAAACTGAATTGATTGTCTTTGTTGGCCCTTTTCTGTAGTCAGGCTCTCCAATAGGCCACGGTTCAAATGGCAGGTTAGTATCATAGCTCCTTGCAGCCGCTCTGAAATCATCCGCTCCTCCTGCTCAGACAGGCAAAGATGGGAAGAGCAAAGCAAACGGCTATAGCTAATATATGAATTCCCCAGCAAACCAGGTCTTGAATCTTCAGAACAAACACTTCTTCGATTTGTTTTACTTGTGCATGCATATTTCTTTGAACTAACCACTAATAGAGCAGCTCCACCTATTCTATGCACAATAAAGAACGGCCTCCAGTACTACATGGGAAGGTACACTATAATTGCCACAACCCCCTCCTAAATTCCTCCCTTTCTTTTCCAGGCTGGATTCTACTTTCTTATATCATTCCTGTAATTCACAGTGACTTCAGTGTTCTCAGAGTTACTTTGGATTTAACATCTGTAACTGAGAGCAACGTTTATCTCCCCCGTGGCTCCAATGCAATGCCTTCACAGTATGCAGCTGAGCTCAATATTCAGGTTTGAAACTCTCCCATTGAACAATGTACTGCTGGGATAATAGTGCTCAACAGACCACAGGGGTTGCCACTTCCCAATAGCTGAAGATATATTGAAATGGTTATTGATAGTGTTATTAAGTCATATTGAGATCACATTACAGAAGGTACGGCCCATGAAGCAATGGGAAACTTTTTTCAAGCCCTCTGGTCATAGCTATAGTGCCTAATATTTTTATAGGCTAACATATGCTTAGAAGTACTTTAGACTTCAGCTAATCTCTCATATCACTCTGTGAGACAAGTGGAAAATACTATCTTCCTTAATTTAGAGCTAAAGAAACTAAGATGAGGAAGAGCCTACAGCTACAGAGGAATATAATAGGAGAAAAAGAATTAAAATTTGAGACCTCCTGGTGCCAACTTCCTAGCTTCTCCTTCCAGACTATATCACCATTTTTGATAATGCTGTATTGTTCTAAAGCTTATGCACAAACCTGGCTTGAACTACATCCCACAAGTAGCAGTTTGATGTATCACAGAAAGAGAAACAAAATAAACTTTTATCATAACACAAAATTAATTACAATAATCTATTTTCTATAAACCCCAGTATGTGAACACTAGAGGATAACAATGACACATGAAATTAAATTAATTATACTTTCAAATAAAGACAATCTTTATAGATTTCCTTAATTTTTCTATGCAAAAAGCCTACAGAAATGCTAAATAACATTCTTTTTCTAATAGCAACGTTTTGAAGTTCATTTTAGCAGAGCTTATTTAACATTTCCTGATGCTGTGAAAGTCAATTTATGCAGAAAAAAACTCAGCAGTTAGAGACTTGGTTATTCCATTTTCCATTGCAGCGAAGATTTGAATCTTACTTTTTCTGAAAGCATCTTTAAAGAATTCTTCAAGCTGTCTGGAGAACGCTGGCTTGCAGAATTAAGCAGCAGGTCTGCATGGCTTGATATGAGAGGTTGTAGATGATTGATGTTGCTGAGAACTTCTTTTGCCTTGGCTGTGTTTTCAGGTGAATAGTAAATACACTGGTATCCAGTACTGTAATAACAGAGAGAGAGTCACATAATGTCAAAATAATTTCTGCTATTAATAACAATGCTTAATGTGCTAAAAATCTTAGTCCTAGTTTTGCAAAAAAATTACAGATACCTGAACTTCACTGATTTCATTGAAACCCTCTTTCCTTTAATGGTAAAACCAAATCCTTGCTTGAACAGTAAAGGGTAACAGACTGCCCACCATCAAACACTCCAAGTAGTACTGTTCAACCTAATCACGTAATCAGCAATTAATATTAACATAAGAAAAATGGGGTTTTATTTATTTATTTTCAAAAATGTAATTCTAGAGAAACAGGTTTCACCAAGTCAGGTAATAATCACAAAGAGCATAAGGCTCTTTGTTTTTCCAGTGAATTGCCCATCACATTATTAATTACCTCACTAGGTCTTTCAAAATGAGCCATTAATGTTTAATTGATCAATGGCCACACTATGTTTCAATAACCAGATAACCAGTTATCTGCAATAAAAAAACCCCGTGTTTAGTTTGCAAGAAAAGACACAGAAATGGCGTGTGAGAGTTAATTACTACAAAACCACACAAGTGCACACTGAAAACTTCCTACTTCCCTTTTAACTGTTCAGAAACTACAGGAATTCTTTTGCACAACTTCTTTTGTTTCCCTTGTTTTTTCCCCCCAACACTTACTAACTATGCGGTATCCTTTTATACCTTTATTCCAAAATTCCATTTTAGACAGCATGCATACACCTACTGGTTCTTTGCTGTAATATACATTTCCCCACCTAAAACTCTTGTCCATAATCCTTCTCTTTATAAAGCCCTGCTTCAGTCTTTCAGAGAAACTAACAAAAATCTTTTGCAGTTTCAGATCAACCCATAATGCAGGAAAAAAATGCAACTGTGAAACTTCTGGAACATTACCAATGCCAAAGTAATGTAGATACTACTCCCCAGTTGGTTCTGTATCTCTTTTCTTTCCTTGTGTCTATTTGTCATACATCTTTCAGCCTCTTCCACCCTTTCCCCAATGACTTCAGTTTTTCTTAATTTCATATATCAAGACCTGAATTTTGACACTCATCCAATCCTTTGAACTTCACGTATTGCTTTTCATTTGTCTTTTTCCAGACCTCTTCACTCCCCCATTTCCCCTTTGTGTCCTCTAGTGTCCCTTCCAGTTTCTCCTCAATGGTTTTCTACAATTTAGAAATTAAATTTAATTCAATAAAGGACATATGCAATACACATTCAGAAGTCCAAATGAAGTCACCTCCATAAAACTTAAAAGGCTTAACTTTTGGCAAAAACAGACAGATTCACGCCATCTTAAAACTAAGCCTCTTGCTTAGATACTTGGCCGAGTTACAGTCCCAAGTTCCACAATACTCCATCCTGTTTTTCTGTCTTTCACCAGTGCCTCCGTTTTTAGATACAATTCCTTGTAGAGGCAGTCAGAATGAATGGCATCTGAATCAGCAAAGCTTTGCCATGATCAGTCATGCTACCAGCCACATTAAAATCACTATGTCTCCAACACACAATCCATTATATGAGTTGCTAGACTGATGAGTGCAGTGGTCAGAATCATGAATATTTCAACAAAATTAATTGTATAAACTGTCTGTCCTAATAAATTGAGCAAAAAAAAAAAAAAAAAAAAATCACCGTCCCTCTGAGAAATGAGGAAATGGACACAGCTCTGGCTTCAAGGTGGCAACACTGTTAGTGAAATTCCCTTCCAAAGTTACATCTATCTCTACATTCACTGCAACCCTCAAGCTGTCAGACTCCCTAGACAGGGCAGGGATGAAGAGTAACAGTCTATGTTAATTGTAGCAAAGACACAGTCTTAAAAGTCTTGATACTTGGCAGCATGGAAGAATTTTCTCCAATTCCCCATCAGGCTTCTCTCTCCCTCTATTAAAGAGCCTTTTTGCAGGCTGGATCTGGCTTACACTGTTACCAAGTTCACCATGCACATACTCCTTTCTGGGATTCCCCTCAACCTTTAATTCCCAGATAATTTTCACTGATCTCCCACAGCTCTAAGCTTCACTGAATATTGCAGCAGAAAAGCTACAGCCAATTCTGTAAGAAAAGAGGAAAGATTCTAAACCTGTGGGTAGTTCTCATTTTAATAGAGCCAATCACAGCTTTTAACTGAAAGACATAGTGAAGAGAAGGACTCTTTCTTCAGAATGTTCTACCAGACCTCATTATTTAGCTAATATTAACATTTCCTGAGCCTCAGAAAGCATGAGACAACTCCAAATATTCAGTTTCTTTCAGAATTTGAGGGCAGCTTCCCCCTCTCCCCAAGAAAATGCACAATTATTTTTCAAAAAGAACAGGTTTGGGAGTACCTGAAATTTCTAATTGTTGTGTCTCAACACTGTTAAGGCTGACTACCCTGAGATTTTCTGTGGCCTTCACATTTGTGAAAAGACATTACTAACTTCCAATTCAATTAAATTAGTTTCCTTATAAATAATAATTTTTAGAGCTTGCTGATACACGTAGCTATGATATATAAGTAGTATTACTTAAAAGAAGTAGGTGGTGATAAAATATATGGAGAAATGTTTCACAGGTGTCCTAATGCAGAAACTAGATGAAGGGAATTACAAGAAAGAAGAAACTTTTGCATTAGGACAAAGGCCACATGGGTAGGTCCAGTGCAGGAAATCAGCAGCACTATGAAAACCTACCTTTGATATGTAAAATATGTTATTAGTCATGCACCTTTTGAAAAACTCTATAATAATGTCTTCTGGGTTAAGTTTCAAAGCTTCTACTAAGCATATAAACCCACACTTAATCGTTTCCATATATTGGCACCATCATTAACTATGTACACAGGACTGCCAGTGGTCATTTCAGTTTTAAAATTGCTTTAATGACATAGTCATGTAATTTTAATAAAGATGACATTGACTACATCTGTGATTTTAACTCTAAATTAACAAAGTTTTTGCCTGAGAATAAATACTGCAATACGCTAAATGTCTAATTTTTAATGACACTCCATGTAACTCCACTCCTGCTGTTAACTGAGTAATTTCTGTGACTGAGTTAAATTGTCACCATCTGGGACTGGGTTAAAATCTTTGAACAATGAACATTTGACCTCACATTTTTCATGGTCAAAACTGCAGACGTTAACATCAAGAACACAGTTAAAGCATACACAGCATGAACATCTAGCCCCAGATAACCTCGAGCTTATGACATTACTGAAGATACCAATTTGGTGGCTTATTTATGCATCACATGTATTCTGTCTAAAGTGGGAAGTTATGATTAAAAATAAATTGCTACATAAAAAAAAAAAAAACCAACCCAAACCTCAGAGTTTTCACTGCCTCACGAAACAAAAATAAACCATATGATCAGTACTGAAGTTTGGAAAACAAGCCTGAGAGATCAGAAGTTTGAATTTATTTTTTTCCCTAAGATTCCCTTGCAAACTTAGAAATTCTAATTTTGAATACTGAGGAAAATGAAATTATGTTATTACTTCTGTCTAATCTATATTTACTTGTGAAGCCCAAATCTCCACAAATCCTTATCTTGAAGAAATGGCTAAGGTTGTATGCACAGACCTTCTATTGCTGCTCTTCTGTTTCCTCTTCACTCCTAACTGACCCTTGGAATAACTCTGCATCAATGCCTTCAGCTGGCAATAGGACATGAGCTTCAGTGAAAAGAAAGGTCAACATGCCCATCATCAGCTTTCTAGAGACCCAGGTAGGACAGATGCCACAGTGGATACATTAATCTCACAGCAAGTCTTTCTAGGAAGACTCCCTACAGGAAGGCTGAATGCCTAGGGAAAGCCTTCCACAGTTCTTCAAATCAGTTTTAGAGTGTCTTACATAGGTGGAAAGATGCAAACAGCCTTTAAAATAGGGGAGAATTTCATGCCTGGTAACTGAGCACAGTTCTTATAGAAGGAAAAAGGTACTGTGCCCCACCATAAGCCTGAGGCTAAACAGTGCCTTTCAGTGCAGCCTCTTCCTGGCCACCAGCTGAAATGTGTTAAAAGAAACAATGGCAAAGCCAGGATCCACTCTCCTCCTGCCACTCCTAGAGTCTGTGTAGATGGAACAGTTTCTTGCTCTCCAAAACTTGCAATCCTTGCCAACCTTTGCATGCAAATCTCCCCCAACTCCTCCTTCTCTTCTTTGTCCAGCCCCAGTCCCCTTTCTTTTGTGTATGCTTAAGGAAATACTTCAGGCAATTCTGTCCAGAGAGCCTAGCGGCTGGAAAGTACTGTGATGAGATTTTTCTCTCTCAATGAATAGCACAAACTTCGGCAGTTTCTCAACAAAACTTCCAACGACCTTAATACATTGATTTTATGGTCAGTGAAAAGTTGTTCATATTCATAAAGTCTAATTTTCCTTCTCACACGCACATAGATATACACAGAGACACAAAAAATGGGAAGTGAGCAAAGAATAATGTCTCTGTGAGAAATGCTGTGCTTGACAGGCTGTGGTTTCCCTTTCAGAATAAAGGTTGCAATTAGATCAACACAAATCATTACTATTTCAACTTCTCTGTGACTTTCTGTGAAATAGTACCATTTCAGGTTCCTCAGAGAATGGAAATGGGTTGAAGGCTATGAAACTCTGGAAACAGGAACCCTGAAGATCTCGGCATTAATAAAATCTCTAGTAACAAGCACGTTAGCAAAGGAGCACACCTTGACCAAAAATCTAGGCCTTGTCAAACAAAAAAGGGTCCTTCTAGACAGTTCAAACCCAAATTAGTATGGCTTTAAAAAAAAAAAAAAAAAGATCAATAGAAAATCCTTTTCAGTACTATTCCAGCTTTAAGTTTGTGCTAATTGAAAGTAGGATAATTTCTGAAGAACTTGCCAGAAATGGTGTACAAAACCATAACAAATCACAGCACCTAATATAGCTTGTGGGACACCTCTGTTTTTCTTGATGGTTAGTACTGGGGCATTAAAAATCTTGTAATCATAAGTCTATGTGTTTTGGCTGAAGCAGAGATCATCAAATTAGATTTTAAATCAGAAAATATTCTTTGATGTACACCGAAAGTGATTTATGAACACTTCAATCAGTGAGTCATTGTATGGGTATAACTTAAAGAATATCTGCCTTAAATGTTCCTGCACAACTGAACTCTAAAAGTAATAATTTGGTGTGCCATCTAGACTGATGAGAAGACAAGCCCTTCCATTTGCTGGAAGGAGAAGTAATCCATGCTTGTGTGCAGGCCAACAGAAGACTGAATCTGAACAACTGACTGACTTTCTCTTTTAGCTAGAAATAAGGAAGGAAAAAAATAAAAAGAACAAACTAATGCAGCATTATGAAAAAAATTCTAAAATAAATGTATATCATACACAGGTAAACACAGGTAATTACTATTCAGCAATGATTTAGCATCCTTTATTCGTCATACTTCATTTAGCTCAATTTAAATACTATCATGCCTAAACAAGATTTAAAAATAGCATTCATTGTTCTTACTGGTCTTATGAAGTTCACTACTAGTTACTAAAGGGACATACTAAAGTCATGCCTTATAGACATGCCTGATGTTTGTAGTGGTAAAGCCCTTTATCTGTCCCTTTGTTGCAGATAAAGAATAGTACAGATTGTGAATGCGTTATAAAGCAACGGACCTGGCTTCAGATCACATACCATCAAGCCTTGCTTTCACCTGAAAGAAGAACTTTTCTCCTCCTTATCTGAGATCATATTTTCAAAAAATAACTTTTTTTTCCCTTTTAATGTGACTTTTTTGGTGGTAACAAATGAGAGAAGAATTGGAAAAATATTGCATTTTTAATAAACATTATACACCACCTTCCCTTCTTTCATCTGCATAGAAATGTATATTCTGTGTAATAGAAAATATGCCAGAGCTATCTTCAGATACATTTTCCACATTCTTCTGTCTGATAAGCTTTCATGAAACCTATGTTTCAATCATGTTTTGGTTTGGCAATTGCAAATGCAATTATGCTCTTGCAAGATGGAGTATAACCTTGCTACCAGTTAACAGTTCCTTTTTTTTTTGTTAATTGCTTAAGTATAGGTTTGAGCATGGACTATTTTATGATATGCTGACACCGTTGAATATTTCAATAAACTGTTCTAATAATCAGCCTGAAGGTCAAAGGCATTCAAGGCATTCTGTCATGTGCACTGACAATGTTTTGAAAGCTACCAGGACTGGCTTGAGAAACAATCTCTTCCCACATCTTCCTCTAGGTCTTCAGCTCAGTTAGCCTAAAGGCAACAGCTGCTAAATCTGCATTTTTTTCTGTTCATTTTGTATTCTGACTGATATCTCAAGGTGTCACTTCTTCCTTCAACCAAACCTACAGAAAAGCTGTTCCCATTCTACAACAGAAAATTTAAATTGTAAAAGCTGCCCCTGGAAATGCTATGTGTCCTCAAAGCATCCTCATGCAGCTAAACAAACAGGTGCATACAATATAAAGTTGTCATTGCCACAGTGAAAGAAGTTTCTCCGTGGTAAGAATGAGAATGGTCCTTTTATGTATCTATTTAAGGTAGACTCACTTTGAATATTCAAATAAGTGAGATCACATTCAGAGCTTGCTTGCTCCAGCCTTTTGACTCACAAAAGTTCTTCTCGTTGAGGAAATAAAAAAACATCATGTGGACTTTTCTCTGAGCTGCCCTCAAAGATAAAGAGAAGATGAATTTTGGAGGTTTCCTCCTTTCTAATTCATGGGAATTCATACATTAAGTGACCACTTTCTTCAGGTCTGGCAAGCAATTAGCGAAAAATTGCAGTCCCCTGTTTTCAGTGCTTAAACTTTAGTTTGTTAGCCTGACTAAGGATCTTTTTTTAGGAAGAGTCTGACGTGACAGTAAATGTCGTTATTCTGGCTGTATCATCCTAAAGACAGACTTGTGCTCTTCCAGGGGAACAAAAAAACACAAAGAAAACTGCACTGTCAGAGTAAAGGTCCAGCATCTTGTCCTCCAAAGTCACCAAAATACAGGTGCTTCAAAGGGATGCAGAAAAGTCTACGCAGCAGGGAAGATATAAGGTGATGTATAAGGTGATGTGTATGCACTGTGAAATAGGTTCAAATGCCTTAGTAAAACCTGCACAAAGGTTTACCCAGTGCTCCTGAACACAATCCTCTATCAACCCTGAGGTCTACATGGTTGAGTCAGTGAAATAGGAATGAATGAAAATGAGAAGAGGCTCTGCTGCACTGAGTATCCTTTGCCATCTTAGCCTTCTGACAGGTGACATTGTGCAGGATCCAAAGAACAGTCTGGCCTATCATCTCCTCCTCTCCCCTGTTATGGGCAACTAAGAAACAAGGGTATTATCCATTCATTCCTATGAGATACTGCAATACATGTTCTCCCAGGAAGACCTCAAGACAGACTGTCTCTTCCCTATAAGGCATTTCCCCTTTTTTTCTCCAATGAGCAGAAATCACAGATAATAATTTCAAGTTTGCCTCACAGCTATCCTCCACTTTGGGAAACCACGTTGAGCCAATGCGGATATGCTGCAGAACTGTGCAAATGAGAAACTGTTCATTTTCTGAAAGATGAACACTGTGAGGACTGGAACTGCAAAGGACTTTTTATCACTTATGACTTCAATTTCTTACAAAATGTAATAAACCCCCACTAAATACTATCACAACTATACTAATCAGATAGTTAAGTTGCAGATAATTTATGAAATGTCTTTAGACATTTTTTCAATCAAGAAACACGTACTTCATAGGCCTCCATATCATGGGGATAAGGCTGCCTATACCAGTCTGCTGACAGCAGAATAGGTACTTGTGGTTAACACAAAGTCCATTTGTAGGTCTAACAATCAATGATATTCGTGCTTCATTAGCAGGTTTCATCACCAGAGGTGACCAGGGAAATGAAAGATTTTAGAAGATTTAATAGGGGTTTTATGCCATGCAGTACCAACAGGGGGAAAAAAAAGTTTTCAAAGGAAATGTATCTGCTGGGTTTTATTTGGTTTTAGCATTAATGCCAACTTCTAGTTAACGGAGAAATCAACAGTAGATTTTTATAATTTCTTCTTTTATTCTTTATGATAATGTACCTGTGAAACTTTTTAAAGCATTAACTATAATGGGATTCATTTCCTATGGAGTGTCGTGATGATTTAGATCAGTATACATACAGTACTTCCTGCATTCCTTTTCGAATGCTGTGTCACTGACTGCATGGGGTTGGCACAGTTAGTCCAAGTGTTGAGCAGTCACAGCTGTGGGTGCTGCCAGTGTCAGCTGTGGCTGCTTGAAACTTCTTAACAGCCATAGCAACAAACACAAATATGCTCAATACTGAGATAGAAAAACATACAACTAACACTTCTGTATGTGTTCAGTGGTTACCAAAGCATTTGAGTACAGCAATAAACTGAAACTCCAGTTAAGGCCTGTCTCTTTGCCTAGTCTTATTTTGGCTTTCTGAAGAATAAGAGTAGTTTTTTATTTATTTCACAGGCACGCTAAAAAGATTTTTGTCCACATATGCCAACGGCTGTCAGAAAAGAAGATGCTATATTAAGCTGCTGTTTCTTTATTGAAAAATTGTGTATAGCTATTTTGCACTTAGCACAAGAATTACCAAAGACATATCTCATTCTGAACCATGTGTTTTCAAGCACTGATATTCCTCCAGCTTCTTATAGTATGGAAAGACAATTTCACAGTTTTTAGTATGTGTTTAAAACAAGTCTTGACACTGAAAGTAAACTGTGCTACAATTTTACTGTCCAGCAAAGGAGGGAAGATAAAGGAAAAATTTCATGAATGCATGCTTGTCCAGTTCTAGTAGATTTTAACCTAGTATTCCACGTATTCAGCAGGGTAAACTGTTTTGTTACTCAGTGAGTTCATAACATTGTAATGCAACTTTAGTATTTTCCTAGCTACTTAGAAAATACTTACTTCCGTCTTTCTGCCTCAAATTTACTCAGCAGTTTTCGGAGACCACCATTCTTAAATCCTTGGAAATGCGCTGCTGGGGCTCCCACAGTGATGACATCATACAGAGCATCTGGAAGGGGAACAGACAAGCACAGAGATTTGCATGCGTCTATGTCCAAGGTATGGCAACACTATGATACCTACCTTACAAGACGTGAGAACAAGTCTGTATTATTTCCAAGGAATAACAGAGAATCTGTGTCTCAAGGAGGCCCAAGAGCTAATCAATCTTTCCATACAGCCACCTGCACACCTAAGAAATTTTATCTGATTTATTGCTACACCTAAATTATATGCCACAGTGTAGAACAACATTCTAGCTCTGCAGTTTACAAAGCTGCCAAGTAAATTGGCCCTTCATATATTTCACTTTACTACCCCTTTCATTATTTAACTTGTAGTCATGTTAAGATGCACGGATTCATGCATTTTAGAGTCAAAAGAGACCACTATGATGGAATAGTCTGCCTGCCTGAATAATACAGGCTTACAGAATTACAGCTAATGATTTCTGCATCAAGCTTGTATCTTCTGGTTGAGTGAAGCCATTTATTTTTCTCCCAAAAAAAAAAAAAAAAAAAAAAAAAGACTACATTTAATCTTGATTTAAAGATTTCAAATGACAATGAATTCATTGCATTCCCAGAGAAGTTGCTCCAATGGTTAATCAGACTAGTAAAAATCTCCACTTCTTTTCTAGTTTCAATTTGTTTAGCTTCCACTTCCAGATATAACTACCTGTTTAATGCTAAACTGAAGCGCCCTGTTCTATGACATATACTTAGTCTTTATATATGTTTAGAAACAAGTCAGTTGTTTTCAGCCAAAAAGCTACCAGAAATAAACTATACTATTGAAATTCTTGCTGATACAACAAACTGTTCTTACTCTCTGTATGTACCTGATATATATATATATATATGTATGTACCTGATTGATATATATATTTATATGGGATGAACTTTTTCTGTGGATGTATGCTTACAGAACTGGAGAGACGGAACATCTTTTTCAAAAACAATATCTCATTTTTTGCCTGTGATTGATTGCCAGTGCAGAGATGAAGATTCAGCTACATCCCAAACCACAATAACTACCCCTTCAAAGTTTAAATTTACATTTTCAGAATTTACGTTTGTCCTAAGCAGTAATTGTTTTGTGCCCAAGCTTACTGAAGGTATAAAAATACAGGTCAGAATGTCTCATTCTTGAAATGTATTTCTATAGGAAATATTAGAGGATATATTTTTTTTTAGTGAACTATTTTATTCAGCAAGGAAGCTTTCCATGTAAATTAAAATCTAATCCTCTCCTAAAATAGAAATTTTCTTGCATTCTGATGATAAATATCCCTAGAAGCAAGAACACTGTACAAATGATTCACAGTTAATGAACTATGTTTTACTTCTAGAGCTGAATCTCAAAGCATATTTGCTCAAATTAATTTGAACTCCAATGAAATGGTGACTCTTCAATTTCCACTTAAAAGGAGAAGTGACATAATTTCATTAGCCTAAGGTGAGCTTCAAGATTCTTAAATAGCCTATTCTTTCAGCTCTTCATAGAAATGTATCCATCATAAATAATCTTGGGCTATTGGAGCTCCACCGGTACTTGACAATAAGTAGTTCTATTGCTTAAAACAGCGTTGTCTTGAAACAAAAATAAGAGATGAACCCATCAGGTTAACTGAATAATGGCTTCTGAATATATTTACAGATAACTTATGAAACTAAAGGAACACATTTGAAAGACTAAACCCTAGTGCTTTTTATGACTCTGTTTTAAAAATAAATAGTGACCCTGCTTACAGCTACTCTGGGGGCGGTGGTGGTGGCTGTATTTACCTAGAAGGAAGCTTTCATTCAGCCTGTGGCCTCTTCTCAGCATGGTCAAGGGGCAGCTGTTTGAGACACAGACACACCCAGAACAGCTGAGCACCTACCCCATGCAAGTGAACATGGGAGAGTGAGGATGGCGAAGAAGAAAATGTCTACAACCCTGCTGATGGGCATGGGGCAGCCTCATTCCCACTCTCCAGAGCACAGTACACTGGAAAGTGCTGCAAGACTCGGGAGGAATGCCTTGTGACATACTCCACTTACACATCAATGCAGGTCCCTGTGAAGGACATGCAGCATGAATGCACTGGTACAGGAATGTTTCAGGAACTCACAACCATCACCCACTTCACGAACAGACTACTGCTGACAACTGTTTACAGTTGAGGTAAAGCTTAAAATGCAGCAGTCATAGGAGCTGCATCATATTATCAGTGTGCTCCCCCCAAATGATTAATTAGTAGATGTTAAAAAAACCCTCAATCCTTCCTCAAATACTTACTTCAGAATTTGAAGAAAGAAAATGCAAACAGTGCAAGGAAACTGAACTCTAAATCAACCATCATTTCATGCTAATTGTGACCCAGAGATACACTCACCTCCTACTTATACAAGTGAAACACTAACACCTGTTACACACTTGCCAAAACCCAACAATTCCTTCACCATGCAGAAATATAAACTAACTGCTCATCACTTCTTCAGAATAAAGCATAGAGCTTTTGCAACACGGTGGCAGCCACAGTGACACGGTAGAAGTTCCATAAACCTAAGCTTTGTCAGATCAATTTAAAGAGCTAAGGGATTTTTATGTCAAGCACAGCTCAGTCTCAAATTTGAAGCAACATTCTTGCCTTCACAGCAGGCAGTGAGTGTCTCACACTGGTCAGAAGCAAAATAAAAATATCTTCAGTCCCCTGAATTTATTTAAAACAACCACACTTAATGTATAAACAGGGACAAAAGCAAAGCTATGGCAATACATAAATTTAACTTCTGTAGGATGATGAACAAAGCAAAATGTAGTGTTCGCCAAATGGAGAGGGATAGTTATCCTATAATGAAATAATATTTTTCTCAAAGTGTTCCTACTAGAAGTTTAAACACACAGGTATTTTCTATTCCATGTCAGTACCCAGTACCAACCCAAATCAAAGTTCAGTAAAAGTAAACCTGTTACTGAACATGTTGAACAAAAAAAGCATACACACGACAGATGGGATGGGATTAAAACCTATCTTGCATTCCAAAATCAAGACATTCGACAGCGTAAGGGTTAATGACAGCTTTACGGCTCATCAGTTTGTTTAATGACCGCCTCTGTGAATGTTCACATGCTTTCTTTTTATCTTTTCTCCCCGCCCCCAGCAGTCTCCAGGTTATATTCCAGGTGCCCTTTGATATAGGCCAAGCAAAGCATGAGATGAGAAAGACCAACTTGATGTCAGTGCTGCTTACTCCAGAATGATTAGCAACTACAAAACCTGTTCAAACCGTATATATCTAATACAAGACACAGCTCTTTAGTGCTCATAAAATGAGACTTATTTCTGTAGACTAAATAGATTGGACGGTGGCTATGTAATAGATACAGAAATCATTTATCCAACTAAAGGTGAACATAATAACAATTATCAATTACTTTTTCTTATATTTATCCTATAGTGCTACCAAAATATCCTAAGCATATTGAGGAACCCATTTTGTATACAAAGACATGAAAAGAGCTCCCCGTAACTAAGGTGTCAGTCTTCCAAGAATATGTGTAAGCAGAAATTCCCTGATTTTAACACAAGTTCTCTTTATTATTAATATTTCAAAATCTCTAAAATTGAGCATAACAAAAACCATGTTATCTAATTCTCAGGTCAGTAAACAACAGCAAAAGAAAAAAAGGGAGAGTTTTGTAATTTAAACAAAGTTCTAAATTCAGAAGATGATTCTAACATTTATCTCTTTTTGTACCCTTTGAAATTATGCACTAATTAACCATACATCACAAGCAAAGTGGTTTTGGAGGACAAAGGAGAAAACTCATTAAAAACAAAACAAAACTCAGGTAGTGTAAAAGTCATGGGTGATTAAATGGAATATTTCATTCCAGTTTTTTATTTAGGAAATAAACATACAATGCCCTCTTCCCAGAGAGGTTTTCTTGAAAAGACGTAAAATTAAGGTTCTGACCACCTGTCGTCATTAGAAATCTAAAAATGCTTTTGAACAATCAATTAACTTCAAAACATTAGCTAAACTAAAACAGTGCTGTCATATTCTATTACTATAAATCCCCATCTTGTTAAAATGTTTGGAGGCACTGTTGTTCATTAAAAGAAGTAACAAAATATTGAACCAATATAGTATCTAACAGACAATCAGAAGTCCCTGTGTTCCAACTTGGAAGTGGATGAACATCAGTATAATACTCCTATAATCACTGCTTGTACTTACTGTTTTACAATCTGCTTAGATGCAGTGTATTTATAAGGCAAAAACCTTACAGAGTGTAATTTCCCTGTTTCTAGTGACAGCAAATTTAATAGATCTCAAATTATCATCAAATTATTCACCATACTATGATTTGCTTATATGTTTTTGTATCATTACAATCTTTTATCTGTAAATGACGCTGCTAAAATTATATGCAAGCAGCAGCAACAGAATTCTGCATTAAACAGAATCACAAACATTACAAAAAATTATCACCCTTCCCGACAGTATTAGAAGTTCAAAGTATTTTCAGTGTTATCAGTGAGATGTTTCCACTTAACACTAAGCAAATGCTTACGTGGCACAGGGTAGCACTGAATAAGTTGACTTAGGCACAAGCAGCACTGAGCTCATTAAGGCTTCCTAAGAAATAGGACACACTAAGTTCAAAAGTAGCACTGTCCTTAATGTCCACGCAACTCGCATCACAGGCTGGCGAGTGCATCCCCGCAATCTCTGGGAGGAAATGCATTGTGCTCTATCACCATCTCTGGTGGCACAGTGGGGAAAAAATACCCACACCACCTTAGAAACAAGACAGGTAAGCCTGGCTTTTAGACTACACTGACACTATGGATCACAATGAAAAATTAAGCCAATGCCCTAGAACAACGTGACTCTTACTAAACATTGTGCAGTGTGTCAGTATGAATTATGGCAGTATTAGTTCTGCATTGCCATAACAGAATACTTTTAACCACACACAGGTTACCAATACATTTCAGTCAACATATATTCTGCATTTAATTATTTGTTTGAGGTATCACAGAAACAAAATGAGCACAACACTCCTGATACTTATTTTAAAAAAAGAACTCAAAAGAAATTTAGATAACCACTTCACAGTTTTCCAAGAGCTGCAGTCAGTAACCAAAACCTGTGGTGTCAAAAGGTGAGGCAGAGAAATCCCTTGCACAGCTTTAACTTTGGACCTGACGCCTAAGTTTCAGCACAGACTCAGGACTTCTGATCAATCTCAGCGGCACTATGTCCGGGGGCAGGTTACAGAACTTGTAGAGAAAAGTGGAGGATGGGCAAGCTGGTCACTTCTTTGATCTCATGATTTACTTCAGTGTGGTCCTCCATGGACAGTACACACACAGTTGCTCTAGAAATATTCCAAAGAACATCCAAAACAGAAAGCTTAGGTTTTAGAAGCAAGTACACAGGCCTGAGAGAATAAAATCAAATCCTTCAGGAAGACAGGCAGGTTCCCGATAAGTACACAAAACAAAGGCAGGAAATAACCACACAGTAAGTTTCTTGAACCCATCAAAATGAAAAATTAAACACTTTAAGCCTGTGCAGCAGTATGCATTCTTAAATAAAGAATCTGGAAGCTTGATTTTGATTTTATTAAAAAAATAAGACAACCACCAAACAAACAAAAAAAAAGCGCCACAATCTAGTCATACAAGAAACCTTCTGTATCAAGCCATACTGCATGAATCTTGTGAACAAGCTAATTTCACTGATTGGCAAAACACATTCAACATGAAATGAATCTTAGAATTTTCTTTAAAAGTCAAGTGTACTTTTTGATATTCTTTTCTCCTCAACCTTCTTCCAAATCCACGTAAGCCCAAATTGCACATGAATTTACTAAAATATAAAATCAATTCAATACTATTACTTTCTGTGTTTTTTTATCTGCAGCACCTTTATGTCCTACCTACAAAGTTTAATAAGACTGTTACCAATATCCTACTATTAAGTGAAAAACTCAAAAATACCAAGATTCAGCTCTCTAAACAGCATACCTTTCAGTTCTATCGCGGTTTTAAATTTCACGTGAAAGCATGTCCACCTAATGTTCATCCTTGAAACTGGATATGTAAATCAAGATATTTACATCTTTACAAGGGCTAAAATGGAAACCATACCTCTCAGCTGCAACTTTAATTGTATTTCAATGCATACTTTGTCATACTTGGGGAATTTCTCTGCAGAATATACTTTACCTTTCAATCGAGGACTATGCACGTGCATTCTTTGCAGATGAAGATTAATTGGGATGAATTCTAATGTTTTTTCTCCTTTGCTACAGCTTGATTTGAAGGAAGAACCTGAAAAACAAAAGTTTAAAGAATCATTATCTTAAGCACCCAGCAGATGTTTTGTCTTCTTTTCAATGTGAGGACAATGTTTGTATGTTAGGAGTCGTCTTTAATTTACTTTTAATGTGCGACTGTATATTAGGAGAAGAATGGTTCACTAACTTGAGTCTCAGCATGTATCCATATTGAAAGCAACAACACAGCTTTTAATTCACAGAACAATGTGATTTTTTTAATTCTAGGTGGTAGACGTTTTTTCCCTCTGTATGAAATCGGTCTATAGCCTGCTGAAGCAATGTCACAGTTAATGTGCATTATGTTTATTCTGTGCTAAGGACACATGGGTACAGAGCTATGATGGTAATGCATTTTCACCAAGTAACATTTTTTTATTCAAACTAAAGTATTGAAGTATTACATTCACTAGGCTATGCATTCTTCCTATTAATTCAAATAAAGAAACAAACTAGCTTAAGAAAAATTGTAAATTAGTTTTCTTTCTAAAAAGCCAGAATCACAAGCAGCACAGCACTATGGAAAAGAAAAAATCATCCGGTTGCATACTTCAAAAGTATGAGATTATTATATTATATACCCTATGGTGGTATATAGGAATATAATTAAAGCCTGACAGTATGAAAAAGTAATTTACCTGGAGATATTTGATACAGCATATATATAAAAAGAAAGGGTGCAGGTTAGGAAAGAGAAGTGGTCCTATCCTCTCACTCAGTCAGCCCATACTTAGACCATTTTTTCAGCACCCTATCATTTTGCCAAGCATTAATCATTTGGACTAAAATTCCTCTGATTCAGATAGGATTAAAAATAAAATATCTTTGGAAAGGTTCAACCTTTTCTTGCAAACAACAACAACAACAAAAAGACAAATTCTTTTTGACTTGCTCAGTGAAGACTTGCTAGAGGTTATCTGTTGAAACGGCCAAAGATTCCAACAGGACTAACATTGAGTCTCCCAATGCAAATCACATTGCCAAAGAGAACCAGTGATGCTCCAGACCAGTCAACCCTGCTTAGGCTGCCACCTAAGTTTAGTAACTGAAAGCAATACATGAACAAGATTAAGAGCAGAGGTAGCAAAAAAAGCAATTGACAGGAGTCAAAGATTCAGATTTGATAGGAAACCTGGGGATACAGGCAGGAACCAGGAGTCACTGATGATGACGAACAGCAGTGGGAAACCTGTACTTGGACAGTGCAGAAAAGCAAAATTATGGGAGCAGTGAAAGGAACTCGAACTATATCAAAAACGAAATGGGAATAGTGCAGGTGAGAAGACTGTAAATAATTAGGAAAGAAAACAGAACAGGGGCAGATTATTTATGAGAATTTAGCTGAGATCAAGGTCAAAGCTTAAGGAATGATAACTGGGTCTGAAACAAGGAAGCACTGGCAGACTAAGAGAATAAAATGACAGCAGATTAAAAGGGACAGGCAAAAGAAGAGTAGGAGGGAGGAGGTCTGCTCTCCCTGGAGTACACATCTATCCTGAACTGGAGTAGAACACATGCAGCATTGCTGAGTCTTGTTATTCTTCTTTTCAGAAAAGATCTGTGAAACAAGAGTTAGTCCCCATCCAGTGAGTGCCAGAAACATATGGGATAATAACCACCCACTGCTATTGGTTATTCTGTTTACCCAGGTATGAGAGATCCATGCAGTGGAATTAATATCTCAATCTGCATATTATAAAACTAATTTTCAGTATAGTTTGTTTTCATATAACCTGGTAAGTTGTACTGAAGGACCAAGAAAAATAGATTCCTTCTATTAAAATAGTTGTTGTTATTGTTGCAAGATTAAACTCTTCAGAGTTAGGAAATACCAGAATATAGATGCAACCTTCATTTGACATCCACCCGAAGAGGTGCTGTGATACAGCCTTCAATGACATATCACATACTAGTTTTTTGCAGCTCATTGAATGCTTAGGGTCTTTGCTGCTCACTTTAGAAGAAGTGTTTCATATTTTCTTTCCAACTTTTACTTTGCTATCTGGATTCACATATATTGCTCAAGGATCCAACAAAACCAGGATTATTAATTTCCTCAAACCTGTCTACCACATGCATAACACAGTTTCTAATGGCTTTACAAATATTTATAGAATAATTTTAACTGACTGAATAAAAGGGATATAATTTTATCCATTCTAATGGCAGAGAATAACTAAGGTCAAAGCATTTAGGAAACAATGCATCATTATGAGATACAGGGGATCTCATTCTACAGAGCATGCATTATAAAGCAACATCACATTCCATTTTGGAAGCACAGCTCCCACCGAGCTGAATTACATCCATAAGTACTGAATACTCCTGCAAAACATCTTGCTTCTATTTCTAGGCTTCCAAAAAGGAACACCATACCCTAACCACTTCTGAAGTCTGACTTGCCTAGTGTCACATAGGAACTTTGTGACAGAGGCAGGGATAGTGTCCAATTCTCCACAGCAATATTAAATTGCCTTAACCTCAATTGTCTTTTCTTCTCCTTCTAGGGCTGGATGAATGAAAAAAATTCAGTTTGATGACTGAAGTGAAAAAAAAAAAAATACTCTCTGTGTGTGTAAACTATTTCAGGTCAAACTAAAACAAAACAATTTCAAAGTTCTACTCCCTTCCAAAACCACAAATCCATGTTTTAGATTAACCTGAAATTATTTGTTTTGATGTTACCTAACCCTTTCAGACTCCTGTTATGTTTCCTTGAAATAAAAATACTTAGCATTCTCTATAATTCTACCCATTTCTGAGGATAAAAGTGTTTGTCAAAACAACTTAAATTAGAAATAGTCTTAATTTGCTTAAACCTCAATTTTAAGTAAATATGCTGCTAAACCAAAATTGCTAATACTAATGCAGTCACCTGATTCTTTTAAAAATTGAGAGATTGGAATGAAAGTAATTAATTGTTCTACTAACAACAGTTTTCTCCATTAAATTCCACAAATAGCTCAGTTGAGCGTGAAAGTAGGTATCTCTTGGAAAACACAATTTGGGAACGGTTTGGAAAAATTTTAGCTGCAGATGCTATCTCCCCTTCTATACTCTGCTTACTTATGAGTGAACAGTATCTTTCCTAGCACTGATACAAAAGCAGATCGGAGATATGTGTACCTAGACGACTTACATGGAGTTGGTCCTTCAGAATTGTTTGACAAGATACGTGTAAAATACTGCTTGTTAAAGGAAAGCAATTTTTCAGTGAGTAGCAGAGCAAAAATGCTAAACATGTTAACATTAACCCTGCTTTTGATGCACCAAGGAAGGAGAACAATGTCAATGAGTTTGTGCTTCCACATATCTCTGGCTGCCAACACGGCAGTGAAGCAAAGGCAGCGGCAAAAGCACTCCTTGGCTTTCCTAGAAGAATGTAGCCAGTTGGCATTGTCTTAAAATGAGGCTTCCTGAAATAGCAACCTGACTCAGGAATTTTGCATCTGAGGCCAGGTAACAAAAGCCTGGTCTAGTTTAGAAATCAACCTTACCGAGTTCTTAAGTAGAAGTACTGCTGATTGCAACTACCCCTACTAGGATGGCTGCTTGTTTCTGAGCAGATCTGGATCTCCAGTGCAGATGCACAGGTACTCCAGAGCACTGAAATTTTCAAGCTGTTTCAGAATGGAGAGAACTGCTTCAACACAAACTCGGGTAACGTGCTAACTATGATAAAGTAGAGAAGCTTAGTGGTACAGGCTGAACTGTAAAGCAAAATATTTTTTGGCATGAATCTTTGACAATGGCAAAGTAAACACCATTGATACACTGACCTGAAAAGTCTGAATTGAAGTTATACTCACATCTCTCCTCTTAGCATCTGCTATCTTGTACTTAAATTTCCTGTCTTTACAATGTTCTGTCAACATTATTTTTTTAGCAACTACAGAATGAAGTCAAATATATGTCTGTCTTGCTTTTCTTATCAAACACTATAATCTTGCTTTTAAAAGTATAATGTGTACTGTTTATAGAGAAAAAAAATCCCAAATGGGAATGGGAGAGGAACCGGGACACTGCATCCTAAAACATGCAATGAATTTTATCCATATCCCCTCCATTCCTTTTGAAAAAAAAAGAAGTAGGGACAAGTTTCTGAAAATTGTATGCAGGGAGATTAATCTCTGTCTCTGTTCTACACAGAACTGCAATTACTTGTGGCAAATGATCTAGGCAGAAAAAAAATCTGGTTAAAGACAAGTAATGGACAGCAGAAGCATATAAGAATCTCTTCTAGATTTTGTTTTACTTTTGGGCAGCCAATCCTACATTGCCTATAGGATCAAAATGCAGATTTGAGGTTTTAGTCTAGCTCTACATACATATACACAACAGACACCCCCCCTTTATATTTATAATTAAAAATCATAGTGCATTTTTATGCAAATATAGTGCAGGGTTAAAACTAAATACTGTCTTCATTAGAAGGACTGGGCTATTATTTGGCTTTAGAATGTACACATACATATCATGCTGATCACAATAAAATAAGTTTTCAAATGTTAAAGTAACTTTACACACAAGATGCACAATCGGGGTTTTCCAAGTATAAACCAAGTATTTTACCAGCACTACATTAGTAAGGGGGGGAAAAAGGGTTGTTGAAAAAATGAGCTTTAGGTATGTACCTGACTGTTCACCTCCAAATTAACACCTCTTCATTATTTCTCATCCTCACTACAATTACCAGGTTGATTTGGTTTTCTGCTCTGGTTTGTTTTTCGAGAAATGTTCGTACTCTTTTGTATATGTGCTGGTACTGTCTTCCTCAACAATCTCAAGTTCCCTGGTCCACTGCTGTTCTTTCAAATCACAGCACAGACAGGTCATTTAAAAATCACCAACTCTTTTTAAATTCACTTGGCACAATACGGGTCTTGAAGGATTTGGGCTTAATAGATTACATTGTCTTTTTTTTTTTTTATCTCAAAAGTTAATTTCAAGATTTCCCTGCAAATTATTATTATTACATTGATGCCTTGATAATCTGTATGTATTGCCTTATACATGATACTTTAGAGTGCCTTCAAAGTGTAATCAGCAAAGTATGAAAGATATATATATATATTTGTTAAAGCAGAGGAACATAAGAAGTGTCATACTGGATCAGACTGCCAAAATCGGAACTGGAATATTCTGATGATGGTAAACAAATATAAATAAAAGAAATTCCACTTTTGCAACCAAAATGCAAATTATCAGATAACATTTAGTGTAACAGATGAGATTTTTTTCCCCATAAATTTAAGCAGGTGATCAACTGCTCCCAAAATGCTTAGTGTTTCAGTTAGAGGCTGTTTTTAGTTCATACACTGAAACACAATTTCTCTTTTCCTGTGACCAAGAAAGCTATCCCAGAGCGATCTCGAATGAGAAATACCATGCTTAGTCCTGTATTAGAAGATGGTGGCTATAGGATAAAAGTATAGATTTAATACTTGTTTTGGAAAAGAAAGATTTGTGCCTCACCTACTAAATGCAGCAGATTATAATAAAAGTAAATGTACCCAATTCTCTATAAGAAGAAATTATTCTGCTATGCACTTTAGTTATATATTGAACTAAACCCAAATTGCTCCATTTCTTGGTACACACAAAGTTTTGTTTGGACTATGTAGAAAGCTAGAATTAATTAAGAAAATACTGCAAATTCTCCATAAATATATATACCAGATATTTCAAAAGCTGTTATCATTCTTTATACCTCTATTTTTACAACCATTCATGACCAAAACATATCTCTTTTTTTTCCAGAAATATTCTAGGTTGCAAACCTACATATATGTAACATAATGCCCAGTATTTACCTCTGACATGCACTGCTATGCCTACACACACACACTTATAGGAGTAAGGCCACAGTGAGAACATCTAATAGTGAAAATATAGAGTGAAAGAGCATATGCAAGCAACAGTGGCAAGCATGGTCATCGAAAACGCGTATTTGAGATGGTGACTCTGAGGACTGGAGTTACAAATCTGACACCAGCAGCAAAGAAGCAATAAGGCCTCTGTAGGAATACAGAACAAATGTGCCCATTTCCTTCCAAAACACCTCTAAAACAAGGGGAGAGGAAGAAAGGCATCCTATAAAAAGACAGAAATCTTTGTTTTCTCAAAATACAGCTGTTATTCAGGAAATAATTCCAGTAGTCTCACAACATAGAAAAGAATTACAGTAAGTTTCTTGAATGATTTGTGATCAAAACAAAAGAAATTCAAAGGGAGAAATAATTTCTTCTGCAGTCTTTTTCTTTTTATGAGTAAGAATTACTACAGGAGGAAAAGACTTGCTGTCTTTTCTGAACATTTGTCACTGATGATGTCTTACTCCACTGGCATGCAGACACTATGATACATTATAGACCCTGACCACAGGCCTATGGCAGATATTAGCAGAACAAACACCCAGTGCACATCAGAATATAAGACCTCTGTCCCCACAGGAAAAAGCAAGGCAGCACGTACTGCTGTTTCTAGGCTGAGGACAGACTGCTTATCCCATATTAATTCTGTGTTTACCTGGCACAATGTGGGCAATGACAACTATTGTGCTGAGGATATGCAAAGCATAGCTAGGTGTTATGTTACCCTGCAGAGTGTTAAATGTAACTGAAGTTTCAAGAAAAATTGACGAAACTACCTCTAAGGTTGGTTTCAAGTGCCAGATGGTATTCAATACTAGAAGAGCAGTGTATTCAAGGGAACATGCAACTAAAACACCTACCCACCCCCACCCTCCACCCCCATTTCTCCAACTTTTTTGGCTGCTGTGTAATGTTATGTACCATGTTAACTGTGAAAAACTGCTGGAACGCATGGAAATTATTTAGATAAGGAAACAGGGCAGCTGTGAGTACCTCAGAAATACAATTACAAATATTTCATATTTCATTTTTATGTGGCTGAATATGCCAGTATTTAATAACAATCAATCTAGTTAATTCTTACCTGCTCCAGAAGAGGAGAGGCTACTTTCATAGAAGCATAGGTTCATACCTGTATGCTTTCCAAGCTCTGCAAGAGTATCCTGGTACATGCTCAGCATCTGATCACAATGAGCAATAACACTTTTGCGCATATTGTCCCAGTGAGGAGCAAGTTCTCCCAAGTCTTTAAGTTCCTGATTCCTGTATCAAAAGACAAAAAGAGAAGGTGCTAATAAAGTCATTAATCTATTAACATCCATTCAAATTAACCCAAAATCAGTTTGTTAAAAAAACCCACACCACAAAATCACTTCCTAATTGAAATAAAATCTGTTTTCAGGGTGCTTGTAAAATCTGTTGATTTCGCCTACACAATAAAGAATGCCAAATCAGTGAATAATACAGTAATTTGTGTTCAAAACTCATCTGGTACAAATGCAATAGCCTGCGAACTGAAATATTATTTCTTCCCTGGGGGTAAGAATGCTTTCAGGTTCGAGAGAGCTATGTTCACAGCAAGTAACTTTTTGCGAGGAAATATTAAACACAGTTGTAAAGAATACAAAGCTTGCTCCTTTTCCAACACCTGCAACATAGGTGTTATGATAAACTCTGCTCTGCTCTCTGGATACTTTCCTACACATCATAAACACAGTTCTAGCAGCATTTCTACAATGGTCTGTTTAACCAACACACCAGCCCTCACCACATTTCTTTTGTGTTCAAAAAAAACCCCAAACAAAGCAACACCCCCCCACCCCCCCCATCAGTCCCCTAGAACTCAGGTCAAAACAGCAGTATTATGGTAACCAAACATGTCACTGAAAATCCAAAAGGAAATCCTTTAACAAATTATCAGTTTTCCTGTACACCCTTGAGAGCTGACCTGGGTGAAATAGAGATCACTCTAATTTCCTACACAAACAAGCATAGTTAACAGCACACTGGGCTTTCTGTTAGTTTTCTTCACTTGCAAATTAAGTTCATCCTGTATCTACCTCAAAGCCACTTGGAGGACTTGCTTTTAAAGAACTGGAATTGTTCAGGAGAAAACTTGTGCAACACAATCAACTAGTTTTTCTCAATTTCTTCAAAGCAGCAAGCAGACTGTTTCACTGCAATTCTTGGAAGACCCCCAAAAGACTTGCAGAGGACAGCTCTTACATATAGGAAAAATTACTCAAGTAAAAGGAAAAACAGGAGGAGAGGGGGCAGAAAGTGGGACAAAAAGACCAACAAGTCTGCAGCACAGGAACATAGAGCTACACTTACCAAAACAGCTCTGACCACCAGCCAAAAAGTCTTAAAATTATTTGCTAAACAGAAAACCCCCACATTGATACACTGAAGTCTTCCCCATCATTATTAGCTTTGCATTAGAGTGAACAGTATTAAAATCAGAGCACCACAGAATGGTCAGGGTTTGGAAGTGACCTCTGACCATCACCCAGCCCAACCCCTGCCAAAGCAGGGTCACCCAGAGCGGGCTGCACAGGATCACGTCCAGGCAGGTTCTGAGTGTCTCCAGAGAAGGAGACCCCCCGGCCCCTCTGGGCAGCCTGCCCCAGTGCTCTGCCACCCTCACGGTGAAGAAGTTCTTCCTCACGTTCAGAGGGAGCTGCCTGTGCCTCAGCGTGTGCCCGTTGCCCCTCGCCCTGTCGCTGGGCACCGCTGAAAGAGCCTGGCCCCGTCCTCCTGCCGCTGGCCCTGAAGATGTCTGCAGCCATCGATCAGAGCCCTCTCAGCCCTCCCTTCCCCAGGCTGAGCAGCCGCGGGTGTCCCAGCCTGCCCTCCCCCGGGAGGTGCCCAGGCCCCTCACCCCCTGCGCAGCCCCCGCCGGGCCCTCCCCAGCAGCTCCCTGTCTCTGGAACTGGGGAGCCCAGCGCTGGGCACAGCACTCCCGGGGCGGCCTCCCCAGGGCAGAGCCGAGGGGCAGGATCCCCTCCCTGCGCCTGCTGGCCACGCTCCTCCTCACGCCCCCCAGGGCGCCACCGGCCTCCTGGGCCACCGGGGCTGGCTGCCGGCCCAGGGGCAGCTGCTGTGCCCCGGCACTGCCCGGCCCTTCCCCGCAGAGCTGCCTCCCCGCAGGCAGCCCCCAGCCCCTGCTGGTGCGTGGGGCTGTGCCCCCCCAGGGCAGGGCCTGGCACCGGCCTCTGCTGGGCTCCATCAGGTCCCTCCTGCCCAGCTCTCCAGCCTGCCCAGCTCTCGCTGGATGGCAGCGCAGCCTCTGGGGCATCAGCCGCTCCTCCCGCCTTTGTACCAGCCACCAGCCTGCTGAGGGGACGCTCTGTGCCTTCGCCCAGGTCACCGGTGAATCAGCTGAACGGGACTGGGCCCGGCGCTGAGCCCTGGGCAGCACCGCTGGCCACAGGCCTCCAGCTGGGCTCTGCGCTGCTGGTCGCAGCCCTCTCAGCTCTGCCGTTCAGCCAGTTCCCAATCTACCTCACTGTACGCTCATTTAGCCCACACTTCCCAAATTTATGTATGATTATGTTATGGGAGACGGTATCAAAAGCCTTGCTGAGGTCAAGGTAGACAACATGTACAACTCTCCCCTCATCTACCCAGCCAGTCATTCCATCCATCCAGGCTATCAGGTTGGTCAGGCATGATTTCTTTATTTCTCCTTGGTGAATCCATGTTGATTGTCCTGATAACCTTCTATTCCTCCACATGCTTCAAGATGACCTCCAGGATGAGCCGTTCCATCACCTTTCCAGGGACAGAGGTGAGGGTGACTGGCCTGTAGTTTCCTGGGTCCTTCTTGGGCTTTTGGGAGACTTGGAGTGACACTGGCTTTCCTGCAGTCCTCAGCCACCTCTCCTGTTCTCCATGACCTTTCAAAGATGATGGAGAGTGACTTGGCAATAACATCTGCCAGCTCCTTCAGCACTCAGGGATGCATCCCATTTGGACCCATGGATCTGTCAAGTTAGCTTAAGTGATCTCTAACATGATTTTCCTCTACCAAAGGGAAGTTGTCTTTTCTTCAGACTTTCTCTCTTGCCTCCAGGGTCTGGGAAACTGGAGGGCCAGCCTTGGCAGTGAAGACTGAAGCAAAGAAGGCATTCAATAGTCCACCTTCTCTGTGTCCTTTGTCACCAGGACACCCATCTCATTCAGCAGTGGGATCACATTTTCTCTAGTCATCCTTTTCCTACTGATGTACTTGAAGAAGCCCTATATAGTTTTTTGAATAAGCTATATAGGCATAATTCTGCTCCTTGTTAATATGACAACCGAAATCATACGATTGCACTGGAAGCAGAATTAAGATGTTTTGTTCATACATGTCCTTAAAAGTAACAAAATAGAAACAAAGATTACAACACATTAACTTGGGTTTACTAATGATGTACAGTTACTTTTTTCCATTTCATTCAACCTGAAGAACAGAAGTAGATGAATCAAATCAACTTTCTTCCATCAATACAAACTGGCAATGCTGTGACATGTCAATCAGCAGCAGTAACAGGACAAAATCATCATTTTCAACCACCCTTTACTTCAAAATTTGTAGGAGCTTAAAATAAGACATCCCATTAAATGAAAATCTCAGGGCTTCCTCCTATGAAAAGCTCATAAGATTTGTCAGGGTATACAATTTTATTTATTAGCAGTGAAGATATCTTGGCCCTTAATATTTAGGTTTTTTTATTTAATAGTTTCAGCAACAATGTTTGGACCTGGCTGAGCTCCTAAACTTTACTGTTCCTCCTATACAGAAATATTCTGCAAAGACTGCAGAAATACTACACAGCGAGAGGTGGGCACATCAAAGCACAACATTCAGAGCCCTCTATCCCATGGAAAACCCACTGCTGGGCCTCTGCTCTCCTGCCTCTAAGCCCACTCCTGGAGCTGTTGGTCCTGTACTCAACTCAAGCAACAGCAGGAGTAGAAACCCCTTATCTCAGATTAAAATACGCAACCAAAACCCAAAACTGGTTTAACCAGCTATGAGTGAACTCCATTGATGCCAACAGCAACGGGAAGGGAAAGCCCAAATCCCACCATTTTAACTTTAACATGTTTTCAAGGAATGTGAAATCCTGCTCTTATTGTCGACAAGGCTTTCATCTCAGAAACACATATGCCGTCACTGAAGTCTAAATACAGCCACTAGTATGTCATAAAAAGACACATCTTATCTGCATTTTTTTAATAAAGCAAGCACGCAGTTTTATAGTAACCTACAGCATATATATCATAGAAACTTTAAATAGCACATTTTCTAAATTTATTTCAATTTAAAAATACAGTATAACAGGATTACATGGCATAGGCACTGTTACTCCAAAACCAGCCTTCTTGCACACTTTCCACCTTTTTTTCCAAGTGCAAATATATAAGGCATCGGATTTAGATAGTATTTGTGTCTCGTGATTTCTTACTAATTGTCACTGTTGTTGTTTACTTGGTATAACTCTGAGTTATGGCTGAAAAAAGAATTATCTTTTCTGTATCTAAGCTCCATCAAGACTATTCTGTAGTATCAAGCTTTATTATCATTATTGTGAAGGGCTCCTCCCAAAAGTAAACAAACAGATTGAAGTAACATAATATTTTTGAAATTTGAAAGTTTATAGTTTGTACCAACACCCACAACAACAATCTTAAAAAACTCCTTTGTTTTAATAATACTATAATACTTGTGCCATAACCGTATACCTCTAAAAACGCACTTTGACCGGTAACTGTGTCAAACAACAATTGCACTATACAAGAAAATTAATAATTATAATAAATATTGGTTCTACAGTGGACAAATCAGTTATTTATGCACCTTTTCAGTGTAGCCATGGAATTTTGAATAGGTTGTCAACAGAGCAGTAAGCTCTGAGCAAACTCACTAGTGTTAGAACAGAGCTATTTATCATCTGCTCTCACCCCAAATCCCCTCTTAAAGACTTTTCCGAGTCTTTTCCAGGTAATTGCACCCATCACCATGACAGGTCCTGTGCTCAGCATCAGTTTCAACTCTTCTTACAGAATCAAATCCAAGCTTTGTCTACATCTTGCTGTTCAGCTCTTCAGACTGTCTCCTGGATAGCCTTTTCTGTCAATGCACAACAGAAACTCCCACCCAGGAGCACATCTCAACTTTCATTGTCTCCTGCCTCAATTTACTTCACTGGCTTCCTTGATGGCCTTGACCATCTTGCCACGCTTGTATCTAACCACAATGTGGATGTAAACGATCTGTCCCATCCCTCTTCCTCCACTTCAAATGTTAGCTAGTTCAATTATTTTTAAGCCTTTCTCAGGTACTTTCTGTTTTTCACATCCATTCTTCCCTTTAGTAGACTAATTATGCCAGCTTTCACTAAACACGTCTCATTACAGTTGAAAGCAGTTCCCCACTAAAAAAAATCTAAAATCTACCTGTTAGCCTTTCTTCAAAACTCTTTTCTGCTATTATGGCAGAAAAATCCAATATTGGATCCTGATCTACTGAAGGCACTATATAACACACTGATTGTTAAAGATTAATTATCATTGGTGTTAACACAACACAATTTCAAAGAGATGAAAAATTCTAAGAACAAGTTATGAGACTTCTCAGGATCCCACAGAACAACTAGAAATGTCATGAACCTTCATTTCAGGCTCCTACTTAAAAGCCAACAACTTATTTTTCTTGGAATGATATACTAATTTACATAGCTACAATTTGTGGGGACTCGGCCCTTTAGGGGATTGAGTTTTACCCAGCCTTCCTCTCCTGATGGAAAGCACAGTCATTGTACAAGCTGTTACACTGATATGCCGGATGGTTTAGATAGATCTGTGCCTGGATTGAAATATCTGTGCTTTTCTTTATGAACAACACATCAAAGCAACTAGGGATCCGTAAACACTATGTGACTGGATAAATTTCTGACATTACTAGCAGTTAAATACTGCTGCTATTGAAGTAAAACTACATGCAATTTTTTTGTTCTAAGAAAACACTCAATGAAGCCCATTACCAAATGACGGCTGAGCACCTAAGGCTCAGATTAATATTCTGCCTTCTAATTTATCAACTCATGCGTTTAGGTTTTTTTATTTTTAGGAACACCTTAGCTGCATGATTATAGCAAACTACTGAAAGTACTTGCAAGAGGCACAAATAATTTCCTGTATTATTAATGTTGATAATTTCTACTTAAACAGTTTCTGCTTTGTGCCACGTGCTGTAATAATCATAAACCAAACAGACTCTTTCTCATCACTGGATATAAGGATATAGGAACAGCTTAGAAGACTGAAGGAAACTTATTCAATGCTGAAAATGCAAAATACTGAATTCTATAGGGAGTACTTTGAATTAATGGCATGCACCATGTCCAAAAAGTATGTTAAGAAAGTCCTAATACTGAAACCATGTTCCAAATAAACTTGTTTTTGCATAACTAATGCTACCTTCAACAGTACAGACACCACTGTGGAAAGCACACTGGAAAGCTGTGGTCAGTGACAATAAAATCAAAATCAAGCAAAACCAGTGGCAAGTTATTAAGATGAGCAAGATGAGTCAGAAGGGGGCATTTTCTCAACGAACTTTTCTGGATCTGATTACTCTGTCTTAGACAAGGGAACAGCAGGAATAGCCATTTGCATCATTAAGGACACAGCACAAACCTTTACAACCTCTAAGATGAAGCTGAAAAAATCAGTGCAATTATATGAAGAAGAGAACATTATGAGGACATACGATAAAAGCACATAAACCACAAAATGAAGACGAAGTAGTGATTTTTGATTCATTCAGCTTCAAAAATCCAGTACTGCAATTCCCAGCAAAGCAAACATGACAAATTCAAAACTGTAAAAAGGAAGTGATTTTTACCTCTGCCAAGCAAAATTAGCTTCTGAAATCGACTTTCACAAAACATCAGAAGCAAAGTGCTTAGGAGGATTCAAAACAAGATGAGACATTTCTGAGATAATATTTGTAAAAGTTTTATAATATTCTAAAGGTGATAAAGTTCTGAATATTTATCAAACAGGAGCCTTGGAGCAAATATACACCATAAGCTTTGGGCCATGACTCAATCACTCATAAGTAAAGGAAGCTTAGAAGCTTCCTTTTAAGGAGAGCGCACAGAAATTATTTTTCCTAACAAATTTTACTTTAAACTCTACATGTTTATGGATAGGCATATAATCTTTTTTTTGTAGAATAGAAGCAGATAAAGTTACTCTGATTTTTCTTTACCACAAGTTATGGTCCTGTGATATACAGGCATTAACCCATCAAAACAACTTAACATTCTCTCCAGAAATAAAAGAATCATAGTCTTTTTACTCTATAGTTTCTAAAACAGACAAATAATTACTAAGGAGGATTTAATCCCTTCTGGGGAAGCTACCACAAAGACAAATAAATGGATATTTTCCTTTCTTTCCTAATAGTTTTAATTTAGAACCTCTTAAAAACAGTTGGCATTTTTTCTTTTCTTACAGAGCTTCCCAAAGCTATTTCAGATTCTGCTAAGTCTGATCTGACAGGTTACTAAAAACTCAATTGTAGCTTGTGCCTACCTTTTGCATGCCTTAAACATTTGTTTAAAAAAAAAAACAAAACCCAAACCAATCAAACGAAATCAACTAAACAAATCATCCCAAAAAGCCAAGCCACGAAACACATCAAAAATATTTAAAACCCTGTTTCTTCTATGTGTATGTGGAAAATGGACTGAGATTTGCCAAGGTTTGAGAATATTTTATATTGTTCCTGAGAGCCGAGTTTTTAAGTTCTTTTTGCATTTCTATCCACCACCATCTCCTTTTTATTACCCAAAAGCGTAGACAATATATAAGCTATATATCCCATTTCTTCCTTCCTGCCTTAAAACTTTCCCTTCCTTCAATAGTTTCTTACTGGGTATATCTCTGAAAGACTCAAGATTTTCAAACAGCATGATCATTTGAGGTTAATTCTATGATTTGCATTTAATAGCAGAAGATAATTCTCCTGCATTACACAATTGCAGAGAGTATCAAATTCAGTAATACTCAGAATGGCATCTGTGGAATTTACACTTGAATCTTAAATTATATTTTAGTAACTAGCAATGGTGTATAGAATTGGTTTAGGGTTGGGTTTTTTTGTTGTTGTTTTTAAATTTTACTGTTCATCAGGAAACAGTGGAATCCGCTTACAACAATGTTGCATGAGCCCTATGGTATAAGAAAAACATTTTACTCTCCTAGTTTATAACTTCATTTCTTTCTTTCAGCTTGCAATGATCTATGTGGCAAGATTAATCACATTATTAATTGCATGATTACTCAAGTATTTAAACAGTTTTGTAAGTTTCTGTTTTCTTTTTTCCCCAATTTATTAATCAGAGTACATCATTCAAAATAAACAGTGAGGATCTTTATGACATGAGCAACATAATAAAACCATACAAAGCTTTTTAAATCACTTTAATGCCTCTAATTTATATTCTCTGCACCCCCACTGACATGAACTGACAAAATTACACTCAACTTAGTGCTATGAGAACCACAGATAAGTACTGGTAAGTGCAAAATCCCTAGTTAACAACATAGTAATTCAAATGCTTTTTGTGATGACAGAATCTGAGTGTGTTAAAATAATTATAATCTTGAGAACAAGATTATTTTTTCCTTTGGTTTTGTATTGTCCTTCACCATGAAGTGGGAGGCTCTAATAACACTTACATGTTATATCATTTGCTCAATATGGACTTCTTTAAGACCAGAGCATGCTGTGCACAAATATAACATCTGGAAATTTTAGCAGCCAGTCTCTGAGAAGCATTGCTGACTGGTACAGAATGATTTTCTGGACTCTTAAAACCTGGGTGGATTTTGCAGAAAACAACAGAAACCCCTCCCTGACGGGACAGTCAGAATGTAAGTTAACATTTTGTAGCTTTCAGCACTGCTGAATAATAGGTAATGTTGTGCAGAGGTAACTATCACAAAACAAACCAGGTAATGTTACTCCTTTCCAATGCACTACCACTTTAAATATCCAGTAACAAAGTAAAGCCCAGCAAATTTTACTTCATTTAGTTTAATACGAAAACTCCTCTTAGACTTTCACGGAGACCATCTTTTCCAAAATTAGTTATGAACAGCAAGATCAAGAGGACAGAGAATTAAATAGTGTTCATACATGACAATATATTCTATCCTTTAGTTTATAAATTAATGTATTTTAAACTGATCATGTTTGAGGAGGGCTCAAATTGTCTAAACACCACTCACAAAAGTTCAGGTTACACTTACATTCATACACTTGTATTCCTCTATGGAGTAACTGATGGAGAATAAGAAAATAAAGTTTTTACATACTTTTTGATGCACAATGGGGTAAATACTGCATCTGCCTGTATTTGAACTACATTTTACTGACACACTTTTAAGTGTTAAAAAAAATTACTTCTTTGAACATTTGTGCTAGGTAGTTATTTGAAGTAAGGTTTTACAAGTCATTAAGTGGATAGAATGTTAACAGTGCCCGTCAAAATGTGGTTGATTCAGCTTCAGAAGTCATGGTCAGTTTACTCAGAATAACTTCTGTTATGCTATTACCTCTTATCAATACAATGTTTTTGCAGTGCAATTGCTCAAAAATAAGTAATGTAAAAAATAACACACAAACGTCTGGAAAATTCAATGCCTGCTCCCAACATGTAGCATTTCTGCCTGGGGCTCCATTTCTCTATAGAAGTCGCATATTAAAAGGTAGTAGAAAAAACATCCATCTCTCGGACAGTCTGAACTTTGTCCTCATTCTGTAACGTTACGTGAAAGAAATCAGAAAACAGACAAACAACATAGATTTGCACAAGAAAAGGCTGCTGGAGTTGGGACAGGACAGCCATCCCTGATGCAGGAGGAAAGCCTGAGTGTGCTTTATACTCCAGAGAGAGGGTTCAAGGAAAGTTCAGCAATTTATCCCTGAAATTTGTTTATGGGTTGTGACCACAAATGCCATGGGCTAAATTGAGCTGTAAGTAGGTGGAATTGCCTTCCAGCCCAAGGTGAGTTTGGTTCCAAGGGACTCAAAAGAGCTTTAGTGGCAAATCAGAGACACGTGTACTGCAGCTTCTACTACAGCCTCCTAATTCTCTTGCTGTGCTGATCGAGTGCAACACAAGTTATACCTGCAACTCCAAGCTTAGATTATATGGGTCAACTAACTTTCTGAACATTTACTGTAAACTACTAAGTTTTTTTTATAATCGTTAGGTTTGAAGAACTACTGGGCTAATCTGGCATGATAGATGCAAAATATCTGGACAAGATTTGTGTGAAGAAATATTAAAAACAGAGGAAAGGACTCACTGGAAAACCTTGAAGAGGAAACAGAAATAATTTCTTCATAAAAAAACATCAAAGAGGGCTACATGACTCTTACTAAAACAATAAAAATGACTGATCATATAGCTCCTATTAAAACTTCTTCCAGGGAGGTTTGAAGGATAAAATCTTTAATGCCTGCATATCTTTAAAAACATTTTTCCATGCTGAAATAAAAAGTCAAAAAATCATAGAGGTTACATATTTCAGAGTATCATGTCAGTAAATGAAAAAGTTTGGTTAAGAATGAACACTGCAGTTGTATCAAGAGATGAACGATCTTAAGAGCTATGAGAAAAGGGAATTTAAATGATAATTTAAAATACAATACTGAATGGCATTAACACTTCGCTTGGATATTTTTTCTAGGTAATTGTTTCAGACCTGACTTCACTGAAGCCACAATAGGAATAAAATGAAACAGGCTGATAAGAAGTGGCCTCTGAGACAAAAATATTTGTTCTTTTATACTAACTGGCGAAAAAAGATGCAGAGAACAATACTTCAAAAGAGAACAGCCTCAAGGTAAGTGTAGGTTTTATACAAGTTCAAGAACTAACATAACAATATCCTGCTAACATTGTTTTTCTAGTTTACAAATGTAAGAAGTCCACAAGAACACGCATCTTTGTGATTATTTCAAAAGGCAAAGCCCATACAAAGCTGAAGCTCAAACCTACACCCTTACACAATGATTGGTGACACAGATGCCTGTATTCTCGCCATTCGCTAATACTCTACCACAAGTTGTTGCTCCTCTTGGCTGGTCTTACCTTATCACTCAGATTGATACAATCACTTTGTCTCTCTCCCTCTCACGCCCGCACTTTCTACTAGGCTTGAACAGCTAACGACAATGGCAGTCAGGAAAATCAGAACCACTTGCCTCAAACTTAGAGCAACTTTCATTCTGTTTCTTTCTCAAAGCTTTTCTTTATTTTGGTGAGTATTGAATAATCATTAAAAAAACAAACCACGGTGATTCTTTACTATGCCTTCATCCAAGGAGGTGAATGCTATAATATGAAATAACAGCAAGCACTACTACTTGCATTATGCCTTTGGAGAGAATAACGCAGTAGTAGTAAAAGTGGTTAAAGTAATCCTCTAACATTTAAAAGGCATTTACCCAGGGGGCAAATTAAAATCTGGGAAGTGGATGAACTGTGCAAGTCACCATAATCTATTTTTACTACTTACTAAAAAATCCTCACACATTAGTATTCTCAAACAAGATCATGCCATAAATGCCTAAACACAGTATTAAATTAATAAAATGAAGTATTATAACAATTCATATGATTTTTATAAGCCGTCATCACCATACATAAGTATGTATCAGCCCGTTGACTTCATTAAAAGCAAGATTCTGGTCTCCCACATGCTGTTCTATTGGCATAAAAAGATCATACAGAAGCAGCAGATGGGGTAAATGGAAAAGAAAAGAAGCTCCTTTTGCAGGACAAACCACCACTGTAAACAGCCACAGGCAACCCCCTCTGATGGAGGGAGCTGCCTGAAAGTACACAGGATGGCTTTGGGATGCAGCAGTAGCTCACAGTGTTACTCTTATACGTGAGGCCAGATGCCCACCCATGTGTGAGGCAGCTTGCATGGGGTAATAGGCATTATCTCCTACCTCATCCAGTGTCATTGGAAAAAGAACATATGCTTTTAAGGAAGCCCTGGACTGCCTAAAGTATTTTTTTCCCACAGTTGTATCAGCACAGCTTACAAGCATTCAAGGACAGGCTGCCATTTCAGTCGTTAGAGTGGGAATTCAGACATAAAAAGGATTTTGGGACACCTGTGCTCACTATCCTCTTTTTTCCTAGGCCATACATATTATAGTGATCCTCAGATATCCCTGCTGGTTACAAGGCCAATCCAGCAAAGTTTTCAAACTTACGTTACTTGGTATCCTTTTCTTATGCAGATCGATTTACATTAGTTAAAGGAATGTGATTTATATTCTCATTGCTCATCTATTAACTACAAACATGTCATTTTCCATTGTTTGCATGATGTCTGTATGTGACATTAGCACTGCCCAGTCACAAAGCCAAACACACTACAATATAGTTCACACCCTTGTCATGTTGTTTCTTTATAAAATGTTAACTTTTCAGAGTATTCATAATGGTAACCAAATGTTGATGCTTACACATTTAAAGACCACTCTGTAGCACAGTTCATTGCTCAGAACTCATGAAGTCACTGGAGTCCTAAAAATTCTGAGGCATCAATTCTGTTGTTCAGTTACAGCTGTAAATTCTTAGCAGCCCAAAAGAACACTTTTACCTATTTCATACCACAAACTGATATTTTAGCTCATCACTTAAACTATTCCAACTCAGAAAAATAAAATTTAGTATTTACTATTGCTACTTCTTCTTCCTTACCTTCTCATATCCTCCTTTATGTGCAGATTGATCAGTTCTTTAGGAACATGGAAAGAGAGGGTGGTCTCAGCCATCTGTTCTCGGATCCGCATCCACTTGTTGTCAGAAGTAGGGAATCTGTATAACTTACTGATTGGGTTTTTTAACACTGCAGAGAGGAAAAATTATATCATTGCTTTACTGTGGTTATATGACTCTGAAAATTTATGACAACAATTTCATCCAAAAATAATACATTATTTCCCCCCTTGCTTCCAGAATTAATTTTAGAACCATTAAAATTCTATTAAAAACATTAATTTTTTATTTAATTTATTATAGCAGCATGTGGAGGACAAAGTATTACTATTACAGTATAAATCACATTTTACCCGCACAGTAGGTATCCTGTGAATTTAGCATTTCAGTATAGTGAGAATGTAAATTATGCTCTCTATTCTTACACTTCAGGCACAGTTAGGAAAAACAGAATGCACAAACAATGAATTCACATACAGTCAATACCATCACTTACCATCTGCTAGAATCACTCACGTTGCTAATAAATTACATGGGACAAGTGAAGCATGCCTCAGAGTTTAGCTGTATCTGATGCATCTTCTCCATGATATGCACACAAAGTCATTAATACAAAGAGATGGTGTGCATCTACATTAAAGGAAACTTGACTACTGACATGGTCAAAAGGACACCATTATAAAGTCAACTTGAACATTGACATGGTCTGCCACTACACAAAAATAAATATAACAATCCTGTAAATACATCACACACACTGCTCTCAGATCACTATTGTAACTTGATGTAGGAAAATCATGTTACTTGATGTCTTGGAAGGTTATGCTTAAAACCCACCATGTATTTTATCTTAAACTCTCACATATTGGCTATGTTTCCATTCCGATCTTACAATGATGCTTTATAATAAACGTGGGAAATTTCTACTCTTTCCTTTCCTTCTGTTCCCTCCACACACACACCCCCAACCCTCCCCCTTCTTAATTAATTTTTCAGAAAGTGCAAATGGGGGAAAAGCTGAGAAAGAAAAGTTTTGTTTAACTATTTGACAAGCTTACTTGGAGACAAATGACTGTCATTTAGCACATGCATCCACTGCTTCCTAACTCAGAATGCCTTTGGACAGCCATCCAAATTCTCCAAGAGTACCCTTCTATCAGCCTTCTGGAAAAAGCTGCCATAGAGCAGGCTCCCATTGATCTGCCACTGAATGGCCTATAACTCAAAGGAATGCATTTCCCATGTGTGTTGCGAGGAAACTGCTACTGTCAAAACGACATCTACTAATAGGAATTTCAGCTTCACAACTCACTGTCACCGTTACTGCTTATGTACGATGATTTATAGGGAATGAAAAACATAGACCAAGTTACTGAAGATATACAAACTGTCTTCCCTATCTAATCAAACTGCTTTTTAACAGAAGTCCTTTAGGAAAGGCCTAAAACAAGACCTCAGATTCAAGGATACCTGCGATAACATTTATTGTTCATAAAGAAAGGAATGTTGTAAATAATGTTTAAGTCATTATAGATGAATTCTGTTCTCACCACCCTACTGAGATCTCTTTAATCACTGGTCTGATGAGAAATTAGAAGCCTTTTTAGAGTAGTTTTGCCTTTATTAGTGATTTTACTTACAAAACCGAAATTCTGACTTAGGGTGATAAAATAAGCCTAATAGATCCTTATAGCTACAGCATATAAAACCCAGCAATTTTTCGTTACTACTAACAACCAAAATACCTCAATGCTCAAGCATCTTTACACACATGTTATGGCTTCAGAATCCTCACCACACAGACTAACTATCATCCCCTACTAAAAAAAAAGCATCTCCAAGTCCTGTACCTATGATCAACTTATACCCAGTGCCTGGCCTTTATTATATTACTTAATTAACATCTGCTGTAATGCTTTCCTTATTTTCCTCCTCTTTTGCTGAGATTCTTCTAATTAACAAAATCAGTTTTGTCAATAATATTGAAAGCTTCTGTCAATCCGCAAAGTAGATAAATGGCACTGAAAATCTTCCATTAACAAAATAGGGAATGACAATCAGGAAGAGCTCAAGAAACTAAGGGCTTATTCAGGTCTGCCCTTAAAAAGAAACCTGCCAAAACAGATGATAATTTTGAGTTAGTTTTTTGTTGTTGTTGTTGTGCCACCTGTTTGCTAAGAAGCAGGCTGACCGTTTTTACCAGGACATTTCACCAGGACATTTTACCAGGACACAAAAGGCTCTTTTCTCTATTCTACCTTTTTATATCTACTTCCTAAGAAGATATTAAAGGATGTTATTCCAAGAACAGCCCTTAAATTTGCACTCAGAAACTATTACATTAAAAAATTGACATTTGTCTGTGAGAACATAATGCACATGTTCAGCTCCACAATCTCTTCCCTCCCATCTCCTCACTATTACCACCACCATCATGGGAAAAAAACAAAACCAGACAAAAAAAAAAAAACAAACACCTGACAGGACTGCAGGATAATAGCCAGGGAGACTAGGAATCACTTTGAAAATGTGGATCCAAAGTTGTGACTTTTCTTATTGTCAGAATTATTAAACTACTTTTCAGGTATTACCTCCGAGCCTGAATTTTCTGATGAGGATAATTTCAAGTGTGTTGCAAGTTTTAAAAAATGGCCAAAACATTTCTCCATGGGTTTATAAAGAAAATTGCATTTACAAAGTCAGAAAAAAAGCCTGGGAATTTTGTTTTCGCAAGGAATCCAAATAATTCCCATTTGCAGTATTGGTAAAGCTTGAGATTGTCGATGAGAGTAGCACAGTATGTTTTTCTTATATACCAAACTACTGAAGTCATGTGAGTCCGTAAAAATCTCAGATGTGTTTTGCTTTCAAATTACAACAGAACTGCTTTCTAATTATAATTGTCTAGAATAGTCTAAAACATAAAATAATTAAAATTGTCTAAAAAAGAAATCCAGAAGTCATGTAAAACCACCCAAAGAGTAAGGATGGCAAGACTAGATCTTGTTTTTATAAAAGATAGTTATTAAAATGAGTGAAAGTTTCATAAAGGTAATCCTTCCTGTATTTAGACAGCGACCATGAAAGGCACTGGGGGGAAAAAAAAAATCCAGATGAACTGCAGTGGTTAAAAAGAGAAAAAACTATTTTAAAAGCCTTTCTCTGTAGCATGAAACCTAAAAGCCAATGCCATATATTTAACCATCCATATTTTTTGACATTCCCATTTTTAAATTTAAAGACCTCTGTGCTTTTTATTCCATGCAATATCTTTTATACTGCTTCCCCGCAAGTAAAATCAAAAATTAATAAAAGATTGAATACTCTGTTTTCATTTTTGTTCCCTATCAAGCATAGATCAAAGTATACCACCACCATATACTAATTTATTAGCAGTGTTTCTATTTATATCTTCCTTTGTAGCACAGGTGTATTATGAATATCATTTCATGAAGATAAATTTCAACTTACTTAATCTTTGCTTAATTTCAATTACCTTATTCTTTTTTTTAATTGTAAAGTGCAATTTGTTTACATGCAAACAATTGGCAAACTCTCCAGTGTTATAAATAAATAACTGAATTTTGAGACACATAAATATAATCTCTTGGGGTATAAATGGAACAGAGAGAAGCCTCTGTGAAATACGGTACTCATTCCCACTCACTCAATAAGTGCCTCATAACTCACTTGAGGGCTGCGAGTTCCTTGTATTAAGATTTAAATTTCAGAAGAATGCCAATGTGCATCTATGCCTACAGGCTTAAAGATTCACACAGGGGTATTTTTTCAGTTTCATAGTTTTGAAGGCCTGATAAACAACATGAAACAGAAAGAACCAGAAATACAACAGTATACACATGTACTAAATACATATGTATATGGAATACATACTGTACTGTAGATAGTTCTGTATGTACACAGCAGGGAAAGTAGTGTAGGCAATATTGATGTTATCAGGTTGCCTGTAACATACTTCTAGCACATGACTGATCTTATTCTTTTCCCTTCAGTCCTAGTTTTTGATTGCCTTTAATTTTGCCACACTGAAATTTGGCTTAAACTGATTATTTTTAAAAATTTTCAGTTAAGATGGTCCAGCTGCACCAAATGAGGCCAGAAACCTGCAAAGAAAGGTCTGTGCTTCATAAACTTGAATACTGACAGTAAATCTTTAACAGATATATGCATTTTTCTATAATACCATGGCAATCCACCCAGACCTGAGAACAACATAAGCCTTGGGAAAGAAATCTCAGGATGTGAAAAACTTAAAACTTGAACTTAACACCTCATACATGCACCAACGATCTACCTTTATTGAAAGTTATTGCATGCTTCCCAGCTTCTAACACCAACAAAACTGTGCACATGTCATGGTACAGAGTGGATGAATACATTTTTGGGCAGAGCTAGCATGTGGTACAATATGCTTAAGGGCAGTGCTGGTACTCAAATGAGAAAGTCAGTCTTCAAGAAACACAGACAGCTTGATGCACATGAAGCCCAGTCATGGAGGCATGTTGGGGAAGAAGTATGAAAAAGTCAGAAGTCTAACAAAGTCTGGGAAAAGGCTGAGGAGAGCTAAAATTTTCTGAGAAAAGGAATTGGGAATTCAATAAAAACAGTGGGACCGACAAAACCTGGAACTAGTGCCAGGTGTCAGCAGGGAAGTGGAGGCAACGCTGGGGTGAGAAGAGGAAGTCACAAGTACAGGAAACAGACTGGAGAATAAGTATTTATTAGAACAAACTTCCTGTGACTGCAAACTCTTTCCAATATCCTGCGTGCTGTCACTTCTTGCATATGCATGTGCAGTTCTGCTCTCTCCCCTCTGCTTTTTTAAAAAACAAAAAATGGCAAAAACCTTCAGGGGTTGTTTGACTTTATAAGCCCTACCAATGTTGGGTGGGGTGGAGGTTTTGGTTTTTATATTGTGTGTTTGTATATGAGAACATTAAACATAGAAATGTTAAGCACTGTCTTGATATACTGTAGAATCATGTGCAAATACTTTTGACGAAGTGATCTAGACTTCATTATCCATAAAACTGACATCTACTTTGGAAGTTCAAACAGTTCTGACAAAATACATTTCCCAAACTACAGCACTTCCCCATTCAAAAAACCTCAATAGAAATCCTGAGACAAACTCACCCAAACAGAGGCAGCAAACTGAAGAAAAAAAAATAATCAGTCGTGAATCTAACATTTTCTCTGAACAGAAATGTCATTTCTTTAAGACCCACTTATCTGGATGACATACAGGATCAGAATCAAAGAACGACTGCACTGAATTAGACCAAACCATTCAACTGGCTCTGTATCTTTTCTCCAAGAAGAGCCATAAATAGATACCTAGAGATGCAAGACACTCTCCCTGCCTCCAGCTATTTTCAGTTCAGGAATTTCCGGAGCCAGATGTAGTTCCTGTGCATTTAGTAATCCTCAATGAATAACTTTTCCACAAACATATCTAGCCTCACACTGAACCGATGAAAAGAAACGGCAGTTCTGAAGAAGAAATTTTTCACTACTTCTAATCTAGTCTCAACAAATCACGGAGAAAAATTACAGCATTCATACATACATGGAAAACCCTATTTTTTGGAGGTTTCTAGTGCTTCCTTCAGACTACAAAATTCATCTAATAATGCTGTCCTATCAGTGAGGCCATATGAAAAAGTTTCTCTAAAGGTTTTAAAACTTCAGTAACATTTCTCCTCAACTGTATGCAACAAATACACAGAATTCTTGACAGCGCTGTGGTTTCAGATGACCCATATAACTTATTTGTGACATTGTTACTGCAGAGTAATGGAGATTCAGAAACTTGGGCTAATAAAACTTTTATGGTCCAGCATATCAGCATGTAATATTTCTCAGTATGATGAAAGAGAAATAGATCTAGTTCAACACCATACACTCAAGCACAGAGTTGACCTAGAATTGAGAATACCTTGCCAACAGCTTCCTTCATTTTAGGACATATACCTTCCAGATCAAACTGAAATTGCTACTTCATCAGCTATAACAGAGATTAATTCTCCAGGGTATTCAGTTACCAATAATGTATAATTACTTTAACAGAATGTCACACAATGACATGACAAAAAATTATGAGGTTAATGCCATGCCCACTGAAGTCACTGACAGTCTCGAAAATCATTAAACAGTAAAGATGTAGGAGTGGGAGATTTTAGCAGTGTTTCAGAAAGCATAATTGACATACGTTTCCAGAAGTTTTCCTCACAATTCTCAGTAAAATAATATTGTTAAATATGTATAAAACATTAAAAAATTAAACTTTGTAAATTTTTTTTTGAAAAGTGTATTATTTGAAGAGTATTTTTAGAGCCCTGCCCCAAAACTTTGTGATTTCTTCAGAATGTGACATCACATTGCAACAGTCATCTTTTACAAACGTTATACTTACCTGCATTTAACGAAGGCAAGTTGTCTTTACCACTTATGCCCTCACTGGCTGTACATTCACGAACCAATGCACACTACAAAAGAAATGCAACCACACATGTAACACATTCAGTTGTTACAAGGAAATTCAGAACAGTTTATAAATGGCAGACTGAAAAATATCACTATCACTGATATTATAACTTCTCAACCCTTAATTATAATTTACATTTTTCTCCTTATATTTCTTTCCCAATATACTTCAACATAATGAGAATTAAAGCAGAGAAAATGGCAAGATCAGCTATTCCATAATAAACCAGAAAGGTTTCCTACCAATGCAATGGCAGAGGTTAAAATAATTTCTTACAGGTTCTGTGCTTTCAGAGTTGTCTTTAGACAAGGCAGTTTGCACATGCACAGTGTCAGTAAGCACTCCATGAATTTTTAAACAAGGGCAAAGCAGAAACCACAAAAAGTCTTTAAAATGTGCTTGCAGTTTGTGATTAAAGTAATTTGTTATAGAAGTGAATTGGAAGATTTCTTTTATGAGATTAGTGTATAAAATAAAAGTATAACAAGTTTATGGGAAAATCAACTGGTGCAATCCTATGTTAAATGTACTAGGAAGTGTATTTTTAATGCTCCACCTCCCCCCACTCAGAAAAGACACCAGATAGCTTCTAAAGATGATAGGGAGCTCTGTTCCCAGGGCTTCCCCAGTTTCTGGATGTTCTGTTGCAGAGCTTGAAGCAGAGAACAAGATGTAGGATCACATAATCATTTAAGTTGGAAAAGACCTTTGAGATCATCGAGTCCAACCGTTAACCTCACATTGCCAAGCCCATCACTAAACTATATCCCTAAATGCTACACCTACGCGTCTATTAAACACCTTCAGGGATGGTGAGTCAACAACTTCCCTGGGCAGCCTGTTCTGATGCTGGAAAACCCTTCTGGTGAGGAAATTTTTCCTAATATCCAATTTAATCCTCCCCTGGTGGCAGTTGATATCTGAGATTGAATTTAACTATCACCTTACTCTTCCAGGAGTAATTCCCTGCATATAGTTTATCTAATGAGTTAGCAAAGCTAATTCAGAACTTATTTCTTAGAAATAATTCATGAACTCTACACTCTCACAATCTCATCCTCACTACGAACATATAAACCAAGACTCCATAAAACTAAAGATTCCTTTAAAGATCACAGAAAATAGAGCTGTCACAAGGTTGGTCTTTCCTGACAAGTATTAGAAACCCCTAGAAAGACACTATTAAAGCCTTCTTGCTCCCCAAGCTAGACACAGCTCATTAATCACATCTCAAATAACTGTGAATAGTCCCATTCTACATTTTGAAATCGAAGAACAGGGAAATGAAAGAGAAGGCTGAAAAAACAGTTCATGCTGCATATTGTAGTGGGTTTGTGTGGCAAGGTTTTGGTAGCAGGGGGGCTACAGGGGTGGCTTCTGTGAGAAGGTGCTAGAAGCTTCCCCCATGTCTGATGGAGCCAATGACAGATGGCTCCAAGAGGGACCTGCTGTTGGCCAAGGCTGAGCCCGTCAGTGAGGGTGGTAGATAATGTATTTAAGAAGAGGAAGAAGTTACTGTGCCACAGCGGCCAGAGAGAAGAGTGAGACTATGTGAGAACAACAACTCTGCAGCCCCCCAGCTGGGGCAGGAGGAGGCCGTGGGGGCTCCAGGCACTAAAGCAGCGATTCCCTGGCAGTGCCTGGTGGGGCAGGCTGTGCCTCTCAGCCCACGAGGGGCAGATCCCCCCCCAGCAGCCCCTGGGACCCCAAACCAGAACAGGGGGTGCCCGAAGGAGGCTGTGATACATGGGAGGGACCCACACTGGAGCAGTTTGTGAAGAACTGCAGCCCATGGGAAGGACTCACGTTGGAGAAGTCCATGGAGGACTGTCTCCTGTGGGAGGGACCCCACGCTGGAGCAGAGGTAGAGTGTGAGGAGGAGGAAGAAGTGGCAGAGACAACGTGTGATGAACTGACCGTAACCCCTGTTCCCCATGCCCCTGCACCACTGGAGGGGAGAGGGTAGAGAAATCAGGAGTGAAGTTTAGCCTGGGAAGAGGGGAGGTGTACGGGGAAGGTGGTTTTAAGTTTTGGTTTTATTTCTCATTATCCTACTCTGATTTGATTGGTAATAAATAAAACAAATTTCCTCATGTCAAGTTTGGTTTGCCTGTGACAGTAACTGGTGAGTGATCTCTCCCTGTCCTTATTTCAGCTCATGAGCTTTTAGTTATATTTTCGCTCCCCTGTCCAGCTGAGGAGGGCAGTGATGGAGCTGCTTCAGGGGGCACCTGGCCTCCAGCCAGGGTCAACCCACCACACATATCTTGTGGAAGTTTTATAGCATAAAACCAGAAAGATTTCATAGTGATTGTTGGCTTCTTTGGAACTGGTCCCACTGGTCCCTTGTTTTAAAAGGGCATTGAAGTACTCTGAGAAGAACGGTGAAAAAAAGTGTAAAAACTATCCTCAGAGTTTGGCCCAAAAAAGGAGACTGTTTTGGCTGAGTAGAAAAGATATTCAGAACAATGCCCTTTTCTCCAAAAATACATTCTTATATGTTACTTCCATACAAAAAAAATTGCAGTCCTTAATTTTACATTCCCTGTAGCATTATGTAAAATATCTTTTTTTTTTTTTTTTTTCCATGAAAAGCAGAATACACCATAGTGTATAGCAGTACACCATATTATTAGAGCTGCAAAAATTCTGTCAGTAAGAACAGGGCTGCAGAGGCAGACACCAGGAGGAAGCAACTCTGTACAGGTATGTCAGTTGCCATCAGTCAGGGATGCAGTTAAAGAGACCTTTTTATTAACTGCAAATCATTCAAACCCTGATGTCCTCATTCTGAGCAGTCATTTCTGAATCTCTCCCAAGCCCAAATCTCTTGCCATCATAGAGACCGCCCACCTGTTTCACCCTCCCTCCTTTGGTTCTCCATTCCTCTCAAATCCACTCCCTCCATACCTTCTCCAGCTCCAGCCTCCACTGCTTTTGCCTGCAACAGCTTGCCTATTTAAGAGCATTTTTGCTCTTTTTGAGCCCTTCTGTCCTTCTCTTGTCCTGAACCATGAGCACCCCAACTCAGAATCCCTACATACACCCTCCAGTCAATTCTGTCTTATGCTAGCACACTGAGGCACCATTGCTGCGCCACCCTTCCCACTGATTTTCCCCACCACTGTGTGCTCCCATGAAATGCAGCAGAACCTGCCCCTTTGGAAGGGGATTCACCTCTTCTTTGGCTTGCCTGTCTGTCATTCTTTCCAGGTTTTCAGTATTGTGGGCAGAGGTTGCACGTAAAAATCCACATGAACAGGACTTCAAGGGCAGAAAACAGAGCAACTGTCCAAGGGAAAAATAAGTCAGATTTATGTCATCTCTGGATGGACAGTTTTTTGATCAGGATTGATTAAATATGATCAGTTGAGGTCAAAGCAAGCTCTTTTCTTCCTAAAGAAGGGGAGGGACTAGGAAACTGAGGATAGAATATTACTGTGTACATTTTCATGAAAAACTATTTTTAGTTTAGGAAGATCAGGGAATTTTTTGTTTAAATTCTTAACCCAATTTGGAATTAGTAATGTAGGCATTTGGTACAGCTGATCATTCTAATTAACTTTGTGCAACGAACTGAGTTTCTACCTTTTGATCCTGGGCATCTGTTGTGACGTGGTCCGTTTCCCCATCTTCTAGCTCACCCATCTTCACAAGATTGACTTCAATGGTACCAACTGTCCTTCCACCATCAGAAGTCCTAGAAAAAAAACAACCCATGACATTGGGTCATTTGCAGTACTTTATTCCTTCAGTAAAAATATTGTCAGTAAACACTTAGTCCCCTCTCCATTCTGTATAGCTGCAGTCACCTGTATTGAACTTATTATTGACAGTCAAAAAAACAAATGCTAACAATAAGGCATGTTATATTTTCTCCAAGTTCCTTATAGCAATGAAAGTTTTCATCACGGAACTGAGGATGGGCAAGTGCTATAAATGGTGGAAGAATCCACGAACATTGCCAGTTTTCATTCCAGCCATTACTCTGTCTGTGGACCATCAGAGAAAGGACTGTAACGCTGTACCCGTATGCCACTCATGAACTGCAATCTCACTGCACAGTACACTGCTTTGTTTCCCAACATAATCTGCAAAGGAAGGACGTGCTTAGTATATTAATAAACCTCCTGCTAAACCAAAATAATGAAACTAATCTCAATATCACTTTTCCTTTTCTAGTCCCTCCACAGAGTAATTATTCAGCATCAGTCCCATGTCTTTAACTATATAGCAGAAAATAATATAGTTCCAGGTGAATTCCTTTATTATTACCTCCACAAATGGTTCAATTAAGCAAAAATAAGTAGCAATTCAGATTTCCAAACAAAAGCACTTCTCACTATCTTTTAGAAGAAACAAGGGTTTAAACTCCAAACAGATTTCACTGGCAGCTAAACATCAAGATTAATGGCACAGTCTATCTCCCCTGGCTTTTTTGAACAGCTGGAATTTTTGAAAGGAAGGAAAGAAGGGTAACAGATCATTTAATAATAATGAGGAAAGTATGACAACAGTCACCAAGCAAAAATCATCAAAAGGAAATGATGAGAGTAAGTTTAGCAGAATTGCAAAAGCACGGAGAGGAAGAAAAATGAAAAATGAGTTTGGGGCAATACTGTGTATAATCTCAGAAGCGAAGATGAGAAGTGATGAAGCAAGACGAAGGAATACATAGAAAAGAGACTAGAGGGCTGCCAATAAAAAAGAAAAAATTACCTTCACAAGCAGTAATACTAGAAAAAAAGTGTTTCCATTAAAATCTGCCACATACGTAGGGCAATCCTCGCTGGCAGGAAAGCATTAAAACCCCTCCAACTCAGACACCTTTCCAGAGCTTCAAAGAATAGTCCTCACGTTATATTAGTACAAGAAGGAAATATTCCCCAACCACCCTCCTCCCCATTTCACCAGCCGGGAGACAGACTGCAGCCCGAGCAGCGGCTGCCAGACACCCCGACGCACAGCGCAATGCTGCATGGAGGTGCCCCCCCCAGTTCTGCTGGTGCAGGATGGCTCCATGCACCAGGTCCTGCTGGGAGCCCCCCAGCAGCACCATGCTGGCGCCCACCATCGTCCCCCGCTCTCAGGCAGGGCAGGTTCAGCTCAGCTTTGCCACGCTGACTTCTGCCATGCGCAGGCTTTCCCAGGGTACTTGCTCATGCCCCAGGACCCTGTCTCTGCACTGAAGTCCCCCAATTTTACACAATCTGTATTTCTGCATGCAGTATAAGGCCTTAATTAAGTCAAAGTATGCCGGCTCTTTACACTGACTAAAGTTAAGTGCATAGGTTAGGCTTTTCAGGCATGGCTACTTATTTATCATGCTAAATCAAAATTTTCATTTTTTACAGTAGAGTCTCAAAATATAGCTACCCCCAAGCTTCAAATTAAAATAATTATTTTGGTTGCAAATCATTATGCTTGAGTGTGCAACTCAGTAGAATACACTCATCTTGCAACTACACAAATTAAATACATTCTTATATAAAACCTTGCAAAATACACAATTCTTCATATTTTACATGTTTCACTACTTTATTTGCTATAAGCCAAATTTATTACCGAGACTAGAATAAAGGAATAATTAAAAATAAACCAATTCCAGATAGCCTTGCAACCAAAGGAGCCACATGAATTAGCAAAATGTACAAAAGAAAAGTAATGAGGAAGAAGGGTTCAATGTCCAAAGGGTGTTTATGAGCAAAAAGACGTAATAATTTTGAAATACATGAGAACAACTTAAGCTTCTTCTGAAGGAAGAACATTCCTCTGAGTTGCTAATACTTAGTTATTTGACTTCGTTTTCTCTTTCATATGTCAAACCAGCACGCAAACTAGGCTACCTCAAAAAATGGACTACCACATTTCCAAGGAGAAAGGGAATACAACAGATGTTAGCCAGTCACATACACCTTTAAAAGTCAGAGTAGATGTGTGGTGATAAGACTGAATTTTTTTCAACAGCTTAACGTGTCCTGATCAAAGTGTCAGGTGGGTGACCTCATTGCTAGGCTGACTTCAGTACGCAACAGCATTGTGCTGTTACCCTGGTCTGAAACGAAAACATTGCATACATCTGACACCCAGAAGCAAAACCCTACCCATCCTTTTTTTAGGAAAGACATTTTTATAAGGCCAAAGAGACCTGAAAGTCTGAGACTGACCTACATAAAACAGATCTGATTTAAAATTACATCAGGGTAAGTTAAGATTATAAACAAATGTTGAGCAAAACAGCTGAATTTAAAAATGAGCTGATACAAGCCAACAAGGCATGTTGCTTGAGTAAAACAAAACAAAAATGGAAATGCCAACTATGTTTTCTCAGTCCTTGTCTCCCTTTCTTTAGAAGATTAAATATTCCCAGTCATTGCTGTTATTAGAGGCTTGGCCTCAGTACAGCAGTGAGCACTGTACTGCTTGCCTGCACGAGTAGCAATACGTATTTGGAAGCTTTCTCCATACACATTTAGAAAAATGTGATTGATCTAATTTAACTTTATGGATTTTTTTTTCAATCATTTTTTTCTCAAAATCACTCCTGTTCTGGTCTAATACATACATAATATTACAATCTGAAACATGCAGTATCTGCAAGAGAAGGTAATGCAACAGAATAAACAGTGGGACTGTTGCATTGTAGTTGTACTCCCTCCTCCATTTCTCTTATTTTTGCACATGGAAGTATGAAACCACAGATTAAAAACAAAAAAACCCGGAGTTTCTTTTGAATTGTTACAGGCACATAAATCAACAAAGAGCTCTATAAATGCCCAGGGAGAAACCGCCATTAGCTGTGTCAGATGCTGTGAATTTAAAACACCACTGGTGCATGACAGTCTTCAAACAACTGACATGCCATGCATTTAAAACTTGCAAGCAACACCTCAAGATTAAAATTTCACTTGAAAGAAAATTAAAAGTGAGAAACCTAAGTGATGCAGTGGGAAAAATAATAATAATAATAAAAAAGCCTAGCAATCATACTTCAATAAGGTGAACATCTGTATTTTACTTTGCACTAGCAGAAACAGTACTGCACACACACAAGCGTGTGTATGTATACACTTCACGCCATTTGCCTGGACAAACACGAAGAGACAATCTCACACATACACACCGTTCAACCGAGCATCAGGAGAATCATTAATTAGTTTTAGGATACTTCATAATGCATTAGGATAGAATCATCTTATTTGTTGTGGTTTAATAAAGCTGAAAAGCACACTCTGCACTCACATGGTGCAGTGCAGCCTGTCCCTACATCAAATTGCTTACAGTCATGAGCCACTATAGACCCGCAGGACAAAGGACTGCACCTTGACAAACCTGCATAGTATGGGACAGTGGCAATGGGGAATATGGCAGTAAGATTCAAAAAGAAGTGTCACTGTGCAGAAGGCCATACATGGGGCAAATTCTAGCTGGTTTACGGAGCTGGAAAATTACTCATTTTTTTAGCAGCTTGGCACAAGGAGCAACAATCACCTCATACCTTTCCACAGTGCATCTGCATTTGGAATATGGCTAAAGAAAAGAACACAAAGTGTTAGAACAGTGATTTCTAAACCAGATTTAGAATCCAGTGTCATCGGATGCAGACTTCGGCAGCAAAGCTGGCAATGTTTCAGTCTATCCCTAACCCTTCAGTCCAACACGTCTGCATCCTGCGGTGCTCACTCCACCTACCACAGCCATATTCCTGTGACAGTCCACTTTTACCTAAGCTGGAGTCACCAAGGATTCATCTTCTGATGCACCTTGCAGAGGTGTTTCTGAGTGAAACAGTATATTTTGAACTTAAAAAAAAATAAAATACTTCTATCAGTGTTAAAAACAGCATAGTTGCTCTACTCACTGAGCCAAACCCAGAGACTTTTGAAGCTATCATTGAAATCTGCTTAGGTTTACAACTGTAATTACTTACTAATGACTCTAATATTAAAGTTTATTATACACATGGCTTTCCTTACCACCTCAAGTCCTTAAAGGATCACCAGGTCAGTATCAGTTCCCTCAAATGTGAGGGAAGGAGCTAGCCAGCACTATCATGAGCAGCAGGAATATGTGCCCACCTTAATACTTTTGTTGATAAAAGCTCAACCCAGGCATCAAGAGAGAAAGAGCGGAAAAGCAAGTGAGTTATATGGACTGAGAGTAGCAGTCATTTGCCTCCAATGATGTTCTCATCAAATCTCATTGCTGCACATTGAATATGCAAATTTACGCCTGCTAATTGGTTCCCATGGCCATACCTTTCTTCCAAAAACAAAAACTCAAAAAAGGCTCGAGAACACAAAGAAAAATAAAGCAGACTGTGTACTTCCATAGCGACGTTAATTATAAATGACAAGGTGAGTGACTGCCTGAAAAGCAAACTGCATGCTTTCAGCCTACCAGGCAGCCCCTTTCTCCAATGCATAATACACAATAAATGTGATTAGTACAGACTAGCATACAGATTGTCATAAAATTAATTTCTCCACTGATTCTGAAATATTCAAGCACAAAACTACTATACTTGCATAGAAAAGTTTATTCCATGAAACGACAGTGGAGCCTATTGCAATCAATACTGTTCTTGAACAAGTCCACCGGTAAATAACATACTGTTGCATTCAAAGGTAAATAAAGTTTTGCGCTGTTCAACTCCACTCAGTTCTCATTATCTCAATGTATGGTTGATTAAGCTTCATGTCAAAACAAGTTTCACCAAAACTGTACAGGAGATTTGCCTGGCTTATAAAGCCAAGCCATTTTTTACTTGCTTCCTGCGGTGGGTGGATGATATGACATGAAGTAGCCAAGAAACAATTTCAGCACGGAGACCAAGTAAAACTAGTTGTAGGCAGACTTGCACTGAATTTTAATAGGGAAAAGCAGCTAAATATATAGTATTTTATAGTCATCATTTGCTAAGGAAGTTATATGTACATAAACGACTGCAAAATTTAGTGTGCTGCTCTCAAATTCTCTCTAGTTAAACACTGTGAATGTAACTACTACTGAAGTGCAGCTACACATCTTCTGGCCCGCTGAACTACAAGGTACTTGGACAACAGTCTTAGGAGGGAGGGAAATTGGGGGGACTTTCTTTAATGGAGTCTTGGAGGGTTTCTTTTTAACTTTTCAAAAATAGCTATGGTTTATCTCCTTTATTTAAAGGTAAATAGGTTTGGTCTTTCCCTAGATTAATGAAAATAAGACAGCAAAAAAAATTAATCAGATTGACAGATATTGTCCAAGAGGTCAAGTAGAGCCACGTGTTTAAAGAAAGTCTGTATTGTACACAATTGACAGACACCCACAGGCACACTATCTTAAATAATCTGTATAATTCATGCACTTCATCCTAGTTCTTGTTTTTGTATAGTTAGCTCCATTGCTATAAAGTTCCTGCTTACAGGGGCCAAGAGAGGCAAGTGGTATTGATATTACCCTTGTTTCATATTGAAGTAGCCTATTTACACTTTTGAACTGTCTAAGAGGAGTATCTCAGATATCTCAGACCGATGGACTTTATTTTTACAGAAAGCACAAAAGAGCACTATTATCTTTTTTCTTTGCTGCTTCTTACATGTAACTTACTGGAAATCATACCAAAATCAGCCAAGCTAAAAGGGACCTTTCCTGGAAACATGGCAAACTACCACCACAGGGGAAGCAGCTAATGGAAGTTCTAACTGCTAGCCCTTTACAAAAGGCCATAGACCTCAACCAAGCCAAAAACACATTATACTGTTCTTAAAAGAAAGTTATGGCAAAAAGATTCTCTAACCTGAACTTAAAATACAAAGCAACTATAAAAAAATCCCAAACATAAAACTGGAGAAGGCCTTTTTACAAGGGCATGAAGGGATAGGACAAGGGGGAATAGCTTGAAACTGAAAGAGGGTAGATCTAGATTAGATATTAGAAAGAAGTTCTTCACTGTGAGGGTGGTGAGGCACTGTCCCAGGTTGCCCAGAGCAGCTGTGGGTGCCCCATCCCTGGCAGTGCTCACGGCCAGGCTGGATGGGGCTGGGAGCAACCTGGGCTGGTGGGGGGTGTCCCTGCCCGTGGCAGGGGGCTGGAACTAGACAATCTTTAAGGTTCCTTCCAACCCAACCCACTCTATGACTTTATGATTCTAATTACTAAATTAGCAATCAGTATACCTAACTCTCATTTACAAGAAAAAAGGATGTATGATAGCTTTTTTTTTGTAATTGGATACACTGCAACATATAGTCAAGAAAAATTCTGCTACTGAATATGGCTTTTGTTTTACTGAATAGCCCATTTCATCCTGTTCTCCATCATAATCCTTTGAGAAAGCTCGAAACAAATGGCATTGCATTACCGTTATAAAATGAAACATTTAGGCCTATAGAATGTATTTCTGATTTCTGTTTTTATAAATTTCATACTGGAAACTGCAATCCCATGTCTCTAGTAACTAAATTCCTCTGCCAACAACGGTTGTGTACATTGTGAACATCGGAGCAATCCTACAAATTGACTTGTTCAGGTTTTGATGATTAGATATAGGTGCACACATCTAAAGTAAACACTCAGCCATCAGTTTAGGGCACCTTTATAGAGAAGAAATGACAATCAAAATAAAAACTTCTTTTGCAGTGGTTTTGTAACTTGTGTCCCTAAGCACTATTAAGGTACAATGGTGGGGAAAGGGAAAACATAGACTACAGTTTGTAAAGGAATTGTACATATATGCCAGCCCCCCAGAAAATAACTGAGAAAAATGCAAGAATATTCCTTTACAAACACTTTTATATTGTTACATTGTGCCTCAGAAAGACAATGGCAAGATAATATCAACTGGGGAAAAAAAAAAAGTGAAAAAGTAATCAGATTCTATAATTGAGCCAATATTTACAGGGCACACCACAGAGCTATTTCCAGATCCTTAAATCTCTACTTCAGATCTAACAAAGGAGGATCTCAAGGCCTTTGGTATATTCTCTGTCCTCCTGAAGTGTACTAACATAATAGGACAATTAGAAAAAAGCAAGTTTAGGTTAGTAGACTGCTCTGGTTAAACTGCCATTGAAGAAACGTGGATCATTTCTACTGATTTTGTGCTGCTGAATATCCATGATCAGGAAACAATCCCACATTTAAAACGTTAGGATTTTTTTCTTTAAAAAAAATGTAACCAAATAAAACCTGCAACATAATGTGTCTGCAAATTAATTTGAGTTGGCACAATATTTGTCTTCTAGTGTTAGCTGCACGAAGAGGACATACAGTACTAAAAATATTAATTAAAAGCAAATCTGAAAAGGCTTAGAAGTTCAGCTGAAATTAACCTGGCAATCTGTCATCTATTGCTTATAAGTTATCTATCCGAACTTCTTGTTTACAAATTAGATGAGTGAGATACAAAATACTTATTCTGAAACTTTCCTGAAATTTTACATTCTGTCAATTATTATGACATCTGTCAGAGGCATTCTTTCACATCAGGTTTTCAATCTGTCAATGAGAGAGGCAAAGTCTGTCCTAAAGAACTTGAGACAACTCGAAATTCTATAAGAACACTAAGTTATTGTTTGTTTTCCTAGCCATACATTTCCACAGAGACTAGTCAATTCACATTTTATCCCATCGGGTTTGTTTGTTAGAAAACAAAGGTATCTGCTTTTTAGGCAGGGCATTTTCTGTGTTTGGGAGAAATTAAAATCAAGGCATTTTGTTAACTTTGCCCTGTAAACTGCACACACACGCAAACACTATTGTTATGATAGGGAGACAGGTGCAGTACTAAACCAAAATACTTCAAGAAGTTTCTGTTTCCAGAAAAATGCAGTGTCCTTGACATAGCGACAGTACTACAACATCACTGAATGGACTGTAAATTGGGCTTTCAGTGAAATCAAGGCTGGCTTTGTGTGCACAGGATAAAGAACATAACACAACTTTTCTACAGAGCATAAGTACAATACCCCTGGCAGAACACATCCCAATATCTCATTTTTCCTAGTCACAGCTTCTTTCCTCCCAAAATTTTGCCTATGTAGAAACAGGGTGAGTTTAGGCAGTTGCTCTGTGAAGCTTACCTGTGCCTACCCAGTAATCCCAAATAAGCCTCCACTGTGGTTGCAAAAATGAGCTCACCAAAATCCCTGCACTGTATAAAGCCCAATTAATTCATTCTGAAAATCACCACCTAAACGGTTTCCCCTAACCTTCAAAAAGTTTTGATTTGTGTCTTGATTCATCTTAAGCCGCGCATATCAGCATCAGGGGTGAAACCAGGACTTTCTTCTTCGGTGCACAGCTTTAAGAAATATTAGCCCAGCCCTAGTTTTTGAGTACTGGCTCTGACTCTCCTGTAGCTCTGTGTCACTAACTGGAATTGCACATCCACTCCCTCTGCTCTTTGAGTTTGGCTGCATATAAGAATGAGTTTAGGATACTGCAACCAATTCCACATGAAAGAAGCCTTGAGTCATTAAGTCCACCATCTTTAAATATGCTTAGTCATCAAGCCAGCAAACTGTACAATGTTAATTCTTTAAATCACACGCATCAAATGAAAGTGAGAACCTATTCTCCTTTCTAAAGGAAACTCTGAAAGAACATCCCCCTACTTCAAGTTCTCTGCAATTCTTGTAACCTTTTCTAATCTGACACATGGCAAGCTCCAGCCTAAAGAACTGGTATTTCATTTTGACTTTGCACATGGTATAAATACAGGCACTTCAAGCTGACATCTAATGTACCTGAAGTAATACCAAGTTTCAAACACAGTTAAGCAGCAATCACAGAATCATGGAATCACTTAGGTTGGAAAAGAGGTTTAAGATTACCAAGTCCAACTGTTAACCTCGCATTGTCAAGTCCACCACTAAACCATGTCCCCAAGTGCTACATCTACATGTCTTTTAAATACCTCTAGGGATGGTGACCCAACCACTTCCCCGGGCAGCCTGTGCCAATGCTTGATAACCCTTTCAACAAATATTTTTTTCCTAATATCCAATCTAAACCTCCTCCAGTGCAAAATGAGATAATTTCCTCTTATCCTACCTCTTCTTACCTGGGAGACGAGACTGCCACCCACCTTGCTACAACCTCCTTTCAGGTAGCTGTGTAAAGCAATAAGTTCCCCCATGAGCCTCCTTTTCTCCAGGACAACTCCAATTCCCTCAGCCACTGCCCATATCAATTGTTCTCTAGACCCTTCACCTTTTTTGCTTTTTGGCTCTTCTTTAGATGCAAAATGCCATGGGTTATTAATTCAACACAGTTTACAACAGAGGAAAAACATTTACCTGAGGGTAAGGGTCAACTGTTGCTCCTTTGACTTTACCAAGTCTCCTACTCTAAAAGTTGTACAGCCCAGGAAGCTTCTCTACAAAACAAAGCAGAAAGAAAAGATAACAACTCCATTAGTTTTTGAAGTTTTAATTGTTTTCTTATTTGGTCTCACACTTTGAAATCTTTCTTTGGTACACAGAAAAATATTACATTCCAATATACTAGTTTGACACACTACTCAGCAGAAATTTTTTATGCACCTGTAGCATGATTATCAGCAAATTGTTAAACTCTGGTTTTATGGACAGGAACCTCTCTCTTTTTCATTAAGCACAGTCTGACAACCTGACAAAATAACAGGTTGTAAAATGTATAGTCACAGGAAAACTATTCAGTGCACTTGCATTCTGCATCTTCTTTCTGTATTTCTCTAGGTTACAAGAAATGCTAAATTTTCAGCGTGTTACCAAAGTTGTTCTTGCTATGGTTTTTCCTCAAGCCTTAGGCACTACCATCTATGTATTCCAAAGATGAATGTATTTACTAAGAAGGTATTTTTACACTGAGTTCAGCACAAGTTTATTAATAGAAATATTACATTCCTCTAGTTTACAGCAGTGCCTTTTTCCTTTATTTCCATTGTAAGGTGGACCTATTCATTGCAGTACAAGTGCAGAGAAATGTGCTAGTGAAATTAGAATGTCTACAGTTTAATTAAGCTACACCACTGTATCTTCTCCTTCTATCAAAATCACCTTCACACATTACCAAGAAAACAATGCAAAGACGAAAACAAATGCATCTTCTTTTCCGTTTTTGCTATTTTTTAACCCCTGTTCACATCCCACTGCACATTGCTAAAATCTCATTTGGTCAACATGGCCAACAGTAGTATTCTTGCCCTGGGAACAACAGGAAAGAAAACTGGTGCACAGCCAACTTCTATCCATTTATCTTTCAAATATACAACTCAATATCACTAGCTCTGAACAAATAATAATGAGGTCATAAAACTACATTGAATTTTTGCAAGAATACGATAAGAAGTACCCGAAGACTGGTTTTATTACATTACACTAATTTTACTCTACTGTTGGACTGGCAAAGCAAAATTCCAGGCTAAACCATATATGTTCTTGGATATACAATTTAAAGAAGAATCAAGTTGCTCTGAGTCAACACAGGCTGCATGCAGAAAGCAACTATCCCCTTCAGGGAAAAAGAGAATTTGTTGCTACTGAGAAGCGTAACTTACTCTGGAGAAAAAGCCCTGCAGCCTGCTTGATAGATAATGAGTGTTTGAATGCTAACAATAAAGCTTTACAATAAGATAGGTTTTCTTGCATATAAAATGTACAGTTCAAATGACAGTTCTTATTTTAGGTAAGCATCAACACTGGTCTCCAGTTTGGTAAACTAAGTGACCTGTTATGGCCCATTCCTATCAATGACACAGGCTTAAATTTCCTGTGCGCTTTGGTTGGCACTTAAGCAGCAAAGGAAAAAAAATGAAGTGGAGAGTTTAGGGAAAGCTGGGAAAACAGTGGACTTGGGAAGTGCTGAACAGGAAGTAACAGGGGGAAAAAACCGTATAGGAAATACATAGAGAAAAATACTGCAGCTGTACAAGCAAAGATCATGGTTAGTTTTCACTGCCAAAATGAAACAAGTATTTTTACAAGAAATATGTCAGGTGTGACACATGATGATGCACAGCCTTGCTAAAGTGAACATACAGGTATTCTGTTTTCCTTTAGATCAGTCAACATGACTGTTTTTTCACTAAAACTTTATGGTGGCACATTTAGCTCAGATTAGTTATCTCCTTAGAAAAGTATATCCTTAGTCTAATAAGAACCCTTCCTACAGCACAACATCTGTAAAGCAGCCTTTATTCTGGCATTTCGTGGCACGTGATTGCTTGTATTTGCAACCTTACCATTTGGAAAGAGGGAGAGGAATATTTGGAATGAAACTGATTAGGAGTTATTTGCAAAATTAAATAAAATCATGAATGATCCCATGACCCAAATGAAGAGAGTTATGCTAATGTTCAAGGGGTCTAATTTCAAACAATGCTGGAGAATACTTTTTCCATACCGATATAGATACAAATAGTCTACCCTGGGGCCTGAACTGGCAGCCTACAAACCAATCTAACTTTGCACAGGTGACTTGGAGAGGCTTCAAAAGTAGGCTTTAAACAGAACTGGTGCCGTAATACTAATTACAGAGTAATGCTCCTCTTTAATTTTGCTAGTGGGGTACTTAAAATTATACATCTTAAAATATGTGCCTTGAGTAGTTTGATGAATAATCTCAGTCAGCCAAGGAGAAAAGTCTCTACAATAGCGATATGAGAAGTTGAAACACAGTGATTATTTCACTTAGATTGAACTTGCTGCCAAGCTATAGATTTTTCAAACACTAGCTGAAGTCCAGGAAAATATGCCAAGGAAGCCCTGGTAATGCAGGAAAGTTAACACCTTAGGCTAAAAATGTTAAATTCCAGTTATTTTAAATGTTTGCAGACACACGTCTTGACACCTGCACCAGATGGTGTTTGTTCTTTTATTCAGCTCTAGCAGGACCAACATTTCCCACCCTAGGAAGTTCTAGCCTTCTCAAACCCAGAAATGACAACCCAATACCTTTGCCAGAATTTCTACAGACCTACACTGAAAAATTTGCTCTCCGTACGTCACCAGTGTAATTTCTTAAGGCAAACCCAAAGCCAACCCCCACAGCAGAACTTTTTATACTCTGCACATGAAAACCATAAGGCCAGCCTCATTGAGGCAAAGTGATTCCAAGCTCAATCTTATCCAGACTGCTTGTATGGCAGTAGCAGGAAGTCTAGATAGTGATGCTCGCCACAGGATAATTTCCATTGAAAAAGATTTTGAAGAAATACGTGAATGGGATTACATCAATCACTGAGACTATTTCTTCTGCCTCAATTTTTTTATTCATTTTACCCAGCTTCTGCTATTAAAAAAGCTAGCCAACTCCTGTTTAGCAGTTAGGCAGAACACCATTTCACTTCATTGGGTGTCTGTATCTACTGATGAGGTTAAAAAGGTCAATTAATGAAAAAAATTTGCTTACTCCAACATCAGCTCGTGGCTCCTTGTGATCAGGTAGGACACTGGTGCGGACCTGAGAGGGGGAGAGGAAAAAAAAGGCAAAAGAAACATTACTCTTTTGTTGTTACTTTCCAATAAGAACGAGATAAGTGCTCATGCACCTTTTTCCTCCTCATACCTTCTGCATTTTGGAGGTAAATTTAAAGGGAGGTATATATAATCAAAACCCAATTAATTAATAATTTAAGCACAATATTCTTCCAGTTCCTGTGGAGAAAGTCTCTCACCACTACCCATTTATCATTCTGAACTTTCTTGATTCTCTAAAGGGAGAAAAGTTGTGCTCAGTTGTTCCTTTCCTAAAATAAGACTCTTTGGCTCTAACTTGAATGCCAGAGTCTTTCATCTAGAGTTGTTATCTCGAACCAAAATTTTCAACCACAAATGAAAGAACAAAGTACATAAAAAATATTTCCCAAAATACAGTACAGGTTTTCAGGGGGGTAGGTTTAGTGTCTACATGATTTTACTGTTGAATTTTGAGTTGTTGAATGAGAACAGAGAACTGATTAAACAGTAAAATTGCGACAGAAAAAGTACAAGGCAACCTCTGTAACACCCCCTGATGTGGCCTGCCTGAGCCAAAACAGCCCGTTGCATTAGCTTGCTGGTAAAAAGGATGCCAGCTTCAGCAACACACAAGGGAGGCATGTACTGAGCATTCACATCTGTTTGATTACCTAGCCTAAATAACAGATATTCATTTACAGCACGGCCACCTAAGGACAAATTTTTGGCTTGATTTCAAAACAAAACTCAAACTCATTTTGCAAATCTTTCAGCGAAAGACTTGTTTTGTCCCATGCCCTCAAACGTGTCCCTCAATAATTTTATTCTAGCTGCAACTTACCACACAAAAAAGAAAACCCTCCCTCAAAACAAAGATAATTTTGTCTCTTTGTTATCCTAAATACAACATATTGTTAGAAACAGCTAAGCAAAAATCTACCACAGAGACATGACCAAAGAGAACCATAGCTTTTCTCAGTCAGTTCTTATTCCTTGATTCTCTACAGTGAGAAATATAGTTTTCCCCCCCAAAAGCCTGAAGATAGTAAAGAAATGCTATAATCAATTTAATGAGGATCAGCATATTTTAGAAATTTGTGGGAGTCCTCATTTGGATGTAATTTTACATTTAGATTTTTTTCCACTAGTATAACATTAGCAACTCCAATATTTGGCTACAGAACACTAGCACAAACTTTTTTAAAATACCTTAGGGCACGAATGAAAATACAATTACTGATATTTCCTTGTTGGTGATACTTGACTTGCCCTTTTGGGGACTGGGGAAATTGGGGAAATAACTTACAGCAAATGTGTTTCTTAAAAAAACAGAAGGAGTATCAACGCCACTCCACAAATTCTACATCATTTTAAGATGCTAAAAAGCTGTTCTATACGCTAGCCTCAAATAGGTAACATACAGCCCAACATGGAAGTGTGGTATTTCCATTTTCTAGTTATTATGGATATTTATTCCAGAAACATGAACAAATGAGGAAGATTCATTCTTAAATTATCATCACTGTTTATAAGATGCGTTTGTAAGGCAGTAGTAGTTCAGTAAGTATTTTAAAACATGTGTAATTGTTTTTGCATGATCCTAAGGCGTGCTTTAAAGCAAGAGGAAGTCCAAGTATCTTTTATGCTTATTGGAATCAATGGAATACACATACATTTAGAACTATAGAAAATTCATTCTTTCATTCATTCATTCTTTTGCTGAATAAAGTCTCAGTTCAGGAGAACTTATTTTTGTTTTTCTGACCCAGCAGAGAAGTGGAAAAGGATGGCAACACCTGAAAAACCTACAGTATAAGCCTTCCATATAAAAAAAACTTATTTCATAATTCCAAATGGAGTTAAATATGGAAAGAAATTCTGTTGCCTGTTTGAAGTTCCAAGCTCAATTTCATTAGTGTCACAATGAGAAGAGTAAAAAAAGTATCCACAAGCTTCAGTTTTCATTTCTAAAACACTTTTCAGTTCAGTTACATGGTTGTTTGTTTATTTTCATTTGGTTTTAACCACTTTATAATCAGTAGTCATATAGCCAAACGTACAGAAATACTACATTTAGTGGGACTGGCATTACACTGTGCCTCTCTTCTCCCTGAAATATGCTTCTTTTGAAAGCAAACTGGAATTTTTAATCCATGTGTGTGTAAATATATTTTATTTAGAAACAGGTTTAAAATACTCATTAAAAAGAGAAGTCGTACATGTGTATGTACATACATATATGGGAGTTATAGCCTGGTCTGTTCCATGTTGTCTGTTGATTTGAGTTTCCAAACATACTTTAACTCTCAGAATACTGCAGTTATCAGAGTCCCATTATGAGATGCCCACATATGCCCAAGTAAGCATCACTGCACACGCACAAAGACAGTTTGGCACCAAATAAAAAACATAAGAAACAGCTCAACTCAGGTCCCGATCAACAAAATGAAAGAGGAAGAAAAACAGAAATACAGGGATTTGAAGGAGTAAATATTCTCCTAGTGCATTACCTGATTAAACAAACTACTGTACTTTTTAAAAGTCTGCCATAAACCAACTTTTTCCTAATGGCCCCAACAGTATTCTAAAACAACTACAAAACTTATATACAAACAAAAAGTCAGATTTTAATCTCAAGCATCTGTTATTCTGATAGAATTTCAGTTTTCTCATTATTTGCTCTAAATTTTCCTGAGCTAAATGCAAACCTCTGAACTGTGAGTTTATTCAGAACTGGGGTAAGACTGAACTTCCCTGAAACAACACACGTTACAGCCCTATCTTCCCAGACAAGAGATGTATGAAGAGATCAAAAACGAAAGCAAGAAAGACAGCTTGTGACCTAGGTCAAACGCAAAATATTTTTGACAAATATTCATTCCAGTGATTTAGCTTGTAGAACAATACGGTTACCTTGTATACAACAGTCTGTCGTACCAGGAAGAACTCTCATGCACTAGAGTGGATATTCATGATACATTTCATTTTCTTTAAATCTCATGTAGAAGAATATAAAATGAGTAGCTATCCTTACACTTCTAGCGTATTTATCACAGACCTACCTAAGTGTCAAATTTCACCAGGCCTAAATGTTAAATTCAGCTTTAATTAACTGTCCTTTCTATAAGGCAGCTTTATATGATTAAAAAGAACATTTTTTTCAGTCATTCATGGTAGTCTAAGCCACTTCTACACAGGCTGTCAAAGTTCAGAAGACTGAATCACTACTGAAACTTTTGTGCCTGCCCTTAAAGCATTTGCATTTCAGTTTATGCTCAAAGGCCACATTCAGAAGGCACTTCAATTTTGCAAAGAAATAATGCTAGATCCTTTTATCACTTATTCTAGATTTACCTCATCAGATCACTAGTGGCTTCCAGGGACTGCCCAGTACTTACCTTACTGCTGTTGGCTGCTCAAATGCACTATTCTGTCACCACTGTTATATGCTCCCAGCATCTAACAAGAACTAGGTACACACCACATCAGGCAAAGCACAGGGTAAGAGAGACTACTGAGTCACTGAAAATTGACTTACACTCTTTTCATATGCACCTTCCAGGAAAGTATTCACAATTTCACTCCCTCAGTATAACTCTGGCAGTTGTATAGGAATGCAACGTGTGGAGGCGACTTTACCTTTATGTTACCTGGAAGCGCTCTGGGACAGTGACCATCTGCACTTTTCCTCTCCCCCACAGGCCCTTTTGCACAGAAAGCAAGCACTGAACTCTGCTAACACAGCCACCACAGCTCCACAGATGACTGCTATGGATGGTCCCCATCCTCACCACCACCTTCTGCCTGCCAGCCATGGGGCACCACTCATCAGAGTTGGGGAGTAACTATATTTATCGTAGATTCTCAGTCAGAGAAGTTGTAGCTTCATGTGTATGTGCTGGATGAGCCAAGAACACTGAAATTGTTACTAGGTTCTGCAACAACATTGATCAGCTTTTATAGAATAGATCCCATTCCGGTGCATGCAGCAAATTCATTTTTAGAAGATATTGATGAGACACTGCACATTTACCAGCTATTTATTTTCATCATATAGATTAACAGTTTGCTAAATAGTTCAATCAACGTAGCATAGTCAGCAAAGTAAAACACTTCCATCAATATTTTGTTGGATACCTGCTTAGTGGATGGACAACAATGCCAGCGGAGTAATTTTCCAGCCTGCAGTGCATAATTATTTCTAAGAGTCCATATAAAGCAGAAAATAAAATCTTTTTCCAATAGGCATATATGTGGTATTGCATGGTTTACAGTTCCAGTGGAAAAGTTGCTATGTGGAGACATGAGCAAATGTTAAAATTAAATTAAAGATGAAAAGTAAAGGGAACATAAGCTATATCGACTCCACAGCAATGCTTTTGCAGCAGTATAATATATCTAATGTTGATTATAAAATAATAAAAGAGAAAATAAAATTTATAAAAGAATATGTATCTATTTCCCTGCTATATGTATGTCCTTATTATTTGCTGTATACCAAGTGACAGTTTCAGCTGTTTATCTGAAAGGGTCAATAGAAGGGCAGGCGTATCTGCATACGGCTGGATACTTTTTATAGGCAGTGCTTGATTGTGACTCGTGGAGTGTGGAGTCAGAATCATTCATCTGTGCAGCACTGAGACTATGTACTACCTCCAGGCACACTTTTCAAGAACTAATATGAGGACAATGGAAAAGACGAACTCCTCCGTCTCTAAGAATCATCATAAACCTGCTTTGCTTGCCATCTTCTCTACAAGTATCTTTCTCTTCTCTGCATAGGCTGCATCTTGGTACGCTTTCTAGAGAAGAGTACAGACACATGGCACAAAACAAACATGAGGAGATCCCCCTGAGCAAAGTCTGAGGTTAGAAGAATTTAACAGCTTATGTAGGTACATAACTAGGTGTATGAATAACAAGCAGAAAACCACCTAAGCCTTGAGTATTTGATTACAAATACAGTTTTGTTTATTTTTTACAGCTTGTGCATATGAGCATAACTGCCTTCAAAAAACTGAAAACCACCATTCAGAAATAAGATTACATTGGAACTCTCTCTGTATTGAGTGCATCACAAAAAACCTTTGCAACTTCCAAATGGAAGCTGGAATAGCCCAAGTGTCAGAAAAATCTATATATTATGAGTGCTTCGGGACATGCTACAGAGAGTCAGATCACATCCAGCAAGGCTTATTAACTCGGCATAATTGCCAGCCATACCCGAGCTGAACTACCTTGCACTGCGCCTCCATGCAAAACGATACTGACTGTATCCATACAGCGTCCCACTATAGCTCATGTGCCAGGAGGAAGTTACAGTGTGGGTACAGGGCCCAAGTCAGCATGGCTCAAAGCTTCAGCTGCTGACACTCAAGTCTGCAAATTACCAAACACTGATATAAGGACTGTGCAGAAGCTGTGCTAGGAGGGAAAAAGGCAGCTCCTGTTAATGGTCTTTCCTCCACAAAGCATTAAGATCACATACACTGCTGCTTCCGCAATATGTTCCAAAGCTGAAATACACAGGTGAAAACCACACATTTTAAACAACCTCCCTAGGTCTGGGTCTATTCTCTTCCACAGCTATTCATAAGATAAATAACTAGTCCCTGAGGGCAAAGTCCCAAGTTTGATTTATCTCTTGGAGTCAACGTAAATATGAAGAAGCTATCAAATCTGTCCATATAAATCTAAATAACCTTCAATATGTTTTCAGCGTATGCAATCAAAAAATGAAAGGAAGAAATTGTTTATTTACCTTGTTAATGTAGTACACAGCATGAGCACAAGAATCAATTTTTTTAACCTATTTGAGACAGCTTTTTTTTCAATTCCACTCAGAAAGATCTGTCAACTGTAAGGTTATGCGTGAGATTAAAAGTGACAAAGGAAACCAGACTTTATAAATTAGAGATAATTAACATTTAAACCCTAGCATCATTAAAAATAGATGCTCTTCTGCTACTAATACTTAATTTGCTCTTTATTGAATCTTGGGGTACAGATACTCCGCCAGTACCATTTGCTGCAGTACACTGCTTTTCAGGGAGAAGAAAAAGCCATGTATTGCTGCACTCCGTTAACTCTCAGTTAAGAATTAATGCAGACCTATGCTGCAAAGCATTCTTGTTTTGCATGATGAGATTGTTGTCACTCCCCTTGTGACCAGCTGCTAGCAAAAGGTAACCTGTGCACTGTGTCTTCTGTGCACAGGGTTTGCACCCATTAAGAAACCCCTACAAGTGATGGTTCAAGCATTGCAGGGGTCTGAAACACCATAACACCATCCACGCACTGCAGTGGCCGTGACAGGGAACCAATACAGCACTCACCTGCTCAGAGTCCCCCGCAGTGGTAAGTGCTCACTGACAGAGACAGCATTGCATTGCAGTTTGGTTCGTTGCTTATTAGTCAACCTTTTGCTTTAAAAGGTCAGGTTTTTGCAGTCATTATAATGACCACTGGTAGTGAAATAATGAAATACAGGGTTTTTTCCTCCACCTCACAGTTATTTTGAACAAAGCCCAATCATGTGAAGAGATCTTCTGTAGTGTTATAGAGGTACTAAATATTCTCGGCATTTCCCCAGTTATAATTTTTATATAATATAATATAACATTGTGTTTGAAGTTCTTTATCTTTACAATCAGCCAGTATGCTGGTTGCTCTTTTCCCTTCCCATCATAATTTCCAGGAATCACCCCTTTAAAGTCTGTTGCATACTGGGAACAACCTGCAAAATCTCAAGAGTAAAAACCCCCTTCAAAGGGCTTGTGACACCTGCTCTTCACTGCTTGCTTTGACTGTGAAATACAAGTCACAGAAGCCAAATTCCAGCTTCTGTCAGCAAGCTACTGATGGAGCATTCCTAAGCTTTTTTGGCTATTCAGCTAGACAGGCCAGCCAACAGGGAGATGTTGCTCAAGTCTGAATACCTCAGGCTGGTTATTACAATCCCACTATCTAAAGATCACTGAGACTCCAGAATCAAAAAAAACCAGCAGTTAACTGCAGCCGGAGAAACCCAGATGTTCTGACAAATTATAACCCAAAGAATACTCACCCCAGAATGATTAAGAAAATAGGCTATAGAAATACCTGTATTGGTTTTTCCCTCACGCTTTTTCTTCCCCTCCCCTCTCCATTTAATTGTGCATATCGCTTGAGCAAAACATGACGGATTTACGGATTTGGCAATCTCTCAGTTTGTCTGTCTGTGCATCTTGCTCCCCTGAAGCAGCAGACTATAACCCAAGCATGCAAGCTGTAGTTTCAGGGGAAAATGCCTTCCTAGAATGGAAGTATTCAGCAGTGCTCACAGTGCCTGAGGCAGTTGGATAGGGGAAAAAAAAAAAATAATTAAAAGAATCTCATTTCCATATGAGTACCAGAGAACCTGTGCCAAAAAAACCATGCTAGAGAAGCCAAGGAAAGAACTTGTACTTGAAACACTTACTTCAGAGGACACTTGAGAGGATACAAGCAGAGGGTCAAAAGCACCTATAGTTGTCTGATGAACAGCCAGTCAACACAGCCTTGCATCAGTACATGATGCACGACATAAATTAAGACAAAAATTGCTGGACCAACCAGATTATGAGCTCAATGGCAATATAAAATTACCAGAACACAATCTTCTGCATCAAAACTTGTGTAAAAATTGCACTATGACTCTATCTTGAAAAATGAATTGAAAGTCCCTTTTTTTCTTTACCGAATAAAGTTTACTGAGTATGCCAAAATCTGCATTTCATAATCTGTTATCTAATGCCATAAAAAAAATTTGCATTAAGTTCTTCAGAAACCTTACTGTAGATTAAAATTGACACCATTTACACTGATGAGCCAGTTACTTACATGAAATAAAGTTTGTATTTGTGTCTAGTATAAGTAATTCCAACACTGGAACTGGGAATTCCTCAACAGATAGCAACATTTACTCAAATGGCAGAAGGTTTTTCACATATTAGACATAGAAAAAAATAAATGCTGCTGCCTTAAATAAGTCCAGACTTTTCAATACTGTATACAAAATATCCCTCAGTATTCTGACTTAAGGGAACATCTGAAAACGAGAGCTCAGACTTTAAAACACTCCACAGCTGGAGCAGTCACATCCCCAGTACACACTCTCCACCTAAGTTCCCTCTAGAAGCTGGTATCACCCCTCTGCCAACACCTGAATGCTTTGCCTGTCGGGGGCCTTACATTCAGTATTTTGAATGAGTAATTTTTATGTGAGGTACAGAACTAACCAACTGTAAGCTCCCACAGAAGCAGAAAATTGTCCTAAGATTACCCAAAAAGAAAGTTAAAGATTTTCTCCTCTCCTCCTTGTTTTAAGGTAATTTCTTCACATGCGTTTTTAAATTTTAAAGTGAACATTTTAAAGCAATTCTGCTCAGCCAGTCAGTCTCGACCTTCATTTCCCACTGGGTGTCTCCCTCAGGGAATACAGCAGAGGATTTTCCCTGCAGTTACTGCTGCATGCAGCTGCAGCAGTAGCACAACCAGAAAGAAATTCTGTGAACACTTAAGATAAATAACATCATTTCCCTGAAGCCTGTGCCATGTTTACAAGCAGCGCCCATTCGTCAGTATTTCTGACATCTGTAGGAGATGTTGAGAGAAGCAGAGAAAGGTGCTTCAGCTCTACTGTACGAAAGACTATGTGTAGAGTACGTATTTTCTGACCAACCCCACTACCCTCAAAAGTGGTTGTAAAAGTTTGAAAAGCAGTCAAGAGCCTGGTAATTTAATAAAAAGAAGTATTAACAACACAGAGCTGTAAGAACCTCCAGATCATTTGTTTCAATACTTTACTGTCACAGACACCATGTAATAAAAACACCTTCACACATTTTTGAATTACACCTTGAAATTATTTGAATTTCTTCTCCTACATGACTGGAAGGTCATTTAAAAAAATGATTGCTATGATAGTTCAGAGTAATTTTCTGATTTGCAGGCCAGCATTATTCATAGAGTTTACACTCATTTGCTCTTCTGCCAACATGGTCTTTTAGCTAAGTAATTATTTTGTGTTCCTCATACTGGTCTCCTGATGTACTCGTAAGAAAGGGATCATATGCCCTCTCATACTTCATTTTGTTAGGACAATAAGGCAAGCTTTTACAATACAATGTCATACAATAGGCTCCCCATTTCCCAGATCACTCTGTCTGATCCTAATTCATCTTCCTTCAACGTGAAGGATCACATTATTGACAGCTTTCCAGAAAAGGCCTACCTTATATATATTGAACATAGTTCCCCGGATTCATCTGGTAATCATTTGCCTCCCTCAGCTGCCTTAGACCTGGTGCTCAGTCACACTTTGATCAACTAATTTACCTTCACTTAACTTGTTTACACTGCATTAAGTCTTAGTTCATTCAAAAAGTTCACATTAGTAGAAAATATAGGGTCATGTACTTCGAGACCACTGTTTTTCATCCCATTTCTATTATTCCATACTGAGTGTCTTGAAACAGATCTGTGGGTAAAAGAATTGTCCCAGCCTGCAATCCCTTTTTCCTTTAGCAGATCAGGAGCTTTTTTCTCTAACAAGTGGAAGCTTGAAGGACTCTCACATATATTTCCAGAAAAGCAGGGAAAATAAGATTTATCAATAAGGATTTTTTTTTTTTTTTGTTCTTATAACACTTTGTGATTATGTTTAAAAAATAAGGGAGTCTAAGGTCTGATGGCAGTACTACCTAATGGAAGGTAATTCCCTTCTGGTTTGGGAAACTCTGGGTAAAATTGCTTATCAGTTTTACTGTGGTAGAAGGCATAAATATAGATTAGACAGATAAGAGGGAGAACATAACGGGGGCTTGCTACAAGCACTACTTTCTTTATTTTAGTAGACAGGATCCATCTGTTAATAAATGTCCATTTTAGCAAGCTTATAGCTGTACTTCCATAGATAACGTCCCTTCCAACCTGTAGAACTGCAGTACTGTCATGAGAATTACAATTGTGTCTAGGGCTCGCACATGCTTAGTCCTCATTGCTGACAAACCCTGCATGAGGAGAACAAGGAATTTTTCTCACAGGAACCTCTGGAAGTTCCTGGGAAAATAAACATTCTCAACTATCCAAACACAAACATTCCCAGCTATCCAAATATAAACATTTCCAAAACTATCTACAAAGAAAAGAGGTACAAATTCATTTTTTGGTTTGAGAAAGCATTTTGTTCTTGGACTGGAACAGCTAAACCTGCATAACTGGAATTAAATTTCTAAGTATATAAATACTCAAGCAAATAACCTACTGGTCACCCATCTTTAAACAAGCAGACAATCTCCGATAGTGCTCTGACCTTTGCAGAACCTCCCTCTCTTCTGAGATGAGAAACTGAAAGGGGTTTTATACATTTATTTATTTATTTATTAAATTCACTGCTGGCTTCAGAAGCGATTTCAAGATAAGCATCTCATCTTTCTCACAATCTAAATTAGTTTCTGCTTTAAAGGCAAGAGGTAGGTATCACTGGAAGCAGGTATCAACACGGGCCTATTTTACTCTGCAGCAACCTAAACATAGCTTTGTACCTACAAGACAAGGCAAAAGGCAGGTATCACAGACTTCCTCCACTTCTCAATACAAAGTTGTAACAGAGACAAGTTCATATTAAGAGTACTTCACGGTTTTATCAGTGAAACTACATTCATAGTCACTTCTATATGAAATGCACATGATGTTGATCTCAAAACCATTTTACAGAAAGACTAGTTTTCCTCACCTCAGTATGTGCCAATGTGCTTAATTGCCATACTAAGATAAACCCTTTTTTCCCCCACTACTTTGTCAATTTTATTTTCTTTTAAAGCATAACTGTAATCTGCAAGACGTGGTAATCCTTTTCTATAAGCATGATCAAGCTTTTGCGGAGATCTTAAGTTAAAACTGAATAAGCTATGAGCACCCTACTTTCAGACTGATAAGTAGAGTCAGGAAAGTTGATAGTCATGGCTGTCTTTGGTACGTAATTAAATTCTGATTCTTACGAGTCACAAAGTGTGAATAAGGACATTAGGCAAATAAAGTAATTTTTTCTTTCAGAATTTATATACTGATGATGCAAAAAGATCCTAAGGTTCAGAGTAAACACCAAATACAGTTAAATATCTGAACTATTTTTTTACTTTTCATTTCCACGATATAGAATAGATTAACTTTTTCTGAAACTGAAAAGCACTAATTTTCCAGGATTGTTTCAATCATGGTTTATCAGCAAATAACAAGAAAAAATTAGGAACAGTATTCTTAGAAAAGATGTTTAGGTCTGAAATTTGACCAGGCTTCTATTTCTAGAAGTCAGTTATAGACTCTGTCTTGCTTTTATCTTCCAACTTCTTATTTGGAAATTCAGCAAGATAATGTTTTCTGGGCAAGATAGTATCTGTTATTAGACAGGCTGATACTAGATTGAAAGAAAGGGATAACTTTTTTTTTGGCATATGAAGTCTCGTTCAGAAACTCAAGAAAGCTTGTGCTCCAGAAAACTTGTTTCCTCCATCACATCTGCTTGTCTAGCAAAAGTCTGCCTACACCTGTGGACCCTCAGACCACCCCCAAATTGCCATAAGTATGTAAGAAAACAGACACGCTGTCATCTGTTCTGAAGTTTCGAAGCCAAGTAAGTCATCTCCATTCTAGCCCACTAGACATATTTTCTGTGAGATATTCAAATGCCAGCCACAACACTACAGCTCATTAAATGAAGGTGCCACAGCCAGGAAAGTTATAGCACAAATTCTGGTGACAGCTTTCCCCCCTTTCATATTTTACACACTGCTCTTTCACTTCTGATGCACAGAATAATTTTTCACTATCACATCCTTTGTTGCTTCCAGAAGTGCTCTGCCAAGATGACAGCGCTTGCTGACTCACCCTTTGCTTCTTCAGCAGATGACATGAAATATTGTAGGATGCAGAGATTTAAAGCCTGTATCATATCTCAGGATACATACCAACTGACACCAGGAATGGGAATTGGAAATTTCAAAAAGGCATGTATTTCAATGCCACTGAACAGAAACTCCAATTTTAAAAAATACTCTGTCAATAAATAACCTTAGCTAATATTCTCCCAAAAACAGTCAACTCAAAGTCAAGTGGGTTTGGGAAGGTGTTTGAGATTCTGTTTAATTTGGGTTCAGGTCTAGGTAAACTAGTTTACAGAAGATACCTGCATTTTAGACAATTAACAGTTCTCAGAAGGATCAAAATTAATGTTAGCAATACAAAGTAAGAATACAACAAGAGCAGGGGATAAAAAAAGCGCATGCACATTTTAGCAGGTATGATTTTATGTCATGTAGATTAGATGACACAGATTTGATTTCTGTCTAAATAAATCAAATGAACAGATATGTCTTGCAATAGATGATGTAAATTTGCATAACTTTTAATGGCTGACTACAGATACTGCAACATCTTGAGAAGGCATTTTGGAAAACAAGTAGATTTTATGTACAGCACAAAGGCTGTACTTCCAAAAATGTGTTAGTACCCTTACATACCAAAATAATTTAATTCATCAGTTTCACAGGAACAGCACTAGTTGCACTGAAGCACAAGTAATACAGTAAAGCCTAGCAAATACATGCCTTAATACAGTGAAGTGGTGTTCATTTTCACTTCAAGTACAGAGCAGCCTACAATTTCTCCTCACTGCTTGCCCCAACACTCAGTAGAATTTTTTCCCCACACAGGGAATAATTCTTTATAAAAGAAAAGCATTTTAATACAAGATGTGTTATATGAATGGTAGTTATACATGTAAAAATATGGTAATCTCTTCAGCTTGAGGACAGGTTGTGATACAGCGCCCTGAATTGCACAGCATCCCATGTCCTGACAGGATGGTGACAGTTCTAGAAAATTAATGTTTAGAGGTTTTCCCTTCTACAATTCATATCTAAAAGTGAAAAAGATATATGCAACAAAGAATAGCTTATATGTGAAATAACGTTGTATTCATTCAGCATCTTACAACTCATACAATAAATTCTGTTTAAGTTATTACAGTCCCTCTGCATCCAATGTGATTATTACAGTAGTTGCCCGAACTCAGCCATCTTGCAGATTGACCCTTTTAAACAAAAATCAGAAGCAAGACAAAACCCCACTGGATAAAATGCATGTATCTTTATCTAACCAATTCTAGCAAGCATTTCAAGATGTGAACTAATTTAGCATGAATGTCAAGGCACATGTGCCTAGTTTTCTAATAAAATCCATGCAATTTCCAATGTTAAAAAATCCACATCCAGCAGCTGAACTGTACAATTCCATTCAGAAGCAAACCCAAAAAATAAAACCCAAAAAGGCCAAACCAAAACCAAGTGTGAACACCACACCCCCACATCTATGACTTTTATTTCTTCTGCTACAGGTAAGCAAGCAGTCGGGATGCTTATCTAGAACAGTAACAGCCACATTTACACATGACAAAAAAAGAATATGAAAATATAACAAGGGCAATTAATACTGGAGGTATTGGGACAAACTCTGCTTAACATCTGTAATTCGTTCCACCTGTGAGTGGAATTAATGACAATAAAACAGCTGACAAGAAAGTGGATACATAGAAAATTTAATTCAGAATCAGTCATGTTAGACTAGTTATAAGACCTGTGTGTTATACTCTTCTAGCATTAACTACTCAAAATGCACATGTATGCATGAGATCAGCTTATTTTTTGATACTATAAATTTAGTCAGTCTCACCAAGTGATATGGTATTTTTGAGTAATACTATTTCATTTATTGCTTTCATGTCAGATCATCTTAAATTACTAATAAAATGCAAGAACAAATCATTTGCTGCACTGTAATATGGGTTGTGTTAAGTATTTTCTTAGTTGGTGGCTTTTCAACAAGAATTCCCAATACAATTTTTTAACTGAAGACCACAAAGAAACCTGGATACAGGATAGATAAAATTAACCAGAAAAATATGCTACAAAAAGTTATTTATATTGCAAACTGAAGTTGAGGAACATGAGAAGTGGGATAAGGAACCGAGGGAAAGGTACTGATTCAAAAAAGCATTCCATTTTGAGGTATCATTTCAGCAGCTCCCTACATACTGTTGCTACCCCAAATGAAAGCAAAGGAGTACTTAAAACAAAGATAATAAAAAAGGAATTTTTCAGTTCTACAGGCAATGGATTAATCTGAATAAAAAAACTTGATGATAATACTTTTTAAGACTATACATAATATAGTGCAGAGAGAGTATAACTTAAGGAGGTAAATAAGTTTTATAAACATGACTTGAAACTGCCTATATAACAGATTATTACATCTTTCTGAAGACCAAAAAAATCCCACCTTCACATGTGTTTCCCAACTTGGTGTTTATTTTGCACAGCAGTAGTATCATCAGATTTTTTTTGAAATGAATACTGAAACAGTTCTCCCTATCTTAAAATCTCCCATAAAGCATGCCAAGATTTAGTAATTTATACACAGTTAATTTCTCAAAAGAAGGAATAAAAGGGGTCAAAATGCTTTTCAGTATTTTGTCTAAAAAAAGTTTATTAAATGGAAAATATTTTAAAAATCTAATAGGTGAACAATTTAATTGCAAAATAAAAAAATCAGCAAAATCAAAAGAAATATTCCCATATATATTTGTAAAATTTACTGTAATTTCTGCTATTTGCACATAAATGTAAGCATCATAAGAAATCGTCTTCACTCAGAGGTACAAGAATGAAAATGAGAGGTTAAACCAAAGTATACAAATTCTTTTCTTTGTACACCTTCAGTGGACACAGTCTAACATTGATTTCTTTCTGTTGCATTCTGTGATTTCATGAAGTAACTCTGCTCAGTTTTAAGCACTAAAGATCTTGAAATAGTACCTATTTTAATACTGTTGCAAGAACGTATGTTGCAAGCATAATCATATTTAATAAAAAGCACCTTATTAAATTCTGTATCTCTTGGTTTTGAAAAGATCAGAGTAGAATAAAACAAGCATTAATGATCTTCAGTACACCACTCCCTGCAAAAACTAAGACATACTTGGACTTATTTGAAACTCCACATTTAAAAATAATAGCTGAAGACTCTTTTAAAAGGAGAGCCCAGCACTGATTCAAGTTGCATGTGAGGCTTCAGCTCAAGATAATATTTGGATTAACAAAATGTGCATGACACGTCTGATTTAAACACTGCAGCTTAAAATTCTCATCCTCCTACACAGAGATCATGGCACTGAAAGGCAGTGAATTATGCACTGCTCTCTACACCATCATCCCTCCACAAACCTGTGAGCAATCTGCAATTGCATATATCTCAAGAGGGACAGTTTAAGGGCATATGAAGGTCCCCTAGAATCCCAAGAAATCTCAGGGTTGCTCTGAGTTAACAATACTGGCCTTCTGTCTTGTATACAAGAGAAGAAACCAAAGGCCCTTCAAATGAAATTCATGAAGAATTTAATGAAAAAACACAAAAGCTACAGAATTCCAGCCCTCTGCAGGGAGAAGGGAAGCCTACTCATCATGCAAAACAGCAAGTACTTAAAACCTAGAAGCCTTTTATCTGTGACCTCATGGAAATTATTTTCTGATCTACATTCATATCTGGAAAGGCACTGAACATCTATATAAAACTAAATAACTTTGCCCTACAGAACACCTAGGCTACTGGAGTCCATACTGTAAGTTCTGGTCATCAACACTCTGCTCCCCATGCCCTTTCATTGCTGTCATGGTAATTTTTGTTTCCACCATCACAATTTAATTCAGCTGTTAATTTCCTTTCCTATATAGCATCTTTCTTCTTAGCATGTATCCATTTCTTCTCATGACAGCTGTGTACAAGAAATGCTGCCACAGTGAAACATGCAGTTCCTGAAACAGCACCTCGCTTAACATCTTGCCATCGCTCACAAGACACAAGGAATGCTATTTTCAGCCTCTGTCTGAGAGAATCGATTCAGATTCCACAATACCCAGAAAACACCCAGACCCTGCTTTTCTTCAAGGCTCATATACCAACTGCAGCGTGTCTACTTCCTGGGGTCTTTTTCTCCTAGAAAAAGAGAATGATTTTCTTTCCCTCAGTGAGACAAATGCAGAGAGCCGTGAGCCCCTGCAGAGAAAAGCTGATTTTTACATCTCAGCATTGACAGTACTAGCAAGGATCCATACCAGAAGTAATTTTCCAGGATATATGCACTGCCCCTGAACAGAAAGTTTCCTGAGCTCATATGCCAAACTTCTGCTCTTTTACATTCTTTGCTACCAAGAATTGAACACTGAAGTTTGCTGTAGAGGTTTTCTTTTCATATAATTTATTATGAAGTTTTACAACTGAGGTGTAAAACAGAAGTTAAACATTTTCCCCTTTTTTATATTATAGGTATAAGGAGGAAACAATGCAAAGAAGTCCCTTCATGAAAAAAAAAATTACCATTTCCCTTTTTGTAGCTTTATTTGTAAACACAGCTGGTAGAAGCCTTTGAAAAAGCCTCACTGCCACTGAAGTGGATCCAAAAGCAGACATCATTTTGTAACTTCCATGGATTACCCAAATGAACAGAGCCTATTTTACTTCTAACTTCAGGCTTCTAGTTAAAAATACTAGTACTCCATAATTTACATTCAAACAAACTTTGTTCTTCCAAAGACAATGTTAGGAAGCAGCAGTTGGAAGTGTCAACATCACTATTAGCATCATTAGTTCTCTCGCCAAAGATCTTCCATTAATCTTTCTGTGTTCCTCTGTGGATTGAAGATCATTTTATAATCGTGCACTTCATTTGACAAATGCCAACACTCAAGAGATCTCCTGCCAGTACTACAGCTACCATCAACAGCCAAATAAAATAAACTTAAGAAAAAAACTGTTCAAGAAGTCAAGTATGGTAGATAAAATTATTCACGGTTCTAATCTTTTGTTAATCTACTGTGTTATAGATGCTAAAGATCTCTCAAGAGCAGAGCTACTATTCCTGTTTCATTTCATCTAAAAAAATAGTGTCATCTCAGTAAACTATTCATTCCAAGAAAGAAAATCTGCAGACTGACCATCACTTTGTCTTGAAAATATTCCTCTGCAAAGCACCAGTACCTAATGAATACCATTTAAGAAAACCACACTTCCTGAGCACATACTCAGTTTATTTCCAGCAGTGCCTCCATATAGAAGAGCAACAACAAAAGCCACTTCCAATTACGCAGTTCAATTGTATTAACAGCAATATTTTTTCCTCTCACTTTTTTCTCCCCTAACTTTCCCACATCCTCCACTGATAACAAACAGTCCCAAGACATTCTTTATAAATCCTGCTCCGCTGGCAACCCATGAATCATCTGGCAAAATAATTCCTCTTCTGTGGAGGGCAAAGCTAAAGGTTGCCCTGTGGCACAGGGCCAATGTAGCACAAATACTTGCTCTTGAGACACTAGGAGTCAGCATGGTTACACTGAACCTCTTCTCAGAAAAGAGCTCTACTCCTTTATGCTCACCGCAGCATGGGGCCAAACATATACCTGGGTGTTATATTCCAGCGTTTATAATAGGGTTCCATAGAAATTATTTGTTATATGAACATATAATTGCTGTACTTGTACTATATAAGTAATTTTCCATGAAAACACACACACACACGTTTGAATTAAGTGATTGTTCTGTAATCTAGTCCTGACTTTCCTGCTTTTTACTTACAGAGAATAAGATCTGTTCTCTCCATGTGTGAAAAAAATTTTCTCACAAATGGCTTTGTGCTCCTGCAAATTACAGGAATTCCTGTACAATAGATCAGAGGAGTCTAACACCCACATCTCAAGTTTAAATAAATAAATAAATAAATCATCTCCATATGTTTGCATATTAAATGAGCAACAACATGACACTCAAAAAAAGTGAAAACAAGCTGTAGCCAATAAGTAAAGTGAAGTCCCCAGGGGCTAACTGGCTACAAAGTAGGACAACACAAAATATTTCAGTACAGGTTATAGCACAGTAACATTTAAATTAAAGGTAGCCCAGTGAGGTAACTAAATTAAATGCCAGCTCAAATCACATTTCTCTTCTTCATCCACAGTAATAATTTGTGGAACTATCACCTCAACATAGCCCTTCCTGCAACAAAGGGTTAATAAACCCAGAAGCTACAGCACAGTAACAATTTAAATTAAAGGTAGCTGAACGAGGTAACTAAATTAAATGCCAGCTCAAATCGCATTCTTCTTCCTCATCCACAGCAATAATCTGTGGAGCTCCCACTCCAACATATCCCACTTCCTGCAACAAAGGGTTAATAAACCCAGAAGCTACAGCAACACTTTGGGTACCAATTCTCTGTGACAGATAGATCCCAGTTCATTTCAGGCAGACAAATGAACTCTAGCCATCAAACCATTAATGGAAAAATTCTGCTTCTACTATCTTTATTACTATGAGCTTTAAACCTTTGAGGAAGAAAATGTTACAGTCCTGTTACTTGGTTTAGCTGTTGAGAACTCTTACTCCATCCCGGCCAGCACTCTGCACATCAAAGAGGTGGGTGAAAATCAGTAACTTTCCCTTCTCCATACAACCCAAGACTGCCAGAGATACAATGAGCTACTTACGGGGAATTTAGCTACAGCAAACTAAAAACCTATTCCTTTCTGTCACTGATACTTTTACAAGGAACATGAACAGTGCCATTTCAAAACTCGCTAGTCAACGCAGTCAGAAAGCCACCTTTTGGCAGCAGTATGCATATTGCATTTAAGAAGAGGTGAAAAAAGTATGCCCAGCCATGTGCAAGCAAGTTGTCGCACCAGGACGACAGCTCAATACTGATGCCACTGGTAGCCAGCCCACTGGCATCCTGAGGAAGAAAGAACACTTAATTTTTCCACTCGGTTAGAATACAGAACTTTAATATCAGAGTAGCTACCAGCGTTATCTAAAAGCAGGGATATCCTTTAACCAAGAACAAAGGACTCAAGCTGAAGCTTTTGAAACATCTCTGACTTCATGCAACAGCTGCATGTAGGAACAACCAAACAAGACGAGCAGTAGCGTACTAAAAACTCCAAACAGTTCTAAGCTTTTCAGCATTCCTCTGTTTAAAATGATTGATGACAATAAAAATGACAGAATTTTATTAGGCAAGAGAGCTTCCATGTAACCAGGCATGGTTAGAAAATAAAAATGGATACATGGGTGGAAGAAGCTTGGCATTCTTTACAGTATCTTCTGTTAAAAACGAAAGTGAACTATATAACATCCCGTGCATTTCTTTGTAAAACACCTTGGTATTTCTCCCCTGTTTATAGCTCCTCTTTACCTAGCCACTATGTTGGTGCTTAGCATCTTCAGACATTAACCGTGGTAACCCAACACACTGATCCTAGCAATGTACACAGACTTACTTCATCTCACACACTGGGGGTAATTTCATAAAAATAAAAGCCTTTGCTGAACAGAAATAAAACATTTGTGACTTGCCTATGATAACACAGTAAGCCTGGAGCAAGATGAAGAACATAGGCTCTTGTCTCCCATTCCTTATACCACAGGATTACTCAGCTTCCTTCCTCTCTTCACAGCTGGGGGTATCCCCCTAACGAACACATTCCTGTATTCCACCCACTGTACTATTTTAATACCTCTTCAAAGCCCAAAACCTAATTGAAACCATCCCCAAGAAGCAGTCACATAATCCAGCTGGGCAGAGCTACATTAAGAGCCTGGCTATTCAGAGACTTCTGATGTGTAACTCTCATTCTCTCATCCAGCATGCTATTCAAGTGATTTATCTCCTCAGAGGATTTAGAAATATGGTTAGCAAAACATAGTGGGCCCCTCAGAGCTACGAGCACCTTCTTGTTCTGAAGAATTTGGGTGCCGACTCAGAAGAGAAGATAGACTACATATGAAATTATTTAAAGAGCCATGCTTGCTTAACCACCTTTCCTTTATAACCTCAGATCTTGTTAACACACTGAAACCAGTTACTTAACTGGTTTTACTACTAAACCTGTAGTCTACATTTTTTTAATAGCAAATTTTAAATTATTTTGGAAACCAGAAGCACTGAAGTTAGCTTCAGTGAAAGAAATTGTTACTTTGTACATTACTTTTTCAAACCTTTTTCATTCAGGTTGTACAACAGAAAAAAATTCAAGGCAGATAAAAGCACTATTTTTCACTCACAGTTCAAAATTTTGAGATCTGAAAGCTGGGTCCCATGCCGATTGGTGTCAATGAGAGTTTATGCACTAGCTACATACTTTATTTCTCTTCTTCAGTAAAAGAAGCAGGAAATACAATGTCAACACTTCAAGAAGTGAAAAATGTCTTAATTTCTTGTATCTAACAAGGCTCTTTTTGATACTTCTTTTATAATAATGCCTGATTTTGGCATATCCACATTAAACTGAGCACCTTAACTCTTAATTTCACTTCCACCTCCCACTTCCCTAGACTCAATACTAAACACCAAACAATGCATTAACATCACTGTCATTGGAACAAATTGTGCAACTGCAATTATTTACTGCTACGGTAACACACACGGTTTCTGCAATGGTTTCCATTCTAGGAACACAAATACACCAGCACAATGTCTGCCCTAATAATGTCTAAGCTGCTAATGGCTATTTTCTTCAAAGCCAGCAAAACAAGGGGAAAAGTATAAAAGGAGATAAGAAATTGCTATTGAAACTTCTGAATTTGTAGACCATAACAAAAAGAATAAAATTACACTATAATTTTAATTAACTGTGATACATTTAATTGGAATAACCCTTTCACCAAGATACCTCAAAGGAAAATGGACTCAGCTAAGTGCTAGATGGCAGCAATTTAGTAAGGAAAATACAAGTCTGAACAAAAATTGTGCTTAATAGGGAAAGACTCAATAAGTGTAATGACAAATGTGCTGTTTAACAGGTATTTTCAAACATTAATATAAATACTTCATGCTTTCTTGTAAAACAGATACTGCTCAAAATAATTAAGGGCCACTCCTAGCTGTGTCAATGCAAATTAGAAGCAAATCCATGTCACTGAAGTAACACCACTAGAAAACCAGGGGCTTCGGCTCTATAAAAGAGAACCTAGTGCAAAAAAGGAACTTTATTAAAATTAAACCCAACAGTAAATTTTTATTTTAACAGCTAGAAAAAATGGTATTTGCATGGCTTAAAATGGCTTAAAAAAATTTGGGGAAAACATTGAATAGAATTTTATTGCAATATCCAGTACGTCTACTGCACATTAAGTGTACAATGTGAAATCACGACAGAAATTAATACAATGAATTGTTGGTCTTTTTTTTCAACCTCATCTTAAGAGTTTTGTTACTTCAATGCTGTGTCTTACATGAAAAAAAAAAATCTAACTTAGAAGGGAAAGGGGAGGACATATTCTGAGGACCCATGATGAAAATTTGGGATTCTCTTTTCTTAATAGATGGGTTTAACTCTGAGCAAAATCGACCCATTCTTTCCTTTAGATACAAGAGCAGAAGCTTTGTCTTTGAGAACTCCAAAACTGCAAAGGAGAAATGCTTCACACCAGAAATCTACCAAAAGCTTGAAAGTTCTATTTTCTCCACAGAAAAAAATTGTTAAACAAAATTATGCAACAAACTGAGACCCCATAAAATGCCTTTTCTGCAGTAATCGAGGTACATCCTGAGGTTATTAAAAAGTTTGCTGCTGCCCATTTAAAATTGTCATGAGAGAACAGTGTTTCAAATGTACATAAACCAAATTTGACCATAATAGTTTCATTAACTCATGAAGATAACTTAAAGTTAGGACTGTCCAAAGGAGATTTTCTATCACTTGACTAGACTTCCAGCAAAATTAATGCAATTTTGTGCTTTAAAGAAATATGCGTTACCTTAAGACATGTTACTCTAGCTCAGTGTTAACACTAAAGCTGCCTGAAGAATCATAAAACTGAGAAGAAAAAAGCTAAAGACTGAACAGCACTGATATGTAGCAGCATCTAAGATCACCTCATGCTTTTGATAACTGTGAGCCACCTAGAACCACCTGCTGCCATTTGGAACCCACTAACATGCCGAGATCCAAACAGATTTAAAGTTGCTGTCAGAAACACTTTGCAAATAAACTGTGGTAAGTACTAAAAGGAAATACAGCTATGTTGCACAACGTGAAAAGAAAACCAAAACAATGAGTGACATGTTTGACCTATAAAGTATTTAGGAATATAAACTACCGATTAATATAAAATAATGAAATCGGAAGCTAAACCTGTGTGAGACTTAAGATCTCACAGATGTGAAGCCTCTCAAATATGCTAAAGGAGAAAAGAAAAACACCCACCGCTCCAGAACCTCATCAGTTATGATTCAGACCTTTGTTAATGAAGTTCTGCATCTTCTTTTCCCTTAAGTCCCATCAGTTCACAATGTTTCATGCTCTTCATAGTTAGATTTCTCCAGTATCAGTAGGCTGACAACAGTAGTGGATAGTCTAGTTGGCATCTTAGTAAAAACTGCAAGTTATTCTAGACCTTTCCAGTAATTTAAGATTTAGTCATGGTTTTACATTCCCTGACTAGAATGACTGTACTTCCGATGGCTGCCACAGTATTTATGCATACATATATATTCTTGTTCAAAAAACACGTGTTCATTAAATGGAGATGAAGCAGACTGATTTATTTTCCTTCAGTAAGATAACTGATTGCCTAGACAAAGGAAATGCAGTAGCTCTTATCTTCTAGACTTCAATAAAGCAATTGATATAATATCTTTTCAAAAATTATTAGCCCATTGGAAAGAAATTAGAGAGATTAACAGACTGGCCAATCAGGAAATGGTAGGGTTAAAACAGTAATGAGAGTTCCTCGAGACTCAGTGGCAGGGCTAATTTATTTCAGATTTTCATTGAACACTAAAGCAAAAATTGTAGAAGCTTTATAATGAATTTAAAAAGCAGAATCTATAAGAAGTAAAACCCGCAATGGGATACAGAAAGAATTACACATGGAAGATCTGAGTAACAGAAACATAACCATATTAAGTACAAGGCGATACATTCAATTAGTAACAACTAGCACTTCCTTTACAAACTAGAAGCGCGTTAGTTCAGAAAACACAGTGGCAGAAAGACTTAAGCATATCATTAATAAGCAGTCTGAGTATGAGGATCAAAAACTTTGAAAAAAGCAAATAGGCTTTTCAGATAAAATGGAAATACCTTTCCTGATCTATCAGCAATACTGTGTACACTTGCCATTCATATTCAAGAAACAGTATTAAGAATGCTGGTAAGAATGGAGAACCAATTTTAGGTAAGACTAAAATGATTCAAATCTATTTAGCATCAGAAAACAAGAGGTATAAGGAAGGAGGATTATTTTAAATTAATGTAACTGCATTAAAATCAAAGGAAGGAGATGAGCTTTTTAAACCAAGGAAGTATTCCCCAGACTTTAAATCCAGGGCTATTGAAAATTAGATAGAGAAGGGCAATGGACCTTCCAATTTCATGTTCTCACTTATATTTTACACAAAAGGCATTCTTAGCATACACTGATAAAATAGATAAAAGTCACTGTCTGGACACTGGATAATACCAAAACCATTCAACAACAGATCACCTTGTGACTCAGCACAATTCTTTTTCAGAAAAAGATTAATTTTTAACTTAACTGAACACTCCTCTCCAAAAGGCCATATTTTTGAATGTAATTGAAAAATTGTAAATCTCCTTTGCGCTTTACTCCTCTTGAATTCATTTGGGCACCACTTGACTGCCATTACGCTTGCATTGCGCTGAGGGCTATGACTGCTATTCTGCGCCAGAGCAGAGATACCCTGCTATGAAGCCTGCATCATTTTTAACCACCTAGTCTGTGTACATCCACATTCAGTGGGACAGATTCAGACAAATCCAAATTCCTGTTTGGTTCTGCAGTGCATGAGTGAGTACGAGTACTGTCCTGCTTGTAATAGTTATTGTTGTATTTACATACATCCATATGTGTACGGGATCGGTATTCTATCCTATACACCATTTTCCTCGTTTCTTCTTATCAGCATATTCTTCCTTTCTAAATACTTTAAATGGAAAGTTAAAAAAAAAAAAAAACAAAAACCCAAAACAACCCCCCAAGAATCCCCACACAAAACCAAACCATCACAACTGAGCACCTAAAAAAAGACTACCTGCTTGAAAATTCATTCAGAAAAATATTCATCATGACATATATTCACACTGTCATAGTAAGAGATTCCTGCCTCAAAATTCCCATATAATTGTAAGAGTTTAGCCTTAAATCTTTATATATTCATAGCCTGAAGCTAGTTTTTATGCCCAGCAAAACTCAGAGAACAGGAATTTAGGAAGGACATGCTGACAGAGCTGAACTTCCATAAATGTATTCTCACTGCTGTATTATACACTTAATTTCCTTTCCAGTGGTCCTGTATAAAAAAGATTTAGAAGCAAAGGATCACAGCCTTCACAGACTTCCCTGTGACTCTAAGAACAGGAGTAATGAGTATTATTTATATCTCAGTTCAAAATTTTAGCCTGCTAAGTTGTTCATTAAAAAACAAGGGCAAAGGTTGAATCCAAATTTCTTAATTGCCTTTAACTTTTTTATTTATTGAAATCCCACTTTGTCACATATTTACTGTTGCTTTATCTCTTTCAAAACAAAAATCTTAATTCTTTTTCCAAGACTGAAAAATCATTCAGATTCAATGCACCTGTTCTCATTGTTCTGAATGGTCAGTTCAACTTCAATTTTACAATGGTTTCAACCCACTGAATTAACCAACATAAATCTTCATCCCCTCCAGAACACAAAACCACAGTGTGAAAACACAATTTTTACATAGTAAAAAAAACAAAAACAAGTTTTTTGAATGTCCATTTACAAAATACAGAAGATAACATGTAATACCTAATTGTGAAATTAAAACTAAATTGAACAATATTTTTGTCTCTAGGCATGTAAGACAAAATTATGTTATAGTAACCATCTGTGTATTCAAGTACAAAGAATAGTAAACAGAATTTTAGAAAACAAACTAGATACAGTGATATCCATTCCGTTTCTCAACAGAAATATGAGGGAAGCTGCATATCACATTAGTAACATTTTGGAATTAATTCAAAAATGTTTCAGTGGAAACAGTCTCTTCTGAATTACTACTTCATTACATTTAAAGCAACTTTTTTCTGAAAATAATTTCTCTTGACACCATGTTGCTGACTGTCTAAAAGCCTACCAGACATCCAGGTTCTATACCCCAAAGGTGCTCCTACCTGATCGTCAATCCTCACAGTATTTGTCTCACTGTACATGCACCTGGGGCAACTGCATTGAAACCTGTGTTCCTCCCCTTTTTTTTTTTCCAGGGCCTAACAACCATATGACTGAATTTATTCCCTTGATTTTATAAAATAACCACCAAGGCAAGGATTGGTCACTGAGACATCTCTCTCCCCCAGCCTACCCAAAGACTCCCTGAAAACATATATCATTGTGTACCATGCGGCCGCTTATGAGATGGGGAGAACTGGAAAAAGGTAAAACACATGGGTTGAGATAAGAACAGATTAATAATTGAAATAAATTAAAAATAATAATAAATAATAATAACAATAATAATTGTGATGAAGAGGAGAGGGAGAAAGAGAGAAATACAACCAAAGTATGCAAGTGCTGCATCATACAATTGCTTGCTGCCTGCTGACCCATGCCCAGCCAGTCCCTGAGTAGCAATTGGCGGTTCCCGGCTAACTCCTCCCAGTTTATACACGGAGCATGACATTCTATGGTATGGAATATCCCTTTGGCTAGTTCCTTCAGGTCAACTGTCCTGGATCTGCTCTCTCCCAGCTTCTTGTGCACCTCCATGTTGACAGAGCATGGAAAGCTGAAAAATCCGTGACTTTAAGTAAGCACTACTTAGCAACAACTAAAACATCAGAATGTCAACATTATTCTCATGCTAAATCCAAAACACAGCACTGTACCAGCTACTAAGAAGAAAATTTACTCTATCCCAGCTGAAACCAGGAGAAGTAGACACAAAACTGGAGAAGTTAGGGTCACATTTTTTAAATGTATGTAAAGTCTGAAAAAGGCGCTGACAGATTTCTTCAGGCTGCTTTGAAAGTGCCTAAAGTAGGTACAGGGAAACTTAAAGTACCTCAAGTAGCTAAAAAACTAAAAATTGGATGCCTAACTTGATTAGAAACCATACAGCATCCCACTGGCACCTTTAGATATATAAATATCTCCAGTCTGAGTATCTTTATAAATTCAACCCATAAGCCTTAACATAATCTTCAGCTACAGTAAAAGTTCTAATATGGAGGGGAAAAAAAAAGAAAGAAAAGAAAAATGCATGCTTGATTCCTATAAAGCACCTCAGACATTCCAGTACCATTCCAGACCTTTTAATTATTTCTTTCCAGTCCAGCATATAAGCTATGATTTCCTCCACGACTACTATAGCATATGCATAGCAACAGTCTACATAGGTCAGTTGAATTCTCTCTCTGTTAAGGGAGTAATTTTGTCCTATCAGGAAATGCCTTTTTTAGTCTTTTTTTTTTCTTTTTTTTCTTTTTACCAGTGTGGTATATCTATGCTAAAACACAAAAAGTAACAAAGCAACATGAAACAGAGCCTATCACGAATTACGAAAATCTGAAGGTGAACAAAAATTATTTAAGAATCAACTCTCCTTGTCTTTGCAGTTGCCAACTTAACAAAAAATATTCAATGAAATCCATGCCTAAAAGTTCTCTTTTGTTCAAGGGTAACATGTCTTGTGCTTTGAAAGACTACCTAAAAAGGTAGGAGCATGAAACAGAGGCTTTCAAAGACTATAAAGCCACCGAAAAGAAATTGTTATTGTTAAAGCACTTTTCAGAATTCTTAGACATTTTCCAGAAGACCAAATAGAGCTGACTAAAACCCTTTTTTAATTCCTCTAGGCAAGCCTTTAGAGCTGCTGCTTCTGTACCACCAGCTTCCCGCCGTGCTGGTTGCCCCAGTGCAAGCTGCACTAGCCAAATGGGGCCCCTACACCACCAGAAAGTGCTGAGGAGGCCATGGCAAAATCAGGTTTGATTCACTGTTGAACTAACCCTCCAAGTTCCTGGAACTGAAAGATAGGAACCCGACCACCAAGCAACATGAACGTATCAAAAGTTCATAGGGAATTTAATGATTCCCATGAAGATGAGTGAGGCACCCATCCTCCTTTTTTCTCTTTGCTTTTTTCAACCAATTCCTTTTCAGTTCCAAATAAGGACAGACTGCTGATTAAGTATCCTGTTATCTCTGAAAACACTGGATTCAAATAGTATTTCTGGAGACATAATTAGGTAAACTTTCATATACATTTACAATACAGAAAATTTCCATTAAGAAGAAATATTAAGAAATAAATTGCACCCAGAGTTCAATTCAGATCCTATAAAAATACTAACAGCCTGGGGGGTGGGGGGGTAGGGAATGTAGCTTGTACTAACATACTGCAAACATCATGTTCCATCATAAAGGCCACTGTGCATAATACTATCTTTAAGATTGCCAGGTGAATCCAGTTAAACAGAATGTCACTGTTTATTCTAGAAGAATTTTACTTCAGTACATCTTTGCTCATTGTGAGGATTTACTCCCAAACCAGAAGTCCGATTGCATTTGTTCCATCTGCATTCTTGATTCAGACAGCTACACCTGCCTGTCAAAAGCCTCCCAGTACCTTCAAGAAGCTATGGCTTCAGCTCTTACCTTCAGGCAGTGTGTAGTGTTGCCATCTGTTCAAGTCAAACAGTTGTTAACTCCAGAGGTGAGTACATTTAACTTAATTTTAAGTGTCTCTCTCCCTCTTTCTGTATAGAAACTACATTCACACATGACAAGAGGGTCTGTTTCCCTGGCGCGATACTGTCACGCAGATGCACCGTCTGCTGGAGGTCTGACAGCATACCAAAGACAATGTCTCTGTTTGCAAAATACTTCTGAGAGTTTTCCTAAAAATAACAAGCACTACACCAAAATCTCATTTCTTGCTATGTATACAGACATGGCTGGGTCTCTTCAACAGAAATTCTAACAGACTCCCCTGCTTTCCACAGTGTAAGCACACCAACCTATCCCACAGACACACTTGTCTGTACTCCAAATCTGTCTGAACAGATCAAGCACGAAGGGAAAAGCACTATGGCCTTTTCCTCAGGTACCCTGCCCCACTGAGTAATTTCTGTGTAGCACTGACACTTTGAGCCTGAATTAGAGCTTGACTGCTAGAAGCAATGCAGGCAGGAGTTGAAGCGCCATGCAGATCACAGGTTCAGCATCCTCTGGCTTAATCTCAAGGCATGTCATTCTCTTCCAGTCTACACATTCTATATAAGGATTTATGCAAAAGGGAGTACAGAAAGCTTGCAATCAAGAGGCATGCACAGAGCCTGCACACTTAGCAAAATTTTGCAACGGTGCTACACACAAGATACAACATCATAAGAACCACCACAATTACAGATCACTTTCATTCAGTTATACCTTCAACATCAAAATAATTACCTGCTGCCATGAGGCTTCTATCTGAAAAATAGGAGAATATGCATGCGGATTTCTTCAGACTAAAAGGGTAGTTGCTGTCCTTCCCTGCACGAATACTTCCCAGTGAATAAATTGCTGCAAATTAATATTCAGTATCAAAATTTTCTGAACAAAGGAATACTTTCACAGAACCCCAGAAAAGACAAGTGGGAGCATTCAGTACATGCTGCAAACATTTCTGTGTTTGAACTAATACCATCAGAGAAATACTGCAGTCACACATCACCTCCACTTTCAGATACAAAGAAAAGGATTGATTAACAGAACTGTAAAATACCAACCCTGGATCTGAAGCTAACCAAATATAACAGTATAAGCCCTACTTCTTCAATTTTCCTTAATCTTTCCATTTCCAGAATTTCCAGAGAGGAAAGACAGTTAACCTAATTAGTGGTTACAAGGACTATATAGATTGAGATAGAAAAAAACCCCACAAATAAATAAATAAACAAACATACTTGATATGGTAGCCTACATTTCAGCTTTTTTCTTTAAACATCCTGAAGAAATTATATCTCAAGAAGTGGCACCTTTTCTAAAAGACTATGTGACTGTAAATACATGTATACAAGTTTGTCCTGGTTTCAGCTGGGAGAGAGTTAATTTTCTTCTCAGTAGCTGGGCAGTGCTGTGCTTTAGATTTGGTGTGAGAACAATGTTGACAGCACACTGATGGTTTGGGTTGTTGCTGGGTAAGGTTTATATGAAGTCAAGGAGTTTTCAGTGTCTCAGGCCCTGTCAGCCAGAGGGCTGGAGGGGCACGGAAAATTGGGAGGGGGCACAGCCAGGACAGCTGACCCAAACTAGCGAAAGGGATGTTCCATACCATGGGACATCATTCTCAGTATATAAACTGGGGGAAGGAGGAGGGAGGTGGGGACATTTGGCATTATGGCGTGTGTCTTCCCGAGTAACCATTACACATGGTGGAGCCCTGCTGTCCTGGGGATGGCTGAGCACCTGCCTGCCCATGGGAAGTAGAAAATTAATTCCTTGTTTTGCTTTGTTTGCATGCGCAGCTTTTGCTTTACCTATTAAATTGTTCTTATCTCAACTCTTGAGTTTTACATTCCTTTCCGATTCTTCTCCCCATCCTGATGGGTGAGGGGGAGTGAGCAAGTGGCTGCGCAGTGCTTGGTTGCCAGCTGGGGTTAAACCATGACAAAGTTCCTTCTGTATATCTTGGAACTGTTCCATTAACATGCAGCAGACCTTCAATGTTATTTAGAATTTCCATACAGACTGTTTTCATTTTCCTTGCGATTTTGTTACTATTGACTCTAGAAGCAACATACAGAAAAAAGTCAGAGCATTAAACAGCACACACTGCTCTTTTAGACCACGGGGGGCAAACTCCAAACTTTTCATCCAATTTATAAAATAAACCACTAAAACACAATCTTCTCAGTGATGTGAAAACTGGGAGAAGGAGGAAAAGAATAAAAAGGCCTTCTTCTAAAAATGAATTTTTAAAACTTCTTGTAAATAAGTTCACCTTTCAGAAATTCAGCCTTCTCTCTTGCAGACATATTATTGCTCAGACACTAACCTATATTCCAGGCTGCAAGCAGTACCCCACCCTCAGACTCCCTGCCAGCTCAAGCTCCAGAATTTATGCGATGTGGAAATTTTGACTCACCCAGTCAGCTAGACCAGACAAGTTTAAAATACCATCACACCAAGGACCTTAGTAGAAATAGTCACTTTTCCCCTAAAAACATCCTCCCAACCAAACCAAACGAAACCCACCTCAAGAGAAGTCTAACATATAAGGTGAATATTCTTGGACCTTTTTTTCAAACACTTAAAGGCTGTTTTGTCTAATATCACTTTTTAAAACAGGTTTCATTTCATGGAAGTCAAGAAAATAAATTAACTTTAGAATTTTGAGCGAGACCAAATGTCCCTCCAAAACCACTGTATTCTTCCAGAAGGGGAATGGTCTTAGAGCATCAGCGTAGGCTAATTTGGTAGAAACTATTTATCCACTTAAAATAAGCGCTACTAATAATGTAGTATTATTACATTAATACAATAGTAATTAAAATTATTCTGTTTTTGAAAAAGGCAACTTAAATATTCCATTGAAAAATTAAGTGGCTTTAATAAAGTATTATAAGCTTTTTCTCATGGTTTGTAGGACTAAATCTGAATGAGCCATGAATAAATCACATGAATCAGAAACCATAAATAAAATTAGATAAATTTACTTGAATTTTCTATTTTGGTATAGGTAAGCAAACTACACACAATTCAATATTCTGTGAATATGATTTGAGAAAAAAATAGTAAGAAATACACTTTCAAAAGTCAGCATACTGTGCTTGCTAGTAATACCAGCATATATTGGCTCCATTTTTCAAGGAAAATAAAACATGCAATTTACTTACAGTTGTTGTAGTTACTAATGCTTTAAGTTCCATGTTTATAGAGGCTGAATTTGAATTTGTTCCCCCTCCCCCAACTTTCACACTCAACATTGCACACAAAAAAACCCCATTACAACTTAATAAATTAAGTGTTACTACATAGTGACTATGGAAGCAAATGACACTACCACCACTTAACCTGAAAGCCTTAGGCACAGAAAATAAAGATTGTGCAGGTATACTGTATAATTACATGAACTTTGGATTAGCAAAGCAATTGTAGGGAAGCATGTGGTCTTCTCTTCATTTTACCTGAGCTTTGTACTTCTACTGCACAACTTCTTAGTCTTTGCATTATTCATATTTTAGCTAATTCTCTACTTTGCGCTACAAACTCAAAACCAAAGATGTACCATCTTGAGGCTCCACGGTATTGATAGTTATTTCTCCAGTAACTCCCTCCATTTTCCAACAGCTAATAGCAAAGGAATTAGGACTTGAAGCCCGCTTAGGAGATCCGGCTCTATTTGTATGCAAACAAATCCAGCCCTAACTGCCTGTAAACCTGGGATAGAAAGGGATGGGCTGTTTAAGTTCTTAACATATCAAAGTTTGGCAACACTTTCTACTTCAATCTCTCTGCATCTGAGCATCTGAGCCTGGCCCCTACCTGCCCCCTTATGTTCCTACTAATCTTTGTGCTTGGCCAGCTACTTGCTGTCTCCCACACATCATGTGCCCAAATCAAATTTCAGCAGCCATGAAACAGACAAATGACTTCAGTGTGTTACCTAAGACAGCAATGATAGGATTACCTTGCTATGCACTATTAGATTGGTCCTCTAGAACACATCTAAAATCGAGACCCCGAGATTCTTCCTAATATCTGCCTGCTAATATGCACTTCGTATTGGGATGCTTGCCAGACACTCACCACATCTCTCCTCCCAGACTTCCATATCAGTGGAGAAGGGCTACAGGATGTTACTGCAAAGCATATCTGCCCCACAGTCCAGAGATTGCCTCAGAATCTCACTTTCAAAATGAAGTTTCTTATTTCCAGGGCAAATTCTTGAGCTCTGGTCACTTGGTGGGGAAGATGGTAGAGAAAAACATCTATACACACCCCAAACCACATACGTTTAGTTTTACCATCTCTAAACTAGAATCATAGTAAGTGTGAAAACCACCTGGAAATGTTTGCTTTTCTTTATAAAACACAGTTTTGCTTTTTATCTCCAATAAAACTTTGTAATTAGTTTAAAACCTGTAACTTTTTCCCAATCCCTAGACTCATATTAAACCTGTTGCCATTGTCATATAAAGTACCTATTGCATCTGATTTCAGATTGTGCAATCTCAGTTGTGGGAAGTGCCAAGCAGACAGGATACAAGACACCTGGTCTTTAAACAGCCAGGACCTAGAGTGCTGAACTCCCAAGTCAGAACCAACCACTTCCATTTTAATCAAATGTCAAGTGTAATGCTGTGCTGGTTAATTTGCAGCATGTCAATAATCTGCTCTAAATGACAGCCACTCACTGAAGAAGCAAAGAATTTATTGCCCCTTCTGTTTGTAGTAATTCAAACATACCCACAATTGTAACCTAATCAAGAGGAGTGACTAAGCTATACAGTCTCATAAGATTCACTGCAATTTTATCACAGATGCAAATATAGTAAAAACAAATTTCATGACAATTTCTCTTAAAAAGGAGATTGACAGTCCAGAATATTTTATGCTGCTTCAGCAAAGTGTTCAAATCATAAGAGGCATGGACTACTTTGTGTAAATAACCTGAATTTCCAGCTTTTCCTGGGTAAAGGACAGATTAGTCACACTCAATAGTATTTCAGTTGATATGTCCAGCATGTCTAACTAAAGGTGAAAAAAAAAATAAAATATCAGGTAACTCTAGAAACAGCTTCACGTAAGAGTTTCAGAACCACTAAGAAAACAGCATGGTCCTTCTCAGGCATACAAATCAGGCTGCACACCGAACTGAAAACTAAATAGAAAACAAAACTGCAAATCTGCAAAACAGTAAACTGGCAGGGGGAACACAAACCAAAACCAAGGCAAATAATAGTTTGCCTTTTCAAACTATATGATGTCCCTTCACTTCTTGTTACTGTCTCTCTAACTCCTTCAATAGATAGCTCATGGAGTTTGAGGGACAATAGTTAAGATAGATGCTTAAAAATGCCTGTATCCTGTTCCTGTGGGGTTTAATACAACAGCAGTCAACAGGCTTTTTATCTTCTTCATACCAAATGTACTGCTGATCATGATGTTTCATGTGTCTTAAAAAAAAAAAAAAAAAAAAAAAAAAAAAGACATTAAAACTTTAAGCCCTCTGGTTTATCCTGCAGGAGCCTGTTCTTGGGGCCAATGAGCTACAACTTGAGGAATTGAGGAACACTCCAAGGAGCAGGGGAAAGGAATGCACTACTACAAAATACTCCATACTAGGGTTAATTCTAAATCAAGACAGATTTACCCACCAAAAGAGGATTGCTAACTGATACAGCAAGGTTGTCTTAATGGACAATGAAACTCTGGACACAAGTCTTGCACAGTATTATACATACACAGAAAAAGTCTTTCAGGAAGTCTCTCAATGGAACAGTGTGTATGTACCCTTACTTTAATTTATACTGCAAGGACAGTCTTTCTTCTGTCATGCCCAAGCCTGAAAGCCATTTGGGCACAGCTGATTATTCAGAAACTTCCTTGTCACAGGGGTGATGTTATTTCAGATCAGGGTAGCAATAATTGGGCAGTAACTGTCCAGAGCTTCCACATTCAGAGATAATTTCTTGAGCGAGAGCCTTGCAATTACTTCTTTTTGAAAAGCTGCCAAGTTATTCCCCAGGAATAGAGGCAGTGAGAATCTATAGCTATAACAAATCAAGGACCTCCATGCTCGATTTCACTAAGGCAGCTGTGTGTCAAAATCCAAGTCTTCTAAGCATCTCAAAGACACACTGACTCCTGCCTTCTACAGGAAATAAATCATGTTTGTCCCACATGACACAAACTTCTGTCAGGAAGCAGACAATCTCGGCTGAAGTAATCTCAACAGACAAATGGTTTTCTCATAACACAAATTTATGAATCTGTATTTTAAGACAAAACATATCCATACAACTGCTAGTGGTGCAGATGCTGTTGCAATCAAAGGAATTAGCTTTTATCTCTCAATGCATGTAGAAAAAGAGTTTAGTACTATTGGCCACTTCTGACACTCCCAGTAAAAATTCTGAAGGGTGAAGTAGGGAACATAAAGCCAGGGAGCTGCAGTCCAGTGCTGCCTCTAGTCCTGTTCCCACCTGAATACTTCTGTGCTAATAGATCCAGGAAAGATAAGGTAGTATACTCCGTTCTTACTTCTACTCCACAGAGATCCAGTGATTTTGTTTGTTTTGCCTAACACTAGTGACACATGCCCATAGTCTTACCGTAGAGCCAAAAACCTGAACAATGTAGACAACCATATGTAACAGTGAGACACGCAAAGTAAGACAACCTCAGCCTCCACCAGAAACAATTGAACATAATCAAGTCAGACCAATGTAATACACATATCCTCAAAAAAATTTCATTTTATCTCACAAGAACACAGAGACTGGAATTGGTGCAAATCTATTACTCCTTGGCCTGTATAACAACATGCTTGCTTATCAACTTCTAGACAAAATGCATTTCTCTAATTACTTTCCAGTGAGAGCCCTCTGAGTTTCACTTGAAGATGACTCAGGTGTAAGTTTTACAATCAAAACTAATAGAAGAGTCTTTTCAAATTGGTATATTTGGTTTTGCTCTAAACTAAATTACCTTGATAGCTCTATGAACCATTACAATTGTTATATTTTAAATGCTGTGCCTTACTGAGATATGCTGAAGGCTGCAGAGAAAGATGGGGAAGAAAAAACTTCGGGGAAGAAACTATAAATAAAATAGAAACCTATAGTGCTTCCTACTCTGAATTTGAATTAAAAAAAAAAAGAAGAAAAAAAATCTTATGAAAGTGGTTTATATAATTGTGACTTGCAGCTTTTTCCTTTCACATTAGTGAGACTGCATACATGACAAAGGATTTAAGGGTAATAAGACTGTGAGAATAAACATCAACAGCTGCATGTTACTATAAAAATCTTCAACTATTCTTGCTTTAAAAATACCGTGACTGTGAAGAAAAGAACTCCAGGGGGAAACAAAATCCACCAAATTCTCAACACCCCAAAATACTGAAAAAACCCCACCAAAAAGACCAACTATAATCATACCTAATGTCACTGTGCGAGTGATTGCTTGGTAATGATCCATTATCTCAGTAAGAAATAAATTTAAGGTAAGGGAAGTCAGTTTACTCCCCAGTGAAAGGAATTGTCTCTCGTATACCACAAAGTGCTATAACACTACAAAGCAGATGATACTCTGTTCAATAACATAACCATTTTGTACACCAAAACCTTGAGTTCAGTTGTTGGTATTCATAATGTTTGTTCACATTTATGCTATTGAGATTTTGAAAGAACAAAATGCACTAAATTTTGACCATGCTACAAACCATATTTGTCCTTTGTTCTCCTGGCTTTCCAGCTGTCACTAAAAAAATGCAAACAGTTTCTTAAAAAAATGCATGTTAGAAAATAGATTTTTTTCCTCTCCCTTCCTGATCATGCAACCCATGGTGAACAAGACAAAATTAAGAACAGATCAAAACAAAGTCCTCAGTTCTGGCATGAAGAAAGCAAAGCATGGAGAATTTCAACCAAATGGGAATTTGCTTCTGTAATATACTGCATAATGATTACAAAAAAAGGCTTTGATTACTGTAAAATTCAATGATACGTGCATTTCTAACGGCACTGGAATTCCTAAGTGATTACACAAGCCTTTCATGTTTATTCATCAAATATTTAAAATACAGCATAAAACAAAACATTTAACTAGTTTACTCTGAAAGCACTTTACTTTGCTCTTCTAACAAGAACTCAAGAAGATCAAATCTCACATTATGTCCAACAGATATGACTCTTACTTGATTTTTAAATAGAATTATTTGCTCAGCTTTACTTTAAGTACAAAATTTCACATGCAAACATTTATTGATACAAGCATATCCATACGTGTAAAGAACACTTTTGTGAGATCTGTAATAGAGGAAGAAAAATCTGTTCCTATAAACTGAATTTATTGTTTTCAATTTCCAAGACGTAACACCCCAAAATCTTAAAAACAAAAATATGTTTCTAAACTCTTTTTAACTGCCCGCTTTCATATAACACAAAAGCAAGAGCACTTACCACTGCACCATATATGTTTCTTCTATTTTTTTCAATCCTTATCTCATCTAAATATATGAAATACTACACAGAAATATTTTTAGCATTGAAGAAATAGGTTTAAAATGTACTGTACCTTCTTTTTCACATCAGTATTTTTAAGTGCCTTTCTATGAAGGGAGATGGAGGAATTAGCTAGCAAAGTTTGCCTTTGCACAGGAGTTAGCAGGGCTCATTATAAGAGCTTTAAATTGGATTTGAAGGGGGAAAGGGCTAAAACCAGGCTCGCTAGACAGGCCTGGGGGTGGTACACCAGTGTTTGAGGGACAGTGTGCTACAAAGGTCCTTGGGTCTGCTCTCTCAGCCGAGGTAGGGGATGGAGACCCATATGGCAGCAAAGAGGCAGGGGTTAGTGACGTGTTAGAGACCATGGAAGTGCCTGAGAACGGTCGCGCAAGCAGCAGGGCTTCTCCCCCAGAAAGGAGGCGGGATCGCTCGCCCAGCTGAAGTGCCCCCACACCAATGCACGCGGCACGGGCAGCAAGCGGGAGGGGCTGGAAGGCACCGTGCAGCGGGGAAACTGTGATGTAGTTGCCATCACGGAAACACGGTGGGATGACTTGCACAACTGGAGTGCCGCAATGGATGGCTATAAGCCCCTCGGAGGGCAGAGGCAAGGAAGGAGAGGCGGTGGGGGAGCCCTGTGTGTCAGGGAGGGTTTGATTGTCTAGAGCTGAATGACGATGATGACGGGGTTGAGTGCTTATGGGTACCAATCGGGGGGAAGGCCAACAAGGCCGATAGCGTGGTGGGAGTCAGTTATAGACCACCCAACCAAAATGAAGAGGCAGGTGAAATATTCTAGAAGCAGCTGGGAGAAGTGTCACAATTGCTAGCCCTTGTTCTCATGGGAGACTGGAACTTAACGGATTTCTGCTGGCAAAACAACTGCACCACAGAAGTGGAGAGGAAACGGCCTGGGAGGTTCCTGCAGCGTGTGGGAGCTAACTTCTGACACAGCTGGTCAGGGAGCCAGCTAGGGAGGGTGGACCACAGAAGAAGAACAGAGAAGGACTTGTGGGTGATGTGGTGGCTGGGGGTCGCCTTGGGCATAGCGATCACGAAATGATAGACAGAGTTATTGATTCTCAGAGAAGTAAGGAGGGGAGGTAGCGGAACTGCTACCTTGGACTTCCATGGGGCAGATTGTGGCCTGTTTAGGAGCCTGGCTGACAGAGTCCCTCGGGAAGCAGCTGTGAAGGGCGAAGGAGTCCAGGAAGGCTGGGCGCTCTTCCGGAAGGAAATCTTAAAGGCGCAGGAGCAGGCGGTCCCCATGTGCCAAAGGACAAGCCAGCCGGGAAGAGCAGCACCCTGGCCGAACAGAGAGCTTTGGCTGGAACTCAGGGAAAAAAGGAGAGTTAGTGACCTTTGGAAGAAGGGGCCGGCAACTCAGGATGACTATAAGGGTGTCATGAGGTTATGCAGGGAGAAAATTAGAAGGGCCAAAGTCCAATTACAATGCAATCTGGCTACTGCCATGAAAGACAATAAAAAAATGTTTCTACAAATACATTAGCAACAACAGACGGGCTAAGGAGAATCTTCATCCTTTATTGGAGGGGGGGGGGGGGGGGAAGGGGGGGAAACATAGTGACAAAGGATAAGGAAAAGGCCAAGGTTTGTTAATGCCTTCTTAACTTCAGTCTTTAACAGTAAGACCAGTTGTTCCATGAGTACCCAGCCTCTTGAAGGGGAGACCAGGGCAGGGAGCAGAACGAAGCTCCCATAATCCAAGGGGAAAATGATCAGTGACCTGCTACACCCATTTAGACGCACATAAGTCTATGGGGCTGATGGGATCCACCTAAGGGTACTGGGGGAGCTGGCAGAAGTGCTCACCGAGGCACTTTCAATCACTTACCAGCAATCCTGGCTAACCGGGGAGGTCCCAGTTGACTGGAAGTTAGCAAGTGTGGTGGCCATCTACAAGAAAGGCTGGAAGGAGGATCCAGTGAGCTACAGGCCGGTCAACCTGACCTTGGTGCTGGGGAAGGTTACGGAGCAGATCATCCTGAGCACCATCATGCAGCATGTGCATGACAACTGGGGGATTGGGTGCAGCCAGCAGGGGTTGACGAAAGGAAGGTCCTGGGTTGTCTACCTGAACTTTTGTAAAGCCTTTGACACCATTTTCCACAGCATTCTCCTGGAGAAACTGGCTGCTCATGGCTTGGAGAAGTATACTCTTCGCTGGGTAAAAAAAACAGCTGGATGGCAAAACCCAAAGCATAGTGGTGAATGGAGCTACATCCAGTTGGCAGCCAGTCACAAGTGGTGTTCCCCAGGGCTCAGTACTGGGGCCAGTCCTGTTTAATATCCTTATCAATAATCTTGACAAAGGGATTGAGTGTATCCTCGGTAAGCTTGCAGGCAACACCAAACTGAGAGGGAGTGTTGATCTGCTTGAGGGCAGGAAGGCTCTACAGACGGGTCTGGACAGGCTGGATCCATCAGCCAAGGCCAATTGCATGAGGTTCAGCAAGGCTCAGTGCAGTTGGGTCCTACACTTGGGTCACAACAACATCATGCAACACTACAGGCTGGGGGAAGAGAGAGCAACTAGAAAGCTGCATGGAGGAAAAGGCCCTGGGGGTGCTGGTTGACAGCTGGCTGAACATGAGCCAGCACAGTGCCCAGGTGGCCAAGAGGGCCAACATCACCTGGCTTGTGTCAGAAACAGCGTGGCCAGCGGGACCAGGGCAGTGACCGTCCCCCTGCACTGGGCACTGGTGAGGCCAGTACTCAATACTCAAATCCCGTGTTCAGGTTTGGGCCCCTTGCTGCAGGAGGGACACTGAGGGGCTGGAGCGTGTCCAGAGACGGGCAGCGGGGCTGGGGAAGGGGCTGGGGCACAAGTGTTGTGAGGAGTGGCTGAGGGAACTGGGGTGTTTAGCCTGAAAAAAAGGAGGCTCAGGGGAGACCTTACCGCTCTGTACAACTACCTGACAGGAGGTTGTAGCGAAGTGAGCATCAGACTCTTCTCCCGAGAAACAAGTCACAGGACAAGAAGAAATGGCCTAAAGCTTTGCCAGAGGAGTATTAGACTGGATATTAAGGAAAAATGTCTTCACTGAAAGGGTTGTCTAGCATTGGAACAGGCTGCCCAGGGAAGTGGTTGAGTCATCAGCCCTGAAGGTATTTAAAAGATGTGTAGTTAGGGACTTGTTTAGTGGTGGACCCTGAAGTACTAGGCTGATGGTTGGACTTGATGGTCTTGAAGGCTTTTTCCAACCTAAACAATTCTATGACTCTGTGGTTGGACTCTGTGAGAACAGATATGTCAGATTTTCAAGATACTAAAAAATTAAGATAACAAATATTATAAAGCAAAAATCAAAATAATTTCAGGAAGTCACTGAACTATTTCCATTAGTACTGAACCAGGCTTTGAGAAAAATGGAAGTTCCTTAGTGAAGATTAAGAGGCAGATGCTACGCTATAAGCATTTCTTATTCTTTTTTTCCCCCCCTCAATATTTAACACATTTCCTACAGTTAATTCATTTCTGTTAATGTAAAATTATAAATGCTGCAAGTAAAGGATGGCACATGAACATTTTTTCCTGCAGTATAAATACAATTACTTGTAATAGATTATTCTAAAGTCTTATTTGACAGAAACCCACAGAACATGAAGCATTGAACAGAAGTTCACAATTGCAATTTTTCAAGGAGTTCAATGTGTCCACTTAAAGTTAGAAGTGCTTCTACATGAACAAGAGAGGCATTGATTTGATGAATTATTTTCCAGGTAAAGAAACTACCAAAAAATGAGTTCAACAGGCAAAACTACAGCTTTCCATACTAGAAAAAACATCTTAAGTCTTCTGCTTTTTTTTCATCTGCAGGAAGCCCCTCTCATTTATAAACTACCCATCAACTATAGGTAAACATGCCATCTGTTGTGTGTATAATTTTAAGTAGCTACAGCTAAAGGCAAACATCACTATTTTCTTGAATGTCAGCTCCCCTTTGTACTTTTTAGAATTTGTGTTGGTGTGATGGGACTAACTGATCATTCACCTGATAAAAAAGGGAAATCATCAATGAGAACAGACAAATCTTATCCTTTGAGCCATTCAACATTCCCATGTTGCTGTGTTTAGTACAAGAAAATCCTTCATGCTTGCAGTGCCTGGGCTGCCCAGGAGGGCTGCAGTACCCAGCCTACCAGGGCACCAGCCACCCCTCCTGAGAAGCTGCACCCCCAGTGCCTTGTCCAGGTGATGCCAGGGTCAAAGGCACTGGGAAGGAAAGCAGATCAACCCTTTGAAAGGACAGAGGCATATTCTTCAACTTGAGGCCATGTTCTCACAGTCCAGTTGCTCCACACTGACTAAAGAAACACTGTGCCATGCTCTTCTTCCTCTATTCACTGCAGCATGCATATTTCAGAGGAAAACAACCCTGCCTTCTGTACTAGGCACGTGTCCCTTGAACCCTGCAAGTCATCATTAGAAATGATACAGCAGTGCAATAACCACCTTGGATTTGTTTGACTATTCTGATGTGGTCTGTGCTGGTCTAGTTAGGGATGAAGCAATGAAAGATATCTATGAATACATACATACAAAGTACTCATGGAAGAACGCTACATTTGCAAGCTTTTTGGAGCATGCTACAGAGATTGGAACAACCATGCCTATGTTACTGAAATTCTTAGCTGGTTAAAATAAAATCTACAGGAAAATGTTATCTTTTCTGTGTTTCTGTTATTCACTATTTGGTTCCCTTAGAACCCTTTACATTTGTACAGAATACAATTGGTCTCATCACTACGTAGTTTTACAGCAGTTTTCCGTAAAGTCAGCTCTTGGAGCAAACCTTTGACTGATGTGAGGCAGCAATAGCATTTGATTGACAGAGTAGGTAGAAAAGGAAAAGAAAATGGAAAATTAATGAACAGTAAATTACAACTTTCCCTGAAGACAGCAATAGGGAAGAATTTGCCTCAATTAGTAAAAAAAATAATAAAACGGTAGGAGGAAAAGTAGGATGCTTTCAAAGAGAGAAAATTTTTGCAAAGTCAAATCCTCCCACTGAATTTTCAAGGGCTAGGCACAAAGAGCAGCAAGGCTACAAATGGACTTTAGGTCTATACCTGTAACTTTCCTGGTCTTGACACTTATCCCCAACTCTCTCGCAGATACACTAAGATATAGAAAACCTTATTACACCCTCAGCCACTTCAAAGAAAGAATGTATTTCAGTATAAACCCAAATGAAAGTTAGCAGTTTGAATTTCCCTTTATGTGTCCAGACTTCTAAAAAATACTGAGAAAGATGGACAATAATGTTTTAAGTGGATTCCACATGCATGTTCCCAGAAGAATAAAAAGTATTCCTCTGCTCAATATTTCCAATAATGGCTTTTAGTAAGAATATATAATTTGATGCAAAAGGAAAACTAAATTTATCATCAAATATATATTTGTGAAAAAAACATATGATATTGAAAAGAAACATGAATATCTAAAGCTTTAGTGCAAATATTTCTTTGGGTAGGACCATGGTACCGTACAATACTGCTCTGTTCAGAAGAATGAGATAATAAGAGTTTCTAACTTAAAGCAATATTTCTCTAAAAATTCTGCAGAGATGACAGTGAATGGAACTGTTAAAAGGAAGAATTTGAAGTGCTTTTTCTCTAAACAAAATAGAGCATTTTCAACATCGCTTCAAGTTTTAAAGTAAAACAGCTTCAGTAGTTCTAGTGTTCACAAGAGTGAGGGACTAAGAGCACTCTGCTACAGGCAGAGTGCAAGTAGGTGACGTGCAAGCTTTTACATTTATCTCTGCTAATGCATTTCACATACTGCTCTGCAGCGTTCCTAATAGTCAAGCCATGGGCCTCTTCAGCAGAGGTGGCAAACCCCACTTAACTGCACGGTGGTTTTGTGTTACAGATCAATGCCCACAAGGGGACATGAAACGCTGCTGCCACTTCAGGTTTGGCTTCACAACTGAACTCAAAATGCTTCTTTCATGACAGACAGTCTTCATTTTCCACTCCCCCTGGTGTGATTCAGTTTTAATAGGGATACTTGCAATATCAAGAAACATACAAAGAAAAACCCTTTGCAAATTTTCATTTATGGTGAGTACGTTCAATAGAAAATTCAAACCTCAAAAGCTAAAAGGTGTAATTTGAAGCCTAAATAATCTAAAATTGTCACTTTATAACAAATTCCCGTATCTAATACTGTGTTTCCATGCCTACCACTCCTAAAATTACCATGTTAATCTGACTTTATTCTCACTGATTAAGAGAAAATTTGGGAAGTAAGCAATGCAAGACCAGACAGTAGAACCTGTAATATTCCAACTGCCTTGTATACATCCGGTTTCTCCTAGTTCTCAGGAGCTTTAGCACAGTTGGTTATATCTTCAATATCACATGTGTATTCCAGTAGTTACATCCATCTAAAGGAGACTGTATCTACCTGCTGGTGTTTAAGATAAACAGCAAAAAAACCTGTTAAATAATCTAACCCTAGTTGGTATTCAAAATCTATGCTTTTGAAGCTTCTTCTCGGGCTTCCCAATTTCCATTTCCTCCTATAAATAAGGGGAATCTGTGAAGGGGTGATGCAGGGACTACATACAGAAAGTTGTAACCAGATAAAGTTGCTAATTTCCTCTGCTTCCAACACTTCTTCATGTGTGGATCAAAAGGAGGTGGCCCAACTCACTGCATGTCATACAAGAACAGTGTTTACCTCAAGATCTTGTTGCATTAAAACAAAAGTAATCCCATCACACAAGATACAAACACTTTCAAACCCACTTTACAGATAGAAAAGTCGGTATAGTAAGAATCTAAGCAGTAGGTGTAACTGCATGAAATAAACACAAATCAGATGAAGATTGGGCCACAGAAGAATCGATCTTGGAAAAAAAGCAAAGAAAAGCCTCACCATAGCTAAATGTTATGTACTTGCCCAAAAATATAACCATAGTGCTCTACACAATGAAGTTCAGAATGCTCGCTGCAGGACGCAAGTAGTATACACTCCGAACGCAGGACAGACAGACTGTTGCCTCCCAAATTAGTCACTAGGCATCCCCGCCTCTTAGTGTAACACAAATTCATGTATTTTGTATTTTCTCCAGGTCTGTCATGGCAGTGGTACCTAATTTGTGCAAAGCAGTATTTTCAAAGATAATTAATCCAGTTTTAGCTTTAAAATTTGCTAGACCAAACTGGGCAAACCTGCATGCTTATAGGAAATATAAGAATAGCATGCCTGTACAGAAGTGGTACAGAGGTAATACTTTAACAGCATATGAGCCTCTAATTTTGATTTTTTTGGACAATGACTTAAACAGGTGCAGCCTCAGCATTATGACAAAACCCAAATATCTAAAAATCTTAAAGACAGTGCAAATCAAGCCAGTGAAACATAAATTTGCTCACGGCAATATCAGATGAAAATTTTTGTGATGTAGAAACAGATGTCACAGTACATTTTTCAGACTATGCATTACCTACTGCTTTGTATGCATGGCTTCACTGGATATATTTAAATTACATTTCATAAACACACTATTAACTTCTTTATTCCAACTATATCAAAGTAAAGTAGGAATAGCATAGTCTTTATTAAAAGTTTCTATTTACATGAAAATTTACAGTAACCAATCACCCTAATTTAAGAAGACTAGGCAAAACAAAAAAACCAATTGTTTCATTATATTAAAAAGCCTCAATTACAGAAAGCTTGACACAGCCAAAATATAATTATAATCAACATCAGACAGAGATGCATAAAAAGTGAAAAGTGCAGTTAGAACATTCACTGTATCAACCACAGTCAATGTGATACCAGCTGCACAGTAGTTTAATATAATTAAACTTCACTCCTTATATAATCTAAGTTAAATGACAGGCAAGAGTGAAGTTAACTATCCGCTTTCTGGTACAGGGATGCAAGAATTGCAGGGTTATTTTGAAATTTTTAAAAAGAGCAGCCCAAGTAGCATGTCACAAGTGCCAAAAAACATTCTGGTTGTGTCACACTGGGGAGCATCCCCTTTCACTTTAGCATTATGACCGGTGTGCATAAACCAAGCAGTATATAATTGTTTTTGTATTATGGTAAAAATCTAGTGGGTTTGAAAAAGAGACCTAATTCTCTTGTACAGAAAGAGGCAGGTTTAGGCAAAAAAACACAAAAATGCTTCACCCTGTGATGCAGTCACTGCCCTTTTCCCTCCTTCTCTACAGTCTTGTATTTGCGGCAGTAAAATCCTGCCGAGTTTAATTAATGCATAGAATTCACTTCCTTTAGTTTCATTTTAATTACAAGGGAAATAACAAAAGAATAAGTACATATTTAGGACGAGGGATATTAGCTATTTTGAATTGGTTAACTGAAGTAACCAGTAGTAGTATAGCCCTGATGCTGTGGGAATTTTATTACTGTAGCTCTTTGCTCAATTTCTCCAAACTATTTTGCAGTCAGATCCAAAGTTGATTCTGCCATAAATGCTCCCCTGTACGAGCTGGTGACTGCTCTGGAAGCATGACCTAGAAGAGCAGAAGCATACCTAACACCCTTGGATTCACCTCTACCCCCAAGTGGATTACCTGTCTGGAGAAATGGTGGGGCTCCATGTTGTGGCTATAATCTGTGGCAGCATTTTTTGAGAAACAAGAAAGTCAGCTTTGTTGTAGCCTGGATAATAGAACTGTGAAGCCACAGCACTTGGAACAGGCTTACTGCCCACTTCTTGGATCATGAAGCAAAGACTGAGGTCTGTGCAGCTGCAGCTACGCTAGTAATAGTAACAAACATAGCTCATTTAAACCTGACTTTTATGAATCTATATACACCTCCAGACACAAAAAGGTCACCTGAATTAATAGAAAAGTGCGATGGCTTCCAATTATAGTAAAGAAAGTCAAACCATTAAATTTATTGTTGCTGATATTCTAGGATATAAACAGAAGTCCAAATATTGCCACAAATGAAGTCACAACCTGGATGGCCCAGGGTCGTTGACACTTGCAGTAGTCTACCTTAACTCAAATTCTAAAGCTTATTTAATTTTTTCTTATCTACATCCTGTTTTAAAATGGCTTAATACTGGAAAAAAAAAGCTAAATATATATAAACCAGGGGTGGGATTAACGTCTTCCCTTACAAAAAGATATGATAATCTAGGTGTTTTACATAGGAGCTACATAACTACTATGACAAAAGTAGTAGTTCTCTCTTGTGACTTATGAGCTACATTAACGGGATTCTCTGGGAGAGACTCTAATCCTGTACTACAATTTTAAAGAAGAGTTATAAAAAGTTACTAAAAGTTTGTAAATTATCAAATTTTATCGATTCTCGAGGCTAGATCTTGTCCTGTATAAGAGGCAGCATCAAGACCTCCAACTGGAAGAGTAGTAGTACAGGGATAGCTCTATGAATCAAGTCCACTCTTTTTGCTTACAGACAGGATATTATTTTCCATCATCTGTCAGTCACAACAGAAACTGGAAGGGAAGGGACAAAGTCAAACTGCTTTCACTCAATTCCTGTATCTGTCCAAGGGTGACAATTCTATTGAATAAATAGCAGATCCCATTTTAAGCCCCTGTAGTCTAAACCATAAGCAAAAATTAAAACATAAACATTCTGAAAATGTGTGTATATGCCCCCTCCCTGGTTATTCTTAAACAGAAAAAATACTTTAGTCTATAAACCGAAAGTAGTACAGATTCAGTGTCTGAAATATTCCATACATTCCCATTAAAGAGGACAGTAAGGAGACAGATCCAACGTGTTTGCTCACAAAGGTCCAGAACATAAACAAACACATAAACTATTTTCTACCTGAAAAAAAATTACAAGTCCTCTAAATCTGTAACTTTGTAACTATACTTTTGTAAGCAAAGACAGTCTGAAGTTGTAAGTTATGCCTTTAATTTCCGTCTTATGGGTAATGAACGCATATAAAGTCATTGAATGAGCTTGCACAGTCTTTAATCGTAATGGGGGCCAATTACAGATGTGTAAAGAGCATTTCAGCTAATTAAATACAGGCATCAAGGACCATTCTTGATGCCCAAGAGAAAGCTATCAGCTGGACTCCAGCTGCCACAGAAGACAAATGCAGATCTCCCATAGGTCCTATGGTATCTTCTAGCTCTGCAAGTCTGTCTTAGATCACCTGGAGCACATAAACTGGTACTCATGGTCTATGTTTGGCAGTTAAATCACTCAGATCACCCCACTGACCTCCATATATCATCTCAAGTGAATAACTGTTTGTCAAGTAAAAAGCTGACAGTGTAACCAGAAATGCACACTGCAACCCAAAATTATTGACCTTTAGCAGTGACACAGATGATCTTGGGCCCTTACAAATAGATAATAGCAGCAGCCACAAGAGAACTGCGGGTATGCAAGAGATCAAAAATAAAATGTGGTTACCTCTCTCAAACATCAGGTTACATGGCCCTATTATTATTATATGCCCAAACCAGAATCATATCAGAAACATATTTCTGGAAAATTATTCACAGTGGTGTTATCTCAGTGTATTTCATAAGTTCTCTGCCATCAAAAAGCACAGAAAAGTATTTTTTATTTGCCAGGAATACCCGTGCTGATTCATGTAACCAATTAAACAATAGCAAAGGGTCTATCTTAAGTGCATAGCTCTCTTTCTCTATTCTCTAATACAACAACAAAAAATACAGTACATTTAAGGTATAAGAAATAAGCAAAACCAATTGTACATAAACCTATTTCCCCAATTGGAAAACTTTCTAAAGAGAACCAAAGAACAATATAGTGACAAACTTAAATCCTCAGTACGATTTATGCAAGAATGAAGCAAAGCACTTACCGTGTCTTGAGATTTATCTTTGACATCATAGACTGCTAGTTTTATTTTGGTTTCCTCATAGATGGGGTATTCCGGTGGGAATGTCACACCAGTCAAAAACAGTGGATCTCTTGTACCCTGTGTAACATGAGTAAACATTCAGTAAGGTAACAGCTGTGCAATGTGTAGTAAGCCATTATGGATGTACAGAAACTGTGGGCTCTTTATAACAAATTAGCTTTTTACTGTGGAGAGATGTGAACAGCTAAGTATTACCCAAGCAGTCAGAAAATCAGAGAACTTCAAAACTTTGTTAGGAAAGTTTCAAAAAGATTTCTGAAAAGTTTTTTAACTGGAAAAGATATTGAGTGCTTCTGCAACAAAAACTAGCAACATGCCCCTAAACAGCTCAGCCAGCAGGTCTTAGTATGTGCAATGAAACCTGTAATAAACAAACCTGATCTTTATCCCAGAATATTTTCTGAAATCTCATAATAATTTAAATGAACTGAAGACACAACTCACACACACACAGAAAATGAGAGATCTTCATTAAGTCACAATAAAATGTCTACAGAAATGCTATAAAGACTCCCTGTATTACATTAAGGATACTGATTTGCAGGGAGGGGATTACAACACCCCTCTTCAGGCAGTAGAGGAATAAGATAATATTCCTTTATGTTGTAGCACTATGATTATATCTAAAAGGTGAACACAGAAGTAACCTTATCATAGCCTCAGATATATGAACAATTCAATGAATCATGTAAAACGTTGGCTAGAATTTCTCAATGTTTAATTATACTTAGTTTCCAAAGATTCTTAGGCTAGTATCCTTAAATTTTCTATTAAGTAAAATAAAGGATTTTGCATGATAAGTGTAATTTCTCTTAAGGAAAATAACTTTTCTGTGCCCCTGCCTTCCCCTCCCCCAAAGCTTGACCATGAAGCTGAGAGCCTTGACAACAAATTCAGGGATTTATTCAGATCTAGGACATTGTGTCAGGAAATGCATCAACTTCTATTCAATAAATAGATAAATAAATAAATAAATAAATAATCTATTCCATCTTCTGCATGACACCATTCCAGTTTGCAATGAAACACCCCAATCAGAAACAAGATGTTTGAATTAAGAAGTTTCAGTATGGTTGATGCCTGAAACTATAACAATTTAATTAGTAGTTAGTTGAAACTGACCACACAAAGAGCTCATGAAATATTCTCATTGTATTTAACAGTTAAAACAAGCCTTTCGCAAATTCATCTCTGTTTACAATAAGACTTCCCCATTCTTAATGAATCTCTACAGTAAATTAAGCAAGTTACACCTACATTGCCTGCCCACACTTAATTTTCCTCTGTGAACCACTTTAGCTGTTTCTGACATGATGCTTACAGGGCAAAGTGAAGACTCGCAAAGCAGCCTCAGACAACTTTTGCTGTAATGTGATGCAAGTTACTAATTATTTCACATAAAGTCACAGACATTACGTACACACACACACTTTTCCCTAATTATAAAAGTAGGCTAATATTTTTCAAATTGCAAAAGCATCAACTTTCCAATGTAAAAAATAGAACAAGAAACAGATAGGATATATAGGATATAACAGACCATATAATACACCTATGTTCTTCTGTAATTTAAAAATACTTTACAAATACCTTACTCACTGTACTCTAATTTTACTTTGCAGTGCCTTGTCCTTTCATGAAAGCAGCTATTCCCTGTTTCATTCTAGATCTATGGTCTGGAGAACTGGAGTATTCCCTATGCCTCTACTTGGAACAACAGAGCTTTCATGAAAAGCCAAGCTCATTTCTAACCGTTTATCCTGGTTAAATGCCAAGAACTACAGCACATTCAGGTATGCTTTATTAACTGGCAGAGTGTGCTTGTCTTACCTAAGACTGTGCACAAACTTGTTTTACTTCTCGTTCACTAAGGAAGAAATGAGCAATTCATTAATGACCATGTTAATTGAATAAGAAAGACTCTCACCTCCACGATTTCAGTGCTTGAATACCTCGTCAAAATGTGCTCTGCTGGATGTACCACTGAGACTTGTATAAACGTATTCAGCTTCCGATCACGGGTAGCAGCCACTAGATCCTTGCATGCTGAAGACAGTACAAAATAAAAATAAAATACTCAAAAGAAAACTCTGGGAAAATGCTGTCACAGGCACAGGACAAAGCAGACTACACTCCGGCTCCAGATTAAATCTCTAGAGACAAGCCGATTTAACAGAGGAAGTCCCTTGGAAGTAACTTACAGAAATAGGAAGTCACATGCTGCATAACTGAACTGAGATTTTGTTTCCACTAAAAATACTTGCAGCTTCTGCAAAGCTCCCTGCCAGAGGCTCATCAGCTCCAGTATATGAATTTACACTCACTGCAATAGTAGGTAATTTTACATAAGCACTCATTTAATCTGCCACAAAATCTCTCTTAGCCGCTTAATTTGATCATCTCTTGTTTGACAGTTTTCACTGTACATGACCATTTTAAACACATTCTGAACCAGTTAAATGCTACCAGTGATTAGGTTAGTTTATATAGCCTAATACTACATTTTGAACTTTTGAGCAGAATTCATCGAATAAAAATCCACATAACTAAAAGCAGATAGCAAAATAACCAATTCTTTTGTCAGTGACTTGCATATAAATGAGAAAAATAATTGTATTCTGGCTATGTGACATTATTATTAAAACTCGTTTTACCTAATAAAAATATAGAAATTCAGTTATTGTTTCATAATTCATTTTTATCCTGGGGTCACAGTCATGCAGGTAGGTGATGGAGTTCACTCTTTAGACTAACACACCTCATGCCCTCTAACCAAAAGGACAAAAGCACCAAAGAAAACAGAAGAGGCAGAGGAAAGACACAAATGCACCATTAGCTGCTCTGCAGAAGGGACGTGCACTAACAGGGCATGCGCGGGTTCCCAAGCAAAACCCATCCACCTTACGTTCTTCAATATGGAATATGCAACCGTGAATACTGTGACAGGATCTACCCAGTGCTTTCTGCAGTGCATCAAACTACACTAGGAACTTAGAAGCCCGATGGAACAAAAGAAAAGCCTCTGGTTTCAGAGAGGCTAATTGACAAGAAAGAGCCAAGAACATTTTCTAGGAGTCACTGCCAACGGGGGCTTCATCAAGTGCAGCTGACCTTTAACATTGTAAAAGATGAGTCAGATTATCCTCACAGCAAGCAAACCTGGTTTGTTGAGAAGCCAAGGAAAGGAAAGCTCTGATACATACAAAAGGCCAACTCAGCTTGGTTTATACTTTTTTTTTTTCCTTTGGGCTTGGACCTGCTGCTTGAGGAAATAAAAGGAAAACTGGCTGAAGCTTTTTTACTGCTCTCCCATAGTTATAAAGGAACAAGGAAACAATTACATCTAACCTTCAAAGAATATTTTGTAGTTTTACTTTAGCCCAAATTGCTAATGAAATCTTTTGGTAGATAGTCTCAAGCTGACCCTATCATAATTTGCAGGTAAAAGTGCAATAAGAATAAAAGGTTTTGCATTATTAAGTCTTTATGAAACAGGTGATGTAACAGCACCAGAGTTGAATAGCAATTCCTTGCTACTAAGGCTCACCATATTATTGAAATTACTCTAAATATTAGCACTACTTGATATGACCTGAATATAAATATGAGCAGATTTATGGGAAAACTGTTACCAAAGCACAACAGGTTGGGCAGATACCTAGCTGTTTGAACTATATCCTCTTTAAAGCTCACCACAAATGCAGAATCAGACCATTGAAATTTCCAGATAGAGCCATTTTCCCCCACAAACCCTGATCTTATGCCACCACCCAATCTTCAAATGCTCCACTCTAATCATGTTTTTAGAACACAGCACAGTAAAGCACAGTTTCAGAGGAATGGCAAGAGAGCTAATTTTCAATATGAGAAGCTGGAACATTGACAGATGTAGTCGAATTTTTCACATCCACCACAGAGGAAGGCTAGCCAGCTCACAATTCAATAGACCTCCAAAGATGACAGGAATACATCAAAAAGGAAAAAAACAGAAAGAGACAGAAACCTAGTAGAAACAAAAATAAATAAATAAACGCACCAGTGACTATGGCAGGAACCCTACAGCTGAACTTGTAAAAAGTACTAGTGCATGATGAATGGAGGTAAATCCCCTATAAATAATGCTTTTATTTACTTGTGACATGTCTCAGATACATGAACTAGATGTGACTAATTCTTTTAGCAGCCAAAAGCATAGGCTTTTTTCCTATTGATAAAACTTTAACAATAGGAAGAAGATTTGCACTAAGTGGTCACCACCTTGATGATATCTGAACATAGGAGACAATGTGGTAATTTTTGTGGTCATAGCCAGTCATTAGATCATTTTCCTGTAAAAAGACAGCTTAGCAATACGATCTTAATGTCAGCTCTACCCAATGAAATTTAAGATAATTCATCTGCATATCCCCAATGGGGAGGGATCAGCACAAAGTATTAGAACTCTTTGGGAGATCCCAGTGCAGAGGGATAAATGAAACCTGCATCTACTTCGATGACAGAATTATTTGTCTCTACTGGACACTGGGCTACTACTGTTCACAACTACCATTTCAATCAGAAAGGATATTCAATAAGGTTGTCACCAGCAGACAACTGAATACTTGGTGTGACACAGAATTTGTCAGTTTGAGCCACAGTGCATCACCTCCCTTAAAAACAGCCCAACTGAAATGTTTAAGAATACATAAGGATTACTTTAAAGCTGATGACAAAGAACAGGAGAAGTTTGTTATACCCTGTTCAGAGCCTAGAAAGTTCCACAGCTCCACACTGCATTACTGCCCTTTAAACTATCTTACTAGCAGTATGTTTGAAAATCGGGTCTTCTCAAACAAACAGTCAACCATGTTTGACTATGTGAAACATGACATGGTTGTGAAAGTGGAATACCAGCTATAAGTTACATATTTAGACACATCTCTTGGGCATTATTGACATACTCCTCAAAAAGAAACTGATGAAAATGCAAACATGAAAGGCGTGCCAAGGCTGGTTTCTTAGCTGCAAATGTAACACAGTGAAAGCAGGTAACAACATCAACATGCTTTCCATCATGACCTATGCCCAAGCAGACCATATACATAGGTCACATAACTTTTCAATACTTCACTATGCTTGAATTAATTCTGGAAAAACTCATCAACAAAACTCAGTGAAATGAAGTGACAGCTTGTACTTACACACCAGAAGTATATGAATCTACTCATTGTGACTGTTGACTCAGTGTGTAAAAGCCTGAGTCATCCATTCCCCCGGTAATCCCATCTCTGCTAAGCCTATCAGCGTACAATGAATGTTTAAGGAAGAACTACATTAGGAATAATTTATGCTTTTAAATCAGAGAAAAAGAAGTTAAGATGGCTGAAAGAAACAACTTCTCTACATATTAAAGAAAGAAATACAGCAAAGTAATCACTATGTGTAAAGCAAGATGAACGGCTGCAAGGAATAAGAATTTCTTTAGAATGTAGTTACAAATACTCATTTATTTTGCAAACCTACGTGGTCTACATGTAGATCTCTTGCCATTTAAAATGCCTTGAAATAAATGATGTTATCCTTCAACAGTTATTTTCTAAAGAATAAAAGCAAAAAGAATATTAATTATGTCATTTCCATTACTGTTCTACTATCAAAACCATGGTATTATTCTTACATGAATCACAGTAAACAAGTCTTCCTTCTCTATCAGTCATGCTACATATTGCCCTGTACATGTCAGTACTGCTACAATGCACACAAATCACGTGTGCTGTAAATGCAAAGCGCATAAGTAGATATTTGACTCCAGAGTCCTGCCACATTCAGTATTTCACTGTTCTCTATGCTGCACTAGCGTGCCGCCTCTGCTCTTCTTCTGGGTGTGTACACACACACACGTGAAGACAGCTGAAGAGAAAGGCGGGTTACTGTTTCCTCAAAACTGGGCTAAAGTGTAAACACAGCCAGAATGTTGCTTCATGATTTCAGTGACCAATTCATGGCACCAGGGAGAATTTTGTGAAACATTACCTGTATGGAGGAATAGAGCACTGAGAGAAAGATTAAAAAATCCCAATGACTATATAACAATAAAAAGTGGGAAAACAAACAAAACAAACAACAACAACAAAGAGAAATAGTCTGGAAATTCATCATCTACGTTCCCTGAAACTGTAACAATTCTGACCAGGCATTCAGCAGGGCTCCAAGCACTAAGCCAACTGGAGCCAGCAGAAGTTAATCTGGCAGAGAAACAGGGAGATGCAGCATCCCCCAGAACTGAAAAAGATCCAGTAGCTGGAACAAATGACATGGGCAGAGGGACTGAAAGACATTCTTTGCTCAGAGTTCACAGAGCTGTTTGGGAAGAAAACCAAGCACTAGCCCCAGAATTGGGAAATGGCATTCAAATGGCAACATTTATTTTTGTTAGTGGGGGAAATTAGAGCACATCAGTGAATGTCTTCCCAGACCACAGATTCACACGATGCATGTATTGGCCTACATGGCAATTTGCGAGGTAGCTTTTTCTTTAACCAGTGACAGAAACACCATTTAACACAGCTTCATTCCTTCCCATTTTCAAACCAAAAGAGATTCCAGGGGTCTGGCGAGGGAAAAGAATTAACCACCATAGCCCCATTGTCTCCAGAGCACACTATTTTGTACGCTGTCAAAACAGAACGGAAAATTAGTAGCATCTAAAGACAAGGGGCATGGGAGAAGCCTGCATGTCTCACACACCTGTATGTGTGAACATGATGTTCAAAATTTTTTTCTTTTTCATTTCATTGGCATTGCAGCAGCATTATTATCCCAAAGCAACCTAGTTTATAAATAATATTGTACAGTCTGTCAAGACAGACTAATTAACTGAGGTGCAGCTATTCCTTAGTGGGCAAAAGGACACATTAAATAAGAGAACACTACATTCAGACCTGTGCTACATGCAGAACACTAAACAGTACGCAGTTTTCTTTCCTCCACCCTGGAGCAGATGTTGAGGAGGGCAGGAAGAAGAAAGTGCACATCACCGCTGCTTCTGCCTCCACTGAACACAGTGCTAATCAAGCTTGCTGAAAACAATACCTTCAGTCAGGCACACATAAAGGCTTAGGAATAATCCAGCTTTAGAACATACAGGAAAGCTTTGGTCGTACTTTTAAATTAGGAGTGTAAATTCAACTGTAAGAGGGATGAGAACAGGACAGCAATGTGTTCTCTGCATGGCAAAACATGCCTGAAAGCAAATGAGACAAACATTTGAAGACTGGTATTAGCACTGAACGGTGTTAATGAGTACTCCTCCAGCTACTGCTCCATAATAAATATTACTAATTGGTTTATCATGAATACTACTAATTGATTGTCCCATTCATGTGTCAGCAGGAATGCTTCAGTATACTGGTGGGTAAAGAGCACCTCTACCCAGAGACCAAAAGAACAGAGAAGTTACTCCCGCAAAAATTTGCAGAGTGGATTCCCAGTAAAATTCACCTTACAACACTAAATATTGAAGGACACAGCCACAGAAATTATAATATCCATGTTATTGCAAAATGAGGGCATAGTTACATGGTCATGAAACAGGTATGTATTAGGAGGAACACTCATCAACAGTAGTCACTAAAACAGATACTCAGACTCTGGTAAACTGCAATGGAAAGAATCTCTACAGATTAGAGGTCCAAAACATTTGGACCACATGTAAGTAAAGATCCACTGATTTTTACCTAAGAGAAGCTCCAAGATCACTCTTCCTGTCTCTGGGGATGACAGGCTTGTATAAAAATAAAATACATCTCTGTTCTCTGGAACGTACAGCTGGTTGCTAAAGTAACCTAGTTATATCTCAAGAAAATACACATGCATAACACAATTAGTATCCTTCAGAGGATGACTGTAATTAACAGTGGGAAGAAAATTGCTACCAACAGTCCAAGGAGAAAAAGATGACAGGGCAGTCATCAGATGAAGCACAAAGAGATATATCTCTACGACATCTCTGCAAATACAGGTTGGGGGGGGGGGAGGGGGGCCGGGGCAGGAATCCCACTATACCAACAATATTAGCAATATTTACTGTAAGAAAGATCAATATGCTGTCCAGAAAAACCTCAATCATTAGCCACTTAATTTGCAGCTAAAAGAGCATGATTATCTAGGAGTCATTGAAATAAGATACACAAGTGCTGCTGGGGGAAAATGCTTTATGCTGATAGAGGGTAGGGATAAGTGATCATGCCCAGGAGTTGAGATGCCAGCTGCACTCATCATCCTATTTGCATATGAAGTGATAAATCTGGTTAGAATTACCACTGTGAAAATCGTAAGTAATCTATTTCAGAGTAAGTTCTGCCCACCCCTTGGTTTTGTAGTACTAAAGGAATTTTAAGATTTGTGTCTTTTGCGTTTTACTGAAAGCCTCATGCCGGACTAGGGCATTAAGCAGAGCACTTTCAAACTGCATACCCTTCTGCTTTCTCCAAGAAAGTAAAATAAATGCAAAGGCTTAGACTTAACTTTGCATTGCCATTACCAGCAGCAATAATAGCCATTTCCTGAGTGTGGGTTTCAATTCCTCTGACATGTTAGAGCAGGCCTATTTCATATTGCAACTTTGCTATTCAGCCTGGACAACCCCAGTTACTTACACAGTTTAGGTACAATAGATGCAAGAGCTGAATGGATCAACAAACAGCTCACAGGCATTGTATTTCCACTGCAGAAGTGAATGCACGGTTACATGTGTTAACCACCTCATCAGTGGTATTTACATTTAATCCATTTACAGTTAATCCATTGCTAAAGTCAGACAATCTGTTTCAGCACATTCACTGCTAACAGTCACACTCCTCCAGTTTTATTTACAATTGTGTATAACTGACTTTCACCATCTCTGTGTTCTAGGCTTAAGCTACACAATGGCAACAAGGTCACAGAAGTGAGTTTCTAGCTTTGCTCAGAACAGCTGGTTCCTTAAGTTACAAACTTCTCTTGATCAATATTTTTAAACTCCTTTAATCTGTGAAACTGTATCTGAGAATTTCTATCTTTTCCATGTACTTCTATATTTAGTCATAAAAATGTAATTCTTCCAAAACAGACTGCATTTCCTCACTGAGCACACCGTGCCTCTTGACAGCACATAGAATTCTGTCTTTCTGAGATGCTGCAGTAGTCTAGTGACAGCAAGACAGAGCTCTTGCTCTTGCTCTAGATTCTCAGTTATCCTCTTTACCTTCTGTCCAAAACTATTCTGCTCATGGCACCACCTATTAATAGTATTTATACCCTGACCTGAAGGTGACTTAAGTTGTCTGGTGAGAGAAATGAAGAAAGAAGAAGAGAAAAAATGAAAATAAATGCTTAAAGTCTTAAAAAAATCTTGCTGTACATCACTATACTCCAAAATTTATTCATATCAAAATGAATTTTGATTCCAAAGCTGTAATTTAGTTCGGTATTGTTAGTATTTTAGAATACCACAAAAGGGTTTACATCTCCTGGAAACAGAGCTAAAAAACATTTCTTCCTTTACCTCTTCCTAATATTGTCATATCAATTATCTAATAAAGATGCAAACACTGTAATTTCTTTCAAAGGCTTCTCACTATCCCAAAAATAGAGTGGTTGCAGGTTTAAGTATCAGGTGAAGAATTCAAAGACTAGCAAACGGTATACAGGCCTCCTTTTTCTCGTGACTGAGTTTCTTTACACTATAAGCTCACAGGAAACATCTAGAACCTCTAACAATTTGAGATTTTTATAAATAAAATATATTCTGCTGGTTCCTAACTTTGCCCACCTCTTCAAAAATAAATGTACAAAACCGCATCAGCAATACCACAGAAAGATGAAAAGAAACAAAAGTGCCAAGTCCCTCTCAAAGTTTTCAGTCTGCCACATCTGCTTTTATTCTAACAGCACACATTGCTTCCTTTGACATAAGCACTTACACACTGCTACACCAGTTGTCAAGCATTAAGTGGTTTTGATCCTCCGTGTGCAGTATTACTTTACAACACTGTAGAGACAGTCTTTGTCTCTAATATGTAAAGAAAATGCATCTGTTGCTCAGCCTTACTCCAAATCCATGTCATCATATACATCTTTACAACATACTTTCAGATTTGGTGAGGAAAGAAGCTTCCCTTGCAGAACTAAGGCAGGCAGTCAAGCAACACAGAGTCCAGCAACTACAGCAGACAACAAGGTTCAGATACAACCTGAAGGTTCTATACAACCTGAAATCCTTTAGGGTGCTTCTTTCACTGCAGTACAGCTGCTTTGAGCAGCTGTGAGCAGCTACTCTGGCGTCTGGGTGGAAGTCCAGCTACAGGAGCCCAGACATCAGCAAGGAGTGATCCATCCTGCTTCTTCAGCATGTCGTGCAGCCTGGAGAAGACTCCAGGGCCCCACAACTATGTTGTTATTACCACCCAAGCTAGCTAATGTTAATCCAGACCCACGTACATCTCAACAACAGTGCAGTTTTAGAACCTGCAATAAGGATGTCTCTTTCACGTAAACTTCTCTGGTGCCAGCTCTTTAATTATAAGCTAATTGATTATGTGGCCATAGCCATGTTGCCCATGAGACACTGCTAGTGAATGAAACTATTCATTTCTTCTTCAATTGAAAATATTACATAATGAAGGCAATCATGATGACGGTGCCAGGACAGGACGCAGTAGACAGCTATATTAACAACAGGAACTAACAAAAGAAAAGACTAATAGTTAGACTTGCAAGCAAAACTATTGCTCAGCCGCATAACTGAACAGCCTTTAAGATTCATTTGTCTGAGAAGAGTTGGTTTCCTCCCTTTACATATGCCAAGCACAGAGCCTTCAGCGAAGGGTGAAGAAGCAACGTGGTTTTGATCAACTGCACAGATTCATAAAAAAAACAACCAAAAACAAAGGCAGAAAGGTTTGACCACAGTAGTACTCTCCACGTGTAGTGCTCAAAAGAGGCAGAACGTGGCCTTTAAAAAAGGCAGGCAGGGTACTACCGAGCAGTGTGATTGCATTGTTTCTTTATTATCCCCTTCCCCAGTACTCTAAATGATAGTCTGATTCACAATTGGTTCTCATTGCACAGGGGCTTGTCAAATGTTGAAAATTACTTGTGAGTCCCTGTCGAAAAAGAGGGTTCTCTACAAAAAAATAGAAAGCAAAGCACTGTTCCTCCAATACGCCAGAGGTCATCTTTTAGCAAGGCAAAAGCCACGCTCATTCACATGCCTAAAAGGAAACCGGACTAAAATGTACTTCAAAGTCAAGGCAAAAAGCAGCAAAACATAGTTTTAATCAAAGGAGAAAATAGATTTGTGCAATCTAGGACAATCACTTTTAGCCCTGTAATGATTAAATTTCCTAGTCAGGAAATGCATGATAAATACCAAGTAATCTGCGTGAGCTATAGTTAAAAGGAGATGTTCTAATCTAGGTAAAACTTATCTGAAAAGGTGGCAATTCTGGATTAATACCTAAATTAGAGATCTAAGTAAGAGACAGTGCTTTACTCCTCAGGGGATTTTGAAACAGCCATTCTGACAAATAAAGAATACTTTAATAGCATGGGACCTGCATGAGATAACAAAGTATAACCCCTTTATAAGGAATTACATATATATATGTGTGTGTGTGTGTGCGCGCACGCGTATATATATGTTTCTTTTCACATAAACAACAGAGTCCAGAAATAACAAAAGCTCACAGATTAAGGGTTGTGTCAGAGGACAGGTTTCAAGGAATCCATCTCCCATGAGCATTTTGGATTCGTTTACTCACACATCCTGAAAAAAATAACCTTTACTCCTAAACTTCTCCAAAACGTACATCTCAACCATCAGCACTCTGTTGGTACAGACAAACAGCCTTTAAAAAAGTACAGTGTGACAAATAACCATACTGATGGTAGTTGTGCCACACTTAGATGTCACAAAGTAACTTTTTTAAGGCAGCATATACATTTGTATTTCCAGTTTCTTCAAAATCAAGAGCGAGCTCATCTCTCTAGGATACCGGCCTGACATTATTACTCTAAATTGTTAACTCACAGATTTACAGAAAGTCTGCAGCTTGTATTTTGAGACAGATCTAAAAAAGGGGGAGATGTTAATGAGCTCTACAGAGCAGTAGGGCCCACCATACTGCATGCTAAACCAGAAAGTTGAATTCTTGTATTACAAACAGACTGTCATTTCCAGCAGGAATTTCTTCAAAGGTCAAAGACTGCTATTTACAGGTTACAATACTATGTTTTAAACCGCCTTGTTTTTGATGTGTTGACACATATGTAAAGACATAGCTGACTTCTTGCCAGAGAAATCATTTTCAATTATTTGTACTCCTTCATACAAAGAAATATTACTTAAGGATTAAAGGGGGAAAAAAAACCCAACCAAAACCAAACCTTCATTTGCCTCCCTGGCAGATTTTAGATTTAAATCCAGAATGACCTGGGCATTGCTGCTCTTCATCTCACCGGGAGCATGTTCAGATCTCAGTTGAAAACAGTGCTAGTGCATTTTACCTTTTAAAGCAGTTCATTTACAATCCTACAATCATTTACAAGCCAACAATCCTCAGCTTCTCAGGTGTGAAAAAATCTGGTCTTCAAAGAATGCTAAGCCCAGATTCTTCTTAACTCATCATAATGAAATTCTGCATTCACTCAATCCCTCGGAAATCAATCTTAAATGCAGAAGGATTTCAGATTAAAGTGTCAGCTTATACTTCTTTTGAGCATTTCAACTATATTTCACAAGATAGGCATTTTAAAAATTTAGTTCAATTTATTTAATTTTTATTTCATATACCACGTAACACAAAAAAAGGTACAAAAAATATGGTTAAACACAATAATTGAAGTGTCCGTAACTGTACTAGAAAATTTATTATCTACAGGAGGTAGGGGTTAAACAATGAAGAAAAGCATTCTTCAGCATTTTGTTTGTTTTCAGCAAAGCTGTCATAAGCACCTCAGGTCAGTCTGCTTGTCATGCTGCATTCAGTGTCTTGTGGGATTTTGTGGTACTGCATTTTTGGAGAATTTCATTTTTTTTCAGGGCCTGCAGGCGAACCTAATTTTCAAGTCAAATCTCACCGCAGGACATCCATTTCAAAAGTTCCAAAAATAAGTACATCTATAACTAATGTGTTCAAAAGCGGAGGATGACTTCAGTCTTCTCTGCTAATTAAATGTTTTGCTTTTTATGGAATGTCTGTTTCCACATATGAGGATTAAAAAAAAAAAAAAGTTCATGGGGAAATGTTTTGTAACATGAAAGTATTACTGCAATTATTTCTATAGGCATATTTAGAGATGTATTTAACAACTGCCATTTGAAAGACAACTGTTCAGTTAACACAGTGTAGTACCATTACAGTCAAAAAAGTCAAGAGCTATCATGCTTTGAGTTACTTAAAAGTGTATCAATTACTATACTATTGGCCTTACAAAACATGAATTGTTTCGTGACTGTTTAGTCATTACCATTCCGCACAACAAGCATGAACTAATTTCATTACTACTGTAACCTGTAAATAATTTGCTTGCTTTTAGTCCCCCATATTATCTATTATCTACTCTTTGGGAATTTTAAGGTGACTATCTTCAAGGAGAAGGACACACAAGGAAAGAGATGCTAGGAACTCCCTAGAGAATTCTTCCTGAAGTGTTTTACAGACTGGGCTAAAGGTTAGAAAAGACCAACTGCAGAAAGTGACAGTAAAAAGTCGAGCGTAAACTCACAAAAAGACAGAGATGTCCATGAGTGGGTTTTCAACAGAATACTCTAAGCCTCCACACACCTGCTACCTAGTTTTGGAGGTATCTAAAGTCTCCAGGTAATTAAGCTTTCAACTCTAAAAGGCCCCTAGGTATCTGCAGGTTGGCTTCTGGGCACGTCCCAGTTGCCTCAGCCTTGAGAATGCTGAGCAGCTCTGAGCCCGTATCTGGCCCTGTCAGGGTTTGCAAACCACACACCTATCTTGACAGTCGCAGGCTGGCAGGCAGTGGCAGGGCACAGCTGCTAGTGCATGCTCTGCAAAAACATCACTGCTGATTTCCTTCCTAACAGACCCAGCAGGATGGCTGAAGGAGAAATGGGGCCAGTGCCCCTTTTAATTCAACAGAGCACTGTACCAGAAAGAGGTCAGATACAGGGCAGATCCACAGGTTTAGCATTCTGCCCACCTCTAACATAGCAGCTACAAATCACAAAAAGTTGCCAATTATTACACCAGAGAGCACGTACAAGCAGACACTGAAGTCTTCCTCTTGAAGCTGTCCCACCTTGTTTTTAAAAAAAGGAAGATTTACTGGCAGCAGGTGTAGAGGGAACAAAACGTAATTTTAAAACTAATTTCTACATTTTACATATATTATTTTACATTAAATTGTTGCTGAATATGGGTCACTGTCCACAGTCATTCCACAACTCAGGTCCACCACACTAGACAAAGGGCATTAATAACTAGTCATCCTCAGCTTGCTTTGTCTTCGACCCAAATTCTTTATTTGTAGAGAAAGGGGGAAGAGTTTCAATCCAGTGTAAAAGCATCCATTTCAATTTTATCCCTGGCCAACACCACTGCTGCAAATATATATCCAATAGCCATTACACTTTAAACTTCATTTTGCAATCATTCCCACTAGTAAGTCTTCCCTTTGAGAATATACAGAAAAAATTAAACAAAACTTTCCATGCAAATGTACACAAAAAAAACCCCATAAAAATGAGCACCAATAAGATATTATTCCAGGCCAAGAACATTAACAAAATTCTAATTCCACATTGGCTAAACTCTCTCCAGTCCTAACCCATTATTTGCCCAAAAAGCAAGGCAATTCAGGTCACTGTTTAGCGCGAGGTGCACTAAACACGCTAAAGTATTTAATAATAATGCAAGAGTGGAAATTCCCTAAAATATCTTGAGTCCACATAGATGGCAACAATTTTAAACAATCTAATTTCAAATAAATATGAGGGCTTATTTAGAGATCCTGAAGAATGTCTAGAACAAGGCAACAGGTATCTTACTATCAACATATGGTACAGAACATGACAGAAGTCCGTTGCAAACCAAATAGCAAGCTCTAAGAAGCCTCAAAAATCTGTCAGAAAGTTACACGACAGATCCCTGTGCCACAGATCACAGAGTTAAGTCTTGAGCTTATCGGGTCCAACCCCCTACTAAATCAGGGTCAGCTACAACAGGTTGCCCAGGACTGCATCCAGCTGGGTTTCAACCGTTTCAAATGATGGACACTTCACAACCTCCCTAGGTCACCTGTGTCAGCGTTTGACCACCCTCGCAGTAAAAAAGTCTCTGTGTGAGGGTTGTGTTCTGAGTGAATTTCATGTGTGTTTAACTTCAGTCCATAGTCTCTTGCTTTGTCACTGAGCATAGCTGAGAAGAGTCTGGCTCCCTCACCACCTTCAACCTCTCCCTCCAGGTATTTAGACACACAGATAAGATCCCCCTTGAGCCTTCTCTTCTCCAGGCTAAGCAGTCCAAGCTCTCTCAGCCTCTCCTCATATGAAGGATGCTCCAGTTCCTTAATAATCTCCAGTCTCTTAATCATAAATGTGACTTGTGGCATCCCAGCCGATTCCAGTAATTCCAGAATACAAGCTATTTCTCATACCTGCCTAGAAGAAATCCCAGAACTGTAAGGGGCATTGGTCAGCAGCAGAGAAAACTAAGATTTCAGCCCCTGAAGCACGAAACCAGGAATGGTAAAAATGTCTCTAAAGCAAACCAACTTATTGACATACACAGTTTCTTTTTTAAAGTAGAAATATTTTAAAATTTTAATCCTACCAGACATTGCAGTTTGGTGAAAAAAAGCTCTTCTTCCAGGAGCAGCAGTGTAGTTTTAAAAGATTTATGAAAAAGTAGTTTATGCTGAAAATATTCTGCAGACAGTGTATGCCGTCTATGCCTCCTTGAGCTGCACACAGCATGGTTAAGGAATTAAAAACAAAATATAAAAAAACCAATTACATCCTGAACAGTTAAAATGTCAGCTTCCTGGGAGGTAGGGAAAGGTTGGAAGAAGGCAGCAGTGCCAGGACCGCCATCCAAATCTCTGCTGTAGGTGAGAAGTTCTTACAGAGCTTTCTGTAAGAACAAAGGAATAACTCATCTTTACTTGGCTTCTTGCTCTCTGTGTATAAATATCTGCACCAGAAATTACTCTCACTCAATAAGGATCTAAATAGTCCTCTTCATTCAGACCAGTTTCCTGGATCTACAGAAGAATCAGTTACGGATTCATTATTTATCAGGTAAGCACAAAGCCATCAGGTCATGTAAGATCTGTACCTGTGGACATGCTGGTAATGCAACAGGAGAGTGGGCTCAGTGCCAGTCTCCTTTAGGAAGATGCTGCCCATAAAAACTCCTTCCCTAGCAGAGAACTGCCCGGTAAGCCATTGTTCTCCCCTTCCCAGCTCAGCCACTGAACTCATACATACCTCTGCCGCTTGCTCTATACCATGTGTACATACACACACACATGCTCTCCCCCTCCAATGAAGTCTCACAGTATGAGATCTGAGAGACCTGTGAGACCTACATGGGAGGCATGCCAGGGAACCCGAAGAGAATCATGTGAGAGAATGAGGTTCAAAAACCAAACTGGAAAGAGCACATACATTGGCAAGACACATCGGAGAAAGCATGCACAGTACACAGTAGAAGGTGTGTTTTGGGGGAAAAGCAGGAAGAGAAAAATAATGAGGAAAAAAAAGCAGCAGAATGTGCCAAAAATAACTTCTTTCTAACTTAATGATCTTTAATCCTACATTCCTATGAACTAGCTTAAAAATACCCTGGAAACAAGTTCTCAGCTTCATCAGAATAATTTAAAAGTTTATGTCACATTCATCAGCAGACCCAATTCTTTAGAAGCCAAGCATTATGCTTGTAAAAATACCGAGTTGTTTGGGGTTTTTTAATATCTGTGTGAGAAAAATTAGTAAGATATACCAATTGTGACAGAATTGCATTAAATCTCTGCCTACATCTATAAATTCTTGAGTAACTCTGGATCCCTTTTCCTATGTAACTTTCCGTAAGACAAGTTACCATAAAGGCCTCTGACTGCTTTGAGTATTTTACGTCAGAAACTAGAACTAGTTCAGGCAGGGTAGCACGAGTATCTTCACTGGTAAGGAATAAGGTAGATGAACCCATGCTAAAACAGCTGTTGAAATTAATTTGCTTCCATTACCCAGCCTCACGGGGGCACTGAACTAGCACCAAACCTCACAGAAAACATTACAGTTTTCAGCATAGACACAACCATATCCCTTGGAGATTTTGCATAGAAGGAATTTTGCAAACATGAGACAACATTTACAGAGTCTGAGATAAATGTGAAGCAGACACAAAAGTATCATTTTCAATATCAAGAAGAAACCGATTTTACTAAAAAGCCTACCAATTTTATTGAAGATTTGCAGAAGAAAGGTTCTTCCCAGTCTGTGCCTCCTTTTTCCGTAGTCTTGTAAATGCAGCAGTTTTCTAACTCTGACAAGACTTCAGAATTTGTACATTTGTGACAGAATTAATCCTATTATCTGCTTCATCACTTGAGAACTAAGATGATAAAACCATGTTATTCAGAACTGTTAAATTCCAAAAACCCCTTTCAACTGTTAAATAGCTTTTCAAATTCAGGTATCTACGAACTCCTCTCTAAACACATTAGCCATAGCTATTCAAAATTTATCTCCAGATAAGCGTTTATATCAAAACATGCGAGAGTCACTGTGAGAATCTTTATTCTATTAGATTTGAAAGATTCCCTTAGTCACAGCCCTGAATTATACACGCTTGTATTTACAAGGCTGTCATCCACTATCTCCTGGTAGTTCAAACACAATTATTTTTTTTCTTAAAAGCAAAAGCTTCCAGAAACAGAAGATACATAAATTTCATAGAACAGAATGGAAGAAAACTGACTGAAACCCAGTTTGCACCTGGGTTTTCTAATGTTGATACCCCAACACATCCTCATGCTACTAACTACTCACATCAGTATGTCAGTGGATTCCTCTATCATACTGGAATATGCTCAATCAGTAATGATTTACTCCCTCATGCTGGTTCATCATGTGCTCTGACTCACTTCTGAGCAAATAAACATCCCTGCATTTAATGAGCCCACCATGGCAACTCACTGCTACATAGTGCAGCGTAATGCAAAATTTTAATCTCTGTAACTTACACAGAAATGGAATTTACAAAAGTCAAAGCTGTTTAATGAATATCATTATGTAGCAATGGATGCCGACAAGTCGAAAATATTTCTGTGACTACTTTCATCAAGAATTACTTCTTACTGACACAGAAACTAAGTAGACAACTCACACAATTAAAAATGAGTAACGCTATACTAGATATAATGTGTTGTCAGCAATTAAACAAATTTTCATATATATGAACTACATACATAGGCTAGATATCTATGTAACTATGTATGGATACATAGATATTCTACAAAGAACTGTATTTTCTCTGTAAAGTATATTATAGTAGAAAGAAAAATTTTCAGATTCTCTCAAGATGCAAGAAGAAAGCAGAACACTATCTGAACATCTTCCGAAGTTGCATTACTGGGGTTTTTTGAGTCCTTGCATATTCAACGATACAATTAGTACAGATTAATATTTAAGGTTCGTGACAGCATGCTGCTTCTCTAGCTGCAATGCAAATGAAGACAATCCCTGCCCTAAAGGGATTGAAGGATAGATTTCTAAAATTACAGTAGTGCCTACAGATACAGATTTGAAAATCCGGCCTACTTCTCCAGGACTCAAAACCAGCATATCTGGAAAAAAACTGAATAAGGATATGAGTTTTTCAAAGGACTCTGGTCTTGAGCTTTTTGGAGTCTTGGCAAATCCATCCTCAAATTACTTTTCAGCAGTGTTCACGTGACACCTGCATATAATAAAGCAAGCTTACTATGAACAACACAGAATACAGAAGCATGGTAACAAAAACTTACTCTCCTCAGGGCTCACTAAATTCAACATCACTTAACTCTAGGTGATCCCACTTATCAGTTCGCTCGATGTGCATTATCCTGTTCCATCATCAAACACTGTCAAAAAGAGAGATGACAGCATGACATGAAAGGTGATGGGCACTCACTTTATTAGAACAGTTTTGGAAGACAGTTTCACTTTTTGACTTAACCACACTGAAACCAACTGAAGTTAGCTCAAGTTTATCTGCATAAGGTGAGGGAAAAAGGAAACTCCTCTAGGAGTTAGTTCAAAACCATAAGTCCTAAGTCAGAACGACTCAAAACATGACAACACGGTCTGTTAGACTGGGCTTGAAATTGCTACCTTTTTGGGAAGATCCTTTCTGTCAAAAAAACCCCTTCACCCTAGCAACATTAAGTTGCTAAGAATAAAATGCATTTACAGCATCTTATGCTGCTGTGCAAAAGTCTCAAAACAGGCAGAACCCAAATAAAGTCGTGGTTTAAGCCCGGCCGGCAGCCAAGTACCACGCAGCCGCTTGCTCACTCCCCCACACCCAGACGGATGGGGAGGAGAATCGGAAAGGTATGTAAAACTCAGGGGTTGAGAGAAGAACAATTTAATAGGTAAAGCAAAAGCCACGCACACATGCAAAGCAAAGCAAGGAATTCATTCACCGCTTCCCATGGGCAGGCAGGTGCTCAGCCATCCCCAGGACAGCAGGGCTCTGTCACACATAACGGTTACCTGGGAAGACACACGCCATAATGCCAAATGTCCCCACCTTCCTTCTTCTTCCCTCAGTTTGTATACTCAGCATGACATCATATGGTATGGAATACCTCTTTGACTAGCTTGGGTCAGCTGTCCTGGCTGTGTCCCCTCCCAATTTCCTGCGCCCCCCCAGCCCTCTGGCTGGCAGGGCCCAAGGAACTGAAAAGTCCTTGATTTAGTATAAACATCACCCAGCAACATCTAAAACCATCAGTGTCCTATCAACATTGATCTCACATCAGAGCCAAAATACAGCACTGTACTAACTACTAAGAAGAAAATTAACTCTATCCCAGCTGAAACCAGGACAAGTAGATATCAGAAGAAAAAAGAGCATTCTTTCTAATCACAATACCTTTTTGACTTCCTTAATTTATTCTGTCCTATTTAACTTGTCTTACATCTATTTTCTGTTGTCATTGGACAGAAACAGCATCTAATATACATCAGTAAAACCAGGAAAAAACCTGACTAGCTAGCTCGGTGGAAGATGGAATTTGTGTGGGACCAGATCAAATTCATGTAAAAATCAGCAAAGTATTTCCACAAGAAAGGGTGAAATGTAAAAGTAAAATAAAATCAAGAAAGCACAGACCCACCCTTCATTTGTATATTTTTGCTAATGTTCCTAAACATGGCGAATGCTTAAATTTTTTTGAGGGATAAATGCCCTTCAGCATGAAGCAACACACCATTTGATTCATGGAGAAACGATCACTCTTCTTAAATTTAACAGAAGTGTGATGATGACTTTTTTTTGTTTGTTTTTTTAATTTGGCTAACACAACAAAGTATCGGTTATCCATCACCTTGTAACATGATGTATCAGAAGGATAACCAAGTTACATGGGAGAATTCTGCTCCTCACTCTTCTAGGAACAGCTGCTGCTGAAAAAGCTCCAGATTATGTTTTAGAATTGGAAAAATCATTCAGTCATGGTCTTTGAGCAGCATCAATATACCATTTAGGTTCAGTATGCAGAGTTAAATCTGCTTCAAGAGCTTTTCCAAGGGTTGCCATCACAGTATTACTCTGGGAAAAAGATGACAGTGAAGAATAAAAACTTCTGCATTTATAGCTCTTGCATCAACTCACTACTTGGTAAAATGAAAAAATAAATACCCTAAAAACTTCCATTTTTAATTCTTTCAACTACTTGGTGAAGTTTTCTATGAATCATGCACTATTTAATGAGATTTTGTAGAAGGATATAACCATGATATTTACATTATTCTATACCCTGAAAAGCACCTAGAGGTTATGCACCGATAGGACAGTCCAGCAGACTTCACCGCCCTAACATAATTTCTCAAGAAACTGAAAGCTTTTGGAAATGCTTGACAGGTGCTTTCATTAAAATTAGTACTTGAATATGCCTACACGTGCAGAGATATTCCTTTCTATACAGTTATCTAGATGATTAAACTACACCCACAACTGCAGTATCCTTTGTTCTCCCTTCACAACTCTAAGCAATTAGACAAATTCAAAAAAACATCAAAATGTGTCAAAATGAATTCTACTGGTCATTGAGGGAGTAAAAAACTTTCCTTTTAGACTATTTCTCCATATTAACTTCACGTTTATTATGGAGTTCATGTTCAAGCACCTTGACTACCAACTGTGCCTTCTGCCCTGCTCCCTCATTTTTCTGACTATTGAGTTTTCCTGTGTTGCTTTGTCAGTTCATCATCAACTAAATGCAAATACCTTTAGAGGTGCAAGGTCTTAAAAACTTCACAATAATGCTCACCAATATGCATAATAAAATTTATTTCCTATAATTATTATGTAATACTTCAGCTAAGTTCACATATCACAAACTACACTGAAATCAATGTGAAGTCAGGCACCTACACCATAATTAGTTACATCTGGGACTCATGGGCTGGGATATTTAAAGCAGCAACCCAAGAATAGTAACTCCAAAATAATCATCTACGAAAGAGTTAACCCCGTGTGCTTTGAAGTCACAGGAAAGTTTCTTATCAGCTTCACTGTTTGTTAGACTGGTTTGTTCTTTAGGCCCAGGGTCTGTTTTTAGTCCTTTTCCTCTGTTCCTCTTCTCTACTCTTCACTCTGCACAGACTGACATGTGCTACCTCCTCATGCTTCATAAAACACCATGAAGAACAGAATGACTTGAAACACCAAACAACAAGATAAAGTTTGAAAAGCAAAACTTCCCAACACTTACAGTGTTCAAACCCCAGCCATATTCTCAAAGAGTCCTCAGGAATATAAAAATCAAACATCTTAGTCTAATGGGTGCTCTGACTCCAAAATAAGGAATGTTAAAAGATCAGGTATGCTCCCAAAAATGCTGAGTATATTGCAGTGGAAAGCTAGAATACAGACATTTCATCATTTGCTGTAACTTCAGGAGGCAGGGAAGGGGAAGAAAACCCCCACCAAACCCAAAACACTTCACTGAACTTTAAAATAAAATAAAAAGAAGGCAGTGTTTTTGACATTTTATGAAGAGAACGCTTTCAAGAGTATTCTGGATATAGAATGCAGCAAGTTAGCTATCACAAAAGAATACCAGCACCTAGCAACACTTTTTAATAATATTATTCCAAAATGTATTTATCACACCTTCAAACATCGAAGAACAATGTTTAGATATACTGTCCTAAAAACACCTCATATATTAGGCAGCACCCAAAAATTATCAAAAAGCTATATTATGGTTTAGCTACTGGACAGTTCAATTTCTGGCTGTTATTTATTGACCAACTAGTGACAGAAGAGTTACAAAGTACAATTACGTGATAACTGACTGTTTTTTAGTAGTTAAAACATATATATCAACTGACAAAAGCAAATGTCTATTTACATACATATATGTTACTTATCAAATATAATATTGTTGTTATATTGCATATTAATAATATCACAGATAGAAGCCATTCTTTCAAGGCTAGAGAGCAGTTTTATAGGTTATTAACTGTTATATTTGCCTTCCAAATTCTAAATGCCAAAGACCAGCCTAATCAAGCTGAAACAACTCTACAGAGCCCTAAGATTTGGTTACCTAAGTTAAGCACACATCACAGCAGTACGCTTGCTTGCAGCAAATCTCTCACTCATCCCTACTTACCATGCTTTGTTTCACCTCACAGAAAGGTCTTCAAAATCACTGATTAGCTAAAGCTAATGCCAAGTCTTTAATTTGACATAAATCAAGCCTTCAAAAGGTGAGATCAGCCAACCAGCGTCCTTGGCCTGCCAGCAGCCAAGGGGCAGCTATCTGGCTCAGCTGGCCTGGCAAGGCAGTGCATGTTTCCCAGATGCACAGACCAGCCTGTCAGAGAGAGTCCCTTCCAGCCCTCTGAATAACTAGGTGAACAGCACAAAAGGCATCTTGACTGGCTGCCTTTGTGACAGGTATTTTAACCGGTTGGTTGGGCCAAGCAGCACACACAGCCTTCCCAGATAAATCGTTCTCATCTCACTCACCAGCAAGAGGTGTGTGCTGCATGTGTGTACACTTGTACATGTATGAGTAGCACAGTGGTGGTGAGTGGGGTTGCTGGAGCTAGGAAGTATTGGCATGTGTATGTTGATATTCCAGTAAGAAGGAGAACTGTCATAATAAAATGGAAGTCTTCCATGGATGACTTAGTCACTGAAGGTATATTTCCCTCATGCAAATGTTTTATGCTTAAATATTTAGTAGTGTTTTAGGATCCAGACACTAAGAATCAGCTTTACATAGCTGTCTGTGCTGACAAATATCCCTAACTTACAACTGGGCAGGAACACCAGTCAAAAACAAGAGGTTTACACTGTTAGTCTTGTTACCTGAGCACCAGAAGTCAATGTATAAGATCATTCACAGAGCTGCAATGACTCAATCAATAATGCCGCAGAACAAGCCACAGAACATAAATTCCAACTAGAAACAACCAAAAGCAAAATGCAAATACTGACACCGTGAGTGAACAGAGCTCCATCCAGCATGAGCCTAAAGAAGTCTGGGAATGGCTTTACATTGTTTTTAGGCTTCTACCTGCTGGGGCACATTTATCACTGAAAGCAACTTCTCCTGAAGTATGGCTCATCTAATTTGCAGTCACTGCCTGTAGCACCTTTCTCCCCGTCCTACACCACACCAGGGTCATTCTGGGAGTTTGTTACTGCTGGAGCATAGCATTTACTAGCTATGCCCAAATACTACAGTTACATCACCTATAAAACGCATATAGAAAGGCACAGAAAAGTTAAAATGGTTCTTCACAATTATTATAGTATGATAATTCCCCAAGACAGAACAAGGCCTTTCTTCCATGCCAACATTTAACAATTTCAGTAGAAACAGTCCCTACAGAAAAAAAAAAAAAAATTCCACTACTCAAACAAGCTTTTGTAATGCTATAATTGTCTAGTTTTTATAAGGCATACAGTAAAGCTACCCAGATGTAATTAAGGGAATCTAAAAATTATTGTATCAGACAGAACTGCATCTGCCCCAAAGGACACAGTTTTAGGGTATCAGCTTTTAAGTCAGCACAGTTACAGCAGTGCATAAGCCAAGTGTAACCCAGTTCAAAGGACAAGGCCAGGAAACAGGCTGCCGTGATGGAATGAGCAGGACAAGAACCTGCATGCATGTCACTGACAGCATCTTGTTTGCTTGGGGCAGGGGGTGGGGGGGGGTGGGGGAGGCGTTCTGAGGGACATTTGTTCATGGATAATTTAAATACCCCAACTAGTGCAGTCTGATTGTTTTTTATATAATGCCCTGCTTACAAATGTCTCTCCCTCATCATCTCTCTCACATACGGACACGCTTTTGCAATGGATGTTTTAAAGTGTTTCTATCAGAGTAAATATAACAGATACTGAATGGCACTGAGTAAAGTTTGTCAGTGTAGATACAATGAGATGCATATTAGCAGGCTACACAAATGCAAAAATCATAACAAATTCAACAAGTTTTAGTTATTTCAGAATGTACGCAGCATAGAGCATCAGAAATTTCCAAAGACACATTATTTGCAACTGTGTTATTTTATTGTATACAGAAGCTGGGAATAATTAGAACCATTTAGGTTGGAAAAGACCCTAAAGATCATAGAGTCCAACCATTAATCAACTAAATGTAGCTATTACTCTGATTTCTGATATGGAATTACTGTATTTAGTGCTTCTACAGCAAATAATTATTTCATTTACTATTTCAAAAGCATCACAGATTTTGTGCTGAATGAGCAATGACAAAGTTGACAATTTCCCCTTCTTTCCCCTTCTAAATGCTACAGTTTGGGTTGTAAATATTGTGCACCTTTATCTTGTATTACAAGTACACGATAAATTAGCTTGCTTGACTTACTGAGCAATCTTAATTATGCTGTACAGGTCTGAACAAAGGGAGGCTTGAGCTGATATAACACCTGAAAAAGCTCTCATATTGTATGCTATGGTAATATATAGTTTTCATGTACTAGTATACTAAGTATAAAAAGAGAAAATCAGGTATACATTTATATTGACTCCTTCCTACAAAATAATAATCAATACATTTCAATAGAAGTTTGTTCTAAACAGATAGGACTTTTATCTAAATAAAATACATTTTTAAAAACTACATCTTAAGTTTCTTGTCCCAAATAAGTAATACTTCATAAACAACATTCACAAAGCTAGCGGGCAGATATTTAGCTTGGTAGAGCAGCATAGCATTAGAGAACTCAATAGATCTTTAGATAGTTCAACCACTTAAGAATCTAAAGTCAGCATTTCAAAGACATGCGTGGCTACCTCTCCTATCTAAAGGAACCAGGGTTGTTCTGATCCTTTTAAACAGGTAACAGTTACATTGTATGACACTATATATATAAACTTTTCACACAAACAAGCCATTGCAATGCCAAGAAGTCAAAATTGTATCTTACCAAGACTGAACTCCAGCTTTGGCTCATTTGCAATTCTCTGAATACCTTTTAAGGTTAAGAAAAAGAAAAAATATTAGAAATAATATCCTAAAAAAATGTATTTTCAATACATAGTAAAACTTTCACTGGGGTAATTCATACCTCTAGCTACCTGCCATTGCCACTGGAATAACATTTTATGTTACAAACCTATAGTGAAAGAGACCTTTGCATGAAACTCTTGCCTGAAAACAAAGAGTACTTTTGAAGAAGACTTCTTTCTTGTTAATAGAAACATTCTGTTGCTGGGGAAGGAAACTAAGGGGGGAAAAAACCACCCCAATTTTTCATGTATGAGTACTCATAAGATTTTCACAACACCTAACTATTATCTGTTGGAAAAATATTAAATCTAATAACACATTTTTAAGTAGGTATGTCATCACATTAAAATAGAAACAAAAAACTGTTCTATGAAACTACATAAATCAGGTTAATACAGTAAAATATATCACCATATCATTGACCTACATATAAATTGTAATGTGACAAACCAACTTCTTTTTATTGGAAAATAGCCCATGAATTCCTTTTCTCATATACCAACGACAATAAGAACATTTTAATTCTTTCCATTACGGAATTATGTTCTAGTGCATATTTTACTGCAAAGGACAGTATTTTCTTATTGTACTAGGATAAAGGAGTGAACCACAGAGCTGCAACAAGAGAATCATAGGAAGGATAGTTAAATAATACTGAGTTGTTCACTTGCAGAAAGTAATTGCATCACAACTACAGTATCAATGAACCTTAGTGAAATTAGACAGTCTTTTTTAGACATTTACGCATTGTTTTCAGTGAATGGTATTAAGTATTTGCCAGGATTAAAGAAATTAGTCAGATGGGAAGGACCAAGTTAGTATATGAACAGAAATGCAAGATTTTTTAAATTAATAATAATAATAATAAACCATGAAAATTTATAGCTGTTGTGGTCCACAAAAACCTGATGTTGCTGAATAGGTCTAGTTTCACACTGTTCTCATTACTGTAGCTAACCATTCAAATCTGTGCAAGGAAAATTACAGCTGCAGGGCTCAGAAAGGCCTTGGTCAGTAAGACGTAAATAAGTTGTGGGGTTTTTTTAGTGAAGTTATAAGAAATGTCCAGGTTGAATTCTGCCACTAGCAGAGATGGCATATTGATCTGGAACACCTTTATGTATATGCTGGATACAGACTGGATTAAGTAACTGGGCACCTGAAATACAGTGCCCAAACTCCAGCGCACTAAACATGACTCAACATAGAGCTGCGTTGCTTTCAAATCCCCAGAGTGCTTCTATATCACAATGAACAAACTTGTGATACTAATTTAAGTATCACTTAAGCTTTATGCATTTATCAAAGTTATTAAACTATATTTTAAACAGTAGTCTATATAGGACATAAAAGAGGAAAATAATTTTTTCCAACTATATGATTTCTAAGTCTTATGAAGAAAATATCAGAGACAAAAAGTCAGAAACACAGTAATCACACATTTGTTCCCCTGAAGTTTATCTGTATAAATCAAAATAGGTATCAGGTAATGATATTTAAAGACAATTTTAATCAGTTTACTTCCTTTACAACTGCCCTTTCTCAAGCAACAAGGCAAACAGCATTATGTACCGTTTGTGACACCATCTGTACTGCTACAGAGTGTAGGCCATCTTTATTGTATCCCCCAACAAAATGAGTATATGCACTTACTTGTAAACTGTGGCTCTCCTAGACTGTCTACTTGGGATGAAGGAAGAAACTGCCGTGCTTCATCTGATGATCTCTCCTCTCTGATTTCCATGATCAGCCTCCGGAGCTGCTGAATTTTATTCTGCAAACCTTCAGAGTTTGCTTCTCCCAGTGCCACAACCCAAAACTGACAATCTGGCTTTGATGCAGCTTCAAGGTTCTCCACCCTGAAACTCTGCGCTCAGAAAACACAAACACAGTTTTTAGCAACTCAGGTTCAAAAGGGACATTACAAAAATACTGATGTCACATACAATTAACACCACCACTCTCACATTTTATTTTTTTTTTCATGGTCACAAAACCATGCAACCCATCCACCTCTTGAATCAAAACCCCAGTTCTTTCATACTCAGGTCAGTACAAAGTCTATCCACAGAGTGGTTCCAAAAGCAATTAACATATTGCTAAACTAGGTGGCAGAATCAAACTGAAATGGGAAATCCTTGTTCAGCACACATTCTGCAGCCTAGCAGGAGCTATCAGAGCTGCTAACTTGGACAAGAATTTGATTTAGCAGGGGCAGCAGACATGGTTCTGATGGATTGTGGGATTCACCAGAAGGGCTGTGTCACTAATTTCTTCTATTAGAGCTCTCCTTTATGCTCATCCTCTCATTCATCCTTGCCAGAATACTGCTCACCAACACATACAGATAATTTAGCATGACATAGCTCCTCTGTGAAGACTCAACAGGTTGTATGAGGGAGCTTCTGACCTCATTACTATCCACATGTCATTTGCTGTTCTGCCTGAAGTCTAATTGTTAAATGATCACATTTTCTAAGAACAAAAGAAAAGGAAAAAAAAAAGGAGGAAAAGAAAAAGCTGAAGCTCCCAAGGAATCCAGCTAAGTAGCAAGGCTCAGCTATTTGATTCAGATTAGCACAGGAAGAAAAAAACCCACATCTTAGGCATTTAAAATTCTGCAGTATAGATGGCTTCACAGAGTCACAAATTTAATGTGACGTTTAGTGCAACACACACTGAGAACAACAAACTGTGAAAGAAAGAAAAATCAATGCTTCTTTAAAAGAAGTTACCAACTGATTTAGAAACATAAAACTCTATATACCTGTGCTATTGTATTAGTAAGGACTGAAGTATTTGGCTGGACATCAAAATAGTTTTGACCTAAATAAGCCATAGATCATACTCCTGGATAAAACAGAACAATTAAATGTTTTCATCCTTAGTTTGAAAAACCCAAACAACAGAAAAGTTTTTCAATACAAGGTGAACTTAAATTCCCTTTTACTAACTTCAGTACCTAACCTTGGGCACGCACTTACATGTTATTCTAAACCCATTTGCACTTCATAAACTGAGCATCTGCCACTTACGATTAACTCTGCTTTTATTGTTGCGGGGGGGACAAAACATGCAAACCTCAAGTCTGGAAGCCTCTTAAAACTGTACTGGCACAAATCCCTGTAGAGGTGGGACAGGTTTTTTGTCTGGGGGTGGATCTATGGAAATCTAACTGTGTGGCTGCAGCTGCTGCTAAGAAAGCTGGATAAGATTTCACATACCAGTTGGACTAGAGAATTCATGAGGAAAGACTGGAAAGAAGAGCAGAAAGTAGGGGAATGTTTTTCTGGCTCCACAGGCAATTTAAGAAGTACTAATAAGGATTCAAACTCTTGCCTCTAGCCCTGGCTCAATCAGAAAACAAGGTGTTCAGTTCTTGAGACAAGAATATCCAAAATCTGGAGGGAGCTGAAGATGTTCATCAGATCCTTCTTTACACACAAAATATGTACTTGAGTGACCAAACCTGAACGAGCTGAGCTTTACTGTTCGTTCACCTGTAAGCTCTCACGTGATTTGCTACTGCATCTGAGCCATGAGGGCAGTAACCTTCAAAAAGACTGGTAATTAGAAGAGCTGATAACTTTTCTGCCACTCTGGTAAAGTCTGAAACAGCATAGTGATCTACTCCCCTCTGTCACTGATCTCAGATATTCAGAAGTTTGGTTTTATTTTGTAGTATTTTAGAGCTACCAGTGGAAAAAGGAAAGGGGAAAAAAAAAGAAATAAAAAAAAAAAGAAGAGGTGCATATTAAACCAGCATTAAGACCAGCATTCATTCTAATAAAATTTAAAAAAATATTTACAGGCATGCAAAACACCTGCTTATACCATTCAGCCTTTAAAACCACAGATAATTTTAATAACAGCAGTTTGGCTATCCAAGATACCATAGCTAAGGAAAGACTGTCAGACAAACAAGACAATACTTAACCACCAAAATACAAATATATGAAAGTGTTCTTTTCTTCTTCCTCCTTATTTTTAAATAGGAACAGTAATCTCGTCTTGAAATATCCTACCGCTAGCTAGAGAAAAAACATCTGCTTTGGGAGGAAATCAATGGCTTGCAATTGAAATCATGCTATTTATATTTACCTCTTAGCTGTGGAAATCAGACTGGCATGCACAAAAGGCACACTGAATCACCCTTAAATGCATGGAACCAAAAATGTATAGTGAAATGCAGCAGGAGTGGGCATAATTCACTGTATTCTGATCTAACAGGTGCCAATTTTGAGATCTGGAAGTTCATTCTGACCTATCACTTCAAAACACTACAGTCTGCTATATTTAGATCTTTGGAGTACACTGACAGCTAAGTTAAATCCTGAGAGTCATACAAGGATACCTGAAAAATATTCATCACTGCAAAAGTAGAAAGCTTTGTTATGCAAATTCAATGGTTAGTAAGTTAAGTATTTCCCATACTGTTTCAATGCATGTAACATTTATGTACAACAAGTTTAGATAATAGAAGAAACACAAACAATGTCCAAAATGCACATTGCTAAAATGTCTGTTGCCATAAAGAAGCACATAGGTTTATTCATGTAACAAAGATCATAATCTCTGCTCTTCCAAGGCTATTTATTTTAGATCAGCTGCATACAGTAAACCCTAACAAGCTCAGACACTGAATTCCAAGTTTCAGTAAGGAAACAAAACTTAGCTGAAATGAGTTTTTCTGAAAATAAAACTCCCAGACCCAGAAATGTAACCACGGCCTTAAATGAGTGGTGGACATATCAGCAGAATTAGATTTGTATTGAAACATCCTGAACACAGGAGTATTTCATGGGTGGACAAAAGCACTTTTTACTTTGCAGTTAAGGAGTTAGTGTAGAAAATACAAGTACACAAGCATCCTCTGTTATGCAGTTTTTGCTGACACGAGTTACCACAATTTATTTTTGGAAAAAAATCCCTACCTTTTGAGAACATTTACTACTGACTTCAACAAGAGCAGTTCTTTATCTGGTATGCACTCCTAGTTTTACCATTATGATGTATTTTTTGAATAAGAGAACACGTAAGATTTAAGAACATACAACACTAAAAAATTTTCTATCTACATGGGAATAAGCAATAGCAGAACAGAAACCTTAGTGCTGGACATCCCTGGTGGGGTTTTGAGTTCAGTGGCATAAACCCAGGGAAGACATTCACACAGTTGAACACAATGGTTTTCTTTGCAAAACAAACATTCAACTTACTAGCTCTAAATTCAAAGCAAAATGGTATATAGTGCTATCTTTATCTCTTTCTCTTCTGGAACTGAAGAAGGTCTACATAGCTACAAGAACCAACATAGGACCTTTCGATAGCTTGCATAAACACGCACAAAAAACCGCACCAAAACAGAAAGGGAAAGATTGTGACTGTTATCAGGCACTGGGATATTAAGGTAACCTAAAGTTACCTGATAGTGTTTGTCCTGACAGTAGATTTGTAGATATCCAATTAAAATCACTATCTAAATCAACATTTTACAAAGCTTTGTCCTCAGCTTTTCCTAAGATAACTAGTTTATTTCCTGGAACCTAGCAGAGTGCTTAAAAGCAGGAGTACTGCTACTGTACTACTTAGAATCACAGAATCATTTAGACTGGAAAAGACCTTTAAGATGATAAAGTCCAACTGTTAACCCTGGAATGCCTATTTAAGTTATTACAAGAAGCAAATCTAAAAACTTACGAAATCAGACATACTCTTCATATTTGCCATTAAACACTAGTCTGAAATTGCAATAAATAACCTGCTATCAAAATGATTCTTCTCATTTCTCTACACTGTTAGTTCAGTTACGAATGTTCAATTGATAACAAATTAATGGCCACAGCTACTAGCATCAGTGGGGTGTGGGGAGGGCAAATATTAATAATTTTAATGCACAAATTGGTCTCTAAATGTTAGCACTGACATTTGGATAATGCAACTGGCACTTGGATAATGGTGCAAAAGCAAGCCAACACGGAGGCACCACTGGTGAAATCTGGGGGAACAGGTTCTGTAGCAGAGCATGCTGTGTTGCTCTAGAGCAGGGGCATGTAGCGCTTGGGACTGTATCAACTCACACCCACTTGGCCAGTAGCGTTGCTATACACACATTCTGAAGGAAAGTTTTGTGGTCTAGAAGCTGCCCCACTTTTACAATGTATAACTGTGTCCAAACCCTTGACTTTCCATCCCTTGACATACAAAGTGGGCAGAAATAGACATCACTTACATTAACATTATGGAAAGCTAATGCGGTCCAGTGGCTATACCAGCATGTTTCAGACACCTTAAGTGGAGATTCCTCACTAGCAGGTGCTTAGAGGCCCTTCCAGCAGCTTGCCCACCTTGCTGCTTTTCCTTATTTCAATAGCAGACACCCAGTTAGAAGCAAGAACTGAGGAAGCAGGTAGTGGAAAGCAAACATATCTATCCATAGAGCCTTTTCTGATCAGGACCCTATTCGCCAACAGTTCTTTTACTGAAGCATGATCTCAACAAGACTTTCTCCCACAGAAGCCAGCATAGAAAGTTACAGTCCTACAGAACTTCTGCAGCTCAAATAAAGAGTTCAACCTCCCCTGCTCAAACAGGGCTGCTGTCGAATAAGGAAATATCATAAAGAGAAGCTGAGATATCCCCAGTGGCAGTGGAAAGCCTTTTCTACTCTAACCCAACTGACTAAAGGCAGAAATGCATTTTGGTGTTCGTTCCATCATCCTCAGATAACTTTTTTTTTTCCCATTATTTTGTAATGCTGCTTATATTTCCCAAGTTTTTCAATTTAACAATAGTATTTGCCTCTTCTCTCGGCAAGCACTTTCATATTTCAGTTGTTTTAAAAGTGAAAACAAATTTCTTATTAAAAATGTCTTAATGACATCCCTCATTTTTTAAACTGTACTTCATTGTAACTGTACTCTAAATCTCTTGCAGAGAAAGCTGCCTTTCTATGAGGTCAGAAATAATAGTCACCAAAAAGCGTAGGCAGTTACTGGGGTTGACCCTTGTCTTTCACAAGACTGCAGTTTAATGAAAAGGCTTTTAGAATATAAAATAATAAAACAAACACATTTCCATTTAAAAGCTTTTCTATTTGTTATTGATCTTCATTTCTATCTTAAGAAGGCTTTACTGTTTTATTTTACTAAATATGTAAAATTTACAGGAAGATTGATGATCTATGGCTTGCTTAATTTTCATTAATGAGTTATAAGCATAGAATTTTGTTGAACAGAGTAAAAAAAAAAAAGAAATTACTGACAGGATTTAAATAAAAACCATGTACAAAGCACACGGTCAATGTCCAGAATTACAGCCTCTCCCTTTTCTAGAGGATCACTATTTTTCCTCCTATGCCAATATGCAAAGAAAAAGAGTTCAAAAAGGTTAAAGGTTCTCTCTCTCTTTTTACATGCGCTAGCAAAAAGTAATTCTCAGTTGCTACCTCAGCAGTGGAAAACAGTTGTGAATATCAATGAGCCACTGCCACTCTAAAATATAAAGCACCATCACAGCTTACCACCATATGCTGTAGCAAAAGTAGAATGGAAGCTTTGATACGTAAATTATATCCGCAGGATATTTCTAATACAGACATCAGAGGCTTTTAATTCACAAAGCTGACTGAATTCTATATGCTGATGCATTTCATGTTCAAATTAGTAGTGATGAAATCATCCCATGGTTACTCATGATGCTATGCTAATCTTCCTTTGGAAGTTAAATTTTCAAAGATAAAGAATTTAATTAAAAATTTTATCTTCAGTGTTGTGGGTTTGGTTTTTTTTTATTTTATTTTGCGATGCTGGAATAAACTTATATAAGTTTCCATTATAATCTCCATTTAAGTCCCCACAGAAGCTCACAAAGAGCCTGAGGTATTTGAAATTAATACAGTGTGATACCCCAGGTTGCCTACTGCAGTATAATACTTTCTTTCTTTTAATACCTGCAGGGTTTCACACATGCCACGTTGCTGCTTCCCTCTCATTAAATAAATACCACACCTATGCTGGAAGCAAGGCAGACCACACAAATATTTAAATACCACAATGGTATCTCAAGATCACTGAACAGAAATACTGAAGCATTCAACAAAAGTACTAAGTGCAGCCTTCGCGAAGCAGTAGACTGCTTTTGCTGAAAGGAAGTATATACCACATCACAGGCTGGATCATCTGTCTACCTTTAAAAAGGCAGGATTCAGAGATACTGATTCTCTGCCTAGGTCTGCAAAACTAACCTTTGCATATGCCTTGGTTATTCCACCTCTAAAATGGGGAGTGATACTGACCTGCCTTCCCAAGCCACTACTATTGAAGGAAACAAAATACTCCAAGTGGCTGACATACTACAAACGGCAAAAGGCAATGTTTGCCATCTTAAGGGTATTCCTACATGCAAGCTTTTTTTCCCCCGATCCGCTGCAATATGTTTTAGATGACTGTGACCTTGCAACAAAAGCTTTGTCTGTTTTCTCTGTTCCCTCCCTTCCTCCTCATGCCTCACCAGCCCTACTGGGATGTTACAGCTCTTACCTCCCTACTTCTCACTAAGGGACCACACAGAGTAATGCAATTACCAGTCTTAAAGGGCTATCTTATCCTGGAAAACAGTGGTCAACTTCAGATCGCTCCTGGGACTGGTTCGAACATCTAGCCTCACAGTTCTAATTACCCTACTCCAGAGAAACATTACGTGACCAAAACCTACCAACATTCACACAACTTTTTCCTCCTGATTGCCTAACTTTTTACATCTTCTGCTCAAACACTGACACATCTGGAAGCGGACAAAACAAAGAAAAATGCCTGACATAAATTAACCATGGTGTGTTGACCTTGGCCAGCCAGCTGCCAGCTGCTTGCAGGCTCCCTCTCCTCAGCAAGGCGAGAGGAGAAAAAAAAGCAACAGCCCATGGGTCGAGATAAAGACAGAGACCACTTAGCAGTTACCATCATGGGCAAAACAGACTTCTGGGAAAAATAACATAATTTATTGCAAATAAAAAGAGTACTGACTAGAGACAAAGACCTTTACCCTCCCCACCCCCCTTCACTCCCCCCCAGCTCAGCTTCACCCCCAGCTCCTCTACCTTCCCCACACCCCGAGCGGCATGGAGGTTTGAGGGCTGGGACGGTTATTGCCAGTCCGTAACAGCTTCTCCCTGCTGTTCCTGCCTCCTCACACTTTACCCCTGGCTGCAGCATGGTTTCTTCACAAGCTGCAGGGGAATACCTGCTCTGCTGGGGTCTCTGCAGAAGCTCTGCTGGGGTGCCTGGAGCACCTCCTCCCCTCCACCTGCCCTCTGGTGCTCACGGGGCTGTTCCTCAGCCCTTCCCCCCCTCACTCCTCACAGCTGGGCAGTGTTTCACCCCAGGTGCTGCCAGCAGGGCTAAGGAGCTGAGCCGTGCCCTGTGGTGGGTCACCAGGAGCCGGCTGGAACCAGTTCAGTCCAGCACAGGCTGTGGCAGCCCGGGCCTCTCCTCACAGAGGTGCCACCCTGCAGCCCCCTCTGACAGCACCTGGGCACATAAACCCCGCAGAGTAACCACCTCTAACAGGGTTTCCAAGGTCCAACAGAGACATGGCTATTCTCTAAACAGCTATGATTATATATTTCTGTCTGGGGAGGCTACAATGCCCGCCTGTGTTGTACAAGGTGCAAGTGTAGATGACGTGAACACAGCAGTTAGTCCTGAGGAGACTCCAAGGCAAGGCAGTTAACACTGCATTGCTCAGACGCTTCAGTGCACAGCTATGGTTTCCAGGTTTAAGATCTTTTGAGGACAAAAGGGTTGGAATGCTCCCCTTATCTCACCTTCTGGGATTTCAGGAATGAATCACACTGCGTGAACTGCCACATTCAATCAGATCAGAGGGCTGGAGCACCTCTCCTGTGAAGACAGGCTGAGAGAGTTGGGGTTGTTCGGCCTGGAGAATACTCTGGGGAAACCTTACAGCCGCCTTCCAGTGCCTAAAGGGGCCTACAAGAAAGCTAGAGGAGGGGCTTTTTACAAGGGCATGTAGTGATGGGACAAGGCTTGAAACTGAAAGAGGGTAGATTTACAATAGATATTAGGAAGAAATTCTTTACTGTGAGGGTGATGAGGCACTGTCCCAGGTTGCCCAGAGCAGCTGTGGGTGCCCCATCCCTGGCAGTGCTCAAGGCCAGGCTGGACGGGGCTGGGAGCAACCTGGGCTAGTGGGGGGTGTCCCTGCCCGTGGTGGGGGGTGTAACGAGATAATCTTTAAGGTCCCTTCCAATTGAAACCGTTCTATGATCTATCTCACACCAGTGTCTGATCTGTTTTACTAATAGCTACTAGTTCATGTGACAAGGGCATGCAAGCAACCCGCCACATACAGAATAGTAGATCACCTAACAAATCCTGTTTCCTTTCATGGTCTGCTCAGAAATCTTTTGAACAAGGGTGTTTTAGGAGCACTGCACTTGAAGTACTGACAGGATTATCTGCTGTGACTGCCTGACCTCTTCTGTACTCCCCTTATGTTTCAGTATCCACACGACCCTGAGGCAATGATCAGCTCTACAATATCACTAGATGTTGCATGAAAATGTCCTTATTTTTCCCTCCATGTTTACTCCCTGCATCTCATTGTGTTCTCCTCTTAGATATCCCTGCTAGTCTTCATTTCTCACTCTTGCTTACATCTCCTAGGTTTTGGCCCACCACCCAGAAGACGAAGAGACAATTGGCGAAAAGCTTACTCCAAAGCCTCCCCTCATGGTTCCAAGTTGAACCCGCAGCTGATTTTCTTCATCTTGCAGGCTGCAAGATGAAGAAAATGCCCCTTCCCAGCCACACCACAAGTTAAACCTCACAGATCAAGTCTGCCTCCTTCCTTGGAGCTTCTGCTGTGTTCTGGCACAGCTCTCCTCCATCTGCTCCACAAGAAATGGGACATTGTGAGCAGGTATGTCCTACTATCCTGCTTCCATGTGAGTCCTTTAGAGTCCCAGATGCACATTTTAGAGCTTTTTTTGGCTGCCAGTGGCCATTGGATATATTCTTGAGACAATGCAGCTAGTTCTTCATGATAGAAGCCCCATTGCCAAAGCTATCTTCTTAGTTCCTGAGGTTTGCTTTTCCCCCATTTTGTCTTCTGAATTTTTTCTTCTCCCCTACAGCACATGGATTGTTATTTCATTTACTTTAGTATTTTATCCTCATTCAGTACACAGTATATCATCTTCATTTATCTTCAGTTTTGTTCTAATACCTCATAATAGCCTGGCTTGCTTTTTCTTTTCCCATCCAACAAATCATCAGCCAGGCTGTTGTCCTTGTTCTCCAGCAAGGAAAATTGCCAAGTTTGAAATCCATTTCTCCTCTACCTGTCTGTCTCTTCCTCTGTCTTCTGTTGTATTCCCTTGGTCACCCTCCAGGCATTTATCATTATTTGTTGGCTCTGCATACCTGGAGTTTTCTATACTGTTTCATCTTTTCTCCTTTAATATGTTTTTGGTGGCTAGTCAGAATGCCACCCTTACCTCTAACCACACTACTGACCTTCAAAAACATTGTTTTCAGAAGTCTGTCTCTCAGCTAGCAATTTCTGTTCCTAACTATGCAAGCATATTTCTTCCTCCACACATATTCACAGCCTCTTTTTCTCCACAGGCAGACTGAAGCGCTTACTCAGTATTCATTATTGTCTACGTCCCCAGCTTTTGGAGTTAAAACCTGCCAATCTCACTGCCACAGAAGCTGTCCTGTTTGCAGGCTTCAAAGCTAATTGAAAGAGTCCTGTGAGCAATTACAACTGTATTCTTGGTTCAGTTCAGTAGCATTATGTTCAAGCATTGTAAAAGAAATGCCAGAAGGGAACTGACATGACTGTATTTATACTCGAATTGCAACATCACCACCTCATAAAGCTCATGATTCCAATCAATTAATTGGACTCAATAATGGCATAATTAGAAAAGTCTCAATTTGAGACTCAATGGTAATCATTCAGCTGTTATAGTTATGCAAAGCAATGCTTCCAAATACAGAAAGAAGTCCTTTTTGATGCAGTGCCTCAACATCAGGCACAAGACATAAGATTTAATGCACCTGAAGGTGCACAAGCCTAGGGGACCTTCTGAGATGCATCTGCAAGTCCTGAGGGAACTGGCAGATGCAGTTGCTAAGCCACTGTCCATCATATTTGAGAAGTCACGGCAGTCACATGAAGTTCCCACTGACTGGAAAAGGGGAAACGTAACCCCCATTTTGAAATACCGAAATAAGGAAGACCTGGGGAACTACAGGCCAGTCCGTCTCACCTCTGTGCCCAGCAAGATCAGGGAGCAGATTCTCCTGGAAACTATGCTAAGGCGCATGGAAAATGAGGTGGTGATTGGTGACAACCAATTAAGGGCAAATTGTGCCTGACAAATTTGATGGCCTTCTACAAAAGGGTTACAGCATGGATGGAGGAGGGAAGAGCAACTGAAGTCATGTACCTGGACTTGTGCCGAGTATTTGACACTGACCTGCACAACATCGTTGTCTCTAAACTGGAGAGACATGGATTTGATGGATGGACCACTTGGTGGATAAGGAATTGGCTGCATGGTCGCAGTCAAAGAGTTGCGGTCAACAGCTAAATGTCCAGGCGGAGACCAGTAATGAGTAGCATTCCTCAGGGGTTGGTACTGAGACTGGCACCGTTTAACAGCTTTGTCAATGACATGGGCAGTAGGATCAAGTGCACACTCAGTGAATTTGCTGACGACACTGAGCTGTGTGGTGCAGTCGACACACCAGAGGGAAGGGCTGCCACCCAGAGGGACCTTGCAGGCTTGAGAGCTGGGCCCGCGCAAACCTCATGAAGTTCAAGAAGGCCAAGTACGAGGTCCTGCACCTGGGTTGGAGCAATCCCAAGCACAAATACAGGCTGGGCGGAGAAAAGATTAAGAGCCACCCTGAGGAGAAGGACTTGCAGGTGTTGGATGAAAAACTCAACAGAACCGGCAATGTGTGTTTGCAGCCCAGAAAGCCAACTGTACCCAGGGCTGCATCAAAAGAAGCATGGCCAGCGGGTCCAGGGAGGTGATTTTCCGCCTCTACTCCACTCTGATGAGACACCACCTGGAGTCCTGTGTTCAGCTTTGCAGCCCCCAACACAAGAAGGATGTGGACATGTTGGAGCAATTGCAGAGGAGGGCCACAAAGATGATCGGAGGGCTGGAACACCTCTCCTGTAAAGACAGGCTGAGAAAGTTGGGGTTGTTCAGCCTGGAGAAAGGAAGACTTCAGGAAGACCTTATAGCAGCCTTCCAGTACCTAAAGGGGCCTACTAGACTATTATGGTTACCAGAAAATGGCAAATTGGTCCAAGTACTTCAAAATCATGCAGTGGTATCAGAAAGAATCCATTTCATTAAAAATTTCTAACACAACAGCTATTTTGAGCTGTTCCTCCAGAGAAAACTATGACAGCAATTTCTCCAAGTAAAACATTTCCACTAAAATAATGATTCTGATTGCTATGAAATAACTGATTTTTTCCTACTTTTTTTACCAATTTTATTAATGAGAAGTTGATAGGAGGTGAAAAAAAACCAACATAAACCCCCTCATTTAATATGGAGATTGGCAATAAATAATCATTCAAGAAAAAGATTAATTAGCTATGGACCAACACAAAACCCACATTGTACATAATGCCTAACAAAACTGAACCTCAAACTTGTATTTATTGTCAGAGGAAGAAGATGATATATGAATTTCACTTGATTTTAGAAAAAGTAAAACAATAGCTTTTAGGATTCTCTTTTTAGGCATGAATTCAGAGAAAAGCAATATTTACATATATGCACCTCACAGATAACAGGATATATTTTAGCTAATTTTTTAGAAAAGTTCCAATGTCTGAGTGGTTAGGCGTTTTTGTTTTAATTTTTGTTGATAGAAATAAAAAATTCACACCGAACATAATTAGCTATGTCTTACTTACTGAGAACTATGGAAACATCTGTTTTACTCCTGAACTCCACAATCCAGCAGCGCTCCAGGATTACCACTTCAGAGGCTTCAGAATTCTGTGAAACATAAAGATGACAAAACATTAAGATTTGGAACCTGACTGGGAAGTCCTTCTGTTTGGCTGTTCACAGCCAGCACAACATGTAGATATAAAGACAACAAAGCATAACAGTGACTAGGCAGATGGATATAGGCATTCTTTAATTACTGATCTGTGTCATCCTACTTCAAGTCAATGAGCTATATAATAGGAATAAACTGTTAGAAAAGACCACACAGGAAACTACGAAAAAAAGGAACTTGGTAGCTGGATTTCCTCCACACTGTAGATATCCAGAAGTTTAGGTGCCACCTCACTCTTAAGCAAATCAGGCAAGCCCAGTTTATTTCAACTTCCATACCTAGTAATATAGCTGAATCAAATGTCAGATTCTATTCAAAGAGTAGAATACCTTCAAGTGAACAAAATAACGTGCAATTGTAGAGTAGGCATTTCTTTTCCATTTTTATTTAAAAGGGATTACTTTATCATGACTTGAAACTCTGAATGTTGTCTCTGGCTATGCCATTTGAATGACATTAAGTGATATGCACTATTGCAGAGTGCAATATGATAAGAATTAGCGCTATCATTTTTTGTGAATGCTCTGCAGAGAAGATGCAGACTCCTCTCCCAGTTTAGTAAGTGTGACTCATTTTTCAGAAGAGTGAAACTATCAATCACTCCCTCAGAATTAATCTTTTTTCCCCTAATACTTTTATTATCTGATTTTCATCCCTAACATCTGGTAACGAATAACCCTTAGAGCACACACCCATACACTTCCTCATTGCAGGTTCCCAACATAAATCTCACAGAGCTCGTTCTCTACTTGAGTGAGATTCTGCAGGGATTAATGTAAAATCTTATTTTAACATTCCTTCCTCAGGTACTTTTTTTATACCAAGTGACCTTAAAGATGAAATTTTTTCATATTGTAGACTAATTCTACCAAAAGCCTGAACTTTACTTCCACGTATTTGATACTTAATGAATTACTTCATAAAATGGCTTACATTCATAACACCTGATTAATATACACAAGTCTTCTTTGTCCACTCTTTCTCTGCATTTATACTATTACTTGGCCTGCCAGAATCAAACTCAAAACTTCTTGCCAAGAGTTTCACATTCATTTTTAAATGAATAGTTCGATCCTGCATTTTCTCTCAAAAAGACCCTTTACTTACCCAGTAATACCATTGTCTTTCATGAGCAAAAAAAAGTGAACATTTAATACAGTAAGACTGGTGAATAACAAACAGGTAATATTCCAGAAAGTCCGTGATTTCCTTGAGAAAGCCTGTATTTATTCCCTCCCTCTCACCTTCTACCACTTAATAAATGAACACTCCAAACCCAGTTATCAAAGCACAAGTCAGTATCTAAAGGTGAAAAAAGTTAAAATAAAACAGAGGAGTGGGGGGGGGTGGGGGGGGGTGTGTGTGTGAAAAGCACATGATGTTATATTGAAATACGCCAGAATTCAAGACAGGGGTTTTGATGAACAAAGAAAAAGCAATCAGATTTATCTAGAAACTACTTGTACATTGAATTCTTAGAAATATTTTTCAGGCTGGGCTGGGCTAAAAGGGATGTATTGTCCTGTAGACTGAAAAACAGCTGATTGTATTAAAAAAAAAAAAAAAAAAAAAAAGGCAAAAAGGAAGAAAGTAGTGAAATAGTGCAATTGGTTTGGGGAGAAATACGAATGCTACGTTAGGAACTTTTTTATTTATAGAATCCAGCAAGTCAAGCATACATAGTAACCCCGAGGCAATTCTCAGGTGCTATCAAGTGAGGCATTCTTTGAGGTTCTACAAGGGAAAGTAAAATACAAGAAGTCTTTACGAGCAATAGCTGAAGTCAGCTTGGGAAAATTGGCAATAACAGTTCAAAAAAACCAAATAACAGACTAATCAGGAAAAGCTCTGCACTGCAATGATGCTGATAACTATTTTGATTCTTTAGATTTTGAAGCAAGACATCAACACCATATAGTCTCCCAGATAACCCTGACTTGAAAAGTGGATAATGCAGCCCAACTCCTTCGAGAGCTGGCAATCTTTCAGAAAAAGTATGACCAAAAGAAGGCATTTATTTCAAAAGTTAACAAAGATCTGATACAATTTAACACTCAGCTGTGACTACATGAAAGAATCCTGTCCAGTCTCTGTTCAAAAAAATAGTCAATCATCTCTAACAATTCTTCCCTTTTTCATCTCTACAAAAAACGGTTCCTCTGATGATAGTGATGCCCCATAGACGAAACATGCAAGCATGACAACTCCCTAGAATTAACGTTTCCTCCAAAACATGTATCTGCAGTAAGTGGAAGCCTGTCAGTATATGAAGAAAAGCAACATGGCTTTCAAACCAGCCAGGTATTTGGAAAGGCCAGGAATGAACAATCACAGCTTCTATGTAGTTTGCTACAGTTGCCAAGACTTTAAAGCCTTGATATTTGGATTTCTACATGAAAGGCATACGTATAACACAGATAGCAAGTGGTTAGCAAAAGAATAACTATCAAATAATTAACAGGAATTTGTATTAGTAAGTTTTGTCTCACAATGCAATTGATGTACAACAGTAACTGCAAACATAAGAGAGAACAGCTCAGAGTATTTCAAGCTTTCTGCATTCTAAGACAGCAGATGCTGCAGCACAAGAGTCTCTTTAGAGACAAGTTACTCTACTCCCTATACCAGCAGAAGCTGGAATGAAAGAGTGTTGCAACTTCAAATGAATCTGAACATGTTTTCAAACACACAATAAAGTACAGCGATCAGAGGGTAGGCATTTACTTTTTCTGTATGTGAGAGAGAACAAGGTAAATACAAATAAAAGATGAAAGACCATAAGGCTTCTGGAGAAGAAAGTACATGTTGCTGCACAAAATCTCAAATATCCTGACACAAAAGTGAAGAAAAAGACCTTCAGAATTACTATTACTGCAGACTTTTCATCATTTAGATAGCTATGCACTCTATCATACAAAAAGCTAGCAAGAAAATTATTTACAAATGAAATGACAAAATTGTAATCAAGGGAACCATTATGCGTATGATAGAGATCAAAAATTTCTAAGTGCATAATACGAGCTTATTTAGACTAGCTATTATTTTCTTTTTATAGGTTTGATTTTAATAAAAGGGTAACTTCTAATAATCTGGTATTTATGCACAGCAAATACAACCAAAATCAGATCTGTAGTAATGTGTTACAGTCCAACATATTGGCTTTTTTCTTCCTACCACTGGTAATTTTGGGTAAGTTTTATAAAAAAGTTACTGGATCAATCCAAATGCCAAGCAGCAACTAGGCCTTGAACTGTTACACCTTTCTTGAAATACTGACAAAGTCTACAGGCACCCCACAACCCCCCAAGATCAGGAAATTGTTTCAAAACGCTGATTTGAGGAGGAAATGAAATTCTTCATAAATCTAACTTAAATATCCTAGTAAAACTGCTGAAGTAGTAGAGTCCCCAAAACCTAGAACTAGCAGAATCCCTTTCACTTCACTTTGTCAAATGACTGGCCAAGCCTTGCCATCAGTATGCCGTTGTAAATCCAAAGTACTACTGTACTACTAAATCCATGACTCTCTACTGTAACTCTCACAAGTTTCAAATGAAAGTAGTGAAGACAACCCTGTTTCTGTGGAGTTCATGCCTAAAACTGAAGTAAGAGATAGGCATACCAAAATACACGAGCAAGTGTTTTCTAACCGTATATTCATACCTACATAACTATACACAACTCCTTTTAATGTAAAGGAGTTCACTATGATATTAAACTGGCAACCATCATTCAGGTAACTAGCTCCAGATTCATGAGCAATCTGAAGCACACATTGCATAGAGAAGTTTTCTGATAGAGTAAAACATAACATTTTTGCAGTTAGAAAGCATAAAAACCAAAACCACGTTCTACAGCAGTGTGGGAAGCACACAGTACTTGAAGTTACATTGCTGCATTTTTCAGTTGTTTCTATCTACACCAAATTTGTAACTTACATTGTAACTGGAATTTACTAGTAAATTTGTAACTAGTTAGCTGTATCAAGTTGAGGACTAAACTGACAGTTAAAATTAGAAGTGACACTCCAAGCAATTCCTCGTTGTTAAAAAATAAGTAGAAAAGTAAAGCCATAGCATTGCAGGGGAAAGAAAAAAAACCCCAACCAAAAAAACCAAACCACTCCAACCCCTATAGAAAGTAAGAACTCTTCAAGTAACACATAAAATGCGCCCACAGTCAACGAGGGACATGGGGGAGGGTGAGGGGTGAGGTGGTGGAGGATGTGTGAATTTCACGGTTTGATTTTTTTAAAAGCTTATTTTTACAAACTTAAAATAATTCAATTGAAAGCCTTATAGAGTAGAGATGCTACATACACCCATCTACTTACCATGCTTTTCAAAACAGTTATTTTCTGCCTGCATTTATAAGTAATCCTATGATAAAAATAAGTTGAAGACAGAAATTTTATGCAAAAATAACAAAACAACTAAAACTGACAAAATTATAGTTACACAGAAGTAACACAAAAGACTATGCTAGGGAACAAAAAATATTAAAATAACTTCAAAAGGCAAATGATTATATTGGTTTCGGTTCTTGCTTGCTATTAAAAAAAAAAGATACTCGCAATAGAGGAGTTTGCCTGAAAGGACTGCTAGCAGCAGGTAAAGTTTATCACATTATTTTGAACCCATATCATCTCACCCCCAAATTGCAAAGTTAGCACTGTCCACCACTTATCAGAAGATGTATCTAATACCTTAGAAACCTTAGAGGAAAAGTTGGTGACTGAGGAAAACCAAAAGACCATTGTATTGCACACCTACAAGGCTGCTTTCAGTGACACACAGGCTAAGAGTCTAACTTGCAAGAATGGAAAGCAAAGTGAAGTGCCTGCTCCTCATTAGTGACTCCTCCATAGTTCCACCACATACCTACATCCTGACTGTTTAAACCTGGCCCAGAAAAACCTCAGTGTCCTCAGACTCCTACTGAAGGCTGGCTTTCCAGGAGGAGAACCAGAAGGCAGTGAACAGGCATGATGATATGGCCACTATCTTGGCATGCCTACAGTGCGACCAAAGGTCTGCAGCCCATAATGGCATTAACAACAGGCTTGTGTTAACTGAGCTAGCTGTGGCACCAATAGCAGCAGCAAAGTCCTGTGAGCATTAAACATGGCACAAGCTGTACAACTTGCCTATAATCCTGATTTTTTACAACTTCACCAGTACTGGCAAATGACTTAGACTGAGACTTGCTCAATCATGTATGCATGTGCTCAGGTTGTGCTTTTGACTATACTAGAAACATTACCACCTATGTTTGGTATTTCAGTGTTAGCACAGGTAAGATTCATCACTCCACAGGTAAAGCATAGTTTTATATATATATGTGAACAGGAAAAAATTGCCACAATTTGTCAGGGTAATTTCATTTACAAGCAGAAATACATTGAAATAAATCTAAGAATGTTAACTTTTCTACAGCAATGCATCCATTACTAAATAGAGCAAAATACACTGTTCTAATTTAGAGGTATTAAAAGATGACTAGTTAACATAGGCAAGCATATAATTTGCAGAATTAAAAATGCCCCTTTAAATGTTAGCAAGCAGTATTCAACAATCTAAAACCTCCTTTAATATTATGTATTCTTCTGCCATATTAATATTCCCACACTGTGTCTATTAAGTAACACAAAGCCTACAACCCAAGCCCTGTGATAAGGAAAAAATATGCTTCCTGGGCACCTGATGAGGTGCTTCAATTATTCAAGACAGGCTGTAACCTGGTAGTTCATTGCAATCACCTTTACAAACTGGCAGCTCACTGAAAGACACTCAAATAATCCTTTTCAAAAAATGCTCTACCCACTGTGATTAATCCATCATGCAGTGTTATCAGATACCAACTTCAAGCAGACAATATAATACCACTAATCTGCATTCACTCTGGAAAATGTTGATTTACGTCACCGAACAAGTCCTACAGAACAGACAAATACTTTTAATAGACTGTTCCCTTCAAAAATGTGAATACCTCCTATTATTATATATTTATATATATAGTAATTTTCTTTTCAGTTTCAGAATGCATTAGTAGTAATAATAATAATGTATAAATACACATTCTCTTAAGTCACACCCCACATTCACTTGGTTTATTATCCACCAGCATAATTAAAAAATGAAAATTAAATGCTTTCTACATTCTACACATAGCTTGAAACAATCTCAAACAACTCTTCCTGCCTAAAAAGTTAATTATATACAGTTCAGATATGAATGAGTTAAGTTTTTCAAAGTTATATTATGGTGAAAGGCTCCAGTGCTGTATCACCACACATACCTTGGAAAATATGCTTTCTTAAAAAAATTCTCCCCTTTTGTTCTACAGTTTTTGGCTGTCATTTAAAACACGTGTTATTAACCTCTGGCCCAGTTCCAAACATATTACCTATTTACCTCAAAAATAGCTTAGAAAAAGAATTGGTAACTGTATTTTTAAACTAGGTATGACAGCTTATAGGATCATTTAGATTGGAAAAGACCTTTGAGATCACCAAGTCCAGCTGTTAACCCAGGACTGCCAAGTCCACCATGAAACCACATTGCCCCCAACTGCTACATTTACCTGTCTTTTAAACACCTCCGGGGATGGTGACTCAACCACTTCCCTGGACAGCCTGTTCCAATGTTTGACAACCCTGTCAGGGAAGACATTTTTCCTTAATATCCAGTCTAAACCTCCACTGGTACAATTTAAGCTGTTTCCTCTTGTCCTGTTGCTTGTTACTTGGGAGAGAGACTGACACCCACCCGCCTACAGCCTCCTGTCAGGCAGTCGCAGAGAGCGATAAGCCCCCCCGGCCTCCTTTTCTCCAGGCTAAACACCCCAGCTCCCTCAGCCGCCCCTCACAGCACTTGTGCCCCAGCCCCTTCCCCAGCCCCGCTGCCCGTCTCTGGACACGCTCCAGCCCCTCCGTGTCCCTCCTGCAGCGAGGGGCCCAAACCTGAACACAGGATTCCAGGGGCGGCCTCACCAGTGCCCAGTACAGAGGGACGGTCACTGCCCTGGTCCCGCTGGCCACACTGCTTTTGATATGAGCCAGGTTGTCATTGGCCTCCTTGGCCACCTGGGCACTGTGCTGGCTCATGTTCAGCCGGCTGTTGACCAGCACCCCCAGGGCCTTTTCCAGGAAGCAGCTTCCCAGCCACTCTGCCCCAAGCCCATAGCATTGCATAGGGTTGTTGTGACTCACACGCAGGACTCAAGTGCACTGAGCCTTGTTGAACCTCATGCAATTGGCCCTGGCTGATGGATCCAGCCTGTCCAGACCCCTCTGCAGAGCCTTCCTGCCCTCAAGCAGATCAACACTCCTCCACAGCTTAGTGTCACATGCAAACTTACTGAGGATGCACTCAATCTCCTCATCCAATTCATTGATAAAGATATTAAACAGGACTGTCCCCAATAAAATGCCCTGGGGAACACCACTTGTGACCAGCAACCACCTGGATTTAAGTCCATTCACCACAGCTCTTCAGACCCAGACATCCAGACAAATTTTTATCCAGCACTCTTTTTACTGCCAGAATGCTGCAGGAAATTGTGACAAAGGCTTTACAAAAGTCCTGGTAAACAACATGCACGGCCTTTCCCTTATCCACTAAGTGGGGTACCTTGTCGTAGGAGGAAATCACCTAGTAGTCCTGTAAATGCTGCATATGATGGCGCTCAGGATGACCTGCTCCATAGCCTTCCCCAGCACCAAGGTCAGGCTGACCGGCCTGTAGCTCACTGGATCCTCCTTCCAGCCTTTCTTGTAGATGGCCACCACACTTGCTAACTTCCAGTCAACTGGGACCTCCCCGGTTAGCCAGGATTGCTGGTAAGTGATTGAAAGTGCCTCGGTGAGCACTTCTGCCAGCTCCCCCAGTACCCTTAGGTGGATCCCATCAGCCCCATAGACTTATGTGCGTCTAAATGGGTGTAGCAGGTCACTGATCATTTTCCCCTTGGATTATGGGAGCTTCGTTCTGCTCCCTGCCCTGGTCTCCCCTTCAAGAGGCTGGGTACTCATGGAACAACTGGTCTTACTGTTAAAGACTGAAGTTAAGAAGGCATTAACAAACCTTGGCCTTTTCCTTATCCTTTGTCACTATGTTTCCCCCCCTTCCCCCCCCCCTCCAATAAAGGATGAAGATTCTCCTTAGCCCGTCTGTTGTTGCTAATGTATTTGTAGAAACATTTTTTATTGTCTTTCATGGCAGTAGCCAGATTGCATTGTAATTGGACTTTGGCCCTTCTAATTTTCTCCCTGCATAACCTCATGACACCCTTATAGTCATCCTGAGTTGCCGGCCCCTTCTTCCAAAGGTCACTAACTCTCCTTTTTTCCCTGAGTTCCAGCCAAAGCTCTCTGTTCGGCCAGGGTGCTGCTCTTCACGGCTGGCTTGTCCTTTGGCACATGGGGACCGCCTGCTCCTGCGCCTTTAAGATTTCCTTCCGGAAGAGCGCCCAGCCTTCCTGGACTCCTTCGCCCTTCACAGCTGCTTCCCGAGGGACTCTGTCAGCCAGGCTCCTAAACAGGCCCAAAGTCTGTCCTCTGGAAAGCCAAGCTTAATTATGACTCTTAACAGTTTCAGCAGTACCAGGGAAGTAAGGAAGTCTGAACACAAAAATATTACTTCTACAAGTGCTGCGTGTTTGTAAAATGCATTGTCTTTGGATGTTTAATGGTAGACAATGAAGAATGTTTCTTTCAGCTGGTAAGAATTCTACCAATGTTTTACCAATTTATTGCAAGTCTCAGAACATCTGTCATAGGTTTCCGTAAGTCTCAGTTACTGTTCTAAGTTACTAAGTTACTGTTCTACAGTTACTAAGACTCAGTTCCTGGAATCACGATATCACCACCTTTCCAAAGATCTTTCTGTTGCTTTTTAAAAGATGCACATGATTTTTAAGCCAGACTCCTAATTTTTCAGGGTCATAGCTTCTTAAATCTTGAGGTGGCTACACCACCCTTGTGAAAGTGAGACAATCAAAATTTCCTTGCTGAAGTTAAGTCACAAGACCTTACATCTCTCCCATTTAAAAAAAAAAATAAATAAAAGGTTCAGATTAAACAACAGATCATATAAATTACCCCTTTCCCTTCAGGAAGCCCAAGGAGTGAGAATTATAGGAAGACCACCAGCCACTCCTTGGGGACAAATTCTCTGCCAAGTTCATTGTGCCTCATTGATGCAGGGAGGTAAATGTACCTCTGCAGGGTAGGATATAGACTGCAGAAAGATTTCAGAAGATTGCAATTTTATTTTCTGCTAGAGGTAGAAAAAGAGATTTCACTGCTGTGTTTGAGAAAAGAAATGGTTTACTGGTTTTGGTACAGTTGACTAACAACAGATGAGTTTCTCTTGATACTCAGGATGTGTAAAATAAGTTTATTAGTAGCCACCATGTTATGATTTCTTTTTAAGTATTTCCAGTTGTGAGTAAGCTATTAAAATAAATAAATAAATAAATGGCTGTATTCATTACACTCCCCACATGAGAACAAAAGCCTCACCTGAATGGTTAACTAGCTTTATTTGGTCATTTCTATTCAGTACCAATTTCAGTCCAAACAATATTGTGCTGGTGAGACCCAGTTAAAAGGAACATCATATTTAATGCTAGGACAATTCTGGCTATTCAACTTTAACAGGCGAGAAAGTACAAAACCAGAAGCATTTCAAGCATCAGTAGCGAAGCCCAAATTGATCTCAATGGAAATGGGACACATATAAATGTTACTCCTCTGGCAAACTCTGCTGAGCAAGATTTTACCAGCTCTGATTGTCACAGGATTGCAGAACCAGGGTATGAAAATTACTGCACTCTATTGCTATGATATTCCCCTTGTATTGATAAAAACAAATTTAACAGAGGACTCCCAGAATGAGGGCACCAGGGAACCACTGGAATGGGAAAGTCCTGCTTGCAAGGGAGGTGGAGGGAAGACCGCTGTCATAAATATGAGTATATTTCAGTGTACAAGTAAGAAGGAAGTGGACAAAACCCCAAGAGCTGAATAGACAACTGGAAACAACGGTTCCCTGACACAGGATCTGAACATGGGCTGCACAGCCCCTGCAATAAAGGTGAGAAACAAACACATTTTCTGGGTTGCACTGAGTCCCATGTTATTAAATCCATGCTGCAATTAATCGAGCTACAGCAGTGTCCAAAAAAAAAAAAAAACAAAACAAAAAAAACCCAACCACAACACCCTCCTACAAGCAGAAGCGGTTGCTGTTAGCAATTCCCAAAATATGTCAGGCATGGAAGAGTGACAGGGTTCATGAGTAAGGAAGAGAGCAGCGAAAACAGTGCGCGCTGGGTATAATACCTTTAGCTGAGTACAAAACGTTTAGTCTACAACTATAACAACTTCCTCAACAGCCTAGCAGTTCCAGGTAAATTAAGGTAGCATAAGGTCTTCATGTTTGTGAAACTGCTTACTGAAAACCTACATGATGCTTGCTACTAAACCATTATCGGGGAGGGGACAGAGTCACACCACGTGTCTGACCAATACATCCTGACCCGAAGAAATTCAGAAATCGCAGGGCACGATGATCCCTTTCCACTCTCTTGGGACACATGATTTTCAGCTAAAGGAAACCCTGCACAATGCTCCATGCAAGTTTATGAAAGGGACATTTTGGACACCGTGAGTTCTGAAGATCACAGTTTCCTTTAAATAAGCTAGTTTGTTTTCCTCACAGATTTGAAATCATATTGCAGTTCAGATGTTTAATTCTGATTGAATTCCAAAACAAGGTACCTATTTGTCAGAAAGTGTTTGAACAAGAGATGATCCAAATGGAAAGACAAAATGAAGAAAAAAGAAACTGAGAAGGGGAAATATGTATGTGGAGTATTTTCATTTGGTAACTTATACCCCTGGATTGTAAAGCAATCATCCTTCAATTGCCATAATTTAATTAATTTCCCTAATTAACTAAAGAAAGCAGTTCCTTGAGGTTTTACTACCTGCTCTTTATTCTAATTTGGGTCACATGAATGGTAGACATGCAATGAACTCCATCCAAACTTTCTTACCTCTGTGTTACTTGACTGCTCTTATGTAACAGGAACCTTAAATAAGAACACTTCCGCATAATTCACATTTCAACATATAGACCAAGACTGTTTCTTCTGCCGGTCTCTGACCGATGGTCAAAATATATCAACTGAAAAAAACAATCTAGCTATCTAGAACTTTAAGGCAACATAACATTACAAGTGGCTCAAGCTATGAGCAGCTCTGATGAATGCTCTGTACTTTTCGATAACGTATTACCAATGCACAGAAACACAGTGTTGAATAGAGCAATCATCAACAGCTTTGTATCTCTGTTATTGAAGACAAGTACAAGATTATCATTTTCTTCCACAATGATTCTCCCCATCGGAAAGCCAATTTGCAAACACCCAATCAAAACGATTGGATATAGCCTAATACTTTGCTTATAAACCGTTACAGTTGGCTCCACATTTGGCTGAAGTTCTTCACAGAATGACTGAGGCTGGAAGGGAACACTGGAGGACGCCTGGTCCAACCACCCTGCTCAAGCAGGGCCACCTACAGCCAGCTGCTGAGGACCATGTCCAAACAGCTTTTGAATATCTCCAAGGAGAGAGACTCCACAGCCTCTCTGGGCAACCTGTGCCAGGGCTCCATTACCCATACAGTGAAAAAGTGTTTTCTGATATTCAGAGGGAACTCGCTGTGTTCCAGTGCTTAGGCCCTGCCTTTGGTCCTGACACCAGGCACCACTGAAAGAGCCTGGGTTGGTCTCCTTTGCACTCTCCCCTCAAGTATTTATACACATTAAGATCCCTCCTGCGCCTTTCTCTTTTCCAGGCTGAAGTGTCCCACCTCATTCAGCCTTTCCTCATGTGAAGGATGCTCTAAAACCTTAATCTTTGTGGCCCTTTGTTGGACTCTATGCACTACGTCCCCGTCTCTTGTATTGAGAAGCCCAGCAGTGGACATCAAGCCCAGAACTGGACTTTTCTTATATTGTAACTATTCCATAGTTTAAATTATTTCATGTCTATTATGATTGTAGTGTACTTTATGAAGTAGCTTTCAGTACTGCAAATGATTGACCTGTCAGCAGTGCTGTACATAGTTTCTCTACCTCCTTTGGTTTGGTTTTTTTTTTTTTTTAAGATAGGACACTTAACATTTCAGAATACAGTAAACTGGAATTGCAGTAAAACAGTATTCTTACCAGCATAGTATGATATCACCATTTAACAGCTAAGTCAGTACTCTGAGTTAACAACCTCTTTACTACTATATTGACTATAACAGAGCTACCAACTACTAAGAGACCCCTCAAAACCCCATCACCTCTAGATTTCAGTGTCAAGATGACCTGACCACAGATTTGCCCCCAGACAGATCACAGTAATCCTGTGAATTCTGGTACATCTGACCCACACATACTTGACCTAAACCACATATGCAGTATTTCCAAGAGAACACCTGTATCAGACCAAAGACCCATTATTCTGCCTACAAGTGCCATAAATAAGTGCCCACAGAAAAGGAAAAGCAGGGTAACCACATGCAGTACTCTCTGATCCCCCAGCTGTTTTCACATCAGGCTTTTTTCCTCAGATGCCTGTTCCGTTCACTCTTAATGAGGCTCCTGCTTCTTGAGAGCACCTAGTATTTTTTCAAATACATACCTACTTCTAGCATCTACAGCATCTTATGGCAAGCAACTCAGTATTTCCACTACCTGTTCCATGAAAAAACACCTTCTTTTGTTCGTTTGTAATCCAGTTCCTCCTGGCTTCATTTTAGTATCCGGAGTTGTTACACTGGAAGCAGCAATGAACCATTAATCCCTATCCGCTCCTTCAAGCTGATCCCGATTTTGCAGATTACTATCAGAGACCACCTTAGTCATCATCTCTTCTCCAGGCTGAAGAGTTTTACCACCTTCATTTCTTGTCCTGATGACTTTAACAGCCCTTTCTCTGAAACTTTCCCAGCTCCTTTATATCCTGTAAGATGAGGGGAACTGAACTCCATGGTGGATCTTCACAGAGTTCTGTTTGTTCTCTCCTTTTCCCAACTCCTAACATTCAGTTTAGTTTTTAACCACAACTGATAATCCACATGATCTTTTCATGCAACTGTCACTCTCTACAGACCTCACTCAGGGGAACAGGTGTGTATGTGCGTGGGAGGAATAAGTGCAAAGCCCACTGTTTCAATGGAAAACGATTATTATTTTGCTTCACATGTGTAATTTCACATTTATCCATGTTGAATTTTATCTGCCACTCTATCACCTAATGATTTAATATCTGCAGTCATTCTACAATTACTCATACTTGACCCCCACATCTTAACCATTCAGTAAGTTATTATCAGACATTCTCGCCTCACTGCAAGAATTCCAACCTCTGAACCGAGAACCAAGTAACGCAAGCCTTTTAATTCTTTTTAAGCTTATTCATTTAAACTTCCTCACTCCTCCTCCAAGCATTTGTTAGTCCTCTCCTCTCTTTTTTGCAGCTAAAGGAATGGCAGCCTTCCAGATCACTCCCAGGATCAGAGGGGCGTAACAAGGTATGCCAGAGTACGGCTCTGCCCTTAACCTGCCCTGGTATCCATGCCAGGATGGGGCACGTCTGTGTTCTTTGTAAAGGCAGCAAAATTAGGCCCTTGGTATTCTGTATGTTTGTCTGCTGTATGTTTGAGGAAAAACAAAACAAAAGCGAAACACTCAAACTACATAAAAACCCAGCCCTGTTACAGCCATGGAAAGAGAGATAAGGGCTTGGTTGGGTTTTTTTCCATCTCAGCAAAACTTTTCTTCTCATATTCCCTTCCAACCAATAAATCAGATATGAAAGACAGGGTGAGCAATTCATGTGTGGGTGCCTAGAGAAAGTCACCTAGGTTATAAGCTCTCAGTTTATAAAGCTTACCTCATACTCTGAAATGAGCAATACCTACTAAACCTCATCAATTTTAGTTTAAAGAAAGAAAAACACCTCCCTTCCCTGCTGACTGACCACATGATTTCAGACATGGTACTGACTTTCTGATCTTCAGGCTTACATCTCAGGAACTCTCTCAGTAAACAGGACCCAGTAAAGTATTCATGTGACAAATTCTAGAAGTTAGATGCTTGGGAATTAGAAGACAAACATTGTAAGCTGCAAGAATAATTTTTAGCCAGCTAAATACCAAAGGCAATGGTGGCCTCTCACAAATATTAAGTTTGTCCCACTTTATTCTCGAAAAGCAAATTTTGTATGTTGATCTCAAAAAACCAAATACCTCAAAAAAACCCCACAACTGTTTCTTGCTTTACTAGAATATCATGTATTCCTATTTTAGAATATGTGTAAGAACATTAACTAAGCGTGAAGAAACTTTTACAAAGAAGGACATTCATGCAGGCAACTGCAGAAGGACACTTCTCATAAAACAGCTGCTTCATCTTTAATCTCTCAGGCCATCCTCAATGGAAACCTACACACCGCTTCTCAAATATGAGCTTTGGAACAGAGGGTGCAGTTTTGCAGGCAACTCAACTGGCATACCAGCTAGAACTCATAACTCTGCTAGATACCAAATACATCTAACGGGCCATAAAATAAAAATTATGGGCTCAGTATGATCTCTCCCTCCACAGCCAACTCCTCGCATTCCACCAGCTATAAACTGTCTGTCTCTGCCCCTCAGGAGGGAACTGCTTTCTCATCTCTTCCTTCCAGCAAGAACACCCTGTCTATTTTACTCCCGCCTCCCCTCCCAGGAGCTACATTTCCATTCTGAGATGGTAAAATTGATCTCCATCTTCAGTATTTAACTGAACTCTGAGCACTGATCTCCATCTTCAGTTTAGCTTTGAATACCAATGTTTTGATTTCAGACCTTAACAAAGGCATTTGTGATCAAGAGCTTGTCACTTCTCAGCTGTGCCACTTCATCTAATAAACTCCAGAGACTGCAAGTGCTGATCTTGATTGTGTTCTCGCACCATCACTGATACACCACCACTACCATTCTTCAAGGTAACATGCACAAAAAGAAAATGGGAGTAACGAGCCCACAGAAAGAAGTTTTAGGAAAGGTATTTTTAACAGTTAGGAAAGAAAGATCAATAAGCAAGTACATGTGAGGAAGAAGGGTAACTACTTGTTTGAGCAGGCACACCATAGCGTTTTTAAATTCAATCTAAATTCAGTGACGACATACAGTGCAAATAAAGTTTTCAAAGATACCTATCAAAGAGTAGCACTGGGGTTGCTAACCTATTTACCGGAATTTCTTTTCTTTTCTTTAAGTGATGATTACTCATTACATTAAAGCAAACTTTTATCTGTACTTAGACCTATCCACGTTCTCTCTGCAAATACAATCTTTTCTTTCTACACTTTACAAAAAATCAAAGTATATTTAAAAAGAAAGCCACAAAATTCAGCTCCTGCCCACAACAGCGAACTCCAGCTATGCAATCACTATTTGAAGTCAAAAGCATGAAGAACAAAATAGTCCACCTGCAGAAACTGCTATTACTCTTCCAGATTCTCAAATATTTAAGTACACTCAAACTAGAAGCAAAAAATTAATAGAGGCATTATAAGGTTAGTTTATTCAAATGCAATTATCCAGAAACCCTCTGTTGATTACCACATCAACAGCCCTCCTAAATATTTCTTTAATTATATCTAAATACTATTTCAATACATTTTATGTGCCTCAATATAGCAAAGAAACTGGGGTCTACAATATACCACGTGCTGGTTATAAATAGCAAGCATACGATTGGTAAAATTAATGGTATGTGACAAGCTCTAACATGCCTGAAAAGAAATAGCCTTCACAGAATCATAATAAAAATATTCAAACCACTGATTCAACACACAGGTATTCATAAACTTAAACTAAATTACCACTTCCATCTTCTTAAAGCATTCTGATTTAAACATGGAGGCTTTGTTCAAAATGACGTACTAATTAAAGTAATTCAGGTTTTTATAGTCATCGGGAAAAAACGGCTAAACGATTAGTGCTTTTACTTCCAACAGACACACTTAAGTTTGTGGTGTTATAAATGATTTCATTACAAGGTTGTGAAGCAGTTTGAACAGAAAGTTATCTAGTAGTACATTTATAGTGACACAAACAGAGTTAAGTTTCAAGTTGCAAAGTACTATTGCATTTCCTAAACTAACCTTACATGCAGAGTTAGCTTTACCGGAAATCATAGTGACTCCTACAAAAGAAAACCTGCATTTTTTATTTTTTTTAAAAAAAAAGCACCACACAAAAACCCACCACAACCACACTAACAAAAAACCCCACCCAGCAAAAAACCAAACAAAAAGCTCACACACCACTTAGTGAAAGTAAACCAAATTTAGAAAAAAATAATATTTTAAATAGTAAAAAAAAAAAAAAGAGAGATCCTCCAGAAAATCCAATAGATCAGCTAGTTCAACTCAGAGTTGGCCACATGTTCACACAGAAATTTATCAACTTAAATTCCAGGCTAGAATTCTGAAAGTGTCATTTCTTATGTTCAGAAGGTTCCTTTAAAGTTTATAACGACGATTTTAAAAACACTTTACAGAAAAGAAAAGAAGAAAAAAGAAAAAAGTAGATATATGTTCATACTTGTGTACACTAAGCAGATGTTGGACAATCAATCTGGTCATTTTTACTTCAAATATTAATAATTTAGAATAGTCAGTCCTGCACGTAAGTGGAAACACAGCATCAGTCTCCTCTCTAATCTGTTTTCATCACTCTGTTTAAAGGCCATTTTTACTGAAAACTCTTAAAAAACGTAGTTGATGGAGGTGGAAGATCTTCCGTAGTAAAATATATGAAAAAAAAACCAAACAGGAAAGGATTCATGAAAGTAAAAGCTAACACATAGACTCAAAAGACAAAGAAATGCTTGCTTTTTGGAAGCAGATGTGACTTTTTAGAAGGTCTCATTAAATTTGTGTTGATTCCTTCAGTATATTATACCTGTCAATATGTTCACTTTTACTTTTTACTACAATTTCCTTAATTTCTTTCTGGCATTACCTTTGATTTTATTTTAAATAAACTTCTACAAAAGCAATTCTAGCTTGCTGTATCCCCATGAAAACCACCAAGGAAAACAAAAATGAAGTCCCCAGGAAAACTGTGGTTGAAAACGCTTGTAAATATGCACAAAGAATACAACACTGATATATTTAATGCATGTGAAAGGACAAATATAGGTGGCTAAAGCGTTCCTACAAAGAAACTACAGAAATTACTTTCATTTTTACATCTGAAAATTTGAACCTGGCTACAAAACACAAACTGAACTATTGCAAGAACCCTATCCTAATTTGTAGTAAAAGTTTTAAACCTGTCACACATTTGCTAAGTAATGCTCTGCAACCTCGTTTGGAGAGACAAATTCTAGCAGACTTTATAGCAGATCATCCTCAAGGAAAACTTAGCTTTATGTGCAATATACTGTTACACAGTCTCAGAAGTCTGTGCATTTGAATAGTCCAAATAAGAGACCACAGTTTGCTCTACAAAACTATATATAAACAGAAATACTCATTGTAAATTCAATGACATATTATGCAGAATCAGATTAAACTTACCTCACCACAAATGAGAATTGTTTTCAAGACTAATCACGAATGCATTTGTTTCTTGGTAAAAAGAAACAAAGCAACTATTTTGACATTGTAATATTTGTTGGAGTTTTGAAAGTTGTTGGTTCACATTGCACTTACATGTCTCTACATAAAATATTCTAAAAGCTCACTAGCAACCAACAGTGATTTTACTGCATGCTCACTGAGCAAGTATAGCGTATAACCACCTTTATCTTGCCCTTCTGCATTTTCCTTCTTCTTTGGTCATAAAAAGACAGTTTCAAGTTTCAGAAAAAATTATTTCAAATACTCAATTACAGATAACAGTAATTAACTTTCCCCAAAGTATGTTCAGAACAAAATTAAAATGCATTCATTGCTGTTATTAAAGGAAAGGTGCAGCTGAAAGCACTGGATTAAAGATGATAAAGCTGTACAGTGTTTTGGAAATGTCAATGTTTACTGCAACATAACAGCCTAGAAACACTTTTCAGACACAAGTCTGACCTTCATCTGTCAGTTCATTCTGACTTGAAGCTGTAATTACTGGTCTCAGAAAAAGGAGAAAAAAACAATGCCTAGATGTCAGTTTTAGCACTTACCTCAAACAGCAAATCAAAAACTTTCTTGTATGTTATAAATACCTAAGTGCAATTTCAGCCACAGTGCTCCCCCAAAAAAGAAGCCCACGCACCCTGCAAAAGCCACAATACAACACTTTTTTCCTTACATTGAAATAAGCAGTAATACCATTTCAAAAAGTTGCTTCCAAACTATGTATAGCTTTCAAATGCATGCAAACACAAGGAAGTATGTCCACAAAACACTACAACTACACATGTTCACATGCAAAGTAGAGACACTTAGCAAACAGCAAAGTGACACATTCTCAATGTAAAATAAGTTTAATGTTGTTTTCCATGTTTCCACTTACTGGCTTTACTTTTCATCTAGACCAAAATAGAAAACCTCCCAAAAACAAACTTTTACAAAGGGTTCTCTCATTTAACAGCCTCATCACTGTGGTGGCATTTAACCACCCTCAAAAGCCATTTATTACTTCATATACCATCTCACTGTAACTGCTGTGCCTTAAACACTCAGTGAAGTATTAGATATTCCTCAGTAAACTGATCAAAATGGCATAGCATCGGGTACAATAGAGTAACAGAACATTAAAGAATTAGCACAATATACGTAGTTGCACAGAAACCCTGCAAAACTATTTACAACATTGACTTCAGTACACAATATGTCCATCACATTACTACCAATTTAAATGTCAAAGCAGCGAACAGTGACTTTTCAAAGTATTACAGAAGATGTAAGTTTATCATACTAAGACACTGTAATCATATTTTACCAGCTGAACATATAAAACAGTATATACATCATTAAAGAAACCATTTTGTTTTGTCATGTGCACCCCAGGTACATTTCAGGGCATAATGAGCTCGCAGACAGCCTGGTAAAATAATACAGCAGCTATGTTACTGCCCATGCGTTTTCAGTTCTCTCGGTCAAACACCACTGAATCCCCACCAACTAAGACTCAGAGATTAATGTTCTCATGTCTGTACTGTCTGGGGATCAAAGGAATATGATGCCCAACTGTGGTCTGATATTCCTCCTTGGAACTCTGAGTGGGAATACAATCTATATCCTTCTCTTTTGGAATTAAAAAAAAAAAAAATAGTGTATTTTCTCCCTTTGCTGAAACCTTACAGATCTCTTGCAAATTCCTGTCTTGGGGGAAGCTGGCAACTACCAGCTCTCTCTTTACTCACTGAGCACATTAGCTCTGGAGCTCCGTTTCCATAAATCTTCCCAGGCCACAGGTCCTGGCCCCTCTGCCACCTGCACCTTTCCAGAATTTGGGGAAAAAGGGTGGATAAGGCTGAGCAACGCTGACTTCGCCAACGAAGTCCTCAATTCAATGGACTCTGTAGGAAGTAACGAGTTTGACTAAGCTAATTCTTGTCCTTGTCACATTGCTGTGGACTCGAATCCAAGCTAAACCCTCCAGAAGTTTGATAACCATATTTGACATTCAGTAAAAACTTCTAAAAATAAAAAAGGAGTTATCTCGTGTTACTAAATAACACTAATTCTGTTCAGATGCTCTCACCTCTGACAGTCTTCCTCCTGCATGCATCTTGTTATTAGCACTTATCACCTGTAACAAGCAAAAGACTTGATAATCACACGAGTCCTGCTCTGGTCAAACACACAGCAAGTACAAGTCAACGTACCAGTGTTGCAGAAAAATAAGGTGATATGACCATGCAACCAAACTAAGTTTTGACAACCTCAACATACAAGACCCGCAGACAATGATCCTGGGCATAGATGTTCATGAAGAGACCAGGAGGAGGGGAAGGTATGGACATAAAAGCACTAAGGGGAAAGCTCAGTAAAGTATTTTAAGAGCTGAGCACTGGTGCTGTGGCTGACAATCGTATTTGCAGTCGGGGGCAGAGAGAGGGAAGGAGTGTCTGCACATGCCTGTTCACCATTACCCACATCAGCCCGTGTACTTCAAAAAAAAAAAAAAAACAACCTTCAAGCCAGTAAACATGAAACATATATAAAAATGGAAAATTATCAAGCAACATGGGATCACGAAACATTTTAACTGCTTACACTTTTACTTTTCACAATCTGAATTAATGACTACTAAATATGTACCTTAAGAGTAATAAAAGAATCCCATGTGAAGAACTAAATTATACAGATTACTTAAAAGATCTGGCTCTAGGGTGTCATTTCCAGAGACAATTAAGCACTTCTGAAGGGCTTTTTTGTTTCATTTTTCTAAAAATATCAATAAACCAAAGAAGAGAAACCAGATTTAGGACTATAAGCATTTTTAAGCCTGTAGCTGTAATTATTCTGTTCTAAGGATCCAATATAACTGCAGTAATTTCTGAGAAAAAAAAAAAAATGAAATAAGGCTTTTTCTACCTAATCTTCCTCACTATTGCCAGGGATATGCATGATCAGTCTTTGTTAATTCTTTACCACAGAACATCTCTTGAGAAAAGTTTCTCACACATGCAAGAAGTCATCAAGTAAAGGAGAAACAGCCTTCCAGAACATCTTATTCCATACAATATATTAAAGATGAGAACTACAGCTAACATTTAACCTCTTTTGCTGCTTTCAAACTGACACACATCAAGCATTTTCTTAAACACAGCTAGAGTTTAATCCAGGCAAGTGGCTAGGAATAGTAACCAGCAGTATCATAAGTTTACACACACACAAAAATAAAACTAAACTTCCAAGGATGACTCTTTTATGTTCTTTTGCCATTAAGAACAGTGTTGGTATCCCAACATTGAAAAAGAACCAGAAAAAACACCAGAACCATGTGTGGTTTATAAGGAACATACATATCTTGAATGTGTTTTGTTGGGGGGGGGGTTTACTGCCAGACAAGAACTTTTCCTATTAAGACATCTCTCATTTTCCACAACTAATAATCGCCTATGTAAATAAATTTTTCAATCGTCATGTTTATGTAATGGACTGTAATTTTTTTTAATTGGGCTCTCCAAAACAATAATTTTAGATATGTGTTGCTAGTTTAAGATATTTATTATTTGGTTTAAGATATGTTTAAGGTATGTTTTGCTAGTACTCCCTGGGTATGCCATAATAATAATAACTTGGGATTAATTTGAGGTAATTATGTTTCTTGTGCCAATTTCAAGTTTCTTGCATCAGTTTGTGATGCAATTACAACAACTTGTGATTGAATTAAACTCTGTATTTTGATTCTACCTCACTTTTTTAATATGGGGGGTGTGGGTCTGATTTTTTTATTTTGGTTTTGATTTTTTTATTATTATTTAATTAAAGGGAATGAATAAAACAACATATTTGATTTTTGGGGATTTTGGTTTTGCTATCACAATGTAGCACCCTGCAAAAGAGCTTCACATAGCTGGTTTATCTTCAGGCACTACCATCCATCATGTCTTTAGACCTTAAAACAGCTGAACTCTGTCAGAGACAATGGTAAAGGCCAACTTGAGTCCAGAATGACAATGATGTTAACAGCTTTCTTTGCATGACTGGACCTTTCAGCCACACATTCTCACATTAACTGATTACCTATCTCACACTTTAACTCAAGGTTGCCAGAAAAGTCTAACAAATGCTATAAATAACTATTTCTACAGACACAAATCACTAACATCAAGTAATGTTAATGCAGTAATATACTAGTTTATGAAGATATAAGGACTAGATTCAAGGTTCCACTGTCTTGCTCTATTTAATTTCCTGTTTGCATTTTCATCTTCTGAAAAGCATACTACATTAGTGAGGGAATATATTGAAACTGTAATTATCAGCAAATTGGTTTTCTCAGCAAGCACACTGTATTAGACAGAAATATGGAAGGGTTCTCTCCCCCCCCCCCCCCCCCCCCCCCCCCCCCCCCCGGCACTGGCACACTAGGGACTGTATGGTAACACAAAGGCGGCATGGACACAGGAGTACATAAAGCACAGTGGAGGGACCAAGAATTCTCCCACATATTTACAACTCCTATCACAGTTTCAGTTGCTATGATCTGCTGAAGGAGGTGCAATAAAAGCCACAGGAAAGGAAATACATAAGAGAACAAGTTTGCTCTGTGCCGGTCCTTCCCAGCACCTCCCACAAGCAGAGAGGTTGTGGCGTCCTCCTCTCCCTGGGCTGCTACAAAATGCAGGCTGACCTGCAGTAACCAGAAAGCAGCAGAAATCCCGACGGTTCATGTATTCCCCGGCAACTACCTGTTGCTACTTAGTAACAGCCTAGCTTACTATCAAAGCCACCTTCATTTGAGCCTGAAAAACTTCCAAAGCACCGAGCTGGAAAAATGCCCCCAAACCCCACACATTCATTCATACAATATTTAACGTGGGGTCCCTTCATTAAACCACAGATAACAGTTACCTAAGTACTTGCCCCATCTGGCCTTGATGTAAAGTGTCTAACCCAGAATGTAAATGTTACCATCTTGCCATTTGTGAAGGCATCAAAATCACTTGAAAAGTTACCTTAACTGATAGTTCAGTGGATGTTGTGAATGCAATTTCCACACGCAGCTCATCATGAAAACACCCACACACACACATTTTCAATTTTAAATGAAAACATTTCTTACGCAAGTGTAAGAGAGTGAAGGCTGGAGACAGCTGGTTTACCTCTGAGCTGCTTTCGGAGATTTTTGTTTTGAACTGATGAATAATGCAGGCAACAGACTCTTTGGACACAGCTGAAGAATCTCTCATGACAGGCAACCACAATATAATTGCAAGAGTAACCACAAAAGCCACAGCAAGTTCACAGCGTGGTGCTAAAACATCATAACTGTGTAACATCAAGAGGAAAACCCTGCCTCCACCTCTGCAAGGACAGCGGGAGTAGCAGCAGCACCATCCTGCCAGGCATCGCCGGCCACGGGTTGCACAGCCTACGCTCAGCAGACAGCACCATCTCGAGCAGCAGCGTCCGAGCAGTGATGGCAGAGCACAGCCAGGGGTGAGTTGGTAATAGGGCATGGCGAAGTCCAAGTACAAACAGCCCCACAGAAGATGCACATTTATGGACATGTCCTAACACAAATGAAAGTGCACATGCTCCAAATCCTCAGCCGAAGTCTTACGTGAGAAGGAACAAACTCCCTCCAGCACCTCACAATAACTTTGTGCTACTAGCTCCACTTCTGAGGAAAAAGTACATGGAGCCGCACCCTTACAGGCAGATGAGGGCAGAAAACACGCCATGGGACAAACTGTCTCAGTGCCTTCCCCAAGTTGGGGTCGTTTTTCACAAAGCTCTGGAGCAGCACAGCAGCATTGCAGACAGCTGAATCTAACAAGAATGTGTATGTGTTGTTGTTTTCTATTACACCTACTAGCCAGCATGCCAGCACTAAACACCTGCAATCCTCCCCAGTTTAAATAACCTATGTATTCTAAGTTTCCCCGGTTTTCATTGCAGTGACAGGACTTTGCACCACGACTGAAGACAGGCTGTCACACCCAAGCAACTGCAGACAGCTGTGCTGGACTCCTTCCAGCTGCTCCCTTGGCTCTGCACAAATGCCATTGCTGATAAACCCTCCTGAGAGCGGTGCCAAACACTATTTAAACTTCAAGAGGTCATTCATTACTAATTTGTTGGGTGTACCAGAATTTCAGCCTTTAACTGAAGCTATGCTGACCTACATAAGCTCCACATTTTGACATAATTAAGTTACTTGATACATGGCATATTATGTTTTTATTTTGCCAGGAAAAACTGGTGTTTTACAGAGTAATTGTGAATTGTGAAATTACTTTTCTTCAGTACATGAACAGAAAAAAAAACTGTGCCCAATACACAAGACTTAAATTACTAAAATTATCATCACTGTCATGACTAGAACTAAAATGGTTTTGCTAGTTTGCAAAAGTAATAAAAAGATAGTGTCACTGAAAAATTATTTATTATAGGTAACACTATAGTACAAGAAAGTGGTAAGAAAACAATTGTGTATTATCACCTTCTTTAAATTTTATATACCAATAAAAAGCTGTTATGAACAAAAACATCTGAATCAAGGATGCATGATAAAATTTCTGCTGTTAAGCAATTATCAAAGACCAACTATGTAAAAAATGTGAAAAGATTAAGTAAAAGGTCCCTTTTGGTATTTCCAGTCTGGGTTAAACAACCTGATACGACTTGGCAAATATAAAGCCCTTCATATTGAGATCACTCTGCTTCTGCATCACTGGGTACAAACTCATTTAGGCTCCCTCCATTCTAGGTGTTAATTTTGACCCAGTTCTGGCCTCATTAAATACAAATCTCTGAACACCTTTCTTTTTTTTTTTTTTTTTTTTTGGGGGGGGGGTAGGGGAGAATCTCACACGTAAAACCAAATAAGCTCCATCTAGTTTTCAGATTAGTAAAATATCAGCCACGCTACATTTCAATACAGCAAGGTGACAGATGAACATTTCTAGGATAAGTCTCTTGTTCCCACTCCTGCCCCTTTCTGTTTGCCAAATGGGCTGCAGCAGGAAGCAAAGGCTGTAAAGGCCAACATCCAACCTGTAGGAGATGTTTCCGTTGTGCGGTAACAGTTGAACGCATATCCAGGAGCGACAGCCCTCAAGGATCTGGAGGTTAAACTCAGGCAATTTCCCAGATCAGCCCAGCCTAAACTCTGGCCAGTTTGAAAATGCCTCCATAAAAGCTCATACCGGACAGATCGTTTTCTCTGTCAGGCTGACTTCAGACTTAGCAGCAAGTACACAGTCTGAGGTCCTGATCCCCAAATTGCATGGATCAGAAACATAGCCTTAGCGCACAGACAGTCCTCCAACTCATACACTCCTCCTTCCCACACACAGAAGATGGGGTGATAAAGGAAAGAGCTTTTCTGGGACTTTAAAAACACATTACAAAGTCCACCAGCTTTGCTGCAGCTAAGCAGCAAATTGTGCTGGTTTAGCTTCTACTGAATTATTCTCAGTGAAAACTATTACACAGGGAACTATTTTTTTCATTAAAGGCCAACATTTCTTCCAACATGGAACATGGATCATCAAATGAGGAAAATGCTTCGGTCTTCACAAGAGCCCTCTGAACTACACAAAACTGGGTACAGAGAGCAAGAGGGACAATATCTAGTATGTTATGCTTACAGAAAAAATATTCTATTAAAACAGGTAAGATGCAAAAAAACAGAACTCGAGCTACAGCACATAAAAGTTCTGTGAAGCATAAACACTTGCGCACACACACACTCTTCACAATAATGCAGATTTGTTTCTCCACTTGTTGGCCAACTTTCTGAAAGCGGTAACAACCCCTGAAGCCTTCATTTTCTAAGCTGTTCATTTTTCTACCAAGTAATTTTTGCTTTTCTTTTATTAGTTATTTTACTACAGTACCAAAACCACCCACTACATAACTCTTCCGGGGCTTATACCTGCAAGAGTGCCAAAACTCCTAGCTTTATCTGACAGCATCCAGAGCAGTCCAGGACCATTTTAAAGAAAAAAAAAAAAAAAACAAAACCAAAAAAACCCCACACCAATCCCGCCCCCCCTACATACAAACAAAACCCACATCACACACAAAAACTCACACCCAGCCCAAAAAGCAACACATACACACAACATACAAATACAGAAAAACACAGTTAAATTGTAATTAACACTACCAGCAGCAAGTTTGGTTATTATGCAACCTATTCTGTATTACATGGTCTATTTTCACATTTCATTTCTTCAAAGATCCCACTATTAAATGTCTAAAAGAAGCCCTAGCATGACCTACAGGCTCTTGAACTAGGGGAATCAAAGATCTATTTGGAATGAGGAATTTTGGAGCAGCCAGCCACAAAATCCAAGGTATTTAGGGTGAAGGAAGCAACGTAGCTGGGCCAGTCTGTCTACCATCCATATGCAGGTGTGTCACAGTAGTTTTTCTGTCTTCCCAAATAGCAGTCTCCTCCCCCTGTACTGCCATCTTCCCTGCCACACACTCCTTGTGATTGTTCTGTATGTGCTCTATAAGGCTCTCCATAAGCAGTATGAAGTATTAGCCTGAAGATCACTGATCCAGCCAGACATCAATGCAAATAGTTTTCTGCTCACTTAGTGAACCGAATCAATTCAAGAACCACCAGAAAAAACACAGCGATGGGCACAGAAACATACGCTAAGACCAAGGGAGAATCCAAGGACCATAACGACTCGCCTTTAACAGCAACAGGTTGTGGATCCACTCACCTACACTGCACAGCTCCACCCACAGGTTTAAGCCACTAGTTCAAAAGACCTGAGGATAACTCAAATGAGTATTATTTCAAGCTTACTATAGGGTTAGGGGAAAAAAAAAATTCTTATATTCCCCATTGGTATGTTAATGGTTTTATCACGTGTCTTAGAAATGTCTTTATTTTAAAATGAGCACACAAGTTCAGGAACACGGTTTTTCAGCACAGAAGAAACATGAAGTGGATTCCTTAATGAAAAGGACTGCACAGACACAAAGCATACAGGATTCTCCATTCAATCCCTATCACAGCTTTAATTCTTAATTTTCTGGCTTCTTTCCCAATAAAATTTCAAATTGACATTCCAGTAAAATGTGTATTTTCTACTTAGATACGGTAAGCTTTAAAACTACATATTTCAAGTTCAGTAAAGATCAAAATATCCCATTAAAAGATCACTATCAATTAACTAATGCCCTTGAAGTAGTTTGAGCAAACTTTTCTGAGCAAACAAAATTCTCAAAATAAAAATAAAGATAAAAATAAAAAAGAGAGAGAGAGACAAATAAACAAACCAGAAGCCCGTTAACAGACATAAACCCTTGACCAACACCTTGTGCTCCTGGCTGGAATAACCTCTACCAGTATTCCACCACAGCTGCCAGCAGTTTCTGAATACACAATGCAGTCACAGCTGTTTCAGTGACATTTGAGGCCCTGCAAAAAAAAGTACTTCTTAATCCTGCTGGCTGTGAGATGTCGTCGTAAATCCAAATAACATCTGCCTCACTGCTAGCTGAACAGATATACAGTTTCATTTTGGTGCAAGGTAATGTGAGCTTACAATCTGCTTCTGGCTTCACCTGTTTTTCTTCAGGAAAAAATCACCATATTAACATTACAAGTTGCCAAAACATTTGCATAAAACAACAATTAACTTTAAGAGAACACACATGCCAATGCTAAACTTGACAATTATACGGTTCCACCACATTGCAGTGGTAAGACATTGATTGAGACATGAAAAGAGACACGTATGATTAAAAAATAAAGATCACAGGGCATTCTTAGTAGTAGGACTAAAACCCAGACAGTACATTCAAATGCTACCTACAGTGGTGAAGCACTTAACTGGTTTTTATGATAACTTAAAAATAAATTTCCATGCAATATTTAGAATGACAATTCTCCAAATCCTGCAAGGCTAACTCTGTTTTACTCCTGTTTAGGAATTCCCCAAAACATAGAAACCAAATTTCTTTAATTTTTATAGGGAAAAAAAACCAAAACAAACACAACACATTTCATTTAATCTTTAGATAGCAGAATAAAACCAGTATCTTCAAATGAAAAAAATCTACAATGCTTTGAATGGTGTAATCAACAGCAAGCACTCAAATCCAAGCTCAGTCTGAAAGAAGGCACTGGTAACTATAACCTCATTACAATTTAGAGATTGCCTTCAGGAACTGTGCCCACGCAACTGATGATGTCCAAAAAAGAAGAGGCAGATTAACAGAGTAGAATTGCAGAGCCCTTACCCAAACCAATACAGAAATAATTCAGGTTATCCTATTATTTCATAAGGACAGTTATTGAGATTATGAACAACCTTTTCTAGAATCTAAGGTGCTAAGCAGATGCTCCGAGTGAATTATTTAAGCAGCAAGGCTCCGCTTTACCAGATAACCAGTTAGAGATGCTGGCTAATTTGCACAATACCTAAAGGTTTTTTTCTTAAATACTTGACAACTTGAGCCCTTGAGACAGCAATCACTACAAGCAATATAATCATCACGGTTCAGGTTAGGTAAGTAGGTAAGTGACAGCAGCATTTCAGCACAGCAACTGCTATAATGATGTTTCAGACCTCATTCAAACAACTACTCACTGGATGTGAAAACACAGCTATGTGTTAGACACTGACTGAAAACACAGAGAGAGATCTCTAAATATTTTCAACTAAGTTCTTTTTCATGTGGTACCTCCCACCTAACAAGCATGCTGCTATAGTGCAGCAAATGCGTAGTATCAACCAGCTGCAAGCTCATCAAGCACTTCTCATCTTCCACAAATCAGCTTCCATAAAGTCATCAAATCTGAGACTGCTAAGGTTTCAGCCATACAGACTTACCAGCAATCTTTCACCCAATTAGCTCAGAGACATTACAGGTCTACATTCCCTTAGTATCCCCTAAAACCTCATTAATTTTTCCATCTAGACTAACACCTGCCTCCCCCTCTGCCTAAGAAAGCTTTATCAACAAAATTAAATACTTTCACTGTTAACTAAGGATGAGATAAATAAAAAAGTTCTTCTGCTTGTTCAAAAATCAGAGCATCAAAAAAACCCAACGACCAATCACACAGTCTCACAAGCTGTTTTCCGTTACTTCATTAATTGAGATTGAGCATGTATCCTTCAACCCTATTTTTAAATTCTGTCAGATTAGTCCTTAAAAAAAAAAAACAAGTCACAGGAACAACACAAAGTAACTATTCCAAGTAAAACAGATACAATAGCTAAGCCTGCTTTGCCTCCTGCTAACATCCTCAGCAGCCTTATCAGCTCTGCATCACCGAGTGTTTTGTCTTCTTACCAATTTCTCTGTATGTCCTACCACCTGATGTATGTTGATGACTAACTACTTTCCACTATTCCACTTCTACTTTTTTTAAAAGTGATACAATTACTTTACTATATGACTATTGTGAACTTTTTTAAGTAGACATAATACTCTATTCCCTTGATGATGTGTAATGTAAAGATACTGAATTGCCTGGCACATTTTCAGACTTAGGAGTCAAAGATCAAAAAGAATGACAGCTGTTAACTTCCTTTTTAAATACGCTTTTATAAAAGGTGAGAAATTCAGAATGAAGTCACTTAGTCTGAGGCTAAGATATAAGCTTCAGAAAGACCTATGCCATATACCAAAAAAAAGAAAGAAATCCAACTACAGAAATCCAGATCTGGTTCTTTTTAATTATTATTTTGATAGGTTCACAAGTGGGGGAAATTTCCATGTATAACTCAAGCTCACAGCTGAAAGCAATATTTAGAAAAACAGAACCTCTTTCTAGAATTCAAAAAGTAAGATTTATTTTTCAAATCCAGTTGGTACTTTCAAAAAATTAGTAAACTTTTCTCAGTTTCCTGACACAAGGGCTATTCAACCCAAAGCCAGAAGACCTAATCCTCCCCCAAACTGGGCTGTCTTTTTCCCGTAAGAGGAAGTCTCTTCTATCTCTACAAGCCACTATGGTTTCCACATAATCTACTGACATTTAGGCTGAGAATATGATTATTACTTGCAAATAATGCACAGTTCAAAACAATTCATAGAGCACAGCTATAAAAAGAGCACTCCAAAATACAGAATATTTGAACAAGATAAGACAACGGTAGCTCACAACAAGCGCACAGGAAAGCAAAACTGAACGAACCACAGGCATCTCATTAATTTGCAAATTTTGTTTAGCTTCACTGTGGATATTGTCATCCTCCTCAGGCAGGAAACTGTGCAAAGCTATGGACACTTCTAGTTCTGAATGAGAAGCACGTGCATGACAGTTCACCTTACTTGTGATAAGCAAACAGGGAGAAAAAAGAACAAACAACACTGCTGCTTTTCTTTCTTATACCTGATCTCAGGCTTTCAAATTACTGAAACTGATACCTGTGTGAATTATAGCAAAGAAACAGCTTACACGTCTAATAAAAAGAGAGAAAATCCTTTCCCAGTTTCAGTGTGACCTCAGCCTACATGAAGCATATGGAACCTGATGGTAATACTACTAACAAATCACCACTGAAAGTGGGCCTGAAAAAACAAGTAACTATGACCTACTTTTGTTAATAATTATCTAATGTTTCCCAATGTCCCAGCTTAACAACTCAATAAGATACTTTTGTGCTCAGTACAGTATCAACTGAGAGGCTTCTCTAAAGTATATCCTATAATCCTGAGCAAAACATGTGAAGCCAGCCAATCTGGTTTCTATCTTCCAGGAAGCATGAAGTTTCTCAGCTGAACATGATAATTTGGAAAAAAAGAATAAACGTGGCCGCATTCTGCAATTCAAAATTAAGAAGTCAATCCTAAAACAAACTGGCTGTAAAAACCGAAACCTTCAGACACTCAGTCCTTAGGTCTGCTCTGCCTGTTAGTCCTTCCTGAAGGTTTAGCCAACTTTGTTCATGGTTTTATGTTACAACACTCCACCTTCCAAGACAGAACTTGAGTTTTTCCTCTTCAGAGACATAACTGATGAAAAGTAGTCAAGACGCAAACAATTAACAAATTTTAACTGTAATAAAGAGGAATAGGTAAGTATATGCATTTATCTACAACACAAAGAAGCTAGCTTTGTGTCTTACCAGTAACAGATCTAGTTAGCTCATAATACTACCTTAACTCTTGAGATTTTTCCTTTTGCTGCCTGCTTCATCAGATAAAATGGTGTTTACATTGCTTGGGCATCATAACTTTAAATCCACTATAGCTCTCCTGCCTGCAAAAACTGGTACGAAAGACTGTTAATCTACTGGTGTAAAATATTTCCAGATCCTCCTTTCAATCAAAACACCATGAAAGACCCTAATAGTACTTTTTAGGTTTGAGGAGGGTTGTAGAAGAAATGTTAAACTAGTTTTATGTAACATAATACACAGTTTTCTGTGATACCTAGTCAAACCTTCTCATCTTGCAGGAGAATGAGACAATGAATAGAACAGACATCAAAAGAATAGTTTTGAGAAACTTGCAATCTCTAGATAGACTGACAATTCAGAGACGCTGTACTGATCTAGGACTATACTGAACCGCAGTCACGGATTAACATATGAAATATTAAAGATTTAATCCAACAAAATAGCTAGCAAATCCATCTTAAAAGCATATCAAAATCACGAATTCCTTATGCAAGCAACTATTAATGCACACACCACACCCCCCCAATTAATTCACATTCAACTTGAACAGGAAAACAAGTGACACACACACACACACATTAAAAGTACTGTTCTAGGGCTTTTTTCCTGAAACAGGCTGTGGATGCCCACCTGAAGTAGGTGAACTGTGAAACTATCTTGTTGCTCATCTTAAAAACAAATTAAAAAACCCAACAAAGAAAGAAAAATCTTAAGTAACTTAAGATGGTGGTGTTTTGTTACTAAAAATTGTCATTTTTTCACCATCAGCCAAGGAAGTTCAGGATACCGTGGATAGGAAGTCCCTGAAGAGTCAAACGCTGTGAACTTTAAACTAATCCTGCCACTACCCTGCTATGACACTGTGGCTACCAAGCTTCCTACATAGTTTGAGAAGATGAATGTTACTACTGCCCTCCACTAAAGCAGTTAAGGTTTTTCTGCTACTGTGGACATACTGCAGGGAGACGACACCTTCCTTAGTTCTGCAACCAAAAGAAATTTCAGAACTGCACCACCACCACCATTATCACATTTGGGGATTTGCCACGAGGAATCATACCACTTAGAGAAGCAATTTCAACCTGAAATGTAGGTTACAGGGGAGGCTCTACTGAGCTCTGCTCCTCAGTGGAACCCCGCCTGCTATCGGTCCCCCTGGGCTGAGGCAGGAAGGTTATTCCCTTGCACAGAGGGCAGAAACCCAGGCAATCCAATTCCACCCAAGTTGCTGTATGAGTGCTACAGCTACTTTGTAAAGTCTTGCCTAAATTCTCTGTTATACATGCAGTGCTGGGTCACAGATTTGCTAAGCAGATGACTGCTGTTTGCATATGAAGATACAGGCTTAGAAGCTGTTAATATTCTGTTGGCACCATTTGTAAAAAGAGTTGGAAAAGGTAACACACAAAATACTCCCAAGAATGACACATTGTGCTCACACACAAACAGCCCTTTCTGCCACTCTGGTCCCCCAAAATACCATTGCTCTTAATAAAGAAAAACAGCTTTGTGTCCACAGTATTAACAGTGACATCACATTTCACTATTTTTACTGCATCACACCTCTGCCTCCCTTTACTTTCCTCCATTAGCAACACCTGATTTGTAAATTTCTTTATCATTTCAGGTTAAAAATCTCATCTTTGCAGATAAGCTTACCTTGGGATGCAAAGATAATAATGGACTTGCAAAGCTTTCAGCCCCAAAGTGAAGAAAGTTTGATGGAACTTACAGAAATACTTATTTCATTCATACTCATAAGAAAGCTAATACAGAATACTAGCAGGAGCTCTACTGCCCTTGTAAGAACAAGGCTGAGAACCAAAGCTCAGTGGAAATTTAAGGGATAAGATACATATACCAGAAATATAATTAAATCCAGCTTGAACACATGTAGAAAAACACATCTGAAAGTTAAGTGCCCAAAATGTGAGTGTACTTGGTAAGAACTATTGCTTAAAGATCATGAATGATGACAGAAATTCAAATACAAGTATTAAACATACTGTTTAATTAAGCTGAATGATTTGTGACAGGTAAGGGAGACATTTAGCACCCTTTGGGGTTCTAACAACAGTATAAGTTTCCTTTCTTGCCCTTTAAAACAGTTCTCTGCCCTGGAGAAAACATTTTTAACCATTCATAAAATATTCAGGTTTATTCATTTTACTGCTCTCCTCCTACTGTTAAACAGGATCTTTTCACTTCATCTCTCTCTTCTCCTGGTCCAAAATATACTGTTCTTTCCTTCAAGGGGTACATGTTTTCTCTCAAAAGATCATCAGCTCATCAGAGCCCAGATGGGAATTACCTTGAAAGTCATCACAACTTTCAAGAAGACAACAATAAAGGAGAAGTAAATAGTACATCCATGAGTGAACTGTAGATGATTATCCACTGACTCACAGAACTATGTAAGTCTTTTCAGACAGAAAAGCCAAATTCAAACAATATGAAAGAGAAGTTCCAATCTTTCTGAAGTGTTTGAACTTTACGACCAGGTATTTACTTTAGGGAAAATAATCCATCTGGTCTTGTAATTATAGTCAAGTATTTTACATTGAATTATTATAGAAAGCATACAGAAAAATCTGAAAAGTACATCTAAAATATCCTTGAGCTATTTAACTAGTTTTTCCAGCCTTTTTTTATAGTCTTTTAAGTTATATTAAGAATATATTCTCCATCTTATATGACAAATATAAGCTACTCTTTAAAGATCCTCTTTTCATCTTAAAAAAACCAAAAGAAGTGATAAGTACTCAAAATTTAGTGACATTGGACTATATGAGCCTCCACATTCATCAGAGTATTATTAAATATTTATCGCCACACCAAGCAAATTTCCTTTCCTTTTCTGAAGACATAATTGAAAAATCAGCTCTAAGTTCTAGGTAAGCAGGCTTCCCCTCCTTCCCTTCACAAGTGGAAAATAATCAGACCCACTGAAATATACAGCACGACACTTTGGAAAAAAATCCAATGGAAGGTAAAGTACTTGTGCTAAAACATGCTTGGCACACATACAAAAGAATCCAATGATTAAGAACAAGAAACTAAAAGGGAAAGAACATATTTGACTGGAAGACTCAAGTTTTTTAATTCTCTCTTAGTTAAAAATAAATAAATCATAATCTGCATGCGAAGTACTAACTGATGAAAAGAATTGTTCCAGCAGCAGGTACAGTTCACTATACGGTTCCAAAAAGCTTCGAACTCCTAGCGCCACGCCACTGCTGTCAGATTGTAATACAAGAGCCGGCTTTGCAACAGCAACAACAAAGCAGAAAACCTTTGAAATCTATAAATACTAAAGAGGTGTGACTGCAGATAAATGAGCCACCTTGAAATCTTCTTCACTTTTTTTAGGATGGCAACATCTCGCTCCTGGCCCTAGGTCTTGATTTCACTAGACTGAAATGATACCCATTAAAAAGCTTCAAAAGCTACTTTGAGAAACAAGCCTAAAAAGAGAAATAACCATTTTGAACTTTCAAGTCTTCTTCCCAGATGCCTCTAACTCTGGAAAAGCTGCATGCCTGCTTCCCTACTTAAATGCATTGGCTGGACTCCCACACAACTCTGCTGCAGTTAACAAAAATAGGAAATCAAACCTTCATTTTTCATCACTTTCATGAAGGCTGCATTCAGAGAGACAAGAAAAAGGGAATTAAAAATAAGAAAATCAGTTTCAACACTTCCGTAATGATTTGTTCCAAAACATGTATTTAGACTACATTTGCTTGAGAATATAAATTACTTTTTTTGAGCATTAAAAGTTGCATTTATACAGTTATATTGCTTATAAACTCAATGATGAAATGATAAAGAGCGCCTACTTGGCCTAATTTTACACTGACACTGAGCTTCAAAAACTCTTTAAAAATAAAAATAAAAAATCCAAGGAGGGTGCATTAAGGAGCACAGAACCTTAAGATATACTTGAGAAATGCCTTCCTCAACCTAGCCAGGTTTTTCAGACCAGTATATTGTATACAAACATCTGTGGATCAAGTACAGCCCTTGCAATTCTTCAGTGGCTCAGGAATTACAGCAAGAGTGAATTCAATTTCAGAGTTCACATTTTGGAATAAGTTACAATCTGTACATTCAGTAGAATCACTGTTACAACACAGGCTGCTATCTTGTTATAAAAATTCTTCTAGAATGGAGATAGAAAGACAAGATAATCTTATAATACCATTAGCTATTCTACACTGCACAATACATAAAACAATTTTCTTCCTTTTATAACTTCAGTTGAAATAAAAGCATAGGTATTAACAGAGCCCCTTCTTGCCAATAAAGTTTTCTAGCAGACTTGCGTGAAAGTCACTAAGGGCTAAAAACTAAGCCAGTAAAGTTTTTTAAGGCTATGTATGCCACTTATCAAAAAAAGCTACTCCACCTCACTAAGATGCCTGTAATATATATCCCTTCTTACAGGGTTACTGTCACCCCGTCTGGCAAGACACGAGCACAATGTTTCCATCTTTCCAGCTATGTAATGGTGAGGGAGCCAATATGAATCCACCAAATTTGACAGTATCAGTATCAAATGAAGGCCATTTTGCTGCTTTGTGTTTTCCACATACCGTATCCGATTTGTCCCTGTACGGTCACAAGCAGCCAGTGTAAAGCAGGCCCACGGACCCTCTGCTGCCTTTTCCTAGAGAAAGTTGCGATGTCTGGCTTTACCCATCAAGACAAAAAATCATTATCCAATTAAATTTACACAGAGCCATTAAATACAGAATACCTTCATTTTCCTCACATAGTCACATTAAAAAAAAATATCTCCAACATTAAAACAGGAAAATAAGTGGTTTCTTAGAATTATCAAAAACTGATAGAAAGAGGAAATAAAACAGTTGAAAAAGTTGACTTGACATAAGATTTCTGTCTCTATGTCAACTAACTCTAGAAGAAAAAGCACACACACACAAAGAAAGGTTGTTATACAGGAAGTCTCTCTGTTCTTCATAAAGCCCTGCATTTTAAATCATATTCATGAACAGGAGGCAAGCCATAATTCCTCTAGAGGTCTGAAGAGCAGTTCTGGCAAGATTTACATAATTTAGGCTCCCTTTGGCTATGACTTCACATCTAAATAGAACATTTCAGAAATGCGACAATACAGCGCAGTACAAGCTGGCACCATAATAAAGCTAACAACTTCCACTGGTTGAACAGATGAATCTGAGCAATCAACAAGCTTCAGGGAAGGCTTTTTGTTGGGGGGACGGGGGCTGTTGTTGGTTGTTGTTCTTAAAGAAATTTTAATTAAGTCACTACCATAAGGTTTCAAAACCAGGTTTGCACTAATACATAATTTTCCAGTAGGGGTTGTTTACTGGAAGTCTTAAAATGGATCTGAAATCCTCAAGCCTCATTATAAACTGTAGCCAAATCTAAAAGGCTATTGTATTGACTTGCCTTAAAAGAAAGTTTCCATTTCTGAAATCTAAGCTGAAATCCTGATAAAAGAATTAGAGCAACCCTACCTCATGCATGCAGTTTTTAGTCTCCATACTGTCTCATCTCCTGTATCCAATTCTGAATGGCACACGGGGGTCCGCTTTTCATTCCCAGAGCCAACAACCAAAAACCAAACCACAGAGCAGCAACAAAGTATAAAACACACTTATTCCTTGCAATAATTCTGTCATCCAAGCAAACAGCAGCAATGAAGAGAAGACATTTCATAGGCCTCAATGAAGTCAAATAGTAGGTGGCAAAAAATTATCCACACATGGACAGCTCCAGCTTTTCATCCTTCTATGTCACTACAAGCAGCACCACCAAAACCTTCACTAACCACTAATATTTCACCAGTATGACCAGTCACCAGCAGATCAGACGTATCACAGATGTAAACTGTGGTATATCAGATTAATCACAGAAGGCAATTGCTAACGTTAGCCGATTCAAAACGTCTGTAAATTCCAAAGATTCATCTTAGCTTTGAAACCTTCCCCAGAGTTGAGAAAGGTGACCAAGAAGTAACTCTATGTTACATTTAGTGTAGACTTACCACTTTATCAACAAAACAGATATGCAGTTCACCAAGCTGTATGTAGATATGTAGGGTTTGCATACTCTTAACCCAAAAGGTGCAATAGTATACGAAGCCAAGACACCAAATTACAAAAATACAGGTAAACGTGTTGAAAATTTGAAGCTTACAGCATGTCACTTGTTTTGACACAATTTTATGTCACGCTTTCCAAAAAGATAAAGAGGGGAAATAAGAAACTCAGCCTGCTTTCTAGTAGGCATTATTTTCATTTAATGTTGGGAATCTATTCCCACTGTTTTGCATGAGAATACCCTACATTACATCACAGTCCAAATACTTGTGTTTTGGGGGATTTTTATTAATAAAATCAACGAATGCAGCTCTGACGTACTATTTTGGTTTTTCTGAATAATTTCTCCTTAAAGATGTCTCACATTCATTCACATATACAACAGTATTTCAGTACTTTTCAACAAGAATGGCTTAACTTGGCTCCTAAACAGCTGGCCAACCCTGCCACACGGAGGCAACAACCACTTCATTCACCTCATTACAAGAATTCTAAATTCATGCAGTTGCAAATTCTATGGTCATTTTACCTTCACTAATCATGTTACAGTCAACAAAAAACCTACAACCCATTAATGAAGGGTTAATAGCAAAATTAAGAACTGCAAGTTAAGCATTTCAATTTTAATACCCAAGCAAATAAATACAACAAGAAGCGGATTTGTTTCATTTAAATATTTTAAAACTGATGCAGCTTAAAGGACATACTACTTGAATGTGGGCTGTTGCCGACAGTGCAGAGGAATCTGCAATCAAAGCTGAATCAACAGCTTCAGAAAAACGATTTCCAAAGCATGCATTGATACTATACATACTGCATTTCAAAAGCCATCACGGTACTCATTCACACTCAACATAATTCAGCTTCTGCCTTTGTGGAAGTTGAGGGCAGATAAGCAGAATGCTAGTTACTGCCAAATGAACAGGTTATTGACCAGTATTGCCTTTTGTGAATCAGCAAGGTCCCTGTGTACCATTTCACAGTGAACTTGAGGTTACGTAGCAACGGAAAAGACTCATTTCTCTCACAGCCTCTGCAACTGCTTCTAATGATTTAATCTCACACTTGATTAGCTCATGCAAAGTCTGTCTTAGGAACTGCCTGGTGACAGAGCAAAGCAGAGCAAGACCTGGTCTAAATCGATGGCCACAATTTCTTGCCAAGCTTCTGCTTTGCATTAGCTCACCATCTCTGGTAAGTCCAAGAAAATTACTGTACTAGCTATACCTACACTGTTGGTGGAGCACGGATTCAAGTACATGTCTGACACCCCAAAATTCAAACTTTCCATATTCGTGTGGCAGCACAGTCAAGCTTTTTCTCCCCTGCCACATTCTGTTCTGGAGCTTCCTCTAAATCTACACTTCAGTCTATTTGGAATCCCAACCGACTGAAGCCAGGTGATTTGCACAAAATGGAGCAGACACACAGATGGGCTAAATCAACAGTTGCCTCTGCCAACAGAAACCTTGCTTAGAGTTTTTTAAGACTCTAACTGAAGGGTTTGATCTTCAAAACTAGAGCCCCAGGAGAACAAAAGGACTTGAAATAGTAGTTTCACTGTAGTCAGAAACCTGAAATGCATTCAACCAGTAACATCCCTAAAACCACTCATGATACAAAAAAGCTACAAGCAATTTGGCATCATTCCACAATTAAATAATTTAAATTACTTATCTCTTTTGGAATATCATATTCCTACTGTGTTTAATGAATGAAATTTCTCAGAAGCAGTGACTGCCTGTCTTTTAAAGCTCTCAGACAGCTGAAGCTCTTCTTTCTAGTCATCTATTTTGTAACTTTGATCTGGGAAATAACAACCGTAACATAAAAGTAGCTCTACAGACTACAGAAATGTTCTTAAGTAAATTTCAGTCATTTGGCATGTGGTGTTGAAGAGCTTGGGGCAGGGAGGGGGGTTAATAGTTTTTTAGTAACAGGAAAGTTGACATTATCGAGTACTTTATGTTTTGCTCTCTTCTGTATAGCAATTCTAATTTTCATCTGCTATTTCATTTCCACTATAATTTTCAAGTGTTGCACAAAATGGCGTTACAGAAAAGCTGAAATTGCCAATATCATTGTCTGGCATCAACATACTGTTTAGATCATAGGAAGTCACATATACATTCCCAAAAGCAATACTTAAGATACACTGGACAACTACATTTTTATTTAGCCAAGAGGTTGAAAACAAAGACTTTCAGTAAGCAACCCCATATACTAACTGACTTGAAAATTACCATGTGCTACACTGATTTTAAAACAAATAACGCAATTTAAAATAATAACTACAATGAAAAGACCCCAGTCTGTGACAACAATCTAATGCATCACTGGTGTTTAAATCGTACTAGAGACCCTTGAGTATGATCAGAAAAGTCTCAATGATTCCTGGCCCCAGCAGCAAGCCACATATATACTGTTCAAGACTCAACCTGTTTCAAGTCTCTAACTCAGATGCACAGTAGATACACATCAGAAAGTTAAAACATGAATTAAATACAGTTTCTTCTTGAGAGAAGCCTCAGTGTCCCAAACTATTTTTCAGGGCTCAACAAGGTAAGTTAGAAATCCTCTACTTCTGTTTCTCTTGATGTTAAACATGGTTTTGTGAACAACATTGAAAGCATCATCTAGTTTGTTCTTTTCAGCCTAAGACGATCAGTGGGATACATATGTAAAGTGACATCCATCCAAAGTTAACAGGACAGTTTCACCACTTACCGCTACGATAAATATATCAGAACTTTTGAAGATAACAAGGAAGCTATCAAAGCTTCTTTGTTCTGGAGTTAGTTTTTTGAACTCTCCACTAACAAAGGTCAAAACACAGTATTTTATAAAAAGGGAATCCTTTCTTTAAAATAGAAGCACACACTTAAACTGCAAGAAATTAACCATTTCTGAAAGAAAATCTCTTGTGAAGAACTGTGAATTGCACAGGTGAGAACACTTCTCTGGCCCAGGTCAGAAAAATTAAATAGACTTACTGTAATGGTTCCCATTTGGGAAGCCTACCAAAGACAAGAGGGAAAACACTATTTTGGGACTGCATACAGTGAAAAAGCATTTTCATATTCACAGAAGTTATACAAAATAAACTGAAGCTAATTTATTTCACTCAGACTCCCCTTCAGGCCCAGTGCTGCTGAATGCAATAAAACTACCTTTTAAATTTCCCTTCTATACAGAGGAGAAAATAGAAAAAAAAATACAAAAAAAACCCCAAACCCCAAAACACACCTCACTTCCATCTACTCTCCTGAAACAGGCTGTCTTCCAGCCATGCCCACCCCTCCCTCTTCTGGAGACAGTCTTTGCTCATGAGGTACCAACTCTGCATATGCTGAAAGAACATCACCCTTGTCTTCAAATTGTTGCTCTTAGATATATAAACCTGAATTTTGAACTAATTGCTTTGATCAATTTGATTAAAGTTTCCATTTGCTAGCTCCAAGAACCAACCCTATCCTAAATGATAACACTCAATAAAAAAAGTCCCATATGAATTTTGAAAATTATTCTACAAGAGAACATTATAAATATACACTATTTAAAGACAGCCTGCGGAGTCTGCACCCCTGGGCAAATTACTGACACTAATTAGGAGAAGCTCCAAGTTCTCCACCTAACAAGCAACACACAAACAAAGCCACCCAGGGAAGAACCTTACAGAATGGGCCAGTGTGTGTAATCTTACAGCAAAAATTAAGGACATCTTCCAGCTGCAGACTCCAAGACAGACAGTGTGGTAACAGAATGTGATTCCTCCCACTTGCTCTGCTCAGTCTAACTCCAGATCTGCTCAGACAGCTGTTTCCCAATCTTCCAGCTTGGACGAAGTCTTTTTCAAAGCTCACAGCCCCACATACTATGTTTACATGGAAAATTGAGGAAAAAAAATTTTCAAAAGTTACAGTTTTGGATTTTAGAAAGTTCTCAGTTGATGAATGCAAGATTGTCAAATGCAAGGCAGATCAGCAGTTTGCCCTTGAAAGCAGAACTTGTGATGTAATTTAAGATAAAACAAAAGTTTGCACTATCTTAAAGGAGAAACCCCTATATTCTTCTCTGTCCTGAACTTGCAACAAAGTGCAGTTCATACCACTGATAAACAAGTAATTTTGAAACATGGCATTTTTTCTACTAGAATATAGTTTTCATTCCATTCAAATTATTTATTCTCTCACTTTAGCAGAGGCGTAATTAGAGAAATAGAAGAAAGGGATATTTGCAGGTTTTTGAGGACTTAATTAAAAACATCAAGTACATAGCAGACAGCAAAATCATTCATAATTACTGCATATACTGGTGACTTGGTTGGGATGTATCACAAAAATTAGGGCTACCACGTATTTTCATTACATTTAGAATTATTAGTCTTACTTATCCACAAAAGGAAGAGGAGGGGCACAGCTAGCCGAGTGCCACAGGGAGGGGGGTGGGGGTGGGGAGGAAAGGACTGCTATTACATTGGGGCACACATTCAGCACATTCAGGCAGAAGTCTTTTCAGTGCACCAGGTTTTGCTGGTTTATTATTAAATCTGAAAGAAATGGCCCTGGGATCAGCAACTCATTTCTATGTGCCAGTGTATTATTTGATTTGTATATATAGATTTCCAGGGGTGATCTCCCAGCTATTGTCAAGGCCATTAGAAACCATCTTTCCTCACTACAGTGTAGGTTTATTAGCATAGCAATATTCTTATGAACACAGACAGCCAAATCATGTGGAGAGCCGACTCCTAACACTAGCTATATTATTTCTATTATCCCTTTACAAAGAAAAAATATCTTAATGCATCCTAGCTAAATCTGCAACTACTGGGACTGCTCTCCCTTTTTTTTTTTTTTTTTTTATAATGTAGCCATCCATTTTTCACATGCAAAGCACACAGAGGTAATTATATATATTATACAAAAAAAAACTTTTGAAATGTCGTGAAGTAAACAGGCCTGCTTGCACATTGAGAACTTCACCATAATGAATGAAAGCAGACCATCCCTCTTTTAATATTCTGGTGTTATCTGAAAGTTTAGAGAATAATTCCCCCAAGAACAGATTGGCATACCCAACCTGTGCCTGGGATGCTGCTACCTGTGCAATTTTTTCCATTTCCATCTGGTAATTTTTACAATCTCCCTTTCATTCTAAAAGAGATTGCCTCCAGAAGAAGAAAGGGAAACAAAAAAAAAGAAAGAAAACAATAATGTCTGAAGGTAAAGTTTACAAGGCTTGAAAATAACCAAACTACTATAAAATTCTTGGCTAATACTTTTCCATTTTACAGTCCAGTGAACATTACAGAAAACATACACGTACACACACGTATTTGCAGAATCCTTAACCACCTCTCCTCAATTCTTCCTACAGCGCTCACAAACAGGCCGACTCTTCACTCGACACATATTCTTCTCTTCTGTTTACCTACTCTACTGTAAGGAAAAGGATATGACTCTGAAAAAATACAGAACCCCATCATCACATACTTGCATTTTAAAACAAAACTCATTATCTTCACTGAAGTCATAGAAGTTACTTTGATACCGTACCTGTATAGCACAGAAGGTATTCGGGCATAGAGGAACACTAGGAACAATATACTTCCCATCCATCAGCTCTGTATAGCAGAGAGCTGATAGCATCTTCTTGATCTGAGCCTACGCAGCTCCACAGAGAGTTAAACATTGCTATATAAAACAGGTCAGAGGGCTGGTGGGAGACATACCCAAGTAAAGCCCTACCCCGACATAAATCACTCCTTCGCTCCCAAGTATATCACCTCATTTACCTGGACTAGGAAAGGCTGATACAGCGGGTTGTTTTATGAGAAGTGAACTTCTTTATAGCCAGAAGAATTCTCTGTAGTGCAAGGGAAACACTGCTGCTGTGATACAGCTAGAAACCAAATGTCCTCGATCAGAAGGCAAAGGACAATCCCACAATGGTCAGGGTTGGGTGGCACCTCTGGAGACCTCCCAGCCCAACCCCTGCCAAAGCAGGGTCACCCAGAGCGGGCTGCACGGGATCACGTCCAGGCGGGTTCTGAGTGTCTCCAGAGAAGGAGACCCCCCGGCCCCTCTGGGCAGCCTGCCCCAGTGCTCTGCCACCCTCACGGTGAAGAAGTTCTTCCTCCCGTTCAGAGGGAGCTGCCTGTGCCTCAGCGTGTGCCCGTTGCCCCTCGCCCTGTCGCTGGGCACCGCTGAAAGAGCCTGGCCCCGTCCTCCTGCCGCTGGCCCTGAAGATGTCTGCAGCCATCGATCAGAGCCCTCTCAGCCCTCCCTTCCCCAGGCTGAGCAGCCGCGGGTGTCCCAGCCTGCCCTCCCCCGGGAGGTGCCCAGGCCCCTCACCCCCTGCGCAGCCCCCGCCGGGCCCTCCCCAGCAGCTCCCTGTCTCTGGAACTGGGGAGCCCAGCGCTGGGCACAGCACTCCCGGGGCGGCCTCCCCAGGGCAGAGCCGAGGGGCAGGATCCCCTCCCTGCGCCTGCTGGCCACGCTCCTCCTCACGCCCCCCAGGGCGCCACCGGCCTCCTGGGCCACCGGGGCTGGCTGCCGGCCCAGGGGCAGCTGCTGTGCCCCGGCACTGCCCGGCCCTTCCCCGCAGAGCTGCCTCCCCGCAGGCAGCCCCCAGCCCCTGCTGGTGCGTGGGGCTGTGCCCCCCCAGGGCAGGGCCTGGCACCGGCCTCTGCTGGGCTCCATCAGGTCCCTCCTGCCCAGCTCTCCAGCCTGCCCAGCTCTCGCTGGATGGCAGCGCAGCCTCTGGGGCATCAAGTAAGGACTATTATTTCAGGAAATGAATAATGACTTTAACCACATTCAGCGCTGGTATTCATCATAACCCAAAGCATTTATATATTTTGTTTCGATAAATACATCAGATAGTTTAGAGGGGGAAATATTGATGTTAAAATGTACACTTAGCAGCATAAATTTGACAATTTCAGTTAACTGTCAGTACTAAGGAGAAAGAGGCAGGATAACTATTAGGGTTAAAGAAATTAATTTGCCAGTAAATTATGAGAGTGCACCAAGAAATACGGCAAACTAAAAATGCTTTAAAAAAAAAAATCACTGTCAAAAAAATCAGTCAATTACAAATGACAGATTTTTTTAAAAAACTGTCTCTAAGCAGCACTTGCCATCATCATTCAGAAGCCTCAGCAGAACACAGAACCCCCTATTCACAATGCCCTGAAAAGGGCGATGGCTGCGGTTTATCTGCACAGCACCTGAAGGAACATGCAAACAACAAACTAAAAATTTCATACTGGGATGTAAAAACGCTCACAGCTTGTAGCACATACTAACATCCTTGACCTTAGCCAGATTATATTAAGCCCTTTTATGAACTTGGAGTAAAGAAGAAAAGAAATAGTAAATTAGTTTATAGAATATGTTTGGAAAATAGTAAAATACTGGCTGGCGTAGGATTCAACACGTGCGGGACTAGCATGCTTTTCAACCATTCCCGCAAGATTACATGCTCGATCACAGTTCTGTCACTCAGACAGAAAATAGTAAGTGGGGAACTCTGTGACATTTCTCACATATCTAAAGAGAAGAACAGAAACAACTGCACGCTATGCATTGTGCACCATATATTGCTCGCCTGTAGCAATAATTTTGGAAGTTTGAACATGCGGCTTGTGATGCATTCTCAAGTGTTTGCCACTGCTTTCGTCGTATCATGTCCTTTTTGGTATACACACGCATGCACTTGCATGCATACACACATAAATTCAAATACCTAACTTGAAAAAGCAACACATTGAGATGCCACATTTATTTTCTCAGGCAACTATTTAGCACATAGAGTGAAAGCAGACTGCTGCATGCTTACAGAACCTCATCGGCTAGCTGATCTATGGAAAATAATCTCAGATCACTTAGAGCAAAGATAACGGTTCTCTCTCTAATGTAATCAGCGTGCTGCTTAGAGCACAAATTTACTGCAGTAGTTGCAGCAGAACCGACAAACCTCATCCAGAGTCGTATATAGCCAAATCACCATTTCAAAATAAAACAAAGATTTCTCACAACAAAATGACCGAGTTCTGAGAAGACTGTCCAAATTACTTTTTGCAGATTTTGGGGATGTTATACACTGATTTTTCCATTTCTAAAATATAGTTACCATGAAGATTAAACTTGAGATTCATTTATATTAAGCATGAGTTGTAGACCTAAGACATGGCTTAATCAGATATCTAGAGATTTTCCATGTTTTCAATCTCTACATCCTGCTTCTTTGCAGATGTACAGCTCTGTGCAATGGGGCAGAGGGGAACAATACCACAGGCTAATGACAGGGTAGGCCTAGAGCAATTCTTTGGGGTTATGAAATTAGAAGGTACACACAGCAGAACAGAAACTGTGTGAAATTGTAAGGTTGGTTTGACTTGCTCGTGATACTAAGGATACCACAAATGATAATAAAAGTAATGAAAATTATAATAGAAAAGCTATTTTTTTTATATTCCCACTTCTGTGCTGCACAAAACAGCTGTATACCAAACCTTGAGACTATTAGCTCAAAAAGTGCTCAAAGAAAACAAATTAACAACCTCACTTATCCCCACCACCACAAGCCTAATTAAAGTTCTTTCTCCTCTCTTGTACAACTGCCCAAATTAGAAACATGTGTAAATGACAAATTTCAAAGAGGAGAGATGGGGAAATTGTCAACAGAGTAGGAACTGAAATGATTAAGAGAGAAAGCTGATGCACTTTCCTGTCAGTCTCTGAAGACTTTACATATTACAGTTACAACATCAGTGGCCCTTGCCTATTATGCCAGAGCCTCATGTGGCATTAACGGATGCAGATCTGCTGGCTGAAATCTAACTGAACTAATTTAAAACCAGTCAAGGTTCAGCTGCTTTTTTGTCCACTGACACTTTCTGAGCATTTAAACCTTTTGGATGATGGTGCTTAAAACAAGACAGAGAGCATCATTCTATTACTGCTAAGAGTACAAAATAGCAAAACTAAAAAAAAAACCAACCTAAACTAATGAAGCTCAAGATATTAGAAAATTTTTTTGGAACCCATAGAAAAAGAAATAAATCCATTTATTAAAAATACTATCACTACTAAAAGTGTCACCTGAGCAAGCAATTTGCAGCTGGCATAGCAGCTGACCTTCAAGAAAAACCCTAGCTGTCATATCAATGTATTTGCGCAAAATCTGCTTTTCAATACAACTGTACAAAACACCGCTGGCAATGCAGGAGGCGACCTTTTGCTTTAATCTTTCACTATTATTTTTCTATATAGAATATGCTACATCCAAATCTTTTCTTTCCCTGTGTTCATAAACAGCAGCATGTTTTGTTTATTAGGTTTTCCTCCCAATCTTCATATTCGTTCACATCCATACGTATATAAACTACATACTAATTAATAAAGCTTGTTTTATTTATCAGTAACAAATTTATGTATAACAAACCTAATTATTCATGGTCATATTCACCAAGTAAGAATCTGGCTTCCTACAGAAGGTTCCCAAATTACTTTGTACATCAAATTAGACGACAAAACCAAAAACAAGTACAGTTGAAGAGACCTAAAGCTATGAAATTATTATTGAAAGCAGTTGCCAAATCTTTCCGTATTGCAAACAACTAATACTTCTGTCCTAGATGGATCAAAGACAAAATACAGAAAGTGGCTTTCAAAAAACAACAAAAAAATCCCCACTCATGAACAGAAGGGGAAGTTGGGTAACAGATGGCAACAGCATTTCTTCATTCATTAAATTTGTACACAATTCCTAATAACAGAATTGGTGGAGGAAATGGTTTTGGTTTTCCTGGAGTTTCTTCTGCAACATTTAGCTCATCTGGTGAAGTTGCAGCGTGTTACCTTCCTAGCCATCCCTGGCTATATACTATCTTCCAGTTCCCAAAACAGATCAAATTTATGACTTTGATTCATGTTTTCGTAAGCAGTTGTAGGGGGGGTTGTAACCAATTTATTATTTTGACAGGTATTTACATGACAGCTGATTTGTATCATGATATTTCTAATGCTTAGCTGGAAAGAAAAACTTATTTACTGTATTTCTTTCAAAGAGTACTGAAAAAGAGAACTGATCAAGACAAGAAAACTCATGCTTCAGCAGAGGCATAAACCCTGGAGGGAAGAAGTTAGTCTCAGGGTAATCTTTGAAAAAAAGGGCAACATGGAGCCTTCACGTAACTAAAAGTTTGCTATTCCATAAGCTTCCTGCTTTAGGGAAACAGCACCAGGCTCCAGAGCAAGGACGGGCAAGGGCAGGTCTTCCAGAAACACTGGGGTGGGCTGAAGGCAGCCTCCCACCTGCCCCACACACACTCAACCCTGCCCCAGCCCAGGGGAGCCTCGGGCAACCAGAGCACAACGCAATTCACGGGATGACCCCAAAGCAAACGTTTGCCTTTCTCCCAGACAGCAAAAGCCAAACGATACTCCTGCATTGCCTGTTTGGCTTAGCCTTCGTTCAAAAAGACCATTTAAGTAACACTTCTCCCACTGTAAATTACAGGACTGAGTAAGATGGGCAAGTCTGGTACTACATACATCTTTAAATTTTTGGTTCACGGAGACAGCAAGGGTTGGGGGGAAGAAAGGAAAAATCCCACATTTTCTCTCTGCAGTCCTTGCCTTCTGTTCATAAACAAATCATAATCATACCCTTCTTCTATGATTTTCAGCCAGCCTTCACACAAGTAAAACAAATTAGCACAACAGAGGACAAATATAATGCAATTACATTTATACTGCAGAAGACTTCAGCACCTTGAATTTTGTGGCACATATGAGCAGAATTTTAATACATGCTGTGTTACAATGCTGTGATTTGTTTTGATATAGCAATAGCTTTAAATTTTTGAACAATTTTCCTTCATTGAAAATTAAATTTAGGAGCCCACTAAATTTAATGTCCATCAGCTTTTCAGTTATTATTGAGAACACAGATTTAACTCCATACCCTGTATTTAAACTGAAGGGAACTCAAGAGCTTACTGTCAGTAATTCAACACAAGTCACAGCAAGTTTTAGCAGTAAGGTCACTGTCAACAAACATGGAATTACATGCGACAAATTCTCATTCTTTTAGCAGCAAGAAAAACTGCAGTAGTCTTGCAGCTGTAGCCCAATATATCTTCAATGCCAAATATTAAGAAATGCTCTACTTAGAGGTGAAAATTGGATGGCATTATAAGATAGGCTACTGATTTAGCTGGTTTACTGAAAAATAATTAGGCTCAAAAGGTTAAACGGGTGTTAAATTGGGAGCAGATTGTTAAAATTTGATTTAAGAGGCACCGTATCTCTTATTGCATGGTGAATGATAAGTGGGTGTTGAAGTCATTCAACCTCTTGAACAATGAGTCTTCAGTAGACGGAAAAAGCAATCAGTTTATTAACTGAACCATTTTAATGTTTTCTGTCCTTACAACATCCTAACACAGTTAAAATATTCCCCACATAAAGTAAATAATTTACCTTGATAATGTGGCAAAGAATTAGATTGTTATATTAGTTACTAGTCTTTCTACCTTGATTAATAGCGAGGCATAATTTTTATAGCATACGATAGTAACAGTCATAAAGTAATGTCAAGTCTAATGGCTTCTTAAAAATTGCAACACAATATTGATATGCCTAGTAACATTGAAGTTACGTAGCATCTGAAACATGGATTGCATGAAAAATAAGAAAAAACATCAGTAAAAAATGAAAAAAGAAGATAGCCAATACAGAAAAGGATGTTGGGGTGAAAGTACAGAAACTTGTCAGAACAGGAGGACAAAAAAGAGCTATTGCAAAAAATAAAACTCAGAGGCAGATGGAGAACTGGGGATTTCACACAAAACTGGAAGAACACAGAACCTCTCTCAAGAAACAGGGATAGAAAATCAACCCAGAGATAAAAAGAATTAAAATGGAAGCAACAGAGCTGACTATACTGAACTACTTCAAGTCACAGATGAGGCAACTAGATTAAAAGAACAGCTGAAACAGGTAACTTCCCTGCAACAACTTGACAAGAATGAAGCTGAAGAAAGGGGCCTCCTACCCTTCCAGGATAGAAAAATCCAGTTTGAACCATTCAGGAAACAAACCACCCTGGCACGTGAAAAAAAGAAACATCAGTCCAACACTGCATATATGGCCACATGCTTCATGTGCTTACCACACTGAACACACACTCCCTTAGCAGCTCTTCAGGCTTAGCACCTTAGACACAATATAAAATATCAGCCAGAAATTTAAAATATATATATTTTTAATGAACAGGCAATACAAATTAATGCTACAATGAGGAAACAGTACAGCAGCCGTTGCTCTAAATATCCGATTATCAAATTCTGGGCAGCGGTATCAAACTGCTGCAGAGACTGTGACCCATTTGCTGAAGCAGACCCAATTCAACAGCAATTTCTGCAGTTCCTTAAGAACAAAAGGTCACTCACTTCTCCTGAGAAAAGTCAGCATGCAGAGGGCAACACTATTACAAGAGACAGCAGGCTGCCCTGCTACCAGTGAGGAAAAAGAACCACAGAAGGTAAAGCGTATTCTGTACATTTTGAAGAAGTACCCCTTAAAACATAATTCCATGTATATTCAAATTCTTAATCAGCAAGGAAAGAATCCATATAAAAGGATTTAAATATTTTCTTTTATATTCATCACCTTTAAAGTTGCTGTTTTTCTAGGTGCCTTTCTTCACTGAACACCTTACTGATCCTCTTACATTAACCAACATTATTCCATTCATGTTCCTACCCATAAAACAAAATATTTTCTAAGATTCCCAACAGTCATGACTGTTGGAGTGTAATTTATCCCGTTGGGGAATCAGCCACTGAAGGAGCACTTTCTCATCAATTGCTTCTACTGTGGCAGATACTGTCTCTGTACCATCCTATGAAAAACATGGAAGAGGGATGAATATCAGCATTCGGTTACTGGTAAACAAACCTATTCTGTCATTTAGTTTTCAGTCAGTTGCAACAGCAACGTACACATAGCACAGCTGAGTCTATTAGTAAGAAGGAAGAACAAGAAGAACAAAGCAATTTCAAGATTTGAAAAGGCTTAGTCCAGTTCCTACCTTCCTGAGGTCTGCAAAGCACATACCAAAACCTGCTACAGAACAGTATTACATTCCTGTCCTGTGGCAATCCTTATTTAACCCACAACCAGTATCTGTGCAGAAACAAGTATCTGAAACACTACTTATGTTAGTATTGTTGTAACCATCACAATTACGCAGTTCTAAGGTATCTATGATCTATTTTACATTTGTTCCTTCTGAAAGGTGATTGTCTACCTTGCTATTGACAGACTGCAATGAAAGATCTTTTTTCAAACTTGTGAGATAAAGTAGGATTTTCAGTGCTTTTATAAATGTTTTCCCCACCAAAAAAACCCACCACCTCCCAAAAAAACCCCAAAACCCAAACAAACAAAAAAAACCCAAACCACACACCACAGAATTTACTGGTAATATCATTAATAAGCCTAAAAACCTGTCCTGAGAATTTTCATGAATAGTCCTTTGAGATGATACTAATCTATCCAGCCAGAGTTACCAGATTCCTAGCTTCAGACACAAAAAAAAAAAATAAATGTATTTTTAATAGTTTCAATATTTATGTTCTTCTTGGCTTATTTTGATTAGCCATCTTTCTCATTTATCCTTGATACACTTAATGTAATAAAGCACACTAAATTTTATCCTTCTGTTCAGTACGTTTTTAATCTTTATAAATATATGCAGCACATACATTATTTTCCATTTTCCACTGCATTATAATTTAGTCTTAACCCTCAAAAAAAAATCAATTATTTTATCATTTTTATGATATTTGAAAACAAGTGTATTAATGATGTGTGAAACTGTCTTTCATCCAGCTAGTTCATTCTGTAGCTTTAATACGTTTTGTACTATTTGGACATTTTTCTCACTGGAGAGGATATTTAATATAATTAGTTTGCATAAAGTGTGTGCACAACTTATCTAAGAAATCAATGTAACACTTACACAGCAATGTTGAGTTTAAATTTAAATGATCTCATCTCAAATGTTTCATATACTAAGGGCATAACCCTAAAAACCACAAGCCCACAGTACTCTCAGTGAAATCAAAATGAACAACATATGGGAACAGTTTGGAGAGCCTTATACTTTTATCCACCTCTAAGTTATTGTAACCTCTATTATTACCAGCAGAAAAACACAAAATTACACACAAAGTGTAAGCTGATATATTGCTGACATCAAGTTATTAAAGAAAAAACAACGTATTTTCTTTGGTATAGAATTTTAACTAATAAAGCATGGGGGACTGTAATACAAAACCTTCATCTTAAGTAAGACTACAAGCAAACATGCCTGCACATTAATATACATCTCAACCACAAATTCTAACGTCACCAGAAAGAACACTAGACAGTCTGAAGAACGTAATCTCTAACAACATGAAGGAATGTTATTTTTGGCACCACGCACTATTCCAAATAAAGTTCATGGGTTACATTTGCTGAACTTGGTTATCATTCAGCTCTGTAATCTGAAAGAATGACAGTAGCATGCACTATTCCTTTTAAAATTTTCAAAGAAAAAAGGTATATTGACACTGATTGCAAGATAAAGATGCCTTAATTATGCCTTTGGAGAACTTTGCTGAAACACAAACATTTGCTCAATGGAAAGTTAAACAGAACTAAACTTGGAAAATTCAAAGTTTGTTTAACCTACATTAAACTTTAGATGAGAATATAATACACTCTTTTGTATAATACAGCCTACCAAGACAGTCGGTATTACAGAATTCCAAATATACGCTAATTCCTTAAATAAGGAATTTTAAAAAGCATATGCTTTTTTTAAAAAAAGGTAAGTCTCGTGTGAAGTGTACCAAAGGATACTTTTAGAAATAGCGTTCAGTTACTACAGAAAAATTCCTTTTATTTATACCTCTGGACTTTTGAATCTCACTCCACCTACTTTCAGCATCTAAGGATTAAGGGTTATACCAATTACACAGAAGTTTCAAAATCCTGTTCTCAGCCAGCTTTTAGAGGCATCCTGACCAACAGAGTAATAAAAATCTCAAATACTGATTATTGAATTGGAAGTGCATGTCATGGGGACAATTGAATTAGAGGGGCATTTCATGGGGGAAGTGTCACAAGTAAAGGGGCACCCTTAACTAGACCTGTCAGACTAACCTCAGTTCCTGGTAAAATTATGGAGAATATACTGACTACTTACTGTTGAAAGGTATTTAAAAGAAAAATGCAATTACCAGGCACAGTCAACATGGGTTCACAAAGAGAAAGTCCTGTTCAACTAATCTGATATCTTTCAATGGTAAGGGCACCCAGCCAGTGGATGGAGGGAAGGCATTGAATGTCGGTTTTTTCGATTTTAGTAAGGCTTTTGATACCGTCCCTCACATCATCTTTCTGGGCAAGTTGTCCAGTGTGGGATGAGCAGGTTCATGGTGCTCCAGGTAAAGAACTGGCTGAAGGGCAGAGCTCAAGGGGGTTTAAGTGAGTGGGATTACATCTGGTTGGTGACTGATCAGCAGTGGAGTTCCTCAGGGTTCGATTCTTCGGCCAGTTCAGTCCAATATATTTATCAAGGATCTGGATGCAGGAGTTGAATGCACCATGAGCGAGCCTGCTGATGCTAACCAAGCTGGGAGGTGCTGCTGACTCTCCTGAGGGCGAAGAGTTCTAGATAGATTGGAACATTGCGCTATGATCAATGGGATGAAATTTAACAAGCCTATATGACAGATTCTGCACCTAAGGACAGAGTAATGCAGGGCACAAATATAAATTGGGAGAGGAGTGGCTGGCAAGCAGAAATGGATCTGGGGGGTGCTGGCTGACAACAGGCTCAGGATGAGTCACCAATGTGCCCTGGCAGCCAAGAGGGCAAACCACATCCTTGGGGGGCATCAAACCCAGTATAACCAGCCTGTCAAAAAAGGTGATTATCCCACCATATTCAGCATTGCTACAGTCTCACCTTGAGTACTGTGTGCAGTTCTAGGACCCACAATTTAAGAAGAATGTAAACGTGCCTGAATGATTCCAGAGGGCAACAAAACTGGTGAAAGGGCTGGAAGGAATGTCCTATGAGGAGCAGCCTTTGGGTTTGTGTAGTTTGGAGAAGAGGAGGCTGAAGGGTGATCTACTTGCTCTCTACAGCTTTCTGAGGAGGAGAAATGGAGAGGGAGGTGTTGATCTCTTCTCCCTGATATACAGTGATAGAACACACGGGAATGGTTCAAAGCTGCACCAGGGGAGGTTTAAACTGGACGTTAGGAAGCATTTCTTTACAGAGAGGGTGGTCAAACACTGGAACAGGCTTCCTAGAGTGGCAGTCGATGCCCCATGCCTGTCAGTGTTTATGAGGCATTTGGACAAAGCCCTTAATAACATGCTGTGACTTTTGGTCAGCCGTGAAGTGGTCAGGCTGTTGGACTAGGTGATCATTGCAGGTCATTCCAAGTGAGATAGTCTATTCTGGTTGTGTCATAACAGAGTAATATGAGTAATATTAGTTAGTGGTAATATTTTAAAACAATTAATACATTATATCCATCTTTTCTTTTTTTACGTTTCTCTGTGCATCTTTGCACAATTACAAACTGATATTCAGCATCAGTGCAGAGTTAAGGTACTAAAATATTGCAGAATGAGCACTGCTGTCCTTCAGGTGAAATTAAAAATCGCAATCTCTTATGATCAGCTCGTTACTCTAAAGACATCAGCATTCATACAGCATTTCCACATGAAAGATGACCAGGTCTGCAACCACTTATCTGATGCACAAAGCTCTTCTCAAAAATTCAGTAATTGTCACCACCAAAGCCAGCTGTATATAGTATCAACATCACCCTTTGCCCTGGGTGACATCATTTAGACTTCCTTTGTTTTTACCCTCTTTTTAAAAAATAATAAAATGGAAGAATCCAGATGCCAATGATCTCACCACAATGGGAAATCATGTAGAACTGTTGAGAGAACAGTCTCAACCTTCCTTCCAATCTCTCATTTGTGTGTACCTAGATGCACACAAACACAGAGTGAAACAGCCATCACACTGCTCACTTTTTACACTGGCATGTTGAGGCAGTTGGGAATTGTTAGAAAGCAGATCACCTTCATGTCTTTCTATAAGTACAAGCGTGTTAGGCTACACTTAGCAGAGCTAATCACAATTAAGGCTTTGTTACAACCTGCTGATCTGGGGAAAGCAAAATACCTCATAAAGACAGTCTGGTAAGTTCTAGCTACAGTTCATGGCTTCCATGGGTCTTGAAAGGTGGCCTGGCTTAAGGCCACCAGTATCTATGGCATTCAGATCTCACAGTCCAAAAAGCAGGCAGTAATGTGGAAAAAGCTGCCCAGAGAAGACAAAAAAAAACAACCCACAAGGCAGAAAAACCTCCACAAAACACAAACTGCAAAACACACACACCCTCACCACAAACACCACCTACACACACCCCGAAATCCTTCCAGAAAAGAAAAAAAACTATGCACTTTTTTTCTTCTGTTACCAGTTAATAAAAAATTCTGTGTTTACTTCACTCTAAAATTCTACTCCATCCCCATTTGTAAATGTTTGCTTACTTACTGGACTAGAAAGTGTTCCCATTCCAGCATGGGAGAAAGAAAAAAAAAAAAGAAAAAACCTTACCTCCTTAATTTCAGTCTTTTTTTTATATTTGAAATGGAAAAGGTCATTCACAACACAAAATACTGGGGATATATTAATGCAAGGGAATGAATCAAAATCGGAACATCTGACTCTGAACATTTCTAAAGTTAAATATATTATAAACCACTGCCAAAAAGTAACATTTTTTCCCTTGACATTATTCTCCAATTCATACTTAAGTATGTCTTTTATAATTCTGAAAAGCATAACAGCCAGCAATACATCAAAATGAAAGCTGCAGTTTCAGATACTCCATTTCCCTGTTTTACAAGCCACAATAATATTACTTAATAGGCAAGAGCTGGCTTCCTTCAATAGCCTTCTATTCACTTTGGATAGGAAAATATATATTCCTGCACAAGTAGAACATTTTAATATTTACAGGTTTGGAACTTCTGCATGACTGGAAAGAAAAGAGAAGGAACCAGAAGTGTTTTAGAAGAATACTTCGTCAAGGAGATATTTGACACTATTCCATATGTCACTGGTTGTTCTCAGGACAAAAAAAAAAAACCAAAAAACCTAACAAATAACACACAAACAAACCAACCAACCACCTGCTTTTTTGAAAAACATAAATACTTAGAGATTCCCCTTGAGGGAAACTTTAAGCAATAAGCAAAGATCACATACAAGACTCAATACTAGCCTTTTTTTTTTTTCCTCCTTAGCTGCAAAGCTCTAAACCTTGCTTCCAGCTTTAACAGAATATGTTCCTGTCTTCCAACAGGCATAGTTTTAATATATCTTAAAAGTGGATGGTGTATTTTTTTTTTTAGCTTTCCCATGAAAATGGGAATAGACGTAGAAAAATTTAGAGATATTAAGCTGCCATCAGCAAGATTCCATCATTCCACCAAAAGGGTATTTTGCTATTATTGGCAAGTTTCAGTGTGTGTCTTCAGGACTGCCCTAGAAGACAGCAGTCACAATTTAGGTAGTGTCTAGCACCAGGAAAGAACTTTACAACATTCTTTCAGGTATGGGAACTTCTTGCTGACAAGAAGCAAGGAGGGCTCAGGCAGGAAAAACAACCTTAAAGGGGTGAAAAGCAGAATTCAGTGCAAAACTGCCTTGTCTTTAGTGGCTTCTTCCACTCAAGTGAGGCAGGGAGACAATGGAGGAGACACATGAGGCAATAAACCCATTATAGCAGGATCACCTGGAACAATACTGATTCATAGTAAGCAGGGAGAAATGAAGACCAGAAAGCATCTACTAGAAGATCACGGAAGCACAGTTCACTTTTCCTTCATCAGAATTTCTAGAATACATAAGCTCACGTCTGTTGGTAACTTACTGTACCTGGTAATGTTTATATACAAATCATATTGTTTTCTTCACAAGAGGCAAGACCTTACTTTCTGGTTATATTTTTTCTACATAGTGAGCAGGGAAGATTTTTTTTTTACTGTACAACTACAAATGTCTGGTTTAGGAATACAGCTGAACAGTGAAATGATCACTATAAAGATTCTCTCCGCTTTGAGCCTTACACTCAAAAATAAGCACCTTCCAAAAGGAAGATGGTGAATAAGGCATATAACCAAAAAACAGAGTAAGCAATTAAAAAAAAAAAAAAAGTAACAAATTAATTACAGTTTCACCTCATCCTCAATCTATCTACTTTGTATTAATTAAAACATGTACTCAAAAACTCTATTGAAAAAGAATTAGAAGAATATTCCTCCACTTAATAGAAAAGTATGTATACAATTACTGTAGAATGGGGGTGAAAACTTTCACATTAGCTTGTATGTATGCAAAGAAGATTTGGATTCCCTATTTTTTAAGTGACAGCTAAAGAAACCACTCTGAAGAATATTCCCAGATTATTTCGAGTTTTGGAAGATGACAAAATTGCATTAACAGGTCAGACACATATCCAACTTATTTCCAACACCAAGCAGAAAGAAACTGAAGACATTTCTCTCTTATCAGCAGCCTGAACTAATTTTTCAAATGCAACAATAGTGACGTGGAGTCTAAAAGCATAGATGGTTCGCAGATTTAGACAGAAGATATTTATATATGCTATGGATTTGGCATGTGGGGAAGCACAGACAAATTCAGAGGTTCCATGAACGAAATAAAAATTAAAAGGCAAACAGAGCATTCCTGTCCATGGCACTTTTGTTCCTGGTCTCATGCTGCTTAAAGAATAAAACTACCAATATGGCAAGAAATACAATACACCAGTGGACCAGAATGGCAACAGGTGCAAATAAAATGCACCTTTATGGGATAAACGCCCAGTTTGGGTGCTCACTGCCATGTCCAGAAAGCTTTACTCAACTGCATGGATCAAATGCAGCCAGACCATATAAAACATGCGTTGTGGAAAACCAGCTCTGCACATGTTATAGAGGTATTACATGCAAGCTTTCTAAAGCTTAACATTCTGTCAATGTATGTAATAGTCTACAGCAAGCAAACAGGTTGGTAGCTACCTGTATCATCACATCAAGGGAAATTATTTCAGGTGAAATACAAAACTTTTGTGTCTGTCTTGGAGAAACACATGTTTCAATCTAAAGCAGATTTTAGATGTTTCCTTGTGCCATTTCTGGCACTGCTAGTTAATCAATAGGTTTTGTTAAAGTTTTTGGAATAAATAAAACAGGTATGCATTCCTTTTATTAACAGTATGCACAAATAATGTCTCAATGAGTTTTTTCCCCCAGTTTTTCTCTGTTAGGACTGAAAAATCTTTCTTCTTTTATTCTAGAAAATAAAATATTAGTGGTAAAAATGGTAGTACATTTATCTGAACAGTTTGCAAAAAAAAAAAGTCAACGGATAAGTATTGTTTTTTTAAAACAACGGAAGAGTAGTAGCTCAACTTTAATTTTAAGTAGAATTAGATACAGTGAAGCAGTTTATGAGTGTGCAAAGTGTGAATGAGCATCAGGCTGAAACTCAAAGGGAAGTCTTTTATATCAGGAAACAGCAATAAACTGTTGCCCAGACTGAATCAAAGACTACCAGGTAAATCCATGAGCTCTGGCTGCAGCCATGGGAGTCTAGGCCATGAAGGGAACCTGCCAAAAACAACTAGCAAATTAGAGCACAACTATGCATGAAGATTTTTGCTCTACCACTTGTCACCATGAACACTAAAATAAAGAAGTTGTAAATAAAAACAAACAGTAACACTGACTGCCCCTCCCAAAAAAACAAACAAAACAAACAAAAACAACCCCAAAACCAAACAAACCAAAACCAGCAAAGCCCTGCATCTCTGCAGATTCCCAGAGACAGAAATCTGTCACAGATGCTTTTCTCTCCTCCCCCAACTTCCGTTTCCAGAAGTCATAGAAACCTATACTGACATAACTCGTGTTAGAGTAGAGAGGGCAGAGGACTGGGTTCCATACCACCAAAGGAAGAGAAATTCTGAACTTTCTCTTCCAGGTCTTGTATTTCTGAGCCTGGGACACTATTTGGGTATTTCTTGTCATTTCAAGATGATCAATTTTAAAATCAGTAGGATTTTGCCAATCAAAATCCTATATCCACTATTTGGGTGGGGTGGATAAAGAAATAAACCTGAAAAAAACCCAAAATTGAAAAACAAGCAAAAGCTTTACACTTTATTAGGAAGCTGAAATAAGGGGAGAAACTGTATTTTCTTCCTGGTTTAAAATCTGCCAGATAGAACTTAGCATATTTATTTCTTTTGCCTTTCCTTAGAATAATCCTTCTTTCTCTGCAGAGAAGAGTATAACGAAAATCATTTCTATTTCAGAACCAAGCAACATGTCAAATAAAAACAAAAGAAATTCTTAAAGATTGCTTCTCTTTAGGCCACAGACCGCATAACTTTTCTAGCAGAGGCTATCAAGCTTTGTTATAAAGGTCAAACTGCAGTGGTATTTAGACCCTCTGATTATTATTAATAGCCTATGACCTAGCCCACAGCGCCTTTTCTATAAACATAGAATAACAGGTTGGAAGGGATCCCAAGGACCACCTGGTCCAACCCTTCTTGGCAAAAGCACAGTCTAGACAAGATGACCCAGTACCCTGTCCAGCTGAATCCTAAGTCTCCAATGTTGGGGAATCCTCCACTTCCCTGGGAAGATTATTTTAATGGCTGATCGTTCTTATTATGAAAAATTTTCTTCTTGTGTCCAGTCAGAAACTCCCCAAGAGTAACTTGTACTCATTACCCATCATCTTTTCCACGTGACTCTTTGTAAAAAAGAGGAGCCTCCACCTTCATAGTAGATGTCCTTTAAATACTGGAACATGGTGATAAGGTCTCCACTTCGCTGCCTTTTCTCAAGGTTGAACATGTAATATAACAGCCTTGCACAGCATTCACTCAGTGCCACACAGAACTCATCTATGCGGCCGTGCAGATGGAGGGCTCAGCTGGATTCCCACTAAGAGCCCACAAGCTTGCCCAGGACCCTGGGTGAACATCTGGTAGCTGAAGACCAGGCTGCTACCGCTATGCTGCCACCATGTCAAGCCAGTCAGCTATAATGATGTTCACAAAAGACAAATGTATACACCTTTGGATTGCAGCATGGATAAAGTATCACATTTTTTCAAGCTTTTGACACATAGAAACATAGAATCATTTAGGTTGGAATAGACCTGCAAGATCAAGTCCAACTGTCAACCTAGTATTAACAAGTCCACCACTAAACCACGTCCCTAAATACCACATCTACGCACCTTTTAAATACCTCCAGGGATGGTGACTCAACCACTTCCCTGAGCAGCCTATTCAATGCTTGATAACCCCTCTGGTGAATAATTTTTTCCTAATATCCAATCTAAGCCTCCCCTGGTACAACTTGAGGCCATTTCCTCTTGTCCTATTCGTTCCCACCTGCAATTCTCCCCACTCTAGATTAAATAATTATTTGAAATGCTGGATAAAGTTTTTTAGTGTTAGTGCATATAAAAACATACTCTTCTTCCTTCAATTCACATCTTTTTGAACAGGCTAAACACCTAGGTTTTAATAGGGGCTGTTCAAGCAGTAATTATTTTTTCACCACAGGAATTCTGTTTCTGGCCTAGTTTCTTGGCACAGTTCTCAACACTAAAATTACTTCAAAACATTAATATTGTGACTTACAAAACAGAGTTGATTTTTTTTTCCATATTCAAGTTAACTGAAACTGTGAGAAGGAAGTGCAGCACAGCTTGTTTCAACCAGCACCAGAGAAAATTCTTGGATTCTGCCTTTTTAACACAATCATATTGTGATCACTGGTGACTGCAAAAAGAAAGATTCCAAGACAAAACATAACAAGCACCAACACCTTAAAACCATTTTTAAAAGGTAAGATGGGTCTTTAAAGTGTTCAATAAAATTTGCAGGATGGATTAGAAGACTAACCTCCATGTATGTCCACACCATGAATCAGAAAAGAATGACTGGCATTAACAAAAAAAAGGGCAACACAATAAGAAACTCAGGAAACACGGAAGTACCTCCCATGAACCGACAAGAGTTGCCATGTTCATTAAAGAGAAATGCAGAGGAAGTCAGAAATATTCTAAACAATAACTTGGCTTCTGGTAGCTGCCATGTGTCATGCATTCCAGACATAAGCCCTAACTCCTTAAAGTCTGTATAAAATTTCCCAAAAGAAGAAAACAACAGGGTCAATACATATAAAAAGAGGAAGGACACATCCAGAAAAATCTATACCACCCTAATGCTTCTTCCTCCCCATTTTATTGTGTCTCTTCAGCTTTCCTCACTTTAAAAAAAAAGAGAAAAAATTGCATTTCCTCACTGCTGTATATACCTAAAAGTTAATCAACTTGATAATAAACTTATAGGTTGCTCAAGATGGCCATACGTGGCTATTACAATAATATTGAGCGGAGCAGAATTTATCAAAGTTTTGATAAAACCCAGACCAAGTAACACTGATTACTTACCAGACCAGTGATAAAAAAAAAAAAAAAGTGTTGCTCCTCAAACACTGAGAATCTCATCAGTAAAACTGATCACACACTGTATTTATTTCTCTAGAACCTATTCTAAAATGCAAAACATGTTGGCCTCTTACTGAATCCCATGAAGCCCTCTGACTACATTGACATTAATCCTCAAAATGTCCCATTAGAGTTTAGGTCTGTTTATTTAACCTTTCTATGTATCTAGGAGATAACCATTAAATCAAAGACTATGTCAGATAAAAGCAGTTCTACCTACTGATTTTGAAATGGTGGTGTGTTCCTGGCTATTTTGGGAAGGGGGGGATGGGGCACGTGGATTTCTGTATTTCTTTTTAAAGAAGAAATAATTAATTCTTTTCTCCTTCCACCTCACCTTTGTAGAACATCAACAAGCCACCATCATCAAAATAACTCCCACACAAAAGGAGACCAAGTGAACAGCTGCAGATTCTTCGTAATCGCTAGTAAATCTGCTCAACAAAGCAGTAGTGCTGCATCCTATAATCCCCACTCTAATGAAATCAAACCACCTGGAACTGGTAGGGCATAGGAGCTTGTCACTCAGGTACCATGCTGCAGTAGTATCTGCAATGCACTTAACAGAAATAGAATTAATTGTCATCCTCTCAAAAGTTGATCCATTAACACTACCATGTTAGGCTGTGATAAAAAGGAGACATGATTGGTAATGCTGAGGCTTAGCTTCTCTCATGGGAATATTTCCGAATGTTCTTAAATTAGGAAAGCTTTTATACCCTTCTGAAACAGTACATAGATTACCATTTTTGTTTCACAAGCTTTTGTGTTCCACATTTGTTCAATTCTTTATAAATATTGCTCTAAAGGAAAGGTCAATGGCAAAAGTCTACAGATACATTCAATATCAAGCAGACTTTCCAAATAGCCAAGTTGAGCCAAAGTCTAAGAAATTGAGTAAGCCTAGAGCAAACTAAAGGCCAGGTGCACGTGATTAAAAACACAAAACAAAACACACAAAAATACACCACCAAAAAAACCACCAAGGTGTTAACTCCCAATATAAATCCCAGCTAACAAAAAAAAATTAAGAATAGAAAAAACACCACCCACCCACAACACCACACAACCAAACTCTCCCAAACCTACAAGTATTTTTAATGTATTAGATCTGCTATTGTTTCCTCCTTTCTACGAAAGGAAATGGAGTATGTAGTATTTCAGCTACGGACTGTTTTCCCCACCTTTCACGTCTTCCTAACTTTTTTTAGGTAGCTACAACAAAGCTTTAAGTATCAAGTGCAATTTTTTTATTGATCCAGGTAACATTTCCAGTTTAAAAAAAGTGTTTCACTTACCCTAAAAAACTAATGTTAGGTTAATATCCTGACCAATCCTTGCCTGTAAGTAGTATTACCAATCTTCTACAAGCAGGTATATAACACTAGATTTCAAATCTTTCTATTGAAGAACTCCTCTGCAATGAACAAATCAGTAGAAATGATGATACAGAATAAAATAAGAGAAAGTTACAAAAATAAAATATTAGTAATAGGAAGGTAAATAGTTGACAGGTTTTGTAGAAGTCACACGTCACAAACATTTTAGAGTTACCAGAAGCATTGGTATAGCATACATTAACTTGGGGGGGAAAAAGTTTTACGAGGTCCTTCACCCATTGCTTGGGGGGGGGGGGGGGGGGGGGGGGGGCAGGGAGGAATCACACTGTAAATTCATAAAGGGCAAATGTCTTGCATTAATAGATGCCCAGGAACAAGGATGAGTATAGTGAGGTGGTAACACTTGCTAATGACAAAAGACTCAAACCTAAAACCGAAGGCAAAGCTATAGGCTTTCAATACCCCCACCAACGAAGTGATAAAACATCAAATAAAATTCCATGCTGATAAGTGCAAACTGTGCACATTTAGCAAAACACATAGCCACTTTTATAACATTGGACTTAAAATTAGCTATCATTACTCAGCAAATAAGTTCTGGCAGCACTATGGAGAATTCAGAGAATTGAGCTCAGTTCTCAGGGTTAGTCAGGAAAAAAAAAGGAATAGTAAATTGTAATGCTTAGTGAAGATACTGAAGGAGGAGGTACCATTTTGTCCTTAACAGTCATTAGTAGCTGCTGACAAACAAAATGTAAGGCTAGAATAGCACTAGTCTTTCTTATAAATCAGAGGCAATCGACTTATTTAGGGAAAAAGAAACTCATTAAATCTCAGAGTGAGAGATGGGTATAAAAAACCCAGCGTTTTTCTCCTTGGCACAGCCAGAAGCCTGTGGAAGCATGGCCACCCTTCACTGCTATCTAGCTGACCTCCTCCTTCCCAGCCCTTCCCACCACTGTCCTAAAAACACCTTCTGGGCTCAGTGTGACCGCGACCTTGTCCCCACCGGGCTCACTCCCAAACTGGTAACAAGGGGGCACACAGAAGTCACCCCTCATCCCTACCACAGCCAACTCACGGCACCTGGGTTACAGTTAGGCCCTCAAGAGGAGGAAAACCTTCCCTCCCTGAAGCGCTTCTCAGTAGCCATGGCACGTCCTCCTAAGCCAACCCCAGCTCAGAAGGGCAGAAAGGACGTGTGCAGAACAAAACAACCCTTGATGCTTTGCTTCCCAAAGGGGCAGAGAGTACAGCATACATCAGGCTGCTCTCAAATTTGAGACCCACTGTAGTAGCAAGCACTAAGGGTGGGGGGAAAAGAAAGAAAAAGGAAAAAAAAAAAAAAAAAAAAGACAAACCAACACACTATTTAGGATCACATAGGATGCAATTTCAAGAGCAGCACCCCGATGTATGCATACACACGCTCAGCTCCTCTCCTCCCTTCTGCGAAATACAGCCTTCACTAATGAGCATATGGTGGGGCAAGCACAGACTAGCCAGACAATCTTCTTCGATGGTACAGGGAGCTCTACCTACAAATTCCTTGGGCTGGCTGACATAAATCACTTTGCAGCTGCAAGATGACTCTAGCTGTACGTACACTCCTCTGGCTTCCCTTCTTCTCTTATCATACTGCTCATAAAAGCCTAAACCGAGGTTAGACAGCAGCACCTGGCTTCAAAAACCTACTTCAGGCCAAAAATAAAAGCAAGTTCTGCCCTCGGTGTATTATTTCAGTAGAGTATTTTTTCTTAGGATTAGTTAACGTTAGCATAAGTTGTTCATTTGGCTGGTAACCTAAAACTATTATCTGAAGAGATTGCTGCTGCCATCTACCGACAACTTCCATTACAAACAAAACATAAAGCGACTTTTAACAGGTTATTTCTAAAACGAGACCAACCGATTGAATAAAAAAGCCCAGCATGCACAAACTGGCAGCCAGGCGACATTATCTATCCAACAGGATAATGAAGCATGAATAATACATCATATGAGGCACAGACCCCTCTCAGCGAAGGAAGAGTTTAGCAGCAGTATCCTGACAAAATTATTTACTGCCTCGTACAGGACAATAATGCAACCCATTGTTTTCTGGAGTAAGGGGTTTTTGTTTGGTTTTTTAAATAAAAGGAGGGGGGTTCTTTCAACTACTACTCACATAACGCTAAAGAAATGTAGGTGTACTACTTCAAAGATCAACCTTTTAACTTTCTTTCACATTGTCTTTTAGGAGTAATATCTCAGCTCAAATTAACATAATCAATAGTGTCAGCTCCGTGCTTGATTTTAAACAGTTTTTCTCTTCCTAAGGGGTTCTTCACTGGAACGTGCTGTGAAGTGAAACAGTCTCATAGGCCCAGCAGTTCTTCCAGCTATAGTTGATATCGACTTCAAAACACAAACCAAAACATTTCCATGATTCCCTTCAGCGCAGATTCACAGAATGCAGCAGGAGTTGTCTCATTGTAGCATATTAATCCACTAGTTATTAGTCTTCCCCTCTCCCTAGGTTTCTTTCACACACTAAGAGCTGATACCCAGTGAGACAGCTGCCAAGTGATTGCAGTCTGCTCAGCCAGAGACCGCTGCTACATATTGTCCACTTAGCACCTGTACGCAGTTGCAAAGCCTTTCTCGTTTCCAATGTAACTATCAGGTCTTCTCCAAAACCAGACAACTGTACAATTCATCAATAAAAACCGTGGCTTGTATCACAAAATTTGTTACCCAAGTCTCCCAAAATAGCTATGGAAGCTAACAGAGTCCTGATCTTGCAAAACTTACCTCAAATAGTGAATGTCTGCTCAGCCCCAGGACTCTCTGCAGCCATGCGTGAAGCTGCTCAACAGAAACATCTGCCAGACCCCACACTCTTTGAGAGCCACCACAGGGCTCACTGCAGCACCAAACAGAGCAAGAGCCAGTGAACCCAGACAGAACCACATTTTGTTCAACGCTGTTATCTATACAATTACCTATTCTGAACAAGACTGGTGCTTGATTACTGCCAATTATGTAATTTTAACATATACAATTCCATATATTATGCAATTATAACACACCAATTGCTGCAGGAATAGTGGAGAACACAGCTATAAAAAAAACCCCACACCACCTAGCTAATTACATTAGATAACACAAATTCAGTGGCTCTCTCAGATTAAGTGTTTATATACATCACTAGAGCATTTATAAATGCAGACCAAGCACCACAGGACCCTACAATATTATCCTCCGTATAGATACAGAACATAGACATTCAACCACAAGAAAGCTGGAGACTTTATACATCACAGACATGCTAGCCCATGTCAGCCTACACAAGCCAATGACCATCAAAAATATAGGATTATCATTGCGAACTTCTTGTAAACATCATAGCAAAGAAGATTTGTAAAGGCAGAACTTTTATTATTTGCAAAGGTGATTAGTTTACACTTTTTACCATCTTCCTTGTTGGTTTCACAGACCTGTGAAAGCAGGCACTGCGTGCTAGACACAGCTCAAGAGTCAGAAGAATTTTAAATCAAGAACAGGTAGGGTATTGGAGCCTGGGGAAAATCTTCAAGCTGAAAACAAAGAGCTTACCAAAGGAAGGACATAACAGTCAGATGCAAGGGACAGAGTAACACTATTAAAAAAAAAAAAAAAAAAAAAAACCACAAAAAACAAATGACAAAACCCTAGGAAAGTTATTTTTGCAAGAGCTCTCATGGATATAATCAAATTTCATCTTTCTCAAGATCAGGAGAAGGGTATTTCAGTAAATGAAAATGCAAAATAAGATTATCCCAGTCCAGAGTTTTAGGTGATAGAGAGATAGAAACAGTGGTCTATCTTAAAACGGATCTGCAAAACAGACACAGCCAGAACATTAATACTTTGAAACACATTCCTGTTGAAAGCAATCCTAAAAATGGTATGAGTAGCAGGAAGAGAAGTGATGTTTGCTTCAGCCATCAAAAGCTATGGGAGGAAGAACTTGACAGGAAAGATTAAGCAGCTGTTTGATTCCTGCTGAAATTGAATTTATGGCTAAATGCACAGGAAGAGGTCTCTGAAAGGCAAGATGAAAGTGTAGTTTGGACAAACAGGTATTGAGGCAGATCTATATGCAATTCTGTACTGAAGAATACACAGGTTTAAGTTACAATTTTCTTACATATGCTTCAACTCTAGGTACAGCACATTACAAAACCCCAAAAAGAATAAAGTTGAAGGAAGAAGTTAAGAATGACCAGGAAAAAATGGAGACACAGTCAGAGGGTGAGCTAGCATTGGAAGTGGCAGACAGTTGCATGAACAAGAGAGATCCTTCTTAGCTCTTGTTTGGAAGAGGTTATTCAAAAGACATTAGTAAAAGCCTGTTCCGTAGAGCACAAGGGATAACAACAGGACCAGGGAGGATACTGGGATGGAAATGCAATGGGTGACACTGTAAACAGAGTAGTAATAGACTTCAGGTATCAAAGACAGTCATGGGCACAAGTGGGAAGCAGCAGGTCAAGGACAGGCACACACAAAAAAAGGAAGGATTAAAGTATGCTTATGCCATGAAAAATCTACAGGAAAGGCAGACATCATGGAACAAGTTAAGCAAGAGATGAAAGCAGACACAGAAGAAAACCGGGAGACAGAATGGAATTACCAAAGCAAGCACAGGTTATAAAAAAAGTCTGCCTCTGACAGCAGTAGAAGGGAAGGGAGGACTTCATTATCTCCAGAGCAAGTCAGTAACATCTGGAGGCAGGAAGGAGAAGCAGCAAGATAAGCAAGGGAATCAAAGATGGCAAAAAGGCAGTAGGGCTTGCCAGGATCCTGTCAAGCTGGAAAGAGCGAGCTACAAAGTCTTTCAGTTCATAGTAAAAATACGAGCAAATAATTATTCTCATTACTTGATGGTCATAAATTGCATTTTCAGGTACTGTTGGAAAGTAGACTGCAACAATGGTCAGCACATATACCTCAGTGGTACTGCACAGACTCTCGGTAACAGAAGCGCAGCGTGCCCCTGCTACCCCATGGCATTCTGGTGTCGCTGGGCTTGCAGTGGTCTGCAGGACTTCTCAAATATACATGGCTGGGTCAACACTACAACAGCTTTGGAGGAACAGCTACTAAGGAAACCAAGGGTTATGTTTGCCTTCTTACTGTTCTGCCCCAGCTATTCCAGACAACTTTGCACTCCCCACATTATCTCTTCATGAGCAGCACGAAGACACCAGCTTCCTTCCTCCTGCCACCACACTGGCATGATGTATGTACCTCATGCTTAGTAGGGGTCTACAGCTAGAGTTTACAGCATTCAGCTAGCATAGATTTCTCTGCATAGCATTCTTCCAAACCAAAATGGCTAAAAACATCAAGAAATCTTGAAAAAATCTACTATTTAAATTAAGGCATGCAAAAAAATAAACATTATAAAATGCCTTTACAGTATAACAGATGGGGCAACACAACTGGTTATTAAATACAGGCCCAGCATAAGTAAGTGACCTTAAACATACACAAGATCTCTCACAGACTCAAATGCACGACTACACAAATAGGCCGTAATATCTTACTAAGGGAGGTTAAAAAGCCCACGTGGCAACATCCTTTCTCTTAATCCAACCAAATTCATTTGAGTTCTGAACACTGCCTGATACTTCATTTATGTGTGTATTGTTACATACATATAAAAAACCTTGTTCCAGCAGTAAGACAACAACCCACATCTCAGTTGAGTGCAGGCAGAAGTACACACAAGGCTGGGGTTGAGAATGATCAGAAACACACTAAGACTTTTGAGCCATGTAAGAGGCAATAGGGCTTCCAGATCTGCCTATGCCACTGTTTTGCCAGTTTCCACTTCCTTCTCTATTTAGCACCTTCCTACTTTAAATTAAAATCTTAATAACACAGCAACAACGTATTTCACTGAAACTTACTGAAGGGATATTGTATTACAGACATAGATGCACTTAACTGGTTCCTCAGCTTACAGTCATTGCAAAACACAGCCACAACCAGTATCATACATGTAGTATTTAGCCAAAAAAACCCACATCAGCAGTGACATTCAATCCCAAAGCAATGCTACACAGTGCAGCAAAACTTCCTCTGGCTGCTCAGACCTTAACACTTAAACTGATACAGAGCATGCTCTAGAAAATTGAAATCACTGCTGAAAAATGGTTTATAAGTAGTACATCCTTAGCCAGAAGAGGCACTTACTTCAAGATGCCCTGGAGAGATCACTGACTTACAGAATGCTAAACCACACACACAGTCCAACAGACCAGAAAATGCTCCACAGCTTCAATATAAAGTAATCTCACTCTGTGAGAATATTTAAGATATCAAATTGGAAGGAAAAATACAAAAGCTCTACAGCTATGCTGAAACGCTGAAAGTACATTGTGTATGCCTGCCTAACTGCAGAAAAGATTCATTGATATACTCTCACATTTTTATGGCAGAACTTACATACAACTATGCCGTGAAAACCTTAATAACATTTTCACAGCTGCATTACAATGTAATTCACATCAGAACCTCAGAAGTATGTAATTATTCTATTATTTCTACCTTGCATGTCATTCTCTGGTTATTGATTTATGAGTCAATCTGAAATCTTACTTTGAGGCTTTTTTGCCAACTGTTAATAATACATTACACTTGTGATAAATGCTGTAACAACATAATTTACATTAAGCTTTTACAAACACTGCAAGAAAGCTTGTGATTATTGACAGCACAGCCATTTAGATCTGCTCATTAATCTTGTCTACAAAATCCTAAGCCCAACAACGCATTTGGTTTAAGGAAAGGTAATTTATTACAAAAGAAGTTTCAAAATATTCACCACCTTTTACTTTATTCTCTGGGGCATTAGGTATACTGTAGCCCTCCCATTTACACCTGTGTAGTTAAGTCTGTCATTTCTTCAATACAAATCCCTTGTTTTCAGAGGACTGGGAAACAAGTGTATAGATTAACTACAGTAAAAACGTGCCGTGTAAGTTTGCAATCACACTATTGTTCAGATTAGAGAAAAATAAAAGACAGGTTTATATTTTGTGTGTGAAGTATGACTGCTAATTTAAGATACTTTCAACCCTAGTAACAACCTTTATTTTAAATACAGTCATCCGTATAACTAAACTTCTTCTACATGATAATTTTAAAAAAATCAATACATCATAAAAATCATAAAAGGCAACATTTCACACACAGAAGTAGCATGAGTCTATTGAGCCAGTCCATAGGCAAACTAATTGGAATGGTTACCTCCACAGGATCATTAAACCACAAACCAATAAAGATTTACACAACAGATGCTAATGACTCTCCTACAGAATCCACTACAGACTATTGATCAAAAATCCATTTTAAAATAAATTCCTAAATACATATTCAAAAATAAGTAGGGATGTCAAAATGTTTACTCAATAAAACATAAAGGGCCCTCTGGAGCTATTACTGAGATGCAAAAATATAATTGTACTTTTTAGTGTATCTTTTTATGTGTAGATTGCAAAGTAGTTTACAAAACGGGCTAAGTATCAGCATTACCATTTGGGAATACTGGTATATGGGAAAATGAACCATAGATGGGTTAGGTACGTTCTTTCTTTACTTCAGTAGCAATCACTCCAAATTCACACATATAGAGCAAACAACAGTTTAGGATTTTCAACCACAGGTGTGAAGTGGCAGAGGGAGGAGGAGAAATCCAGCCCCAAATTGGCATGAAGATTGAAAGAGATTGAGAAAGATTAATCTGTTTACTTCTTTCTTTGGGGATGGGGTGGGGACAGACACCAGAAAATTATTCTGAAGGACCTATGAAGAGAAAATAGCAAGGAAATGACACAGCATGACATTTGATACAAAAATACGCACTGGTCTTTAAAAAAAACTACTTCTAATCAAAAGCTCCCTCCTATGCCCATGAAAAAAGGCACGTAAGTTTACAATATTTATTAGACAAATTAGCAACTGTTGCCCAGCAATCTTCTTCCCCATGTCCCACTCTCATGAGTTCTGGAAAAAAAGTACCTCCTAGCTGGAACTGGGTAGAATCTAAGTAAATAACCCGTATACCACATACTTTAGGTGAGGCACATAATGCTTTCTAGTTCCAGATCTTAACTGTTTTGAAAACACTATATATTAATACTGTTTTTACAGATTTTGGACTAGGAACCATAAGAATTGCACCAAGATTAGCATGATGCCAAACTTTTCTTTGGAGGCCCTGTCACACACGAGGCTCCCCAGCCTAGTCACACTGCTAACCACAGCTTTAGGGAACAGTTTCAGAACTACTGCCTTAAAAGCATTGTATACCGACTGCATTTCATTGGATGGAAAGGCACACATGCCACTTCCTGAGAAGTGGACAGAAAGCCTACCCACATGAACAACATACAGTTCCCACAGGAGATCATACCTGGTTGGTTGACTTTGGCAGGCTGCCAGCCACCTACCCAGCTGCTCTCTTATTCTCCCTTCTTAACAGGACTGGTGGAGAAAAAATTCAAAAGCTTGCGGGTCAAGATGTAGACCAAGAGATCACTTATCAATTAGCATCACTGGCAAAACAGACTCAACACAGGAAAAATCAATTTATTGCCCATTAAAACTGACCTGGATAGGGAGAAACAGAGACAAGAACTACAGCAGCTTCCTCCCAACCTCTTTTTCCCCAGGCTCAACTTCAGTCATTCGTTCTCAACTCCTCTACCTCCTCCTCCCCACCCTCCAAGTAGCACAGAGGCCACGGGATTATAGTCAGTCCATAACAGTTCCTCTCTGCCACTCTTTCCTCCTCACTCTTGTCCTCTGCTCCAACATAGGGTCCCTCCTATGGGCTGCAGGCACTGAAGACCTGCTGCAGCACGAGTTCTCTGCATGGGCTACAGCTCCTTCCAGTAGAATCCACTCCAGCATGGGCTGCAGATGATTCAGGGCATATCCACATGCTCCAGTATGGTCCCCTCCACAGGCTGCAGGGGAATATCTGCTCCTGCAGCTGGAGCAGATCCTTCCTTTCCTTCTCTGAGCTTGCTGTTTGCAGGGCTATTTTTCACAGTTCCTCACTGCTGTACAGCATTTTGCCCTTTCTTAAATACATTTTCCCAGCGGCACCACTTGCTTGGTCACAGCTGTGTCCCGTGGTAGGTCTGTTGCAGAGCCCGTGACCTTTTCTCACAGAGATCACTCCTGCAGACCCCTTGCCACCATAACTCTGCCACTTGCAACGAATATAATAAGGTAGGAAATCCATCTGGGGGAAGCAAATGCCCACCACTGACAAAAAAAAAAAAAAAAAAAAAAAAAATCAAAGCCACCCACCTACCCAATCAAAACCACCCACCTACCCATGCCACACTGAAGTCTACCAAGTAAAATTTTCACTAACGCCAGCAGATGCTGGATCATGCCTCAGGCCTACAAGTAGGTCTACTTCTTAGGCCACTTAAAGTCCAAAATAATCAACTCCACTGCTAGACCAGGGAAAATAAATGTCCTTAAGATGCCCACTAGGTTATTCTGCTGCATCCAAAACATGACAAAGCAGAAGAATAAACCACATTTTTTCCCTACAATGAAAATGTACTACTACACTACTTAAGATTTACAGCACAGATAAGTGGGGAGGCATCCTTTGCAATTTGATAGAGAAGATTCTTCTTACACAAGTAGCATAATTTATGTACATTTGAACGAGAATGAGAGTCTGTCATTAAACTATAAGAATTTGTATAGGCAGACATGCACATGCCTCTGACAGCAGTTAATGAATAGCAGCAAATCAGTCTTCAATTCATGACAGTGACTTCTGGAGTTAACTGTTCAGCATTCAGATGAGTTTCTAAAACAGGAGACTTACTTTCCTTCTGTGTCAAGCCATAAGCCATGCCAGGTTCCAGCAACAAAAATAGGAACATGGCTTCATCAGCACTGTTCTGGGCACATCTTTCATATACTACATGACTTGAATTAGCAAAGGTTTCAGTAAGATATTAAAAAGCAGAAAATTGGCAACTATGCTTATTAAGATGCTTAACAACTTTTACGACAAGACGATTTTCGGTTATACTGGCAAACTACACTCCCAAAATTCAAACTATGATTTCCTGTGTCAAGAATCTGCTTCAGATGGGATGCCTGTTCATTTCTAGAATGAGAAAAGGAAAAAAAGAAATACAGGGTACACTCCCTTCTGTCCTCACAGCACACAAATTGCTTTGGTTTTACTTAGTATGCCTATAAATTGCATCCTTTGAAACGGGGATTTGAGATTCAAGAGATCTGTCTTTGTCAAAGAAGCTATCCTTTACAGTACCCAACAGATGAAGCCTCTGAAAATGACTGTTTTACAAATTCCTAGGATATAAGCTGACTAGCAAGCGCTACATCATTTAGTTTGATCTATTGTAAGACGCTGCCCTTTAATCACTCAGTGGTCTTGGTACTCAGCCTAGTAAGTTGTGACATTTTAAAACTCAGCACCCGCTCTATCTCACCACACTAGGGTTTCAGTGGCCAATCATCCTGCTCTCATTTGCATTTGTCTAACTTCAATTTCAAAGTTTTTCTCTTATTGTGACCTCCCTAATTAAAGGAAGTACCTAATAAAATCACCTTTTGAAAATACTCTAGCCATTAACCAAGTCATCAGTCTTTTTAATAAGCTAAATTTGTCAAATCTCCTGGTTCCTTCCATAACTTCTGCAAATTTTGAAAACTTCTTTAAACAAGGAAATCAGAATGAGATGCAGTTTTCAAGCACTGGCCTAGAAATAGAAATAAAAATCCCCCAACTATTTAATTGATTCAGGCAAACCAGAGCATTTCAAGAGGAATTCCTATTTATTTATTGCAAGCCTAAATCATTTCAGTAACAAGCCATTAATTTGCACCTCATCCTCCAAGTTCATCAAAACACACAGCTCTGCATTAGAACAGCCTGATTGGACCTAGTGGGTTCATTGATTTACTGTTCCAACTGAGATTGCCTCATTCCATCCATTTGCACCACAGTTACACATTTGAAAAAAACAAAAAAAAAGTGGCCCATCACACACCATATGAACCTAAGTACCAATCCACACTAGACCATCGCCCCTATAGTAACATTAATTCTGTAAATTTTCAGAGCCAAACTGATAGCTACATTTGATTTTAGCAAAACTCTCCTACTCCCCTCTTCACAGCTGCAAAGTTGATCAAAATATTTCCTGAGCCTGTTTTACAAAATGCTAGAAGCTCCCATGAAAATAGGACACTTGGAAGAACATGGAGTAGAAGAAAGTAATTTGAAACTTAAAGCCCTTTACTAAAAATACTTTCTGCAAGTCATACAGCAGAACGATAATGTATGAGGGTGCAACAAAGGGGTGGCCATGAGCTTGTCTTCACCTACATAAAACTTTTTGGTCCTTTTACCACACAGGGGAATGCGGCCTTATGAAACTTGAGCCAGAAAAGCCTTTACATCATACCGTCTCATTTTGTTTGCATACATACAGAAATCTATCATATACGCTCGAACGGTGCTTTAAAAGCAAATACTGCTTTAAAAGTATACCATATGTGTTCATTCCTCACTATATTAAAATAAACCACTATAAAACACTGAAAAAATCTTTCAAATGGAATATAGAATCTGTCAAGCAGTACTATAGTTTCTGTCCAAATGCTGGTCTATACAGTATAAAAATATCCTAGAAGCCAATTATAAAATACTTACTGTTAACAGGTAAGCGTCTCAAGTTTCATACTACTCCTTAATTCTTTACAATCCAGTGCTATTTTCAGGCAAGTACAGAAGCAGTGCTCATAGTACCAGACAGAAAGGGTAAGAAAAAGAGCAATTCCACACTTAGTGCTTGCTCTTCCCAGAGGATGAGTGGCCTCAACTCCTAATAAAGCCAACAGCAAATGAGGGCACTCAGCAGCTCCTGCAAGACTTCCATTGCATGTCAGGGTCAGACATGCATATTAATATATCCTTCATTTTAGGTATATAATTGCTTTTTACAGCAAAGGAAGGGAAGATACCACCAGTCTTCATAACTAGTTTGGTTTAAAAACAAACAAAGAAACAAAAAACCCCCCAAAAAAACAAACGTACCACTCTAAAAATTCATAGTAGGGGTTTGAAATTGCATCTTGAACATTACCCACAATCCCTCATTTAGGTGTGAGATTTTGCTTTCGTTATTCCAATGGATTTGGTGGAGTAATTCTGGATTTAGACCTGTGTATGTTATGAGCAGAATGTGGCCATAGACTATTTACGATTCAGCTAAAGAATATTGATATCATGAAGAATACCTAGTGTTATAGAAGGCAAACAATGGATATTTTTTTCATCTCCACTATTCTAATAATAGTGATATATTTTTTTGTACCTAAAAGCACAATGCCAATAGCTATCAAGAAAAAGGATTACTCAAGTTCTCAGAGATCAGACTAACACATCAAGAAAAGCACTAGGAAAATGAATTACCTTATTTTTCATTAGAAAAAGCAGATTTCCTTTCAGTCGGCACCATCTCTCTCTCGGTTCTGTATGCAAAGAAGTAAGAGATTAATAAAAACAACCTTTTGTCTTCACACATTAAATGCTTCTTAAAGAAGATGCATTAGTTATAAAGGTCAGAAAAGAAAATCATTAACAACCAAAAAAAAGCCAGCTTCACTCAGCAGCTGCCTATGTACAACATGCTGTTAAATGCCACATAACTTCCCAGAAGGTTTCTTCTACTCTGCAGCTGAGAGAATTGGTGACTGCGGCATACACTCAACAGTGTTGTCTCTGCTTTTCTCCCTTTTCCTCATATAGGAGCAGAAACAGCCATTTTAGCATGGAACAGCTTTTGCTTCCATTATTTCAAGAGATGAAATATAACCCTTGCTAAGACACAAAAACATTTATTATTCCCCTTAGATTAGAACACACTAATCTAAATTTACAATTTTCAGGGAAAAAAAAAAAAAAAAGGCAAATCAGTCCTAAATATTTACAGTAACTTTTCTATTACTATTTTACTACACATTTAAAAAGTGCTTAACCAATGAGAATAACAACATTTATGTTTATACACACATGTAATCAAACTTCTAAGAACAGGGAACATTTCAGAACTTGAGGGTCAGTGAGTGAGTCAGAAAGCTTTAAAGTTATCCTTCCCAAACTAGCCATTTTTTAAATTGCATCTTTTTTCTTTTATGAAGAACACTTGTGTATATATATCTGTAGGTACAGATACATATACCTATTATGGGCATTACACATCCAGATCTTACAGTCAAACATGAACTCTTCAGACAAACCCTACAACACTTCAGATAGAAGGAACGTTTTTTACGCAAGACTTCCTCTTTTTTTTTTATTTTTGATAGGGCATATGAAACCCCATGTCACCAGACAGCAGCCAGCCTCAAATTGCTAAGAAACTGGAAGAACAGCTGTATCCTGAGGTCATGTTCCACAGCTGCCTCTGTGCAGCTCTTACTTCTCTCAAAGCTGGCTGTGACTAGAGACATAATATAGACCAGAGGGATGTCTTGTTACAGTAAATAAATAAAATTATCTTTTCTTCTTGATAATTTTAATTAAGATGTTTCAATAGGCCATGTTTGAAAATCAGAATAGCTTTCTCCCCCCCAGAAGAAAGTGGAAGGTTTAGACCCACAGGCACTGGGACTTACAATAACTACAACCTGGGATTATTTTTTTTTTTTTAGAAAATGAATTGAAGTTCCTGGATCTTTCCAGACCTACTGAAGTGCAAGAACAATACAGAAAAGAAGGTAATATAATTTTATGCATATCTACCAACTAAGAACGTAAACATAGTTATCAGATCCGAGCACGTTATTTCACAGTACAAGTACAGGACTCTGCTAAAACTAAATTCCATCCTCCAGAACCCTGCAGGCATCAGAAGTAAGGAATCATGTTGCATTCGCACTGCATCTTTTGCTAATAAAAGATATTTTTATGTAGGATTGGGAAAGTCACTACCTTATAAGTGAGAAAAATAAGCAGGTCCAAAGATCAGTCAGACTAATGATGGAAAATCTATCAGTGGATAGCATATACAGTGACCAAAATCCCTCAAAGAGAAATGACCCTGAAGCCTCAAGGAGTCATAATCTGACTACTGGGAGCTAGAAGGATTTACTGAGCAACACAAACATCCTATAATTGCATAGTTTCTTAAATGCTTCCCTAGAATCTACCACCACTGACCATAGCACAGACGGCCCACGATACTGGGTTAAATGAACGTTTGGCCTGTCTGTGGTCAACCTAAGCCTTCTAGCAGCACTATTAGCACTCAGCATATTTGTAAGCCAAGAAAGATCTAAAACATCCTCATAAACAACAGATATTTACTGGACAGGGCTTGGTAGGCTGCCTATGACGAGAACAGGGAGAGAATCCTGTTGAGAAACCCCAAAGCAGCCAGAAGTGGACGCTCACTGGTACTCTGTCCAGGAATTTTGCTGCATCCTCCACAGGAAACACTGGCTATTTCCTCTAAGAAAGTGTATAAAATATTCTGAAAGCGTGGCACTGAATTTTCTCAGCCCCTTATCATAACTGAGTCTGTGATGGTTTTGTGGTTTGTATTTTTTTCTAACAGAACAAAAGTAAATATCATCAAAATGAAAATCAACTGGTACAAGTGAAAATGAAACAGTCGCTGTTACTGAAATTATTTTATTAGGACTGATTTTACAGCCAAACAGGAGCCAATTCCTAGCAGCTACTGAGGGAAGAGACATTTATGCAAGCTTACTGGAAATTGAAAGACATTTAAAATATGATCATAAAAGCCTGAAGAAACCTGCAAAGGAAGTGGCAAGTGAGCCATGGAAAAACTACGATAAAAACACAGTTTTGGGGTTTGGGAGGGGCAAGTCCTGAGGAACTAGATATATAAACTTTAAACCATGGCAACTAATGACTGGTGACTAGCAACCCCTAGTAGTAAAAAAAAATAAAAAATCTTTCTTTACAGGAAAAAACAATAATAATAACGCTATGTACTGGGTCTGGCTGAGCCCCATAGCAGCCCTCATAGTGCTGTGCTTTGTATTGGTAGTAGAAAGGTGTCGGTAACACACCAGTGTGTTAGCTACTGCTGAGTAGTGCTCACACAGCTTCAGAACTGTCTCTCCAACATTTCCACCACCACCACCAGTAGGCTGGGGGCAGGCAAGATCTTGGGAGGGGACACAGCAAGGACAGCTGATCCAAACTAACCAACAGGGCGTTCCATACTGTATGAAGTGTGCTTAGATAAAAAGAACTAAGAGAAAGGAGGTAGCGGGGGCATTCCTTAATTCCAATGTCTTCCTGAGCAACTGCTACACATATTGAAGCCCTGCTTCCTGGGAAGTGGCCAAACATCACCTGCTGATGGGAAGTAGAAAATAACATCATTTGTTGTCCTTTGCTTTCACACACACCTTTTGCTACTGCTTTCATTAAATTGTCTTTATCTTGAGCCTCAATGGTTTTTTCATCCTATTTTCTCCCCCTGCCCCCCCATTCTGCTGAGGAGGGGAGTGACAGAGCGGCTTGGTGGGCACCTGGCATCCAGCCAATGTCAACCCACCACATAACACTAAGGACTGAATACTGTTTCTCAGGTACACGACAAAGGAAATTTGAAAACCTGAGCACACTGAAGAGCTGGCTTTATAATTTTTTCTTTAGAAAGGTATTTAGCACCACTCAAGCATCAGTAATGAGGGAAAACAAAAAGTCTGAAGTGTGTGTGACTAGTGAAACTGTAAGCTGACAGCTGCAGAGAACAAGCGTATCAACTACTGGCAGTTTTCAGTGCAAGTCATTTTTACCTATTAATTTTTCATCCCCGACCACTCTGGAAATCTTCAGTTTTCCTTCTTTGTCAAAACAACCTGATGGTCGCCTGGCCAGCAAAGCCAGATCTTTAGCATTGAATCTCATGGGGTTGCCAGGGAAGAGGATGAAGATGAGTAAGAGATGGAGGGCAATGATGATACTAGTGAGTTTGTTGAAGCTGAGCAAAATCTAGGCAGCAACTGAAATATTAAAAACAAAAAGAAAACAAAAGATGCTGCTGTTTATTGCAATTTCCACTGTATTGCGATACTCCGAACACTGCACTTTCTTTCCATATTATGGGAGCAGTATAAGGAATAGGGAAAAAACCCAAAGTTACACAGGTGACATCTTTTCCACACACACTTTTTAGGAAAGAAAAGTTTAGTTTTACTTTCCAGTATCTCTATAACCCCATGTAGAAGCTGTAATTTTATGAAGTATTTCCACAGTTCATCAGTACTGCTAAAAATGTATTTTGGCTACAGGCATATAAACCACCAGAAAGCATGGGGCAGAGGGAGAGGGGGGGAAAGATTGCCTTGTACCTCCACCTCCTTCACAGGAACAATAATAAAATACAAAGTGTTAGCTGTAAAAGTTCACCACACACTCAAGTATTCCTGTTTTGCTACACTGACGCTGATTAGGACACTAAGTGCTCCCGCTCTGTTCATGGTATATTCTCCAAAAGTTTTCAGTTCTTCTGGAAGATTTTCTTCTGTGTTTTCAGGAAATAAGTTGTGTGGTCTTAATATTCACCCTTCTGTAAAGGCCTCTCTCTCAAAAAAGAATTCTTGGTATCACCCTTATACAATCAAGTAACATAAGTTTGTCAGATGGCTTTTAATACTCCTATACATTTTAAAAATAAAGCAATTTAAAATAAAGCATTTAAAAAAAAAAAAAAAAAAGCCCAGTCTTCAGCACATGGGCTTCAGAAGCCAGCTTCTGTCTCTAAATTACAGACCTTTGTTCCTCAGAGGACAGCACTGACACCTTGACCTGGTGGAGAGCTACAACTCTTAGCAATTCCTGAACAAGTTCCTCTCAGCTGTTGAGCTGAAGGACAAGTTACACCTTCTGCACTGAATCTTTCTGCGGGCCCTTTCATTCCTACTTTTCCCTTTATAGTCACTTTCTTTGCTCAACTTTACCCCTCAGTCAATGACTGCTGCTGTGTCCTTTAATTTCCAGTCACCAGACCACAGCTAATTCCAATAGTACTACAACAGTGATGGCAGACCAAGCTTAACTGTTTACTTTGTACATATGAAACATGACCAAGCCATGAATATGTGCCATGAAATAAATTTATAAGACAAATCTCCAAGTATTTGTTTCCTCCTAGGAAGGTTCTACAACTCTGTGGAGAACTGAAATAAAGCTGAAAGGCCTTTTAAGTTTCCCTTTTGTTATCAAATACCCTTGCAAGCAAGAAAGAGAGTAGTCCCAACCCATATGAAGCAGAAGGTTGCAGTTTCAATTTGTCCATTCATTCCCACATATACACACCTTCTTGGTTTTTTTCCCTTTAGCATCAGCAGCTATACTTCAATTTTTTAAGACCATCTTCATGCCTTTTGACTCCATAATCTTGTTGAAATTATAATCTTATGGTCATCACAGAACCTGACCTGCAATAAGGATGCTGCTGTGACCAAAATGAGCTACTGACTCTGATGGAATCTCCATGCAGGTGCAGCTGGCCACCAATGTTTTGTAAATTGATAGACTACAGCTGTGGAAAGACAAGTCATACAGCACTAACAAAACAGACACTTATACACTGTAATTAATACTACCAGCATATTCAGCACTGAAGACCAAATCTGTCAGGGCCAGGGAAGGGGAAGATACTGGCCTGTCCACAAAACATGAAACCCAGCCACGATGACCCTTACAAAAGTCTTACTGGGGCATACAGGGACTTTGGGACTGTCAACAAGTATATTCCTACTATATGCTCTGTATGCTGGGTGGGATAATTGTTAGGTTTGTTTTACAGCCACAGACTGCATTTTTAACAACACAGTGTGTGCGCATTGCATTGTGCAATGCGTGCAATAAGCCTATTTGCTAAAGAAAAATAAACTTGGCAAGGAAAATAATTTTTGTTATCTCCGACTGTGCACTGTTTTGTTATCAGCTGGTCCTCTCAGGCAGATATCTTGCATACTGTTCACAAAGCTTGTTGGTAGCCTTCTTGTTTTAGAGAACAACATTCTAGAAATTCAACTACAACCTACTTGGTTATTAGTTTGTGAACAAATGAGTTCCAGTCCATTTTATAAACACCTTCTAAATCTACTCTAAACAGCATCCTCAGCTACGTACAGTGACTTTAGATTGCTTTGATGCTTTTAAGTAGGATGGAGGAAGTCAGACCCTATGAGTCTGTTCCAGACAGAAGAGTCATTGAAAACCACCAATAACTGAATAATACCTATGCTATCAAAGCAACCAAGGTTACTGGCTAAACTCTAGTTATGCTTAAATGCAGCAATTACTGTAATGCATGGACACCTGTACTCCACAAAGAAATGCAAAACACAGAAGTTGTCAACTGCTATTTAAGAAAGATTTTCCTTTCCAGCAAAGGGGAAAAACAGGGCCAGGTAAATGGAATGTTTTGGATTTCTGGAAAGGCTATTAAAAGGAATAACAAAACTGCAGGAGGAGGTGTGCATATTGATTTCGTTATTTTTCTCCCCCAGGGAGATGGTGTATCTCTTGCACTCATCTACCAGTAAAGTGATAATGGTCTAGAAATACCTTTTATCACATCTGTGCATCACTTGCTCTGCATATAAGCCACAGCATGGAAATCATGTGGGACAGTACAAGTGGCACACTGCAGTTAAAACCCTTGAGACAGCATGCTTCTGTATCAGCCTTGAAATGCAAGGCAGCTGGACCAGCAGAGTTCCACAGTGATGATAATCAAGGTGCCTGTTCTCTGGAAGTTTGCCAGAGAAGCTCGACTCATCTGACAGTGTCTGAATATTATTCAGACCTAAAAGGCATATGAGATTGCAGGATTCATACTTGGGTTTAACTTTAGAAATTTGACGACCATCCAAAAGCACTCCCAGTTAGTGTTGACACAACAACAAAATTAAAGGTAAAAAAAACCACGATAGAATTTATCTATCTTCAGCTGCAGCACTGGGTCTCCTTGAAGGAGCAGAAAGACTTTTTAGCTCAATAATCCACTTCTGTCTCCATTTCAGAATAAAGCTGTCAGTCCAGGAAACGACTTAGTCATACAGTGCCTTTAAATGTTTCTCCTAGCTAATCTCTTTCCTAGCATAAACTCAGATAGGAAAGATATTATCTTCAGTTATTTAATACTGGTGGTTCAAGAGACAGGCATTATTTAATACTTGTGGTGAGAGAGAGAGAGACTTGCTGAATCTAAAATCCCTCTCAACATTTTTCCCTACACGATCAGCACAACCATAATTCATAAGGAAACCAGACCGGTCAATTACTTCTGCGAGTGGCCAAGAGAGAAAAAGGTGGAGGAGTCTGCATCCTTGGAAGCAGTAATTTTAGAACAGGTGACAGTTTTGACAGTTCATGGACCACAAAATTTTTTAAGTCTCTGTTGGATGTCCCCTGTCCCCACAGCATTTGCAATTACAGTTTTCATGAACACAGAAACTACAGATGTAACAATTAGAACTACTTGATTTACAGACAGAAAAAGAGCTGAGATGTGTTGTAACTGTTAAGTAGCAGCCATAGAGTTGCACATTTTATTATCACAATAAGAGAAACGTACACTTTTGATCCCTTGCAGAGATGCAAACTCACCTTTTAGCCTATACGTAAACGTTAGGAGTCAATCAAAATTAGTTGCATGTCTGAGTAATCTTAAATTACAAGGAAGTTTTATTATGCAAAACCTACACAAAATTGACTTCAGCACATAACACTAGCATGAAAAAAGCTACACATTGAAACAATTTGCAATCGACCTCCAACTCTTGCACCCTGCAGGACAGCTAGTAAGATGTATTCTACTAGTTTCAGATAACCACCAAGCTGTAGCTGTTCAAAGCAGTAAGTGCAGGAGGTCGCTCGTGCCAACACGAAAGAGTAACCATCTTCCTGGCTGCGTACACTACCCTGAAACAACACTTTCAGCACTATCTTCCAGGTTTCAGTTTTTCTTATGTATCTTAAGTGCAGGCTCAACATTAAAGAAATTAGCGCATAACACCTTGCAGCTTTCAGTAGCACTGTATTTAATTCTAGATATTTTGGTAAAGTGCTAAAACACAGGCTTTCTAATGACACAGTCTCCTAAATCTCTAAAACAAAGTCAATAAAATTGACTGCCTAAATTCACTAGTTTAGCAATTTTCAAAAGAAAAACACCAGAACTCATGTCTGCATGTCCTCAGAGACTCTGCCAAATACATTCTAAATTTCCCTTCTCTTCCTTTGAAAAAGTACAGTATTTTTAGGGCACATCATTTTGTATTAAGAACTTCTTTAATCTTTGGAACACACACAGTGCGGGAAACAGCCTTCAAAAGGAAAGGTGCAAAATTAGTCCACAATTTTGTCTTCAAGAATTGTATTCTTCTTAAGCAACGAGTTATTGCTAAATCCACATACTGACTCTATTTCACCCACAAAGTAATTATTAGGCCATGAAATATAAATAAGACACATTATGCCCCCTGATTCTATTACTGATCTCAGCACGGACACTCTTTATTGAGCTCTCCTAGTTCACACAAAACAGCAACCTAGAAAAACAATTTTGAATTATTCGTGTGTGTGTGTATATAGAGGGAAGGTAACAAACATTAAACTGTTGTCTTTTTTTCCCCCAATAGTATCAGTGGTCAGTACAGTTTTATTTTATGCTGAAACACACACATACTATATTGCAGTAACTCTTACGCCTTTACCCTTCCAGATTTCTTGGATCTATCAACCTTACCCTACAGTGTCCTAAAAAAAAAAAAAACCAAAAAAACCAAAACCGGGAGCTCCAGGCAGCAAGACTGTCCCTAACCAGAGCCAGCCTTCTTCCAAGGGAGGCAATGACCTTGCAGATCTTGCAGTGGCATAATACAGCATCACATAAAGCAACCAGCACCCTTGTCTCGGTATCACTACTGTCTGCAAATCCCTTTTAAAGTCTTAAAACTAACAAGACTTTAAAAGCAAAGTATCCATTGAAAAAAAGCTGCAAGAGGTGAGCTATTCTATTTGGAGGCAGATAATGAAAAATAAAATGCTGGCTTGGCTTGAAGGTATTCCCTTCAGCTGAATAAGAAAAAAAAAAAAAAAAAAAAGAAAGCAAGGCCACAGTACAGCTTTGTCTTCCCTGCAGCTGACAAGACTCCCCAGTCAAGCAAATTCCTAAATGATTCATGCAGTTACCCGGAGTTCAGATGTGAACTTTCAGGGAAAAAAAATAATTAAGAAAAAAATTAAAAAAATATATTCTTGCCTTTTGCTTCCCCTAAAAAGGGTAATACAAGTAAACTGTTACTGCAAACAGGTATAAACTGGCACACCCACTAAACAATGTCCATCTAGCTACGTGAAAACCATCTCTGTGAAAAAGAAGGCATTTATCAGTTGTGGGAGTTGCTCCATGTGGTTCGTGGCCTACCAAACTGTACTACGCAAGGCAGGGGACTGAACAAGAATGAGACTGCTGCTTACTCTGACTCGTTGCACCTTCTCACAGGCTGTGCTTGAGCAGCCACTGACAACACAGGTGCAGGCTCCTGGCGAAAGGGACCCCTTTTCCACGGCAGCACTAGTGCTGATGTAGCCACACAGCCAGCTTAAGGTACAGATCTTGATGAAAACCAACCTAATCAAGCTGTTCCCGGGGCAGACTGGCTACCTGACTGCAGAAGTGCCAGTGCCGGCCCAAGACAGAGGACAAAAGCGTGTACTCGCGGGTAATCTTTCTGCGGGTGATGACAGGTGTGTCAGCCTCATATGATGGTACAACTGCAGCCTTAGGAAAAAGTTAATGTATAAGGGACTTCAAACATAGTCCTTACTCAATAAGATTTCTGGCAAATCCAAATTAATGCATGAGCTTTTCTCAAATCTCCAACTACACTTTTGAGCAACACCGCCTTAAATTCCTTTCTGCCACGTCGGCTCAGGTGACGCCTGCCCAGCCACACTGCCTGCCTTCCACTGCTGAAGAGCACAAACGCACTAGCTAGAGCTTTCTCTGGAGCCATCAAGAAAGCTGGAATATGGAAGTTATCCACTTTAAAACCAACACTTGAAAACAAATACCAGCAGATTATGTCAGTCTTCCAAAACCCTATTCAAAGGTGACTACACCAATTAACATTTCAAAGGCATCAGCTGCACACAAATGACTCTGTTAATATGAGTTCAGCCACTGTTATGACACTGCGGTTTCAGAGCAGGTGGTCTCCAGCTAAATATTAGCATTTCATTCACTACTGAGTGACAAATATATTTGCACAGCAGATTCCCTTCTCTAGTCTCCAGGAGTGTAAATACACAACCCTTTTGTAACCTGCCATTTCAAACAAAACCCCGAAGCAATTTACTTGGGTATAGTATAGCTCAACTCACTAGGAGCTCCCATACGCATAACGGTGGCAAACCAGTCTGGAGGAGGTAGTGTGCTGGGACCACTGATCCCATAAATAAAGGACAAGGGGAGGACACAGTAACCACTTCCAAAAAAACATTGCAGTATGTTAAAAATGGCAGCATGCTCCATTCTGCAAAATACAGTATTTTAGTGGCAATAACTGGAACCTTTGCCTCTAGAAGATTTATTTCCTCTCCCTTCCAATATCTATAAAGATGCAAAAGGTAGAGGCAAACTTTAAACCCAACATCGCTATGACATCAATTCTATCAGTCATTTTTAGTGTAACAGACAAATTACTGTACTAAGACTGCAGCTTGTACTTTTTAAGACACAGTATTTATTAATATTCTTTTTAATCTTAAAAAATTGCAGTCCCCAACCAACTACGAATTTCTTAACATGTTTTGCTTTGCATAGTATCTCAGAACCAAACAACTTCAACAGTCTCAGCATCTATACTGACGGGGGAAAAAAAATACCACATTGCTGAGAAAACAGCGATGAGAGTTTCTTTCTACTCCCCATCCCCCAGATTTGTGACATCTGGGGTTTATCTAAGCTATAAATACTAAAAAGATTCTAGCAGCAGATTTGAAAGATTTGAGGTTCATTTGAGCTCCAAAAAGATTTTAGCTAGAAGACAATGGAGTCAAGTCACCCACATAGTAAAACAAAACATAACATATTTTAAGATTAGAGATATAAAGTACTTGGAACAAAATCCCTTCATGAAGTTTCAGACAGCTCTGGAATTCAACACCATTTTTCTTTTGGTATTAACAGGAAGGAACACCTCCTCCTTTTCTTAACACTGTCAATTCTGCTTTGGCTGTGTTTTCCTCACACAGCCTTGCAAGAAAACAAGTGGTTTTCCTTACAGAAACCCTTTTAGCACACCTGTCCCACAGTTAGGGAGAGACCATGAGCTCTCCTTGCTCCTACACCTTCCAAGGGAAAAAGCTTACTGCGTTTCCCTCAGTTACCTCTAAACTGACAGAAGGAAAGCATGAAAGTAGTAAGGGTGTTAGTATTTGATGATGATTTTTCACTTGAATAATTAAAGGTCAACCAAGGTACCAGAAAAAATAAAAATCTTTTTATATAAAGTACATTCCCTACTATACAGCTCCTGAAAGTTCACAAATATCTGGTTAACTTTTCTAATTAAAAAGGTAGTACCACTGTTAAGAATGTAATTGCTGAAAAAATAAATCTAGGACATGGTGACTTAGTGCTGTTACATTAAGGAAGAGCAATAAATCATTTTAACTGTGTCTCAATAATAATGACTTAATTTCTATATGCAGTGAAAGTCTCAGCTGAGCAGAAACTATTATGTCATCTGGGGAAAAGCTATTCAGGGATAGATGCAAAATTTACAGGGGGAAGAAATGCAACAAAACTCACAAAACGTGAAAATCACTAAGGACATTCCTGCTTTAAACTGATCTGGCAGCTACAGCTATAACAGGTCATTTATTGACCTTTTGCCTTAAGATCAATGACATATCCTCAATTAGCAGATAGGAAAAAAGTTTATGTATTTTAATGAACAAATAAGACATCTCAAGAAGACTTACAGGATTCATGATTTTTTTTTAAAGCAAGCTGCTGCTGAAATCTCCCTGAATTTCAGTCTCTTCTCACTTTGGAAAAAGTAAGAGGTGATACTTTAGAACCACAACTTGAATTCAAGGCCAAAGGGCGATACAGAAGATGATCAAGCTCTCCCCACATACCTATATCAGTTATAGGTATTACCAGAATAGCGCTGCTCAACCTGCGCGTTTCAAAGTATAAAACGTCTCGTCCTTGGCTTACTCCACAATGACCTGTGTGACTGCTGGTTTTGTGGCTGCAGAATTCGTCGCTATTACAAACTGTAAGAAACACAAAGACCACGTGTGGAAAGTCAAAATCTACTAACACCTTCCCTCACAGACAGGCAATTCAGGAAACATAACTTCACTCAAGTATACTTAAATTTCCTTTTCTTGAATATCCATCATTACGCTATCTCTTTTTGCTACTATGCAACTTTTCACTAGCTGGAAACATTGAGGAAGTAAGATTTATTTCCCAGAATTATTTTTTTTTTGTGATTTTATACGTTATTCATCGGGCAATAGAGCCACATATTTAACTGGACTTCTGCATACAGTTACCTACTCTGTAACATACGACACGCTACTCTTTTCAGCTGTAAGGGGTCATAAGAAAATGCTTTGCAACTATTTTTTCAAGCAACCTTACTCTAACAAGTTGGAACTTGCAAACAGCTCAGCTACATAAAACCTACCAAAAATACATGTTTTTCAGATTAAAAACCTCAAGCAAAGATAAAAAGTTCACAGTGATAACTTAAAGAAAAATAAGGCTGTCACAGTTAAACACAAAATACAAATTTCGAGAGGTGGTTTCATAAAATATTCATGCTTCCTAAGTACAGGATTACTGGGGTAAAGCACCCATGACTTCCATGGTACAATACAATTATTACAAAACAGGTATGCATAAATTAATCGAATGGCTTTGTATTAAACATGAAAAATAACTATGGTTTTCACTAGAGGTGGGCCAGGGCTGAATGTTTCTGTGCTAAAAACCGAAGGTGCACAGCAGTACACACCAAGCCCCTTGACACAGAAACAGAGCTTGCCTCTGGATACGAATGGTTGGTAACAACCTCTTTTCCACCCCTTGTAAAATCTCAACTGATTGCCAAGCCTGGAAAAGCTGCTCAACACTGAACTGAAGGATTATCACCTGTATTTTAATCAGACCTACATACTTTGAAGGACTGTCAGCTTCTGAAAGACTCTCTGGGCAAGAATAAATGGGGAAAACAGCCTGAAGCAGAGAAACAGACCTTAGAAGGGGACCAGCAAACCCAAAGCACCAAAATAATCTGATTCTAAAAAGGCCAAGAAGAAAAAGAAAAAAAAAAATCAAAAAAAGGACTGTCCCTCAGAGCTTCAGCCTGCAAAGCTCTGCAGTGGTGGTTACAAACAGGCTGTACCTGCGTTCTTTCCTTTCCTGTCACCCTGACACACAGGCAAAGCAGAACACCTACAGCCTGGCCAGAGCTCTGAGTAAGCTCCTCTCACCAATCCCGGTAATAGTAAGCTGTTGAGATGTGTTTGCAGCAAGCGGTGATGCAGCGGTTAGGTCTCACAGCCTATGGGGAGGGCCTTCACACCATAAGCACAGCCTGAGGAAGATGCCGTTCAAGTAAAAATAGTGGCTGGACTAAACTCAATCCCTGTCAGTGCTGGAGCAGTTAATGCTCTACTTACTCACAATTAATGCTTACTAGTGACATACAACCAGATAGTGAAGAAGAATATACCTATATAGATAGAGTGACTATATAACAGTACAATTAATTCAGCATAAAAATAAATTTGAATAATACCATACTGAACTACCTTCCTCCTCCTCACTGTATCATTCCAATACAATTTCATTGCATCACTGAAGACTTGCAGTTATTTTGATCTTAATTACATTTGCATACATTAACAGATGTGAACCTCTTCAGATTCAGATTTTTCAGAATTAATGCTTTCTTTTGTATTAAATAATCAGGAATATTAGGTAACTTAAGAAACAAAAATGTTTCTCAGGAAAGCAAGGCAAAAGCATTTTCTAAGAAACATAGTTCAAGAACATACTCCTCAGAGTCTGCTTGTCTGCAGACTTTGTGGAAAGTGCCACCTGACAGTACAAATGGACTATGACACCACTAAGAGAAGGACTGTTTGGAGAAAGAAAAAAAGGACCAAATATGCCAACACACTTCAAAGGTGACAAGCAGGAGAAGTGTCAGGGTCGACGTTTAGAGCTGAAATAGTGACTGGGTCTGGTCTGGGAAGAGTAATTAGATTTGGTAGGAACAGGAAGGAAAGAACACAGGCAAGAGAGCTGCGGGCACACCTAAAAGGGTAACAGAGAAGAAAGAAAGCAACACACTCAAGCCTCAGGGTCAAGGCCAGAAGAGAGTCAATTTTATGGTCTATCCACAGCTCCTTCCAACTCTAAACAAACCCAGGTAAGGCAGGTGCTCCGTGGACTGACAGCTATGCTGCAGCTGGTGGAGGGGAGTACTTTCTGCAACTGATGCATAAGAGCCTTAAAACTGTTATTTCAAGTAGAACATCAATGGCTTCAGGATTTTTTTCCCCCCTGTTCTTGAATTCTCAGACATTAGTCTGAAGTCTTTCATCCACCTTGCTCCAAAGGCAGAAAAGCAACTTGTGTGGGAGTTCAGATAAAGAAGTTTAAGAAACTTAAATTCTGCTCGTAAATAGCTATTGCCTTTGCCTGAGAACAACTTCAGATTTGTAGATTGCAAGTGCACGCACAGGAACAGTATTTTACAGAAGTGTTCCACTCAATTTACCCAGCGTGGGTTGTTGCGGTTCCCCCCTGCCACACACATACACCACTTCACTATGGTGCATCAGTTCCTTACAAGGGAAACAAAAGCTGATTTCTTCCTTAATTTCCTCAAGGCAGCCAGGCAATTAGGAGTATGTTAGTTGGAGGATATGTGGTATGCGAAGTTTCTCTGGTTGTTTCTTAGACTTAACTGTCTGCTTCCCTTCCCAGCATATAGATTTTTTAAATAAATAAATAAAAAGGAAGACTGAAATTTTGTATTTTGTTTGGAATGCCACTAAGTCAGCACTTTGTACATTGTAGGTAAATATGACCAAAGCTTCAACTTCTGCCCAACATTTATCTTCAGTTTTAAAATACTATTTGTCCCCTGCCCAAGCAGTCCACACAGACCCACAAGACTTAAGCCATTTACTGTTTATTGGCTTCCCCAAAAAGCACTTCAACAAATGATATTAGTCTATGGATACATCAACCAATTTCTCTTGCTCTACCAAAACACAAAGATTCAACCTACATTTGCTCTAGCAAAACAGTATAACAAAATAACTATATAGGGAGATGCTTGGGCATCTCCCTTGCTAGTAGCCCAAGCATCAAAACCACCAGACTCTTTCTGCAGGTGGACACAAAAGGTGTGAAGTCTAGAGGGGAAGTAGCTGAAGGAGGGATATTATTGTTATTATTGGGGGGTTTTGTGTGTTTTTTGGCTTGGGGGGTGGGGTGGTGTTTGTTTGGGGGTTGGGGTTTTGTTCGGAGGGTGGGGGGGGCACTGCTGCTTTTGAAATGTGTGAGAATGACTGTTCCTATGATTGCCTTTCAAGCCAAAAAAATTACCAAGGGTCAGAAACATGTCAGTTATAATATCATCTGTTTTAAAGACCTGAAGTCCTATAAAACATTTCTCTTGACTCAGAAATGAAAGGTCTAAAGCAACTCTTCTCCTAAATTTTGCAGTGCCATTTCAACTTCATTGGATTTAATCCTCAAAAGAAACTGTAACAAAAAGGTACTCCTTGTAAAGCTTGTAGAGATAATCCGAAGAGACAAACTAACCCACTAGAACCAGTTACTGTTTCTAACAGACAGGAGTCAATGGAATCCAGAGAGCATACACTGGGCACACAGGATTAGTCCAACCACATTAAAAACCAAACAGAAAGAGATCTCTGAGCTACCGAGCCTACTACTAAATCTTTTTCACAACATAAATTATTGAGCTCAAACCTAAATGCAGCTAGATAGCTTTGTCTCCATATCCCCAAAGGAATGTTTTTCCAGCACCTGCCTGGTCTAATGGCAAGAATCTTCCGTAATTTCCAGACTACATGTCTTCATGTCCAAATTATCCACATTATTATGCCATCACTGACCTTTACCTTACATTTATGTTCTCGTCTTTCCCTTACTGGAAGTGTCAACTTAAAAGCAAGCCAAGTTTTCATTGTTGTTGCGTCGGGATTTTTAAATACTTCCCCCGTAGGGAACGCTTTCCAGTCCTCGTAATGCTTCCCTTGAATCCATCTCTCAGGAATACATACAGGACCAGAAATATAGAAATACTCAAGATACACAAAGTCCGAATTAAAAGTGCAGTACTCAAAACCAACTTCACCTGTTCCTGGCCCCATGATTTATTTTCAAATTTGATAATTGTTAGACCTCTCAACCATGACATCTTGGCCCCACCTACCATGATCAGAAACACTGGTCCTCCAGTTACCATGCATGAAGGTAGCCTCTCACAATGTGTCCAGTAATTTAAATCTTTATACCATTGCAATTACTTGTTTCCAGATCCAGCCCTGCATCTACTTCAGAAATCTACCAACACCCCTGTAGAGTCTCTCACCACCTTTCTCTAAGATGACACCAATCTAAGTGGCTTCTGTTTCACTTATATTGTCTCTAAACTATTAGAGCAACACCTCATGCATTATACTCCTATTCAATGACTCCTATTTCTAGCTTTCCCAAAAAGGTCCTTCAATATTCATGTTCTGTCATGACCGCTATGCTACTATCATATGGCTGTGATACCCAGTTTAATATTCTGCAACTCAAATAACTCTGTTTTATACCCCAGGTTCCTGGTATTTGCACAGAAGTGTTTCAACCTTGTTTGCACTTCAGGTAATACCACCTTAACTGCATTCAAAGCTGGTATAGTCATAACCACTAGTATCTGACTACAGTTCTCAGAAGTGTTGATTGCACTTAACTTCTATTCTAATAATTTTCCACTGTTCCGTATAGTTATTCTGCTTAATCTGCTGTGCTATCCTGGGCTTCCTACCTCTTTTCATGTATACTTTAAAGAAAAAACAAATCATAGGCATTATGCAAATCTATCACATTTCTCAGTTTGAAGTTCTTCTTCAGCAGTGGCAAGTTCTCGATGCCAGCAAGCTGTTTCTCTGGGGATTACAGTTTGAGCTCGTGTTTTAAAAAAGACCTCTCTTCCAGCAGATGAATTTTAAATGGCCAAATTTTCTAAATCCTTTCTGTAGGACCAGGTCTTCAGTAATCCATGACTTTATTATCCTGCTGCATCTCTTTCTTCCAATGCCTGGCAGAATTCTGTTCAGTGCCAAGTGAGCCTCCATGTGGCCATGGGGTTTCTCCAGCCCACTGGAGTCTTCCAAAAAGAGACCTTCAATATTTCTACTGTCTGCATAGTCACAAACATATATCTCTAATTACCCTTCATTAGTCAGATTTATCTTCTATCTTGATTTTTAGAGCCACAAGCTTCCACTGGTATACCGAATAGATATGTTATATTGAACTGGATTTACCATTTTGTCCAGCACATCTGTAAACATCTTTCCATTCCTCCAATATGTCAAAGTCTTGCATGACCTCCAGCCAGTATGCTTTTGGTCTACTCATGACGAAGCAGCACATTAAACAAAACAGGTTATCAGGCTTGGAAAAGAGGCTTATTGCAACTTAACAGTTCTTTCACCTTCCTTTCCCTTCCCACCCCCCACCCCTCAAAGTAAAACAGATTATTACCTTTACCACATGGTAATCCACATGGGTTACCTGGAGCTTCCAGTGACTCATTTTCTAACCATTAATAAGGGGGCGGGGAAGTCTCACAGGAAAATACAGAGCAGGTTTGTTTCTGAATACTCTTTCTTTTTAAAAGCCACTAAACATACTCCTTTAGATACCAAAAAACTAAGTATCCTACTAGAAACTGAAGCTAGAAAACTTTCGAACTGGAAATGTGCTTCAGTCACTGAAAAATATGAGAGTTTAGTTTTATATTCACAGCAAAACAATGCAGTTTTAACTTACAGATCTACAAAGGACAGAGGTACATAGTAAGAAAGTGCTGAATCTCAAATGGTGGGTTGTCACTTTTCTTAAGCAACAATAAAGAAAATCATGACAAAGCGTGAAAACAGCAGCCACAAATCTGTACGTCCATGCTCCCCACATGAAAAACAAAGTCAGACGCAATTTAGAATAAGAAACAATAGACAGAACTATCTCTGTCACTAGAAGATATTGATAGAAAAACAAGCTCTAGTTGCTAAGAGAGAATGTGAAATGAAAGAATGCACAGAATATAAGCAGCAAAGACAAGAAGTTGCAGTTTCTTATGGCATAGAAATAAAAAGTTAATACAACAACTCTGTTCTGGAACCTTAAAATAGATTTCTAACCAGCCCATGTAATACTAAAAATTCTTTGTTATTATACTATTTACAAGCTGCTTTGCTTAAAATCCAGAAAATTATGATGGAAAACTAATTTTGAATTTTGAAAGATATGAAATTATGAAAGTAATATATGAAATATTACTTTCGTCTTTCAAAAGAACAGAAACCTTTCAATCAGGTATTTTCTGAAGATATTTGGTCTTCATATTTTCATTAGCAAGAACAAGTATAATTCAAACATACCTGAAGTAAATATTAACATTTTTGTTCATTTCACATGGCCTTCAATCTCAGTTAACACAGTTTGTAATAACATTATATGACTTTTAAAGAAAAAGTCTATCATTCCTTGGAATCTTTTCCCTTAAACTCCTTAATGTATTAGCACCATAGAAGAACAGACAGTGGAGTAGCTGGTATACTGCTTTCTACTACCATATGATTTTTAAAAAAAATGGGGGAGGGCCAGTAAAGAAGAGGTTGCATATAACCATAACAGTACAAGTTTGGTTTTGCCAGCACTTGGCTTTATATACACAGAAGATACAGACAGGAACACTACCAAAACACTGTATGGATTCAATACCAAATCTATTTGGGTACTGAATCCAAAGTTTAGGGACACTCAGTTACTTGAGCATTCCCCCAGGTAAAGCCCCATATTCCTGCTGGAAAGCCAAATGTATGCAGATACCTTTATCAAAAAGCTTTGAGCCAGGTTATTTAAAACACTGAGCCTGCTCTCTGGATCCAGACTGTATCCCTGAAGCTTAAAACCTTAAAACCAAAGTTACAATTGCATCTTTTCAAGTACTAAAAATGACAGTTTCCATTACCTCCATAGCATCTAAGAGCTATCAGTTTCTTCACAGAAAGAATCTCACCTATTTTACAAAAAGAAAAACAAAAGCCAGTCATCTTCATTAATTTGCAATGCAACTCTGTCACCACTTCACTCCTCAGCAATACAGAAACGAATTAACTGCTACAAACACCAGAGGGAACACAGCTTCTGAAAGGGCAGAACAGAAATTCTCCCTGGGCATCAACTCCCTCCTTGAAGGAAGTTTGGCCCTACTGCAAACACTAACCTAACCCCTTTTCTTGTCTACTCAGCGTCACTTTTCTAGCCGGTATTTAATTTCAGGCCCAACATAAGCCACAGGTACTTCACCCTGCCGAAGTCTGAATAACTGGCCAGTAACATATAATCAGACAAGTCTAGTAAAACAAGAAATGCTGCTTTGACACACACTCGACTTCTTTAGAAGCTAAAATAATAATTCTCCTGTAAGTAATTCACATTTGGCTTCCAAATTATTTTTCAGCACATGGCAGAGCTTGGTTAGGCTTACCACATCACACACACACACACTTAACTTTGTACTAGCAACCTTGCTTCTTGTAATTTTAAGCATCATTTTAAATGCAGCTTAGTGTCCCACACACTGGCTATGTTCATAATGTACAGCTCAGCCAACTTCTGGTCTGTCTTTGACTACCTTTTCTTTACTATTAATTCCATATTTTTTTTCCCCTCAATATTCAATCACCTTTTTTTTCTTCCCAAAGTCTTCCCAAAGTTGCAACTAGATTAGAATACAAACTTGGCAGTATGTATTTCACAAAACCAATAAAAATAATGAAGTTCCACCCAGACATTCTGCTTAAACTGCTACTAGTTCTCTAACCAGAACCGTTACATACTCAGATCTAGTTCACTGGGGCAGGTACAACACAGTCAAATGACAGCCAGTAAAGAAGCTGCAAGTATGAATTGATGGAGTTAAAGGAAAAATGATTTACTGAAAACCTAAAGTAGGATTGATCATATAAAGGATTAGGGGGATATATAAAGACATGTGATACCTAAATTAATCCATCTGGGATTAAGAGACCAACTCACTGATAGGGTAATATTAGATGAATGACTGAAAAATCATTCTGGATTAAGCCTGAGATTAGACAGCAGGTAACTCTCAGCCTGATTGCATCTGCATTTTTTTCAGACACAATAGGAATGAACTTGTACCATTGTAAAACTTGTTTATTATGACTTTTATAAATTAAAAAAAAAAAAAAACACCAAAAAAAACCCCCCAAAAAACCCCAAACCAACACTGAACAACCTATTCAACTGCAAATGGCCCTTGTGCCAAAGGAAGAAAGTGTGAAGTCTAGATGTGTATCCTTAAATGGAAACTAATGAGGATTACTGGTAAAACCTCAAGACTTCCTAATCACTTTAGCAGTTTTTGTATGTATTACAGCAATTTTTACCACAGCCTATAGAGAATAAGAAAATAGTATATCCTCAGAGGAGAAGAAACACTAAAGCATCAAGTTCTGCAGTTGAAGAAGAAAAAGACAAGCTAGCGCCAAAATAAAATAGATATGGAAAGATATTAATTCAGTGCTCTCATAGGGACACAAAACCAAAGAGCTCCTAGGAAAAATAAAAGAATGGAGATAATGGAGGAGTTATTTACAAATATACTAAGTACAAACCCGTACATTCCTATGAGACTTATCAACAAGTAAGGTATAGATAGCTCAAGATTTCCTTTACAGCAGATCCCTGTAGATGCAGATAGGACCAAAATCATATCATGGGTTTTATTGTTGTTGGGCTTTTTGTGTGGAGTAAAAAAAAGAAAAGAAAAGAAAAAGGCACAGAGGAAACACAAAGCTGCCAGGCACTGTGCACTGTGTGACCAGAAACATCTAACAAATAAATTTAGTATGACGCTGCAATGGACACCTACAGTTACTTTCAAAGGATTTGTATTGATGAAGAATTAACACTAACACTATTAGCAGTCTTTTTAGAGCTAGCTTCAACTAAACCAGCAGTTTTTTCATGCAATAGGAGACCACACTGTTATCACAGACAGCACATATTTGTCACAGTTCTCTTTGGGCTGGTACATAACAAAGTTTATACTCCAGTGATGATTGTTCCGTAAGGTGAGACAGCTTTTAGATACCTCTCAAAGGTTCCCCTTTACAAGCCAGGAGCAGCCTGAGCATAGAAAGAAAGAGAGCAGTGTGACTATACATAGCAATCAAGAATTACTTTTAAATAAAAAACAATGACACTCAACTACCTTACCTGAGCATAGTGTGTCAAGACACTGACTTCAAGAAACTAGTGTTGATTGTTTCTGCTTTTTGCCCCCCTCTTCCCTGAACTTTTATTTTCTGCAAAGCTTACTCTCTCCTTCTCAAACAGGCTTTGTTGAATTCAGCAGTAATTGTTAAATGGTAGTACTCCTAGTTACCACTCGTCCATACTTGCAGAAGGTACCACCCCCACAGCAAGGAGGACAAAAATAAAGATTTGCTGATCCTCAGCATTTGCTATTTAACACAAATGAGCACTGGTATCAACACAAACATCTGGCTGAGACCAGCAACAGCTGAAAAGCCAGAACATCATTTGCACTAACACCACAACAAATCAGCCAGGACAGTCACTTCCTCAGCCCCTTCATCAAGACACAGCAGGGCTCATCATCTGCTTTCTACTCTTATTTCCCATTCCCCTGTGCTAAGCCAGAGGGCAGGATCTCAGGATGTTCAATAATAAAACTTGGTTTTAATGCCTGAATGTTCCTTTTAAACATGGATGAATCATAATCCTTGAAGTTTATGGTTTTCCATACTTGCAAGACCACACCTGATGGGATTAATTCTTTGTAATAGCAAAGCTGACAACCACCATTAAGCAAATAAAAAAAAAAAAAATCACATAATCAAGCAGATAAATGTATGCAAATAAATAATTTCCTAAAACATAAAAGTACTCAGTGCTATGTCTAGAGGATGGCACAGTTTTATTTCTTAGCCTAAAGTTTAAGCAAAGCATTCAGAAACAAACAAATCTCTCTGACCACCTGGAGTACTGATTATTTAAGTCCAGCTGCTTCAGCATCTGTGTTTTCTCCTGCCAATCTTCTCCAGTCATGTTCTCTTTCACAAGAGTACCTAATCTGCCCCATTGAGTCTGATTACAGACTAGACATGACTAACTATAGACTGGTGTCATCCTGTTGGCAATAAAACAAATGATTCCTCAGCAGAGGTGTTTACAAGGTAGCTCTATATCAAGCTCCTCAAGACCTTGGTAGATAAAACAGACACTGGAAATCACAGCTAGATGGACGTTAGTGCTGTGATCCTGCAAATGCTTTGCCTTTCAATGACTGATCACTTAATCAATGGCTGTACAACTTCAGTTCACTTTTCCTTCTCTTACACCACAGTTCACCACACACATTTTAGTTAACTAGGAAAAGAAAGAAAAAAACCTAATCAGCCAATACATGGTATATTTGTGGAGCAAATGTTTCAGACTTATTAGAAAGGTTGATGACATACTGCATGAATTGTGAAACGGTGACCTCTGCTTACTCACAGGACTTTGATTTCAAAGGGACAAAATTCTGGTTCTACACGTCGAGCCTTGGAAGAACCACAGAAGTCTTGGACAGAGATTAGAGGCCTGACAGCCTGATTTATTCATTTTCCTAAAGAGCTGCAAAGACATTAGATGTGTCTGAATGCTCGTGCCTTCCAGAGGAAAAGTAATTTTCCATTTCCAGAATGAAAATGGCACTATAAGTGCCATGTTCTCTCACTTTGATGAAGAAATTCATTTCTGTACAGACTGCCCTGACTGGAAGGATAAGAACGGAATAGCTAACTAACAAACGCTTCTGGTCAGGAGACATGCAGAACCAGCAATTTATTTTCCTGCTCCTTACATTTCATTGCTGCTACCAACACAAATCAAACTGAGCTGAATGGATAATGGAGCAGAAAGCAACAACTGATCAACTTGCTCAAATTTTCTTCAGAAAACAAAAAGCTTATATCTAAGTATTATTGATAGAGAACACAAAAACACACCGGAGACTCAATCAAGTTTTATTAAAAGATTCCACCTAAAGAAAAAATGGAAGTTTAATTTTTAGAACATTTCTTAGTTAATTTAACGTTCTCAATAGAACATTCATACTGAGGTGAGCTACAATTTCACTTATATTGAAAAAATAATTAAAACTAAAATTGTGAGTTAAGTATCCTTCCACTGCTGCAGCGGAATCTGGTGAGTGTATTGAATTGTGCAGTATGTATTCTTAGCAGTAAGGACATCAAAAATACATACAGACAATGTAAGCTGTCTAAGAGCTTTCATGGACTCATCACTGTGGCAAGAAAGAAAGGGTTCTGGGTACCTACAGTTCAAAAGAAAAGGTGAAAAACTGTTAGTTTCACAGTGGCACAGCACCCTCTGAGGCTGGGATGAACATATGCATGACCGCTGGTGTTAAGAGGCTAAGAAATGAAGACTTGCCTCTCTTTAAGGGCATTAATTATGGCATCCTGGGCAAAAAATCTAACTCCAAGACAAATGCCTAGAATTTCCCATGTGGCTTCAGACAGATACTGTTCTTCCTCCCTTTGTCCTTAATGGTGGCTACTTAGTTCTGTTAAATGGCTGCTGCTTTTCACCCCAACATAGTAAAGATAAATAAAGTAATAAAAATCTAGCAACAGAAAAACTGACATCTACCAATGTATAGTTCAAATATCTGGTTGCACAGTGCTTGGAAGCATTTTGAAGAGAAGGGGAAAGGAGAGGAATAGTAGCTAAATTAAATATTTCACTTCTCTGTTCTGAGCTAATCCTTAAAAGAAGCCATAATGTGGCTGGTAGTAAACTAAACCCTTATCTTCTCAGCAACAAAATGGTCCTATATCCCCCTTCACCCCAGGGAGAGAGGTGCTGGAAGCCAATCTGAGCCTGAGAGAAGCAATTTACCCAAAGCACCTTATGCCTGGACTAATCTGACAGCACTGAGACTGTGAGGCATCAGCTCGAAACTGACATAAATTAGAACAATCCCAATTAAGCCTGAAGAGAGAAATGTAATAATTTAATCTTCTACTGTCCCAAAATCCAGTACCGTACTTCAGATCTTGCACTCTGGAGATGATGATCAGTGCTAGGACATCTATTTAGTTAACAGAAAAAGAGCGCTGAAGACAAAACACACCAGGTTTCTCAGTAACGCTGCTCTGCCTGCAGCAGTGCCAAACCGACTTGTCACAGAAGACAGCTGTGTCACCAGCTAGCATTTATCAGAGGGGGGGGACACTGTTCTAGGACACTTCATTTGTCTTAAGACACATTACCAGCATTTATGAAGTCTATTTACTCTAAACCAGAGCATTTAAAATTCAGAAAGGATACCTTACCTTCTAATACCTACTTTGCAGCAAGCATGCTCTACTACAATTTTTGCCATACCTGGCCAGAGCTGAGGTTGTCTCCTTTAGGTCTAATACTGTCTGGCAGTCAGTTTGCTGTTTTTATTACATGGCAGGCATCACTCAAGATGATTTTACTGAATGCTTTGTTCATTTATTTTGTTTGCATTTCTAAGTCTTCAGGTTAAGTGAAAGGCTAAGTACTGATTCAAACACACAGTCCATATCTATTTAAATATATGTCAAAATTTTGAAATGCTATCATACCAAAATGCTTCATTCAAATCCCTTATCCATAGGAAAGGAAATAAAAGGAAGCCTAGCTTGAGGTCAAATTTTACAGTCATTAAATGAGCACAGCTCCCACTGACAGCTGCATTGTCTCTCATTTTTCATTTCCATGGATGCTGATAAAACAATTAATAGATTTGACTGGTACTTTGCATATTAGAATTAAAGGAAGACAACCACAGTAAGAAGCAGTTAGAAAAAATACAACAGGAAGTTTTGACCCCTAGATCGTTGGCCCAGAAAAGTATAGTTTGCCTCATTTTATGTCATTACAGCACACAATGCCATGGTACCAATTCTGCCCCCTTCCTTTATCGGATCTGCTAACTGTGCTTTAAGGAGTGAAGAGCACCAGTTCATCAGCTGTTGCTGGAAGATACATACAGATTCCAACTCAGCACTGCACCTGATACAATTTTTTTTTTGTTAGTAAATCATGCATTTTAGTTACAGCATTCGAGAACAAATACACCGCTGTCCTGAATCCACTGATCACAGAACACACTTATTGCTCTTTTATTTCATATGGTGGAACTCAATACTTCCTGGAAAGGCTTTGCATGCTCTTCTGCCTTTCTTTTTCTGTCAGTGGCAAGAAGTGACAAAAGAAGATCAACTATTACAAACAAGAACTTGTTATCACCTTCTCATGGCACTGGCCCCAGACTAGGTGGATCCAGTATGGTCTGCCTTCTAGTACAGTCCACCTAGATTGGGGGAAAAGAAAGCAACACACCTTCATTTAAGAAAATACCAGCTTTAGCAAAAAAAGCACAAGTTAAGCATGAAATAAAAGATAATCTAATGGTAGTCACTATCTACAACATACACTTCCAAGTCTTCTGATATTCTCTAACAATCAAATTTTCATCAGTTCTTAGATTAACGCTTTCTCTACATCTAACAAATTATATACTACTAAACGTTACTAATATCCAAATGCCTTGCAACCACTCATCCTGTCCCAGTAGGACAAGAAATAAGTCTTAGTTTTACGGATTCAGGTTGCTTAATAAATATTACTTAATTTCAATCCTGTGTTGGATCAAAAAATTACCCCATTCTCTTCAATTGAAAAGGGTGCCCGATTTATTTTAATTACAATTTTTATTATGGCTTGCAGAAGATTTTTGTTAATAACAAGGCAATTTACTTGTAACTATCCAAAATAAACTGCATCTTATTGATAACCTATATAAAAATTTTAAAGCATTTAATATTTGAACGCCCTGTCTACATAGGACTACTTTTGACATGCAATTGAGAAAGGGTTTTGTTTGGGCTTTTCTTTTAAAAAACAGACAACAGCTATTTGTCATGGCCTCAAAGAAGTAGCACTTAAGTTCTACAAAGAAAAACAAAGGCAAAAAGTAGGGTAAATATAGAAATGTCTTTTTTTCCCTTGTTCTCACAGCTTTTCTGTCATTTTTCTGGTCTAAGAGTTTCTCAAACTGTCAAAAAGCTTGTGCAATCAACTTATTAGCAGCTGGCCTGCTTTCACCACCAAAACCAGGAGACAAGACACATAAAGAGATAGTTTAGATCAACTTTGTTACTTTTGATTTGATTTCCTTAGTCTAAAACACACAACCACACTTCAAATTCTCATCATCTTTCTCTCATCGCTGAATTAATAGGATTTCAGGAAAACAGCCTCAAAAAAAGAGGAAGAAACCAACAGAGACAGCAAAATGAACAAAAGAACTGTCACTTCACCTCCAGCTCTTCAGACTACCAGTGCCCGTCCTTTTCATCCTTACTAAAATATTCTCATCCTGATCCTTCATAACTACCCCCTGCCTCAATCATCCCTGGCTCTCATTAAAGGAACTACCTAATCTTTCTTCTCACAAAGCTAGATTTCCACCATTTCCAACAGAACCTTTCTCCAGAAAAAATTCTCTCTCCAAATCTTTCCCAGATAAACATGGTATTTTTTTCCAGAGGTATAAACTCTCTACAAGTCTAAAATACTCTTAAATAAGTTTATGTATTCCACAAAAAAAAAAAAAAATCCTAAACCATCCTCTAGCCAGCCACTCTATACTTTTGTATTGAAAAGAATTACACCTCCTTGCATTCAGTGTGAAGAACAGCATTACATTCTAGATTAAGACAGAACACTATCACTTTTAAGACACAAAGAGAAGAAATGTTGAACATATCATCTCAGCATATGGCAATATATAGTTCTAATCAGATCATTAAATAATTCTTAATGATAGTGTACTACAACTAAGCCAAAGAATAGGAAACTGGGCTGGTAAGCAGCTAGGCACACAAACAAAAGTGCCCCTGCGTGTCAGGGGTGGAGGCACAGGAGAACCAGAAGAAATCTCGCAAAAAAATCTTAAAAAAAAAGATATTCAAACCATAACTCACAGCAAGGCTTCTAATAAATCCACCAATGTATTCTGTTTTGAATACAGATGCAGATTTAAAACAGAAGACTAATTGAGGTTAATTCCTTGGTCTGATCTGAACCTTCTGTTCCAGTTAAGTCATCAACTATGACCAGCAAACTGCCCTGCAGAGTTAATTTCTTACAAGCATACATCTAAAGAGACAACTTTTCCACTATGTCCTACTTCTACTTACACACTTCTGTGAATGAAGAATAGAGCTGTAAAATATCAAGTGCCAGGGACAGACCAGCACAGAAGTATGAACTATGTCAATCCACAGAGTCTACTGTAGTGCTGACACAGATGAGAAATTTCAGCTTTGGTTTTCAGGATTAAGGTAATTTATAAATCTACAAATATGGATCTTCCTCTCTATTCATTCCAACATGATGTTTATTTAGATCCAATGTAATCTAACTTCTGGCAGACACATACAAAGGAAGATTTTATGCCTTATCCCTTAAGCAAAGGGTGATTAATAAGCACCAAAATTCCAAAGGAACTATGAGAGAGATCTTATCATCTCATCTGCAAAAATGACTGTAAGCTATTTCTTATGACACTGAATTAAACATTAATTTTCCTTAATATTACTCTTAACATTAAGAATCCTCACGTTTTAAATATTAAATCTACAACTAAAAGTAAGATCAGAAAATTACTTGAAAAAAAAAATGTGTTAGATAACTATGCCCTGGAATAATATGAATTTGAAGTTGAATCTAGTTGACATTGTCAAGAATCACTGCCCCACTGAGCTAGAAGAGAGACACATGCACATGCTCCGACCCAAAACACTTCCAATGTTATGTCAGAGAGGCACAGGGTAGTAGTACAACTAGATACAACAGAAAACTTGTTGTATACTGTTAAATTACTGTAAGCACAAGAGCAGAAGCTTCTTATGAGAATGCAGATTTCTTCCTTTTGGTTTCACAGGCACCTCTGGTACACCTGTTTTCTCCCTTGCTGCTCTTCTGGCACTGGCCTTTACATATGTTCATTCAAACGTAAGCACTCAGTTCTAGCTTCTTCCCCAACTACAGTAAAACAGTCAGTGACCAATAAATCTACACAGACCAGTAAAAATGCCAGTAATTTATGAAGTATTGCTGCTATTTGCAAATACCACATCACATATTCTGTAACGATTTAGGAAACCAAGTACAAGTAAAAACGTTCTTTCAAACTGAAGGCTAAAAGCATTACATTGATTCATTCTGAATTTTCAGGTTAACGGTGATTTTAAAGTTTTAGATTTGGCAGCTCTAGTTACAGTCCAGCCTCAAGCTCACACAAACACTTCAGCAATTGAGTGCTTCCCTGGGCAACCCAGCCATTACCGTTTCCATACACTTCCCATGTGCTAATGAGTATGTTCAGCTGGTAATGGTTGTTGCAGCCACAACGGTGCAATAACAGACAAGACAAGGCTTGCAGGCCAAGACAGCATCCACACCACTGTCAACTGCATAACCTGCAAATAGTGCTCACTTGATTGTACAAATGATGTACTGCTCCAGCTCACTCGGAGAAGAGTGATGATTGGGCAGACAAAAAAAAAAATTAATATTTTTTCTATTAATTTCTTTGAGTATTTTGAAAACACTGAAGTCCTGGACCTAGGATCATACCTACCGATACTATCCTCTGTATACAGAGCTTCAAGATCTCATCTGCCTCTTCTCCCTGATCATCTTTCTTGCCCTTAAAAAAAACATATGAGCAGCAAATTTCCCAACTGATGCTCTTATCCACTCACTTCTTATTCCTCAGCCTTATTTATTTTGAATAGTAAATTACAGGAGGAGGATGTCTGGTTTGATACTAATACCCCAACCACATATAGTATTATTTTATCCGGTGATGACATGCAGACTGGTAGGGACAGGGATGACAGACAATTAACTGGCCATACTGAATCCTCTAGGCAAATCCCTGGATAAATGGTAGAATAAAAATCATAGTAATGTTCTCCAGGTTCATTTGTCTGCTGATTAAAGCTATTCCCAGTGGAGTTGTGAGAAGATTGGATACTACAGGAGTTAGCAGGAAAAAAACAGATTCCCACTAATTTTGTAATACTTTCACCTTTGGTGAAACACAATAACCAAGAGGAAACGTGGCAAAAGATATTCTCAGATTTTTGTATTGTAGATTAAAAAAACTCTCTACGTTCCCCCCCTTCAAAAAAAACATTGGTCTTTTCCTTCTCACATTGTTCAATATTGCCTAGCTATTCATTCCAGATCACATGCAATACAAACCAGGGCTTCTTCAAGCTACAAAATTCTCAGCTTCACAGTTGTATAAATTCATCCCTTACTCCATCACAGTGCTGTAGCTTACATAATGCTTCTTGAACAACAGCACATTGTCCATGTGATTTGGGATTTTTTCTCCAGCATGCTAGTATAAGTTAACCTAGTGAGTCTCAAATGTCTATTTGCCTTTACTCTGTCAATTGTAAAGGTCTTCGTATCTTTACTATGGACCAACGCTTTTTTAAAAATACTTTTCCAGACTGTATGTTGGCTGGTTTACTATTCATTCCTTCTTAGCCCCATTAAAAAACAATCAAAAAATCTCCACTGGCTGTCATAACTAGATAAAGAAATTAATACTAAAGAGTTTGTGTTGGGTTTGGTTTTTTCCTTTAATTTTTAAATACCTGAGCATATTTTCTAATAGTCAATATCGCATTAAAATTACCATTACCCATAAATGAGAGAAAATACTTATTTCTCAAAGAAAAAGCCTTATCAGACTCATTGGTAGAAGTGAGAAAAAACAAACTTTAATTAGCTAATGTATCATCAAGGACAATTATGAGGTAGCTTTATACCAGTGGAGTACACAGTAAACACTAATAGAAAGGTCATAAGGTATTTATAGAATCAAAGAATGGTTTGGGCAGGGCCACCCCCCACCAGCCCAGGCTGCTCCCAGCCCCATCCAGCCTGGCCTTGAGCACT